>NW_024870802.1:21480833-22137500 GCF_019054845.1 Dipodomys spectabilis | reverse complement strand
ATGGGTTTTTGGATGCTAATTTGTTTAATCCTTATCTCATGCAGCCCTGAAGAACTTTCTGCTATGTAGGAAAGTTATATATTCCTAATTATCCACATAGCAGACTCCAGGCACAAAAAGTTGAAACCACTTGAATGTGGTTATTGATGCAGGACATCTGAACTTTTAGTTACAAGAATTCAAATTCAAATTTAAATACCCACACATGACTATTGGATTCGTGTATATAACACAGATGGTCAGATGAATGAAAGATGCCCAGGGACTTGGCTTTCAACTTCAGTGGAGAGACTCTATACTGTGGCATCACATACTCAGAATTAAGATCCTTTTATATCAATGTGTGAATGGAAAACATATGAAACTGCAGGAGTAAACAAATGTTGCCTTCCAGCCTTGGACAATTTAAATGGTCAATTGGAAAACATATTCTAGACATGATTATTCTAATAAAATTATATAAGATGATCTTAAAACTTTTCTACTTATCTCTAACTACAGAATACTGGCATAAGCAGATTCCTCCAAACAGATACTGATCAATTTGGATTCAGTGATAAGAGAAGTCCTCCCCTGCAATTTGTGTAAAAAAAATGCTTTTGCATTCCAGGGTAAAGGCCTAAGTGATATGATCCTCACTGTCTTCTTGTCAATTTTACGAAGCAATTTTACAGTCCTTTATAATAATATTATACAGTCCTGTATAATAATGCACCAACCCCTCCCCCCCAAAAAATCCTGGTTTCATCCTTCATCAATATTTGTGGATATTCTTATTGCCAACAAAGATCAAACATACTGCTCAGGAGCTCCGTTCTTGTCAGACAACACCCAAAGACTCAACATTATCCATGAATTGAGAAGCCTTATCAGGATGGATAGAATATTTACAATTTATTGGTTATTATATTTTACAGACAAATTGAAATAGTTTAGAAGAAAAGTGATTGAAAAATACAAAGTCAAAGGCACTTGGAAAGAAAAACTGACAAGTAAGACAACATAGATGCAAGGAATCAACATATTGCACCCCAGAAGCTCATGCCTGTAGTCTAAGCTACTCAGGAGGCTGAGAACTGAGATCATAGTTCAAAGCTATCCAAGGTATTCAAGTATGTAAAACCCTCATCTCCAATTAAGCAGTAAAAATGTAATAAGAGAAGTTGTTGCTCAAAAAGTAGAGGGCTAGTTTTGAGCAAAAAAGTTCGAGGACAGCACACAGAGAGGAAACTCTACAAGTGGCAGAAGTATATGTAAAACCAAAGAAAAAATTTCAATCTCCTTTAGTTTCACTGAGAATTTTGAGGATACCGCTAAAAACTTGAGTAGGAGCATCCTTACCTATGAGAAAATCATTATGATTATAGTAAGAGATTTCCTTATTGTAAATGAGATTAGAAATTCTGCGTTCCAGATTTTGAACATCCCTGGGATCTGCTAAAGGATCTCGTCCACCACTCCACATTGCAGTCGGGACCTTCATGTTTTCCACATTGTACTCTGGAGGAGTGGACTACAGGAAAGTGAGGAACATCAAAGTTTATGTTAACTATATCACACAGTGAATTGTAAGTTGTTCTTTGAGGAAATGGCAAAAATAATGTCATCTTTATGATAATTGAAATTATGGAATTTCAACCTTAGTCATAAAGGACTGGACTTTTGATCAAGACTTAGTCAATACTAAACAAATGACTTGTCAAATCTGAAGCTATCTGAACCTCAGGTTCTTTCCATATTAAATGATATAGATAAATCATGTAAGGTTATTGTGTTGTTTACAATAATGATATATTAATTACAGGATATAAATCAATTCCATTTATGTATGAATGTGTATATATTTCTGTGATCTATATAAATATAGTTATATCAATATATGTAATTATACATTTATGTACATATATATGAAGATATGCATATGACTACCAGTATATTTATATAGATATGCATGTAGATACATAAATATAGTTATCTATATAGATGTAGCTCAGTAGATAGCTAGCTAGCTAGCTAGCTAGATAGATAGATAGATAGTGTTTGGATCATATTACAACAAAAATTCATAATACTGTTATGATTACAACCCATTCTAGATTTACCTATGCCAGTTTCATTGAAATACAAAGCATTTAAAAATACAAAGTCTTTAAAAAAACAAATGATTGGTTAGAACTTTAACATCTTTTCAAAAGGCCAAATCAACATATTTTTTTAAAAAGCTTACCTGATTATAGTGTTGAAAATTTAGAGAAGCACTTCCATAATCATAAGCTTGAAATGTACCTGTATGAATAGCCTTGAATAGGATGAAATAAATTATTTCTAAAATCTTAGTAAGTATAACTAAAAACAGCTGATTTTAACTTCTTATTTTATATTGTGGCCCAAGAATTCACATTCAATATCCCCTATATAAATCTGGGATTCTTTCTAGTACATTGGTTTTTACCTCTTGAAGAACAACTACTAAAGTACAGTTCTAGAGAATTTCATATTAGATATGTAGGCATACATGTACTTTTAGGGAAAATGTGCAATAAATTTTATTCTACATATCTTTACATAAACTGAAAACTGTTGTAAACTATTGTACTATCCAAGAGGAAAAGATGCAAAGGAAAAGATAATAAAGAAACTCCCTTTAGTTTCATTAGAAATGAATATATCTCATTATTTTAAAATGTAAATTTATTACATTATACACTAGAACTTGCATTCTTTTGCAAAGCATTTGTCTGGCAGGCTTAAGAAATTGAGTTTGATTCTCTGATCAAAACTCAAAGTAAAAATTAATTTTATTGAGACCAGCAAATAAATCCATAAAGAAAAAGAAATAAAAAGTGAAAAATAAAAGAAATGGAAATAAAATTCAACCCTAATAAGATGATCTTGCATGTGTGCAGCAACTAGCTTACATGTGGACAATGGCATTAGGAAGATGAAATAATTTCATCCTCAATAATTTAGCTGGCACTTGGAAGGGTCTTGATTAAGCAGGGATGAAAAGCCATCACCATTACTACATACACGCCCATGCCTCTTCCTTCCTCTTCTCAAAATTCCCCAAAAAGTATAAAACTCATCCTAAATTGACAGGAAGTATACACATACAGTTTCCCATGTTGGATACAAATATTACTTTTGAGAATAAATGATGGGACAGCTCTTCCTCCATCACATTTTAGTTTTTCTGTTCAGGTTGGGAATTATTCTTGGCATTAGAAGAATACTTAAACAGGTTATATACATTGGCCTCAAAACCAAACAGATAGAGAATAATAGAGCTCTATCAAAGAGAAAAGATTGTAAAAGACAGAAAGAAGAAAATGAAGGAAGCTCAGAAATGTTATACCTGAAAATAGTGTAGCAAATTTTGAACAGATGATCCTGATGGTATGAGTTGTAAATACACATCATAGCGACTCTATGAGGAAGAATAACATGGTGGCATTTGTTGGTGATTCAAATCTTTGTAATAATGAGAATCTTGCAAAATAATGTAAATGTATTACATCAATGGATAAATCTTTCTTCAACCATTTTAGAGAATACTAGATTTCAAGAAAATAAATGCATTTGTGTGTTGTATATGATACCATTTAATAACAATAAATTTTTCTGAGAAAGTCTAAACCAAATGACCAGTAACTACATAATGACATCAGTTATGTGAAAATGAGATTAACATCCATCTAGATATAATAATAGATATTCATGCACACACATATATAAAGAAATTCCTATAGGGGGCTGGGAAGGTGGCTCAGTGGTAGAGCGCTTGCCTTGCATGCACGAGGCCCTGGGTTCAATTCCCAGTACCACATAAGCAAAAAGAAAAAAAAAGCCAGAGTGGCGCTGTGGCTCAAGTGGTAGAGCACTAGCTTGAGCTGAAGAGCTGAGGGACAGCGCCCAGGCCCAGAGTTCAGGCCCCATGACCGGACCCCCCTCCCCCCAAAAAAAGAAAAGAAATTCTTATAGGTAAAGGTTAATTTAGAAATAATACACAGAATGTATTCTGATACATAATTTAGTTTATGTATATATGTTTATATATATAAGTATATATGTTTATATATTAGGCAAGTAAATTGCCCTAGATTTTAATAATTATTAATTCTAGCAATGTCACATCACTAGCATTATCATACAAAGTCATTGACTTTAAATCAAAATGACACATACCTCATTCAAATTTTTTCGATCATATCCAAAAAAAAATGTAAACATACTGTTACACAGAAAATGAAATATCTTATAGTTGCATAGTTTCTTAGTAACATCATTGAAATGTGAATAGGGTAAAATTTCTTTTTCACCAAATATGAGCTGAAACGATATATTTGAAGAAAATACTTATTAGAAAATACATTTCTTTTTTATATGTTGTTATTGTAAAAGTACTGTACAGAGGGGTTATAGTTACATGAGTAAGGTAATGAGTACATTTCTTATTGAGCATTGTTACTTCCTCCTTTGCTTTTCCCCTACCATCCCTTCCTGCCTCACCTCCCCAACTCCTCCTTCCCCCCAAGCCCAAGTTGAAAAGTTCATTTCAACATGGTGTCTTGTACATCTCATTGTTCCAATGATTAAAATGTATCCTTATTTCAGCATTTTGTTATTTCCCTTCCCTTCCCCAAAATAGAAAAAATGCATATACAAGATGCAGGGCACCAGAATCAAATACAGTGAAAACAGGGGTTGTACAAAAGAAACACAAGAAACATAGTACATTATACATACGTTAAAAACAATAGCAAGAAAAAAAAAAAAAAAACCACTTGTGTCCCTATCTTAGGATTCATTGCACTTAACATCATCTTCTATGGGCATATGTACATAGCTTTTGACCTTTTCTGCTTGTCCTAGGCTTATACTAGTTATTACATGGGACCTATGTTTCTTTGGGCCTGGCTTACTTCACCTAATATAATTTTTCCCAAGTCTTTCCATTTCTTAACAAATGGGGTGATGTCATTCTTTCTGATGGAGGCATAGAATTCCTATATATATCACATTTTCTTGATCCATTCATCTACTGAAGGGCATCTGGGTTGGTTCCATATCTTAGCTATGGTAAATAATGCTGTGATAAACATAGTTGCTTTAGTAAACCCTTGTTTATAATTGTTTGGGTAAATGCCCCAAGTGGGATTTCTGGGTCATAGTGGAGCTCTATGTGGTGTCTTTTGAGGAACCTCCATACTGCTTTCCAAAGTGGCTGAACAAGTTTACACTCCCACCAACAATGCAGTAGGGTTCCCTTTTGGCCACATCCCCTCCATCATCTGTTGTCTTGATTATAGCCAATTTAACTGGGGTGAGGTAGAATCTCAATGTTGTTTTGATTTGCTTTTCTTTTTGGGTAGAGAAGTTGAACATTTCTTCATGTGTCTATTGGCCATTCTTATTTCCTCTTCAGAGGAAAATATCTTTCTTATAACAAAAACAAGAAAGAATAACAGACCAAAAGCAAAATTGTGATATAGTTATAATGGATGTTTTAACATCCATTAGACAAAACTCTTTCTATATAAGAACACATTGGAAGTACTTTTTTATCAATATGCCTGTAATAAACAATTTGATTGTAATGAATTTGATCTCATTACCTATAAAACTCACAAGTGAAAGGTTTCTGTGGCACATGGTGATAATCCAGGCTACTTAGGAGGCTGAGAATCAGGTTCAAATCTGAGACTATTATCTCCAAAAAGCCATCAAATAGCTGGAAGTGCACCTGTGGCTTTAGAACTAATGTTCTAGTCTTGAAGAAAAGAACCTAAGGACTTTACTCACACTCAGCGTTCAAGACCCAGGCCTTCACACTCACACAGATACACATATACACACACATACTCATACATATACACACACCCCACAACTTAATAGAACTTGAAAAAAGTGAAACTGTATTATTTTTTATTGTTATACATAGAAGGTAGGAAAGCAAACCCAAAGTTTTAATGTCTTGAATCAGTAAGTAGATAAAATTTATTCATTTGAAGATCAGTAATATAAATATGTGAAAATAGTGATTAATTAAAAGTTGAAAGATTAATTTGAAGAGATGGTAGAAAAAAATCAGATAAAATATGTCACTAGAATTAAATTAAGAATAAAATATTACAAGGTGTTTGAAGAAAACTTCCATGTTATTTTTACACACAGAAAAGTCTGAAATTGTTTAAACACAGAAAATGAGAATATCTGTATTTATAGAAATTAATTCCAGGTATAAGAAGTCATCTTAGAAACCACTAATAGATCTAATCTCAGATAGAAAAAGTGCAAAATAGAAAGATACACATCTTTGAGATAAAAAAATGAAAGAATGAAGTCAATAAATAGAGAAGTACATATTCATATACAATTAATGAATCCATTGGCAAGAATTTCTTAAAATTTAAAAATTAATCCTTAGAAAGAGAAAGCAGCCACCATTTATGCATGTCCAGAGCTAAAGAGATAAAATTATTAAAATGTGTAAGTCCACAAATATATAAAGGTTAGTATTTATCAAGTCTGGGGAGAAGGGATAATAATACATTTCCTTTTCAAATGATGAAAATACTCTGAAACCAGAAAATTGTTATAGTTAGAAAAATAAACTCAAAAGCATGAAGCAACTGTTTATAAATATTGATATCAGGCAACCCAGAACTCAAAACCATCAAGCACATAAACAGAGTCCTAGGATTACTTGAAAGAGATTACCAGAATATATCATATTTCAGGGACCTATACAAAACCTGGCAGTCTTCCTGAATTAATGACATGGGTTAAAATTTTGAAGAAAACAAGATAAAGATTTTATGAAAAAAATAAGTGAGAAAGGAGAGAAAAGAATGACATAAATATACACAAGTCCCACAGTCTGTTCAGTTTAGTTTTAAACTGCAAATGCAATTGAAGAAACAAAAGTGACTTGGCAGCAAGATGCCAGTGGCTCATGTCTATAATCCTGCTACTCAGGAGGCTAAGATTTGAGGATCACTGTTCAAAGCCAGCCTGGGCAGAAAAATCCCTGTGAGACTCTTATCTCCAATTAACCACACAACCAGAAGTAGTGCGGTGGCTCAAGTTGTAGAGTACTAGTCTTGAGCACAAAGAGACCCTGAATTCAAGCCCCATAACCAACAAAAAAAAAAAGTGACTTGGTATAAACTATCTGCAAATGAGTTGCAGCTGTGTTACCGCAGGCAAACATATACTAGATAACCTACAGATAAGATGCTAAGAATATAGATCTTGCCCCTTGCTGGCAGTACATGAACGGATCATAATAGAAACACCTTTTTTATCCCATCACTGCAAGTTGAAAATGAGAATGAGATTTAAAATGCCTACAAATGTCAAAATATCATACGAAAAAAAACTGGACTTTAAAAATGTACTTCCCAAAATGGTTTAAAAAATGACATCAAATCTAAGTCATGTGATAACCCTTTGAGGAGTCAAGATAGAATTTATGTACTTTCATTTTGTGGATGTGGAAAATCTTAAGTGACTCACCTACATTTGCTTAGAAACAAATTCAAAGAATTCAGGAGTATTTTGACTCTAAAAAGAATTACATTTCCACTATATTTTGCAGCATACCATTTTAAATATGAGTACAATAATGCCAAAAGTGATGACTATGATCAAGATGCATTGTCTTCATAAACTGCTTTGTTACAATACCTTCTTAAAGAACAAAAGTCTACAGCCATACCATCTAAAATGTGCTAGACCTCATTTGATCCAGGAACCACTAAATATAAATACTTAAAATGATTTCATTTATAACCTCATTCTATTCCTATATCACTATTGGGAAAGTGGATGGAAAGTTCTAGATATTAAGAGTAAGAACAAGAAACTTCTCTTTAGTAGTGTACTGGTAAATGTTTGACAGTGGGTTCTAACAAAGTACTGAGTGAAAAGTACTGTGTGAAAAAAAAACTTTGCCAAAGAAATAATCATTTGAAAGCTCCAGACAATTTTAGAAATTACTACAATATCTAGAATAAGCATCTGTTCCTGCTGAAAACTAAATAATGGCCAATTTTTAAGGTAATTAGAAGATATTAGTCAGATACCATGGTTTGTTCTGGTTCCTATTAACCAAGCAAACAGGCAATGCTTAACCAGGTAGATAGTGAGGGCCAAGATGGAGAACAGAAAATCAGCAAATTTTATTTGTTCCATGAATAAGACAAAAATCCCATTACCCACCAAAACAAAACCCAGTTCCAGTATCCAGAGAGGAAGAGGGAAAGACAGAGAATCCTACAAGGAGTTGGTCCATTCACAAAGATGCAATCCAGAAGGAAGAATCATGCAAAAGAGACGGAAAGCACTACCAAGCCACTGTTGGCCCTTCTCCCAGGGGAAAGAACCAAGAATTAGGCAGTTAAACTCAGAGGGTCCCATCTAGGGGTCCTCAAAATTGGCTGTGTATAACACAGTAAATAAACAAAGAAAATGGCTGAGAACTTTACAGTCTGAATAGGGATGAGGGTGGCTGGACTGGTCCATTGGGAGGGCCAGGCTGGAGGTGGAATCTGGGGGCTCCGCGTCCTTTAAGCCCCATCACTGGTGAAAAATTGCCCTCTAACAAGGTTTCTCTGGAAGCCTTGTGAAATGAGGTCATCCACGTGACCAGGATGTGAACTCGGATTTATAGACTTATAAATAATTAGCCAGTAAATGCTTAAGCTGCCTTGAGAAGCCATCATCAATCCACACTCTTAAGTCTGGATCATCTGCCCTGAGAAACAGGTCCCAACAGGCTTGGTTTGGGATTCCACCATTGATGGGGTCGAGGTCTGAGAAACTTGGATGTAAACACCCACAGCAGCTTAAGAAGACTGTTAGAGGAGACCACCAGTAGGTTAGGAAAACTAAATTAGAAAAATGGATTAAAATGCTTGTCACTTTGTCATAGATCTGGGTTAAACAATGAAAGAGATGAAAAACATAGTGGTCACAAACAATGACAAAAATACAGGAATGAAGACTAATTTCTTTTGAGAAGTAATGCAAACAAGAATAGAATAGTATCTTTAATGAGCCAGAGAAAAATCTAACATAACCTGTAAATCTAGAACTCTATCTCCAGTAAACATATATAAAGACAAAATTAAAATGTGATTGAATTCTCCTGCAAAGGCAATGGCTTCTGCCTGTAACCTATCAGTTGAGAGACTAAAAATAACCAGCAGATCTGCTAGTTCTAGGACTCTATCTATCCTAGGCATAAGGTTAAGTTGATATTGAAAAGGCATTGTATCTGATTAATTTTCAAAAAAACCTGGACCACAAGGTAACTTTCCAAACCTAGAAACTAGACATCTAAGAAGCATGTTTCAAACATTATATGAGTAAAATACTATATGGTTTTCACTTGAATGCCAGACTGGATGTTTCCATTGGCTATTTCTATTCAATAATCTTTCATAGGTTCTAGCTAGTGTGATAGGATTCATACAAAAAGAGTAAGATTTTTAAAAAATGGTACACAATACGAATGTTGTCCTTATTCATCCATGGTACTTGAAGTAGAAAACATTAAATTTTCTGAATTTATTGAAAAAATTAATGAGAACTGGTAAGTGACTTTAGTAACATTACAGGATATAGAATTAATATTTTTAAAAAGCATTTTGGTAACATTTAATGTATAAGGAGACGTTTTTCCATGTGAAATAGAAGAGAACATAAAAGTTTTACTGATTTAGAAATCTTGAGGACAAAGACAGTGTCTGATATAAGCGAAGGAAATCACAAACCTTGAATACTCCTGGGGGAAGGTATGAAAGTGCTTGCAAACCACCTGCTATGTATTTAGCAGTAGCAATCGGACCCAATACAAAAGAAATCTTAATTTTTTGGGCCAGTTGAGGATTTGTTGCAAATGCTCCAAAAGCTGGTAAAACAAAGCAAAACAATAGGTTGGTTTGCAGGTATTTTCTCTTTGATCATATTTCCTATACTATCAGGTTAAACCTAAGATTTTGCATCTGTTCTTCTTTGCTGTAAACTGCATATATTTTAGCATTTTAGTCTATGACTAATAACTTTTGTCCAACAGATTTTAATTTCCCAAAAGTCCAAATAAACTTTTTCTGAAGATGAACATAATTTGTTTTGTAGGTCATGGGGTTTGAACTCTGGGGAACATAATTATTTTTTAAAAAGTAAAAGTAAAGAAAATGCCACTATTATCTTTTAAATTTCCACTTGTGAAGAACTTCATATATCCATGATACATTGATGGTCATTATATTTTATGTTTTTTTTAAACACATGTTAATATTTGCTAGTTTCACAGCTTATTGGAAAATGTTTTACTTATCAATGATTGTACTGTGAATTTTGAAATGTATATTTATTTGTACCAAAATAAAATAACTGTATTCACTATCATTTTACAATTTTAAATTCTTAGCCTGTCTCATCGTTAAGTAGTTACAATTATACGAATGGGTTCTCAGATGAAATTATTTTCAAAGAAATTTTGTTTTTCCTGACAGTAATCCTAATAGGATCCCTGTGTAGAATCTCTTAGCATACCGATGAGGGTGCCCTGGGAATGGCCCACGTAGTAAATCTGCTTCTGTCTTGTTTCCTCCAAAATGAAATCAATGGTAGCTGGAAGATCATACTTGATCATTTCATCATAACTGCCCAAAACACAAATGAGCAAAACTTGATTTAAATCTTTATAACAATAAAATTATAAGTTTATTTTTTAATTAGTCCTTAAAAGTCGTTAGAAAAGAGATATTGGACATTCTAACTGACTATATAAAACACTTACATATCTTAGGAACTATTTTACTTGCTTATCAACAGTACTCATTCAAAGCCCACAAATATCTTCAATATCTATCTGCAATTTTGCACATTACATAGAGTTGAGAAAAAATCACAATTATGATCCCACTCAATTAAAAGGTTAGAACAACATTCCACTACATTTTTCTACTATATTACATATAAAATACCCTAGTACATTTTTTGTCTTTGTCTTCTATCCCTGTTCCATTTTGTAAAAATAAAAATAGTAGAAACTGCAATCAAAATAAAAACAGTAAATGATAGGAGGAATGACTTTTATATTAGTTTTCATCTGGATTCTTAAGCACATTAATAAAAATTCAAAGCCCATGGCAAGTGTTTCTATGTTTACAAAATAATATTTAATAGGTACATTAGTGAAATACATGGACACTAGTTCTGTGAAAATAATTAAAATTTCAAATGTTGAATAAAATTTGAAGGAAAAAATAAAGATTTTACCTACCTAAAAGTCCAGAATTCTTTAGAATCTGTGTCTAGATACAGATGTCTCTTGGACCACGTGTTTCCTCTGCTGTTTCCCATCCACACATCATAACCAGCATCTGCCAGCATGAAGCCCAGGCTGTTGCTGGGGAGATTGGCAACCCAGATGCCAGCAGTTGCAAGGAAACCATGCTGTAAATATACCACTGGCTTTTGCCCTGAAAAGGATGTGTTCAGGTCACAACGATATAGCTATATCGACTCAGCTTGAAACTGCATGTCATCACATTCATGGTATTTTCTGTTGTTTTCAAGGCAAAAGTATTGCTGCAGTGGTATGTTTCAATGTTTATTTCTGTCTGAAGTTATCAATTTTTCACCATGAATGTGTTCAATTTGTAGAATTTGTGTCTTGTTTATTTATTTTGGATCTGTACTGGAATTGAAATCAATCTCTCATGATTTTACTTCGCTTTTCATTCAAGGCTGCCAAACTCTACTTCTGTTTCTGCTAGTTAATTGAAGGTCTGAATAGCCTGGACTTTTCTGCCCAGGCTTACTTTAAACCATGATCCTCATATTTCACCTTCCTGAGCAGCTTGTGTTCCAGGTAGGATTCACTAGCCTAGAGCAGTCATAGTTTTGAAAATAAAAAGTTCAAACCATATTGGAAACAAAATAAATTGGAAGTTATTAAGAAGGCCTGTATTCGAAGCCTACAGGAGAGAACAAAAGGGTTTTGCTACATGGAGACAAAACTGGGCTACCTAGTGAGTTTCAGACCACACTGACTTCATAGTAAGACCTTGTCTCCAAAAACTAATGATTAGGCTTGTCGAATAGCAGTCAAGAGTTTGCCTTGAATATACATATGGCTATTTGATTTCCAACATCTATAACAACAAAAAAGCAAAATTGAAATGTATAGATATTAAATGAGACTGAAAAGATTCATATGCAACTATTTCAAGACAAAAATTCACTTCTGAATTTAATACCAAATACACACTTGGATGCCAAGCAGGAGGACAGTGTGTGTAGAGAACCAAATCTTAGACATTATTGGAGCAAGACCAGTAAAAAACACTCACTGCAGTAAGCTTAAAGCATCCCAGAGTATAAGTGTGTTTGAAAGGAACAAGTAATTGTATTATGTTCAGCAAATGAAACTACACAACTGGTAGAGACTGTGTTCCTCCTTCACATATAGCAGCCAAGTCAGCCAAGTGTCATGCAGAACCTCAGCTTTGTCTCTGGGAGTCAAAGAGGTCTGTTTTCTGAGTGGGAAGTTCTTGCATAGAATATATTTGGTTTGAGATTTGAGAGCTCCAAGTTTCTCTCCCTTCAATCTTACCTAAATGAGTAGCTTTGTTCTTCCCATGAGGAATTCGGCAGACTTCAAGGATGTAACCATCTTTAGTATAGACTTCATATACTTCACTTGGATATCCCCAGTAAGAAATTATCTGCTTCTAAATGGAGAAGGCATAAATTGTTTAGTTATATGTGTTTTTGTGCTCAGTTATTTGTATCATTTCAATATAGAACTTTTATTGGATTAGGGTAAATATGCAAAACCATTTTTCAGATTGTAATAATGCATGACATTTCAAAAAGATGAATGAATTCAGTAGTGATCAAACTAATGGAAATGCTTTCACTAGCAGTAAAAATTACTTACAGTATTCATATTAGCTTCAGGATTCTTGTATTTTTTATAAGGTAGACACAATGTATTGCCAAGGATATGCACAAAGCACATTGTTTTCAGTAGCCACCACATATTTAACCTGGAGGGGAAAATTATTACTAGCATAAAGAAGTAAATATTACAATGCAAATGTATGTTATGGGATATCACAATATTTCCATTAGTAATCTTCTCCCTGGGTCATCATTGCATTTAACCACCTATTATACTCTTTACAACACTTCTGCTATTATAATTACTCTTTCATAGTCTTGTACATGAATCTATTTTCCTAGATCACTTTTAAGCAATTACTCACTCTTTACTACTTCAAATCAGAAGCACACAAAATAATTATCATTGGTGTATGTCTGACCTGAAGTAAAGCAGAATCTGACCTGATTCTGTTTAAAATGTCATTTCTTATTCACAGAGTGAGACCAAAGGAGGATAATCTTAGCAGAGTTTCACAAGTTGCAATTGCTATGTGCATCGGATCATACAAAATTACATGTATCTTAATGAAGTCCAGGAAATGAAAACGAGGTTTTTTTTTTCTTTGCTGTTTTAGTTTTCTTTTCCTTTTGTTTTGTCTGTTCAATTATCTGTCTTTGGGAGGGCAAAGGATGGCACAGAAATGGTGGGACAAAGAGTGAATGCAGTAGTGATACTCACTAGACACTCGGTTGAAAATGAACTATACATTTGTGGGTAGAGATGGGAGCCAACAATGGAGAAAGAGAGGGAAGGGGTGATACTGTCAAAAATAAATGTATACATTACCTTGCTTATGTAACTAACTCAACTGTACATCACCTTTATAGTAATAATTAAGAAATTTTTAAAAAGTGTTATTTCTATTCAAAATAATTAAAGAATAATGCATTTTCCATTCAAATGAATAATTCTAACATAGAAGAGTCTAACATAGAAGGAAATGTTTGCTCTGATTTTATACCACCTAACAGGTATTGTTTAGAATCTATATTTTTTTTCCAAAGGTCCTTAAAATCACACCACAAAAAAAGAAAAGAAGGAAAAATGGATTTTACCAAATACAACATAATCAACTTGGAATGTTGTCCTTTACCTAAGGTAGAAATAAAATTCATATGTAATGATACTAATTGCATTTTATATAAAATAATGTATTAATATAAAGAATTGTACTTACTGTTACCAAATGTAACCTCTGCCTTCTGGTTTGTTAAATGAATTTTAAATTCTTTTTCTTCCTTCTACTTCAACATATACACATATGTGTATGTTTTCAAGATGGCCTTTCTCAGTTGCTATATTTATAGTGCAGTTATCTTATGGTGTACTTATATATTTGTGTAAGAAGTCAAGTATTGCTTAAACTATCAACTCAAGAAGGTAAATGGTTTCATAACATCCTCAGAGATCATTATCTGTAATTTCTCAGCTATAAATATTCATCTTCTTTATGACTTTCTTCTTTGGGTATTCTGTAATCCATATATTATTTTAAAAGTTTCTTAATATTTGAATAGGATATTAATGCTGTAATAGTAGGAAGTGATTTCAAGTATTGGGTGTAAACAATGTTTTATAGGCTTTTAAAGGCTATTGAATTAATTATTATAAAATAAGTCATACAAAATTGCTAGTGTCATTTTAATTTGCTATCCTTTTCTATGTGGCACTATTTATATTGGCAGTGACAATGAAGAGAATTACAATCCCCATCCATCTAAGAGACAGCATGCCTCATTCCGAAGAAGATTTAGACCACTCAAACTTTAGCAAAAGCTTTAAAGAAATTATGGCACCAATGGCACATGTCTGTAAATCCTCACTATTCAGAGGACTGAGATCTGAGGACTACAGTTCAAAAACAGCTCAGGAAGGAAAGTTCTCTTATCTCCAATTAACCCCCAAGTGGAGTTTTGGCTCAAATGGTAGAGAATTAGTCTTCAGCAAAGAAGTTCAGGTGTAGCACTCAAGCTATGAGTTCAAGCCCCAAGCCTGTTATGCACACGCACACACACACACACACACACACACACACACACACACACACACAGACACACACACACAGAAATCCTGGCTTATAGAGTGCTAAAATGGCAGGAATGTAGTACTAAAAAGAAAAAAAAAAGAAAATGTCAATTCGTTCTAAATATAGAAAAAGAGAATGTAAAAGGATTTTTGTGCTTTTTATTGTAAAAACACCATACAAAGGGGTTACAGTTACATGAGTAAGGTAATAAGTACATTTCCTATTGAGTCTTGTTACCTCCTCCTTTGTTTTTCCCCTACCATCTCTTCCCTCCCCACCTCCCCAATTCCTTCTCCCTCACCCAAAGTTGTAAAGTTTGTTTTCAACATGGTGTCTTGTACATCTCATTGTTACAATGGGTCAACCTGTATCCTTATTTCAGCATTTTGTTATTTCCCTTCCCTCCCCAAATTAGAAAAATTTATATACAAGATGCGGGGCACTGACATCAAATACAGTGAAAACAGGGGTTATACGGCAGCGGAAGAACGTACAAGAGAAACAAACAAAAAAAAAATTACATAGTACATTTTAAATACGTTAAAAACAACAACAAGAAAGAAAAAAAAACAGTTTTGTCCCTATCTTGGGTTTCATTTCATTTAACATCATCTTATATGGTCATATATACATAGCTTTTGACCTTTTCTGCTTGCCCTAGACTTATACTAGTTATTGCAAATAAGGGAAACAATGGGACCTATGTTTCTTTGGGCCTGGCTTACTTCACTTAATATAATTTTTTCCAAGTCTTTCCATTTCCTAACAAATGGGGCAATGTCATTCTTTCTGATGGAGGCATAGAATTCCATTGTGTATATATACCAGATTTTCTTGATCCATTCATCTACTGAGGGGCATTTGGGTTGGTTCCATATCTTAGCTACGGTAAATAATGCTGCAATAAACATAGTTGTGCTGGTAGCCTTGTTTGTGATCGTTTGGGTAAATGTCCACAAGTGGGATTGCTGGGTCATAGGGGAGCTCTATGTGGAGTCTTTTGAGGAACCTCCATACTGCTTTCCAGAATGATTAAATAAGTTTACATTCCCACCAACAATGCAGTAGGGTTCCCTTTTGGCCACATCTCCTCCGGCATCTGTTGTTATTAGATTTCTTTATTATAGCCGTTCTAATTCTAACTGGGGTGAGATGGAATCTCAATGTTTGATTTGCATTCCTTTTATGGCTAGAGAATGTAAGAGGATTTTGACAACATGAATAGCTCATCCATTGATGATTTTGGTAGTTATTTTATATTGATAGAAGTCACTTGTGAGGGCTGGGAAGGTGGTTCAGTGGTAGAGTGCTTGCCTTGCATGCATGAGATCCTGGGCTCGATTCCTCAGCACCACATAAGTAGAAAAAGCCGGAAGTGGCACTATGGCTGAAGTGGTAGAGTGCTAGCCTTGAGCTGAAGAGCTGAGGGATAGCACCCAGGCCCAGAGTTCAGGTCCCATGACTGGCAAAAAAAAAAAAAAAAAGAAGTCACTTGTGAAGTGACAGTTTCCATGGCTATATTCTTCCATTTCATGGAATATAATAAATGTGTGATTATTGGATTTGAGAGATAGGAATAATTCTTTCAGGATGATATAACCATGCTATTTCCACATGCCACTAGAGCAATGCTTGGTTGTTTGCCATGGAAAAATGAAACAAATGAATCAAAGAAAATGATGCTGATCAACTGGAAAATTTTATCATCACAAGTAATATTTATTTTACCATTTGGTGATTGGTTATGGGAACATAAACATTTCTAATATTTATATAAACATTCATGAACTCAAAACACAGGATTTCTACGGAAAAGGCTGTTTGATTCAAGCTGTCAATTGTTCTTTGGAGCTATCAAAGAACTAGACCTATTTTTGTGTATTTTTTATTATACTACTTTTTGCATCAAGTTAATTAAACAAAATTTTTTTGAAGTTTTAGGTTTATATGCAACAGGCATTCTTGGTATAATGATGCAAATACATGTGACCTTTCTGCTGAAACTTAGAAGTTGCTGTGCATAGCTTGTACAGTACGGTGAGTAGGAAACCAATCATGAATCCCGTACAAGTTAATTGACATTCAGAACCTTCAACCTCACCACAATATGAGAATCTCTGTTACTCAGAACACCTGAGAAGTTTTTTTGTTTTTGTTTTTTTTTTGGGTCCGATTGTGGGGCCTGAACTTCTGGGCCTGGGCGCTGTCCCTCAGCTTTTCAGCTCAAGGCTAGTGCTCTACCACTTGAGCCACAGCACCACTTCTGGCTTTTTGCTTATGTGTTGCTGAGGAATCCAACCCAGGGCCTCAGGCATGCAAGGCAAGCGCTCTACCACTGGCCACCTTCCCAGCCCACACCTGAGAAGTTTAGATAACTACTGAAGAAGCAGAGTATCCAGGGCTCCCTGACCCACATGGCTTTGTTGCATAACAACTAACCAGCGGTGTAATCCAAGTCAAAAGAGAGATGGGTAGAAGCTGTCCAAAGACAACATTAAAAGGAAAGAGAATAAAGTGAATAATACAAGAAAATAGTTCTCTAAATGAAAACAAACCAAAAATCTCAATTTACTCCAGATTTACTTCAGATAATTTTCAATTTTTATTTGTATTTCCTTTTTCTGATTTGAGAGTTTTTTTGTTGTTGTTGTTGGTGGTGGTGGTGATAGTGGGTGTTTTCTTAAATTATTTTTTGTTTGTTTGTTTGGTCAGGTGAAGCTTGTACTTTGGACCAGGGCATTGTCCCTGAGCATTTCAGTTCAAGGCTAGCAGCTCTACCACTTGAGCCACAGTGCCACTTCCAGTTTTCAGGTGGTTAATTGGAGAAAAGAGTCTCATTGATTTTCCTGCCTAGGCTGGCTTTGAACTACAATCATCAGATCTCAACATCCTGAGTAGTTAAGATTGCAGGCATGAGCCACCAGTGCTCAGCCTGTTCCTGAGCTTTTTACTTAAGGCTAGCACTCTACCACTTTGAGCCACAGCTCCACTTCCAGTTTTTGAATGGTTAAATTGTAGCTAAGGATATTATAGGGACTTTTCTGTGTGGGCTGGCATTGGACTATGATACTCAGATCTCAGCATCCTGAATAGCTAGTATTACAAGTATGAGTCACTGAAGCCCAGCTATTGCTTTGATTTTTGTTGAGAGTCACAAACAAACTAGTAAGCATCAGCACAGAGAGGGTGACATGGATCAGAAAGGCTTGCCTAGTAAAAATGTCAGAGAGAAAATAAAAACTATTAATTTTAACTATCCAAGCATTATGGTTTGTGAGTCATTAGAAAAAGGTGTCATATAAAAGATCCCGAACAGCAAAAATGAGTCCATAGCAGAAGGAACAGTATTGGAAGAATATCGATACTTCAAACTCTATTACAAATCTATATTAATCAAAATGGCTTGGTACTGGCACAAGAACAGACCTGAGGACCAAAGGAATAGAACTAAAGACGTAGAAATGAACCTGCAGACCTATGACCATCTAATCTTCAATATGGGAGCCAAAAAAAAAAAAAAAACAGTGTGGAAGAAAGACAGCCTCTTCAGTAAATGGTGATGGCAAAATTGGTTAAACATCTGTAGAAAACTAAAGTAAGATCTTTATATATCAGCCTGCACCAGAAACAATTCCAAATGGATCAAAGGCCTCGAGGTAAAAGCAGACACCCTGAAAACATTACAGTAAGGAATAGGAGAAACTCTAGGGTTCCTTGGCACAGGCTGTAATTTTCTTAATAAAGACCCAGAAACACAGCAAGTCAAAGAAAGATTGGACAAATAGGATTGCATGAAACTGCATAGCTGCTGCATGGCAAAGGACAGAGCTAGCAAGATCAATAGAAAGTCCACGGATTGGGAGCAGATCTTCACTAGCCATACAATGGACAAGGGTCTCATATCTAAAATATATATCTAAAATGGAACTCAAAAAATTAAATCCTCCAAAAACAAGTCCTCAAAGAAACAACTGACCCATTAGTAAGTGGGCTAAAGACTTAAAAGAGAGACTTCTCTGAAGAGGAAATAAGAATGGTCAGTAGACACATGAAGAAATGCTCAACTTCTCTGGCCATAAAAGAAATGCAAATCAAAACAATATTGAGATTCTACCTCACCTCAGTTAGAATGGCTAAGTCAAGAAATCTAACAGCAGATGCTGAAGGGGCTGTGGCAAAAAGGAAACACTACTGCACACAAGTTTATACTCTGTTCAACCACTTTGGAAAGCAGTATGGCGATCTTCAAAAGACTACACATAGAGCTCCCCTATGACCCAGCAAACCCACTCCTGGGCGTTTACCCAAATGATCACAAACAAGGCAACCAGCACAACTACATTTATCGCAACATTACACACCATAGCTAAGATACGGAACCAACCCAGATACCCCTCAGTAGATGAATGGATGGAGAAAATAGGATATATATATATATGTACACACACACATATGATGGAATTCTATGCCTCCATCAGAAAGAATAACACTTCTCCAGTTGTTGGGAAATGGAAAGACTTGGAAAAAATTATATTAAGTGAAGTAACCCAGACCTAAAGAAACATAAGTCCCAAGTTTTCCCTTATTTGCAATAACTAGTATATGTCTAGGATAATCTTACCAGACAAGCAGAAGTCAAAAGCTGTGCACATATAACCATATAAAATGATACTAAGCGAAATGAACCCTAAGATAAGGCCACAAGAGAGTTTTCTTTGTCACTGTTGTTTTTAGTGTGATTTTTTTTGTTTCTTTTGTATGTTCTTCCCCCATGGTATAACTGCTGTTGTCACTGTATTTAATTTCAGTGCCCTACATCTTGTACATACATTTTTCTAATTAGAGGAGTGGAAGGGAAATAACAAAATGCTGAAAGAAGGACATAGGTTGACCCATTATAACAATGAGATGTACAAGACACTATGTTGAAAATGAACTTTACAACTTGGGGGGGGGGGGAAGGAAGTTTTGGAGAAGTGAGGACGGAAAAGATACTAGGGAAAAACAAATGAGAGGGTAACAATGCTTGATAGGAAATGTACTCATTACCTTACTCATGTAACTGTAGCCCCTCTGTACAGTATCTTTACAATTAAAATATCAAAAAAGATGATGCTAAGAAAAGTGAACCCCAAGATATGAACACAAGAGGTCTTTCTTTGTTGGAGTCTTTCATGTTCTATTTGATTTTTTTTGTTTCTTTTGTATTTTCATCTTCCTATGGTATATCCCTGTTGTCACTGTATTTGATTTTGGTACCTGGCATCTTATATATACATTTCTCTAATCTGGGGAGGGGAAGGGGAATAGCAAAATACTGAAACAAGGACACAGGATGATCTATTGCAACAATGGTATTCACAAGACACTTTGTTAAACTACAACTTCTGGTGGGGGGGGTAGGGGTGGGAGAGTTGGGAAGGAAGAGATAGTGGGAGAAAAACAAAGGAGGGGTAACAATATTGGATAAGGAATGTACTCATTACCTTCCTCATGTAACGGCAATGCCTCTGAACAGCATTTTTACAATACAATAATGTTTTTAAAAAAGAAATCAATTGTGAGAAAATCATTTGAAGTATTTTCATTAGCAATACAAATAAAATATTCATACTGACTTCAGGATTATTGGAGTTTTCAGGTACTAGAAAAAATGTATTCCTTCACCTTGACATAAAATATTTAAAAAAAGGAAAAAAATGTATTCCCAAATATATGGATAAATAATACTGTTGTAAGTAGGAACCACATATTGAACCTGCCGGGCACAATATTATTAGCATAATGCAGTATATTCTTATATTAGAACAAAAAGGTATTTTATTGATTATTGTAGTATTTCCACTTGTAATCAGGATCTTGGTTGTCATCACTGAGTATTTCTATTACACTCTCTTCACAAATTTGCTATTGTAAGCACTCTTATATATGTATATCAAGCTATTTTTCCAGAGCACTTTTAATCTATTACCCTTGAGTTCTCTAAGTGAAATTTACACAAATAATTGTCATTGGTTTAGAATAGAATTTTTTGAATAAACAAAATACTAACATTAGCATCTCAGATTGAGAGTCTGAATAAGAGGAAGTTGTAATTATAATTTAGGTGAAGGTGTAATGCGCAGGAGTAAAACAATCCAATGTAACTGGTGAGACTTCAGTGGATAGACATTAGTAAGCCAGAAACATGTGGGGAAGATGTCATGTGATGTTGGAAACAGACTGAAAACCACGAAGAGCTTTGAAGAGGTTAGGTAGTATTTCACTATAGGTCTGAGAATGTCCCTGTTTTTTCCAACACCTTGATTTGAAATGATGGGCTTCCAGAATTGTCAGAAAGTATACCTCAGTTTAGGATACTTTGTCATGGCAAAGTTATAAAACTCATAAACTATCTGTCAGGTTACAGAGAAAAATAATATGTTAGAGTTTGAAGACAAGCAGTCCATAACACATTATCTATGCTTCTTTCAGTTACCTCATAATGGTACCTGAAATTCTAAACATGGACAAGAAAATTGTTTCATTATTGCTTTAAAATAGCACAATGTCAAAATAAAATAGCACAAATCAGCACCATAGAGATATTCTACTAAATAATTCATTGGTTCACTCAGTATTACACCCGATGTCTATAAGAACAGCTGGCTTATTTCAAATGTTCAGGGCTCCTAAGTTTCTCTCTTTCTATTTCAAAGCTCCATTCCATTTCTCTTTCATTTGACACCTTGTTATTCAAGAACTTTTGCACTCACTGAAATCAACCTGATTCTCACTTTGGAAATTCTCAATCTATCCTTTCCTTGGACAGCTGTGGATCTCTATACTCCCTCCTTTCCATGCACAAGTGTCATTATAATGCTAAGTGTATCCTCTTATGACCACGAGCTGTTGTTCTCTAACATTGATGCATTAATGCCTTAGTTAAAGGTCTTCTCATGAGACACTATAATAAATAGTATATAAAATATATAATAACACTATATAAAATAATAATAACACATTCTTTCTCTTCATTGTCTTAGAATGTAGACTAGAGTTCAAACAGCAAAAGCTCTTTCTGTGTGTTTTCTTGCCAATTGGTTTCATGGATTACTTATTTTCTTTCTCAATTTACAATGATTGAGGCCCATGTGGGTCTACTCAGCAATTATATACTTGCCCTTAAAATCCCTTATACAAGGTAATACTGAAGACATAGTAAAAAAGAAATATGCCTGAATGATGTCATAACTTTCTTACTCCCTGTCTCTAAAAATACTTGCTATTGAACAGTTGAAAGTTGATTAAATTATGGAATACGTCTATTTGGAATAGCTTTAAAGTTTTCAAAGAATTTAAATAAAAGTACAAACAAATGTTTCTGCTCTTTCTGAAGCTACATTTATCTCTGTCCTAGTTTCTTTTCCAATTTTAAATTTACTAATTCTTTTTCACTTGCTGCACTAAACTTTTTGTAAGACACTTTAGGGATTTCTTACTAGACTAGACATAATGCTACTGGTTTTGGAGAAAAGGCTATTAAAAGGAGTTAATCGAGCCAGTGCAGGTAGTTCACGCCTGTAATACTAGCTAGTCAAGTAACTACTATCTGAGGATCACAGTTCAAGCCATTCCAGGCAAGAAAATTCCTGAGACTCTTATCTCCAATTAACAGCGAAAAAGACAGAAGTAGAGTTGTGGCTCAAGTGCTAGAGTGCTAGCCTTGAGCAAAAGAGTTCAGGGGAGAGTTTAAGGACAGGATTGCCCCACATTACCCCCTCAAAAAAATTAACTGAAGAACTATCAGGCTTTGATAAAATAAGATAAGGGATGGGCTAATGAGTGGATATAAGAAATAAACATTCAGATAACAGTAACACCTGTGAAGTTTAAGAGACTTACTTTAATCAAAAGTACCAATCTTTCCTTCCTTACATAACTATGAAAAATCACAGGTATTTTAATACTGTTCTTAGAATTACTAAAGTTCATTTTTATTTTAAACATGAATGCTTGTAATAAATATTAAATATGCTTTCAAGATCTCCTTGTGGCCTTCTGTAGAGATTCTCAATAAAGTACCATTTTATGCAAAATAATTTAAGAATGAAACATTTTTTTCAATTTAAACTAATAATTTTAACATAGAAGAGATAATGCCCAGGGACAGTGTGCCCTGTTATTCTAATAAATATAAGGTATTTTTAAAATTATGTTCTTTTATTTTTCTCAAATTCCTTAAAATTAAACTAAAAATAATTAGAAAAGCAGTATAGATATATGTTTTAACGTAAATAATACATACAATATTCTGTTTCAATAAAGAATTACATTTTACCTAATATAGAAATAAAATTCATATATAATTATATTAGTTGTGTGTTATAATCAGTAATGTATTTCCAAGGAGTCATACTTATTGTTACCCAATGTTAATTCTGTCTTCTTGTAGATAAAATGAAATTTAAATTATCCACTTTTCCATCTCCATCACTATATATAAATTCATGTGTCTATGTGTTCTAAGTGACCTTTCCTCCAAATGGATGATTGCCACATTGCTAAATTTCCAGTGTGCTTCTGTATTTGTTAGAAAAGAGCTCAAATATTTTATAAACTAGAAAGTCAAGAACATTGTTCCAAAACACCCTTAGGGATTCATTATTTCTGATTTTCACCACTAGAGTTCCTTTTTCCTTATGTCCTTGTTCTCTGTGTTCTATTTTCTAAATTTTGGCAAAGCGTTTGAATAGGAGAATAATTATATAAGTATGACCCTGTGAGATGTTTCTTAAGTATTTGGGGTAAACAATGTTTATGTCTTTGAAGGTTATTGTACATAGAGTTACAATATCATATCAACTTTACAAATGTATGTTTCCAACTGAACCAAGAGAAGACAATTGCAAGAATTGTAAGATGATATTTTCAAAATATTTAAAAACAATAATAGTATATGTATAGGAAAATCCTGAGTGATGCAAAGAAAACTAGTTCAATAGCAAAGAAAAAGGCTAACACAACAGAATAAACCTCTCACAAATGCCAACAAATATATACACACTTCCATTCCCTAAGTGAGTAAATATTAAATATTATCTTTGGAACGTAATGGCATTATCCAGTAAAGCTCAGATATAAAAATTCCTCATGCAGAAATATCTCCCAAGTATCCTATAAAACAACCTGACACATACATCAATATAGGCATGATTTTTCCAGCCATGCAGCCTGGCTCTGGAAATGTGTGGAACATATCTGTACTGAGGAATTTTCTTATGTTATGAGACTTTGTATTAGGGAACAAGAAACATGCAAGCTATTCCAACCCGTTGACTGGCCAGAAGCAACAATAAAGGAGAGAATGAACGGCCCGAGCCCTTGCTCATAGTTTATCAAGATAAGGATTAAAGGACAGATTTACATAATGTCCACATAGCTGTTTGATATTTTCACTTTTAAGTTTAATTTTATGTTTATTTAGTTATATATACAGTTATATCTCTCTATATATATGCATATATACAGTTGAAAAGAAGCAATATACATACAAGTATGTATATAAACATACACTATGTATGTACTTTATTTTTTATTTTGTATATATTCTCTTCATTTTCTTTTTATTCTCTTCTCCTTCAAATTGTCAAAATCTTATGCTCAATCTCTGCTGTTAAGGTTTTGGCAATTACTGTTTGCTTTTTTTTTTCCTGCTCCTGCATTTCCATTTTTGAATGTTCTGACTTTGCTTTAGTTTTCCATTTTAAATATGATTTTATTGCAGAATTTTCTGTTTTAATTATCTTTTAATTTTTTTATCATCTTTTAAAACATTGTGGTTTCTCTGTTCCTACTACCACTATTTCTGTTGCTATTGCTGCTAGCGTTATGGGTAACTTATTAGTTCATCTCTGTTCTAGGTACACTGCTATTTGTGGGAATCCTTGTAATTTGATACCTTTTTCATGTGTACTAGAAATGCAATATACACTCTGCATATATTGGCAGAGGCACCAAATTACTTCAATCTCAGTCAAGTGTCACGTGTTGTTCTAAACAAAAGGCACATCATATTCAAACTTCAACAAACACCTTAATTCATGGAACCACGAACATAAATTCTCTGGTACAAAGTAAAATGGTGGTACAAAAAGAATCAGGATTCTATTACTAAATAAACTAATATGGCAACAAGAAAGTGCACCAAGAAGGTAGAAACTGAATCTCTGAATGGCTGCACACAGGGCATAGAAACGACCTTGCAGAATCTAACTGCTGAAGAGGCAAGTTATGATCATATAAAGTGCGAACATATTCTATCAATGAGATATTGCTCATCTATTGTTCCCTACAGAGAAGATGGAACCTCAGATACAGAATGTAACTGTATCAGAGTATGCTAAGTACTATCACAAAAGCGGGTGGGAAGATATGCTATAAAATTGCATCCAAAACAGAATCAAAACTTTACAACAATCTATTGCAGGACAGATTATCAAAGATAATCCCTCATTAGTGCTTACATAAAAATGGGGAAAATATCCCAACAAATATGCAAAGCTCAACATAGAAATATAAGAAATACAAAAAAAAAAAAAAAAAAAGCCAGGCAACACATGTCTTCCTACAGTTCATAAATGCTCTAGTAACTTAGTAATGAAACATGTAGATGAAAAACCTAGATAAATAGTTTCAAAAATGTTTAATAGTCATTGAAAGCAAATCATGGTGGCCCAGGCACTAATCCTAGTGAATTAGAAGGCAGAGATTAGAAAGGTCACAATCAAAAGCCATTTGGGGCAAAAACTCAATGAGATTCCATCATGACAATCAAACTGAGCATGCCAGCCCTCATTTCTAATTCCAGTTCCACTTCTCTGGAAGCCATAGAGAGGAGGATCATTATTTGTAACCAGTCTTTGGAAAAAAAAATGAGACCATACCTGAAAAATAAGAAAATCCAAAAGAAGGTGAGGGTGTGGCTGGTTGTGACAGGGTCCTTGGGTAGCTGGACTGTAACCCTGAGTTCAAACTCCAGTACCAACAAGAGGAAATCTGAACAACTTGCAAAAACAGGGAAGTGAAATAAATATACCCCAAAATAAAGAGTTGAGGCAGCACAGTCTGCAGCCAATAATGAATTTGCTAATAGTATTCGATTGACAGAAGTTATTCGTCAATACTACACGACCCTGAGGAATATCTGACTTTGTAACGTGGAATAGAATAATTGAATATTGAAGGAGGTAGTGTCTTAATTTCTGAATATCATCACAGTCAGTGAGTATCTCATTAAGGAGTTTCCCTGCAAGGGAGCCAGGCAATTTACTACTGTTGTTTGGCAGTTGTAATAAAGTCTTAATTTTATGCAAGGAATGTAAAATGGTTGCATCTGAGAGTGATACGTGCAATTATATTTCTTTCATACCAGTAGAAGCTATGCTGTCTCTAACATGTCACAGGAGAAAGACCAGCCAGAGCTCTTGCCAGTGCAAAATGAAACAAAGGAACCAAAAAAGGCGATTCCTGTCAACCAGAAAATTCTATAAAGCCATAGTATTTCATATCATCTGGAACAAATAGTATTCATTTTGACATAGTATTTCATATTATCTGGCACAAATAGTATTCATTTTGACACTTGCTAATAGGTCATGAGGAAGTAAGTGTCTATGATTTTTATTTAAACATGCAAGTCACTGGAACCACTAGCAAAACATCAACTAGGACATTGTTCAAGAATTGTTATGCTTGTTTTATTGTCAAGATGATATACAGAGGGATTACAGTTACATAAGTAAGGCAATAAGTACATTTCTTGTGAAACTTGTTACCCTGCCCTCCTTTTTCTCCTACTTTCCCTCTCCCACTCCCCACTTGTAAGTTGTATAAATCATTTCCAACATAGTTTTGTGTATATTGCTGTTGTATTGGTTCCCCCTGTTCTTTGTCTCACCATTCTGTGTTCCCCTTCCCTTCCATAATTCAAATAAACATATATATATATATATGTATATATATATATATAATACCAGGTTACCAAAAATCAAATACAATGGAATATTCCATAGGAGATATACCATAGGGAGAAGAGCATACAAAGAAAACAAAAAATCACATACTCTATTAAAAACAACAACAACAAAGAAAAACCTCTTATGTCCATGTCTTGGAGTTCATTTCACTTAGCATCATTTATATGGTAATATGTACATAGCTTTTGAGCTTTTCTGCTCATCTACTAAGATTATCCTAGACGTATACTAATTATTGAAAATAAGGGAAACTATGGGACCTATGTTTCTTTGCTTTTGGCTTACTTCATTTAATATGATCTTTTCCAAGGACAAATGGGGTTGCATTAAACTGCAGAGCTTCTGCATGACAAAAGACATAGCTAGTAAGATCAATAGAAAGCCCATAAGTTGGAAGAAGATCTTCACTAGTCATACAAAAGACAGGGCCTTATATCTAAAATATACTTAGAACTCAAAAAATTAAATCCCCCAAAAACAAATCCTCAAAGAAACAACTGCCCCATTAATAAGTGGGCTAACGGCTTAAAGAGAGACTTCTCTGGAGAGGAAATAAGAATGGCCAATAGGCACATGAAAGAATGTTCAACACCACTGGCTATAAAAGAAATGCAAATCAAAACAACATTGAGATTCCACCTCACTCCAGTTAGAATGGCAGGGGGAGTGGGTGCAGGTGGAGATTGGAAGGGATGGGAAGGGGAAACAAGGGAGGAGGCAACAATGCTTGACAAGAAATGTACTCATTACTTTGCCCATGTAATTGTAACCCCTCTGTACGGTATTTTCACAATAAAAAATAAAATAAAAGCAATCTAACAACAGATGCTGGAGAGGATGTTGCCAAAAGGAAATACTACTGTGTTGTTGGTGGGAGTGTAAACTTGTTAAACCATTCTGGAAAGCAGTATGGAGGTTCCTCAGAAGACTCCACTCCCCTCTGACCCAGCAATCCTACTCTGGGCATTTACCCAAAGATCACAAACAAGGCCACATTAAAGCTACCAGCACAACTATGTTTACTGCAGCATTATTCACCATAGCTAAGAAATAGATGAATGGATCAAGAAAATGTGGTGTGTGTGTGTGTGTGTGTAGTTTAAAGCCATTATTTCAAAGAATCATTGAAAAGTCATGACTATGATACTTTTGATCTTGAATAGTGTTTGTTGGGATGTAAAATATTCCTGCTTATTGATACATTTTATTGTTATTGTTTTGGAGCCAGTCCTGGGACTTGAACTCAGGGCTTCAGCACTTTCTTGAACTTTTGTACTCAAGGCCAGTGCTCTACCACTTGAGCCCTAGTTCCATTTCTAGCTTTTCTTAAATGTTATTTTCTTGTAAAGATGCTGTACAGAGGGGTTACAGTGACATGAGTAATGAGTACGTTTCTTGTCGAGCATTGCTACTGTTATGGGGAAAAGAATCCACCACTCAGAGACAGCCTCATGTAAAAAGATTAATTTGTTGGGCAAGTGGATGGTTAGCTGAATGGCCAGGGATGGCAGCACAGACTTGGGAGCTGAAACTGCGACCTCGACCTCGAAAAGCCCACAAGCTAGAGTTTTAAAGGCAAAATCCATGCAGTCAGGTCTGGCCAATGGAGTTACAGCTTATAGTAGCTGCTTAAACTAACCAGTCATTTTGGTTTGAAGTGGTGCGCTGAATTTGGCGGGCAAAATGCGGGGTTTACCTGTAAATTTGCCCATGTGCAAACCCCTGGAAACAAACAGGACTTCAGGGCTTTTAACAAATTACAGATTTTACATTTCCCAGAGTCTCAACAGGCAAAGCATATTTCCTGACCCAGAGGTATTTGTGGGAAACTGGGATTTTGATTCTCAGGGGCAGGGCAAACTCCAAGTGCATTAAAGATGGAGTCAGTTTTGGGTCCCCTTAACATTAGGAGACCCCCCCCCTCCCCCCCCCCTCCCCCCGCATGTGGTCCTGACTCTGAGAAGGAGTCTGCATATTGGTATTTTAGGTTACCATTATCTGATGAGACAGGCACTTACCTGGCGGGGCTCCTGTTCCTAAACCCACCCCAAGAGGAAATGGGTTAGATGTTACTTGTTTGAGATGGATAGGATGGCTGATGATGTTTCTGCCCTTGATATCCTTAGCGCCTGTTGTTTCTGTGATGCAAGAGAGACTAGATGGATCCAAGTTGGCTTGTCCAGTCTGGTAGACTCAGGAGTGAGAAGACTCATTAGGCTGGCAGCACTTGATGTGCTAAGATGAATCCAGTAGGGGAGCAGCCTTGGACCTGTACAGACAGGGACTCACACAGGGCCCTTCCCGGGTAGATCTAACATTTCCAGCTCTTTGATATGGAAGAGGACACAGCTTTCTGCTGGCAAAGGGCATTGACATTAAGGTAAAAGGTGGAGATGTGGAAATGTGGTCCTCTGGGAGAAGGCGGCAAGCAGCAGCTGTCCCTGGTGGTAGGCGTGAGTCTTTGAATGAAGTCTGGAGGAAATCTCATGAGGCAGGGGCAATAAAAATAAATAAAAAATAAAAATAAAAATAGTAAAGAGCACACAAACAGCAAAAGGAAGGATTTGGGGCAGAAAAATTTTAAATTGGATAACTTGGCTAGATGGACTAGTTCTTATTTCCTGCATTCCAGGCAGTCCTGGAGTTGGTGGAAAATGTCCCTAGCTTCTTTGGACATCTGACAACTAGGTAGGGGAGAATATGCTAGATGGGTCAGTAGCGAGAAGCTGGAGCTGGGTTGGGGTGGTTAAAGGGCTTGACTAGGGGCGTTGGTAGATGTCTGGATTGCAGGGTGTGTATGAGAGACCCAGGGAGCTGCCAAGGCTAACAGCCCCAAGTCTAAGACTCACTGTAAATACAAATAGCAGGTAACAAATGTAAATGCCTGTCCAGTTAGAAGGTAGACAGGTATGCACATTAGATGGACAAGCATCTTATCTTACTTCCATTGACATCCCAGCTCTGGATAATTTTTAAAGGGCTTGGCACCAAATAGCTGATGTGACATCATATCCTCTTACTCCTGTCCACAGTTCCTTGTCAAGACTGGCCTCATCCTAGGGCTTGCTCATTGCTGGGATAACTCATCCCAGTTGGCATTCATGGGCTTTGAACTCAAGGATGAGGCACTGTCCCTAAGCACTTCTGCTAGAGGCTAGTACCCTACCACTTTGAGTCACAGTGCCACTTTTAGCATTTGGATGGTTAATTCTTTTTTTTTTTTGTCGGTCATGGGACTTGAACTCTGGGCCTGAGTGCTGTCCCTCAGCTCTTCAGCTCAAGGCTACCACTCTACCACTTGAGCTACAGTGATACAGTGCCACTTCTGGTTTTCTGGTTGTTTTATTAGCGATAAGAGTTTCACGGACTTTTCTGCCCAGACTGGCTTTGAACCATGATCCTCAGATCTCAGCCTCCTGAGTAGCTAGGATTACAGGTGTGAGCCACCGGCGCCCAGTTGGATGGTTAATTCTTGAGCTATGCTTTCAGCCTGGATCTTTGCGGGGGATCTTAGTTGGGGAGACGGAGGTCTCAGAGGGATTTTTCTGCCTGGGCTGGCTTTGAACTGCAATCTTTGCCACAAAAATCCTTATTTCCAATTAAAGCAACAAGGAGATCAATTGGAACAAGTACAGCTTACCTGCACTCTGTCCAGAATTGACCAACAAATACTTGCCAGAACTCTGCAATGACAAAACTCAGTAAATGGGGATGAGAGTTTTAGCATAGATATAGTATAGCTTGGCTGTCTGGAAAACCTGATGACCAAAGTTCATAAGAGGCTCCCCTGGCCTACACCTGTTTCAATAGCATAACAACATAGCCAGCATTTTCAGGTCAGGCCGGGTAAGGTTTACAGAGAGTGTTCCACAAAAGTCTTAGTTTGTGTAAATCTAAAGCAGTCTTTCACCAAGAATCAGCTGCGTGTAATGGAATCAGGCAGGCGTCCAGTCTACTGTGGTGGAGATAGGCAGGATGTGGGCTAGATGGCATCTCTCCAATCTCCTGCTCAGTTGCTTATGGATTTATAAGCAGACTGGTTAAAGACACTTGACTTTAGATGGACATAAAGAATGACATACTGGTCCTACATCAGTATTTAAATCACAGCAACTTAATTACATATCAATTTTAATAAGCTCTATCTTATAAGACTTTATGACATACTCATACAATCTGCCACCTACTAGAACCTTCTGGAGTTTGTCTTAAGTGCTACAAACATTTAAGACAATTCTTACTTTCCAAATACTTTCTTATCCAAAAGCGTTTCCCCAGTTTCCCTTTTCAAGGCCTTTTTACTAACTTTCCTCTTGGTTTACATTTCTTTATCACAGCTGGTTTGACTCCTTCTCTTCTTACATCATGCTGACAGTTTTTATCTTGAACATGTGCACACACTTGTGAATAATTTTTAGTGGCAAGAGATTTTTTTTACCAGTGATCAAGATTCAAGACAAAACCTTATTTAACAAAGCTGGAGCTCGTTTTTGCAGGGCTTGATTGTATCAGCAAGCCATTTGGTTAGTTGTTTGAACCAGGCTCTCAGCTGCCTTCATACTCCCAACTTCCATCTTGCAGAAGGAGACATAGCACATAGTAGACGCTGATTTTCCCCCTAGAGACATGAATCCAAACAGGAGGATTGATCCCCAGGTTTTTGGAAAAACATACAAACATAAAACAGGACAGAGACTCCAAAAAGATGTTTGGATGGCATGTCTGGCATCAGTGAGCTGGCTGTCAGAGTGGTGGAAAGACCACAGGGCCCTGGAATTTGTCAGAGGTGCACCTCCCCTGTAGACATTTCCATCACCTGGCAGCTGGCCCACTGAGGCCACCCTCCAGTGGCTTAAGGAACCCAGATGTCCTCCATGGCTTTGGGATTTTGGCAGGACTTTTATAATAAGGTGGGGAAAAGGAGAAGTCACATTTTGAAGGATGGAATGTTTGAGCCCGTTGATACACTTAATACAGTTAGAAAATAGGCCAGAGAGGATAGAAAGAACAAAAACAATTGCAACAAACCAATTCAAGTGCAGAGCTGAAGTGAGATGCCATGGTGACCAGAGAAGAGCTAGCCAGGAGACAAGCCACAGGATGCAAACACCAAGGTATATGGCAGGTCTTCTTGATGCCTGAGCTGTTCCAGGCCTAAATAGAGTATATTAGAGGCTGGTGATTTGAGCCATTTAGGAAGTTAATTAATGCAGGATCAGAGCACTGGGTGGAGAATTTCCTCCCAGCAAGAGGTACCAGGATGGCTGTAAGTAGTTGAACTAGGCCCTGAGAGGAGAAGCTGGGACAGCTTCTTTACAGGTTTTGTTTTTGTTTCAGTTATTTTAGAAAAAAAAAAAAAAAAAACCTTGGCTCCAACCAGCCCAGTTCTTGGAATGAAAAGAATGTCTCTGGGTCCCCCTCCCCTTAACTTAACCCACCTTCATTGTTCTGTTAAAGAGTGACTGATTAAACAGGTAGCCAGTAATCTGGCTCATGCTGGCATGCTGGCTGGCATGCTGGCGACATCCTGAGTTTACTATAAACTCCACCTTTTTCACATGCGTATGTTAAACTCCACTAAACTCCTTTGTGTATGTTTATCTTAAGCTCCACTTTACCCTTGAATTCGGGAGTCATTTAAACCAAAAGTGACAGGCTGGCTTAAACAGCCATTATGTGACAAAGTGTAACCTCACTGGCCACCTGCGTGTGGTCTGGTATGACTGTGCAATCTTTTGGGTGTGTGAAAATCTCATTGGTCACCTATGTGACCAGGCTTCACCTTGTGATTTTTGCCTTTAAAAACCTAAGCACAGGGGCCGGTCGGGGTCGCAGTATCAGCTCCCGAGCCTGTGCTGCGGCCCTGGCCGGTCAGTGTAGGAACCTTCTCAATAAAGTTGCTTCTTTAATATCAACTTTGTTGTGGTGGGCTCTGTCACTCCGGACGACTAGGTGGGCTTGCCTGCCTGAGTAGGGGTCTTCCTACTACATAGTTACTAAGGATTCAAAATTTGACAATAGACTAGGTTTAGACAGCTTTGCTAACAAAATAGATGGGCAGTAATTCTGTTAGCAAGGCATATCAGATTATGAATTGAATCATTTAACATCTAGAAGAATGAAGAAGAGTTAGCTTGGTGGAAGAGTGGGGGAGGGTATATAAAACCCACCAGGTGTCTTTTGTCTCTTCCTAGTTATCAGTCTCCAAGGCCAGTAAAGAGAATTGGGGGAAGGGCTTGTTGAGCAGGATTTTAATGAGAGGAGATGATTGATTGGATAGTGGTATCCGGATAGGGAAGAAGTGAGAGGGAGGGATTTTTATTTTGTAGCCTCCTAGAGGAGTTTGGCTTAAGGTAGAATTTAAGAATTTAGATAACAAAGCAGGTGTACTCAAGAAAGAGAAAATAAATGAATTATGGTATGAGTCCCAAAGACGTTTGGGGGTGGGAAAAAGAGAGCAGTGAAAGGAAAAGCAGTAAAAGAGAGAAGCTGGTCCAGTGTGTTAGCCAGCCAGCCAGTCAGTGATGGATTAATGAGCAACAAGGCAGAGGCCCATTTATTTAGGGTCTAGAAGGGAAGAAGGTGTTAGCAGAGAAGGGGGTTGGGAAATGTAAGTGTATGCCCACACAGAGAGGCAGGCAGGGAGGCAGGGACAGAGGTTAGCAGAGGAGTTTGTAGTAGATCAACAATTTTAGTTTAGAGGCTCCAAACCAGCTACAGAAGAGAAGAATGTACAAGAGGAACCACTGATCCAGGATGGCTAGTCCTTGAGAGGGAATCTAGAGGTCGGGGTGAGACTCTACCTGTAAGTCAAATGGCTGTCAGCAGGAGTGGAGGTAATTTAGTAGGAAATGATCTCCAGTCTGGAGAGAGACAGTGACAGACAGAAGGAGATGGAGCTGATACCAGACAAGAAAAGTTAGAGGAGATGGCTGGGAGATTTATAGCAGAGGACTTAGTGAGCAGTGTAGCACAAGTGGGGAAGGGGGTGTTGGAGGAAAGTGAGGAAAGGAGAGCTTAGGAAGGGGAGGGGCAGCCAAAGCCCAGAACGAAGAGGTGCCATGAGCATGAGTTAACCTTGAGAGAGAGGAGGGTTTGGTCTAGAGAGCTTGATGGGAAGGAGAAACCATTGAGAAGATGGGAGTGAGTGAGAGCTGGAGTGGGAGGGAGAGGGGAGCTGCTTGGTGTCAGCTGGGATCCCTAAGTTGGAAGGGGAGGGGTTGAGAAGTCAGAGGCAATGGCAGCAGTGGCAACAGGAACAGCAGGAAAGGCAGGAAGGAGAGGGACTGAAGACAGTTTGGCCTTGAGAGGGAGAACTTAAATGATTTTTAGTTTGGAGGTAGTTAGAGAGAGTGAAGAAAGGTGAAGGCCCGGATGTGCTCCATTTTCCAATCACTCACAATAGTATAAATCCCAAATAATGATGGAATTAAAGGTGCCATTAAAGCAGTAGTTTGGATGAGCTCCCTAGGTCATAAGCAGGCCATGCTCAGTTGTACAGATCAATGAAAATGCAGGTGTTTAAGGCCAGGAGCTAGGTGGAGAGAAAGCATATTGGCCAGTATGCACCCCAGGTCAGGAGTCAGATGGGATCTTAGACTGAGAATTACCCATTGGTGACATGATCTAAGGCCAAAACAACCAAGGCATCCCAAGAACGTTTCCATCTTAGGGAGAGTGTGGCAGGAGACAGTGGTAGAGCCTCACCTGACCCCTGTGTCTCAGAGCCTCAGGTCTGGGTTCTAGTCCCATGACTCAGACCCTAAGGCTTCAGCTGGAGACTCATAGCAGCCTGGTACTGGGGCTTTGGGGTGTGGGTTAAAGAAAAGTTGGCACTGTGAGTATGAATAAAAGAAAAGAGCGTCACCATAGGAATCCCAAGTCCACTTACTTGAATGAAGGCTGGTGAACTGGATGTGGGAGAGCGAGCGCTGGGTGGCAGGAGGGAGGCTATGTTGGTCTGGCAGGACTCCAGACCCTTGGGGTCGCAACTCTCAGGGTGAGAGAGCCACTAGCAGAGGTGAGTGAGAACCAGGTTCCCAGGAAGCTTGGATGAGCAAATTCACGGAGAGATAAACCTAGTTCCGGCCATGCGCCACTGTTTGAGAAAAATAGACTCAGCCAGAAAACCATGCAGATATCCAGGTAGGAAGAATCAAGGACCAGCAAGACCCCATTCCACCAGGTGAGAGGAGGCGAGAAGTGCCAGCTATTGTCTCAGGTGACCTCTTATAACCTCTGGGATTTGGGGGAATCTCTCTGACTTATATAGTCACAGTTATCCCAAGAGGGTGCTCTATCAGGGAAAGGTGGGCGGTAGGGGCTAATCATCTGCTGCCTTTATTACATGGGCCTAGTGTTGCCTAGGGAAAGAGCATGTTAAGCCATGAGGGGAGAGGCTTCTGGGCTAACATCCTACCTGTTTACAAATATCTGTAAAGTTTCTCTTTCCCCGATGCTGGATTGTTTTCCTGGTGTGAAGTACAAAGTCCCACCCCAGTTGTAACAGTCTAGTTATACTCCTTCTCGGAATGTGATTCTCACCCCAGTTCCTGTAGTCCACATAATACCTTCATAACACATCTTCTTTGAACTGGCCCTATCCCCAAATTTCCATAGTCTACGTAATACAACCCATGTGACTGCCCGTGTGACCCATGTGACTGCCCCCTAAAACTTTTGCTTAAATTCAGCCTATACCTGTCCATGGCAGCTACCTACATTGTGCTTGGAGCAGTCTGGCAGGTCTGACCCCCAATAAGCCTTGAGCTCCTATTGGTTGCTCTCCCTCCCCTCTCATTTCTTACATCCTGGTGCCAAACCTGGGAGGAGAGGTCTGGGTTTGGACAATCCCTTATAGGGGTTGATTGGCCCCCTGGCCCTTCTCCCCAGACCTCATCAGAGCAAGTGACCTTGACCTTTACTCTTCTCTGCCAGCCATTTCAGACTTCTGCATGCCTCACGATTGAATCTGCAAGGGTGAGCATTGACCTCCTGTTTCTATGAGCCTCCCTGCCTACTGTCCATTTGTTTGAGCAAGTGCCTGGCCTGGGAATGCTTCTGTTGACTTGTCTCACTGGGTGACAACCCTTTGAGGCATTGTCCTACTCTACTAGGAATTCTTCTGTGCTCCTGGGGATGTCCAGAGCAACAGAAAATTCCTCTATGGGGTTCTCAATTGCCACCCTCTGCCTAAAATGGGTACCTCTCAATCTAAACTGCTTTGAGACACCCCTTTGGGCTGTCTTGGCTAATCCCCATAAACTGGGTCTCTCAGACATTATTAAACCCAAGAGTCTCATTTTCTATTTTAATGTGGCACGGCTTCATGGACTATGTCCTCATGGACTCCTCCCTTCTACAGTCCTCATGGACTTCTTCCTCTATGGCCTCATGGGCTTCTGCCCCTCCACATCCTTACCAGACTGCCTTTACATACATAAAGCCAAAATGGCTCATTTTTAAATTGCAATAAAGTCTGACCACCGTACAATACTCTGAGAGCTGGGCAATTTTTGCCAATGAAATGGTAGATGATCAGAAGTTACATACATTCAGGCTTTCTCTTTGTTCCTCCTTTCTCTCTGTCTCTCTTGCTAAGCAAACTCCTGTTTGTAAGGTCTGCTCCTGGATGGCGAGCAGACTCTACCCTCCTCACAGCAAAGTTTCCACCCAGTACCTGCATTACCTAGGCAACTGGCACACCTGGAAGAGGTCACATCTTCATCCCTTGAGGTCACATCTGAATTGGATGTGACCATACCCTTTTCTGCCCATACGCTAGGTAAGGCCTAGTCCAGGCCCTCATGCCTTCTTTCCCAGTTCTTTCCCTGCTCTCTTTCCCAACTCTCTTTCCCAACTCTCTTTCCCAGTTCTTTCCCAGCTTTTTCCCAGGTCTTTTCCCAGCTGTGTGGAGGGTCAACATGGCCTGGTGCCAGCCGGAACGATGAATAAACCTACCCCTTACCTGAATACCACATGAGTGGTGTGATTCTTACTTGGCAATCTCTTTTTAAAAACCTAACATAAATGGTGCCGTGACTCGGATGGGGTTTTTGAGTTGGAAATGTTAGAATTTCCTAACCACCCCTTTTCTGCAAACCGAATTGCCTTGGAAGGCCAAGATGGCCTGATGCCAGCCTGAACGATGAATAAACCTACCCCTTACCTGAATACCACGTACGTGGTGTGCTTCTTACTTGGCCACCTCTTTTTAAAAACCTAACATTGTTAAGCTTCACCTCTGACCCTGACAGGCCTGTGTGGCTGACACAGGATAGGGGTGGGCATAAGCCATAAGCCAACTTTTTGTTTTGGAAATGTAGTAGGAGCAGTTCAATCTCTCTGTCTGTCTGTCTGTCTGTCTGTCTGTCTGTCTCTCTCTGTCTCTGTCTCTGTCTCTGTCTCTCTCTCTCTCAAATTTAGAAGTGCTGCCTCCTCCCCTTAAAAATCTGGTTTGGGTACCTCCCCCAAGCCTCTTTACAGGCCCTGGAAATTCATACCTAGAAAGAGACAAAGGCCACATGGTGGGTTTTTATGTGACCCCCCTGTTCTACCAAGTTTATTACTCCACCCATCTAGCAAGTATTTAAAGGTTAATATGTCTTTTTACCAAAATAGTTTTAAAGGTTTTCTGTTCTGGTTAATCAATGTTTAAGTGTGGAGATTCTATTAAATTTTGTTTGTTGCTGGCAAAAGTTTTGCTTCTTGTATTTTGTTTGGTGTTCCCTGTTTTTCTAGCATTGACCAAGTGGTTCTATCATGCAATGGTAAAAAGTCTTTTGCCATTGGAATTCAAAAAAAAAAAAAAAAGACATGGCCACCTTTCATTTTTAAATCTAAGTGTGTGTTAAAGCTTTTGTTACAAAATTGTGTGTACATAAAAACTGTCATAGTGTAAGAAAAAGTTGTCTATAACAGTACTTTTGTTTTCAACATTGATATTTCTTTAGTTTTGGTATGTATATATATATATATATATATATATAATTTTTATTTATTTATTTTTGTTGGTCATGTGGCTTGAACTTTGGACCTAGGCACTGTTCCCAAGCTCTTCAGCTCAAGGTGAACACTCTACCACTTGAGCCACAGTGCCACTTCCAGTTTTCTGGTGGTTAATTGGAGATGAGAGTTTCACCGACTTTCTTGCCTGGGCTGACTTCAAACCATGATCCTCAGATCTAAGCCTCCTGAGTAGTTAGGATTACAGGCTTGAGCCACTGGCACCCAGTCAGTTTTTTTTTTTTTTTCAGTTAGTTTTGATATTTTAAAAAATTATTTACTTTTTGACTTCAGTTGTAACTATTGTTTGTGCTGCCTATGATAAAAATTGGGGGAAATCCCTCTTGGTAATTAATTATATGTAGAATGGGAACTTAAGTCCTTAACAAAGGGGAAGGATTGGGATAAAAACCTAGTAAGCTTCCTTGCCCAAGCAGCATGGCTCTGGATTTTGTAATAGTAAATTGCCTTGAGCAGAGTCATTGTGCAGTTCTGAGGTAACCCAGACTTAACTGACTCATCAGGCCAAAAGAAACAATGGCCAGTTTTGAACTCAAACCACAATGTTCATTAGATTTGGGTGTGAACAAATGTGTGTTTCCCAAATATGTGAGCCACCCTGGATACAGCGTTGACAATGGTTTTAATTTTAGGTAGTATTCTAAAGTAGAATATTCAATTAATCAGTTGCTGTTTTAAAACTCTTGTTATGACAGATTTGATCCTCTGAAGCATTTTCAGTTAGACCTATAGAGGGATACATGTAACTCTAGTTCTTAGCAAGTTGCAGGTAGGTCCTGCTTCAGAACTATTTCTATTGATCTCCTTGTTGCTTCAATTGGAAAGAAAAAAGGACCTATTGACAAAAACTCTCATTTAATATGTCAGTCACCCCCCCCCTGCCCCCGCAATGTGAGACATGCCATCAGTCAACTGGGACATGCTATCCCAGCAACGAGCAATGCCAACTGGGACAAGCCATCCAAGCAATGAGCAATGCTAACTGGGACATGCCATCCCAGCAATGAGCAAAAATGCCAAATGCAACATCATCCTAGCAAGAAGAGACCTCCTAGACCCACGAAACAGAGCTAGTCTTGGCAATGAGGGTCTACCTAGAGGCAGTTGGGAAAACTGCACAGATAAGAGGGAGAAGGTATCAGATCCTAAATGGAGTTACTCTGTGCTTGCCCTTTCAAAAATTAACCACAGCCAGGAGGTGGTTTTAACTTTTCATTATTGACTATAATGCTGGCTGTAGGTTTGTCATATATAGCCTTTATTATATTGAGGAATGTTCATGGATTTCTAGCTTCTCTTGAGCTTTTATCATAAAGGAATGTTGGATTTTGTCAAATGCTTGTCATGAATCTATTGAGATGATCATGTAGTTTTTGTCCTTGCTCCTGTTGATGTGTTGAATTACAGAATCAATTCTAATGGACCAAAGACCTCAATGTAAGACCAGATACTCTGAAAATATTACAGGATAGTATAGAGGAAACACTACGGGTCTTGGCACAAGTCAAAACTTCCTAAGCAAAGATCCAGAATCACAACAAATCAAAGAAAGCCTGGGGTAATGGGACTGTATAAAAGTGCAGAGTTTCTGCATGGCAAAGGAAATAGCTTGCAAGATAAATAGAAACCCCACAGAATGGGAGAAGGTCTTTTATGACCTATGCATCAGACAAAGGCCTCCTATCTAAAATACACATAGTGTTCAAAAAGGTACCCCACCCCCAACAAATTCTCAAAGAAGCATTAATAAATGTGCTAAAGACTTAGAAATGTTCAACATCTTTGTCTATAAAATAAATGCAAATCAAAACAACATTTTAACACCAGTTATGCAAATCAAAACATTTTAACACCAGTTAGAATGGCCATTAGCAAGAAAACTAGTAACACAGATGTAACCAAAAGGAAATGCTACCATACTGCTGGTGGGAATGTAAACTGGTTTAACCACTCTGGAAAGCAGTAAGGAGGTTCCTCAAAAGACAAAACATAGAGCTTCCCTATGATCCAGCAATCCCACTTCCTGGGCATTTATCCAAATGACCACAAACCAGGTTGCACTAAAGACACCAGAATAACCATGTTCACTGCAGCATTGTTTACCATAGCTAAGATATGGAATCAACCCAGATGCCTCTTAGAAAATGAATTGATCAAGAAAATGTGATACACACACACACACACACACACACACACACACACACACACACACAATGGAATTCTGTGCTTCCATCAGAAAGAATGACATTAAGCCATTCGTTCAGAAATGGAATGACTTGGAAATAACTATATGAAGCAAAGTAAGCCAGTCCCAAAGAAACATGGACTGCATGTTTTCCTTCATTTGTATTAATTAGAATGTACCTATAACTCTACAAGTAAATCCAATGGTTAGTAAAAGACAAATAATTACACTTGGGCATGATTAATTAAATAGCACTCTAAACATTCACACAGTGAGAACAAAGGAAGATATTCTTAGGAGAGGATCACAAGGGCTCAATAGCTATGTGTATATGATCATATAAAATGATGCTTATGGGGGCGTAGTTGTGGAGGTGGGAGGGAAGGGATGCTAGGGGGAAACAAAGGAGGAGGCAACAATGCTCAATAAGAAATGAACTCATTACCTTGCTCATGTAACTGTAACCCCTCTGTACAGCATTTATACAAGAAAAAAATGTACAGAAAATGATGCTTATCCAAATAAACTCCAAGAAATTGAAACAAGAGTTTTTTAAATTGTACTGTTTGCAGTTCTTCCCCTCCCCCCTCCCCATCTTTTATTCCCTTCTGTCACTACTTTTGATGTCTGCACTCTTTGTCTCCTATATAAGTTTATCTGATCTGGGGAGGGGAAGGGGAAGCACAGAAATGGTGGGACACAGAAAGAACCAATTCAACAGTGAATCTCACTAGACACTATGTTGGAAATGAACTACACAACTTGGGTGGGGAAGGGAGTTGGGAGGGAAAAACTGGGAGAAAATTAGGATGTGACTCTGTTCAAGGAAATGTACTCATAACCTGACTTATGTAACTGTAACCCTTTGTATATGACCTTTACAAAAAAAATTTTTTTAAAGAAAAAAAGAGGAAAAAAGCCAGGTATGAAACAAGTCTGTGAAGAATGTAAAAGGGGTTAAAAAAAGGTTGGGTACATTTTTGGCAAGAAAGCCAATGTGATTTTGTCAGTCTATTAACCTGGAATTCAAAAATGTTTATTCATTATTCAGTGCAAAATTTCTCCTATTTCAATATGTTATACAGACCACAAACTCTTTTGAGTCAGCTTCTCATGTTAATATTCTTCAGTATGCATTGAAGTTTAAATATTTTGGAAACATTTTCTATATACTGTTATGGGACCAGAAGTTCCTAGAAAAATTATTTCAATTGGGCACCTATAATTTGTTTAAAAAAAAACCCAACAACATTTATAAACAAAACTGACATCAGTTTCTCTCAAGTTATTGAAAAACACTAGAAGACAAATTCTTCCTAACTCACTTAAGGCCACAATTTTCCTGATGGATATCAGGACACAAAAATAAAGAACATTATCCATAATTGATACCAACACAAAAATAATAAACATGATATTAGCAGAACATTTCCAGAAGTATATTATAATATCGTCCATGATAAAATGTTAAGAAGGCAAAAACGATTTATCATATGAAAATCAGTAAACATTTTACTATTATGTCAATAGATGTATGAAAGGAACTTATAAATTTTGCAAAGTTTCTCTACATATTAAATGCCTAGGATACTTACTCCAATCATATTTCTTCAAAACACTACTGTCCACCATAGCCAGCACAATTAGGGAAATTGTGCTGAAAGGGAAAGAAAGGGACTCAATGATGTAAAAATAAGAAATGAAATTCTTAAAGACAACTTATGGGCTATCCTCCATTCATCTCTGTGAATAAGACTCAGGGTAAGAAAGTAAAGATGGTATTCTAAAATGAGAGAGAAGATCATTACAATTTTGAAAAGGGTGATAAGATGGCTAAAAAACATGGAAGAACAGAGAAGCAACTAATAAGAGTAGAAAAATTTGGAACTGTAAATCCAGACTCTTGGGGATGGGAGAGAGTAAAAGCCAAAATCACAAAGGTAAGTCAAATGGCTTGGTCATATATTGGCAATTCTAGTTGCAGAAAATGAGACCACACGTCCCATATTGCATAAGCCTTAAACCCAGTACTGAAATTTGGTTTGGTACAGATTGTTCATGGGTCACAGGAAATAGCTTTAGAGAGGAAAATAATTTTGTCACTCACCTTGTCACTGTCTTGGGTAATTTGCTATTGTTTCAGAGTGAACTACGTTAAGTTCTTGGGAACAAGACCCTAAGGGTGAACCTATGTCTTGGTAATTGTAAATATTTCATCAGCAATATGCATTCAGTGCTCAAGCCTTACTAGTGATTCCTGTAAAATACTTCACAGGAGCCCTGAAGGTAAGATGGACAGTGGGAACACGGAGAGAACTCTGAAGCTGAGCTGTGAGACATGGAAATGGTTAAGAAGCTTGAAGGCTGCTTCATCAGATATGCTGGAAGGGCTAAGAGCTTGAAAGACTATAGATAAAGTAGAAAACATGTGTGAATTGTGCCTGGGTTGCAGTCTTCGCTCCCAAAATGATTAGGAGCCAGTTATTCACCCAAACTCTGTTTTGTCCTATGATTGTAATGACAGTATAGATGCGTTTTTACTGCAGGTACTCATGTGATCTTCCCTGTACTAAACCTAATAAATAAGCTTGCCTATGGGAACTTGGGGTTTTGAAGTCAGTGAACACTGAACTCCCTCGTTCCCTGCTCTCATTCTGTCTTTCTGTCTCTCTCATTTCTTTGGCTCCAGTACCCTGTCATGCTGTCCCAGGTTGCAGGTAGAAACAAAAACTTACTGTTGTTGCTAGAATGAGTCCTTTTGTTTTCAACTTAAAACTCATACCATTGAGTAGCACCACCATCATTGTGGTAGAGGTAACAGGAAACCCCAAGAAAGATACAAGCTCTGACCTCTGGAATATACATGGACAGGATGAAGCTGGCTTCATGGATCATCTTTTTCCACTCTGGGAGATTTGGTGTTCAAATTTACCTATAATAACCACTTCACCTGAACAGCAACTGCTCCACCTACAGGTATGTCCTGAGATTGCAACCCATCTTAAATCTACTTGAAAACTGAAAGCTGATGTGGATTTGGTACCCTCTATGTACAAAAATGTACATAGAGCAGTAGGGGTGATGGGTCACTCTCTGTTTACAAATTGGTCATTCCACTGAGGTAGCATGAATAGGAGAGATAGATTTCCCTTCAAAGAAATAATATCCTTTCAAGAGTGATATCTAGAGCAATTTAGCCAATTCTAGTAATACTTTTGAAACATAGTATTATTTGCATTATCTATAGGACTACAGACAATATTACCAGTTTAAAGCATTCATACCACAGAATGCATACTTATACAAGATTTGATTGGTATTAATTATTTCGTTCAGAGCTTCTACCTGAAGATACTGAACACTACACCTTTTTTTTTTTTCTTTTTTCCCTGCTCATGGGGCTTGAACTCTGGGCCTGGGTGCTGTCCCTCAGCTCTTCAGCTCAAGGCAAGCACCCTACCTCATGAGCCACAGAACCTCTTCTGGTTTTCTGGTGGTTAATCGGAGATAAGAGTTTTCAGGTTCTTTCCTTCCTGGGCTGGCTTTGAATCGTGATCCTTAGATCTCAGCCTTCTGAGTAGCTAGGATTACAGGTGTGAGCCACCAGCACCCATCCACTATACCCTTTTATGGATGATTCTCAGTGTTTCATCAAAAGCATTCTTTGTAATGTATCCCTTTGGAGGAAAGATCTCAATTTTTGTTAACATTTGGAGGCAACACCCTGATGATCAAATTATTTCTTGTTATTGTTGGGCAGTGTTGGCAAACAGATTTAAACATTCCTATGTAGGGAAAGACTATGAAAAGATTTGTGAGATTTTCAATGAGATCAAGAAGTCTTCTTGCAAGACCTCTTGTGAATGACCTCATAGTGGCCAGTCTTGTTTCTGAACTCTGCCTTGCCTTCATTATTACAACACTGGGCTGGTGCAATTACAAGGTCTCATCTGAAAAGGCCACTATTAGTAAGCAATCGGTGGTCCGCTTAAACAAAATATTAAGCACTAAATACAAACACTATGGGAACCTCAATGTCCTGAGCAGAGAATTATAGATGAATCATACATTGAAAAAGGTTACAGCTAAGTTATACCATGAAACCATCTTATATTAGAATAGGGTACTAACAACTGCTTTCTGCCTAGCTTATCATCAGGTTTAAATTGAATCATTATGAAACATGGAAGCTAACCATGCAGGTTCTTCAGGCAAAAGGTGAAAATAAGAATAAAAGAGAAAATTATATCAAGTACTATCAGATGCATATAAGTTGCATATAAGTTCCACCCCACCTGGAAGAACTCCCTTTAGAAAATCTGGGAAATAAAAGTCGTTGCCTGCATCATTGCCAGTCACAGCAGGTCCCTGCTTTGTTAAATGGCAACACCTTTGTACAACTACTTAAATATAATAAAAGAAATCTTGAAAATTTAAAAAAGAGCATTAAACTTTCAAAATAAAGTGAGGAGTAGAATGTAAGTTCAGATATTTTAGTATTTTTCAGTCTATTTCTTTGTGTTACTTCCTATCATTACTATCAATGTTACAGTGCCCCATTTGAAAATAGCTTGCTGTAATCACAAGATACTTTTGTAAGCCTCAACATAACTACAATATCAAAATTTATACTGGATATGACACAAATAATAGACAAAATAAAAGGAACACATTAGTAGTGAAAATGACTTTAAGTATAAAGAATTGCTGTACAAGAGGGAGAAACGAAGAGAGGACTTACCATAAAATAAATGAAGTACCTTCAGTGAAATAGATTAAAAAATCTGTAGTTAAAACATATGGCAGTAGAATGGTTGCTAAACATAGATCTAACTATTGCTTGCAAGAAATGCACATCATCTCTATGGATATATATCCACTGAAAGTTAAAGGTTGGGAAAAGGTATTCCATATAGATTCCAAAGAAATCAAGAGTAGCTATAATTACATTAGATAAATTTGACTAAATCAAAAGCAGAGAAGAGAGATAAAGTAAATCAATGTTAATGATAAAAGGGTTATTTCAGTAAGAGGAAATAACAGTTTTAAATACATGTGCACTGACATCAGTGTACATAAATATGTAAAGCAAACACTAACAGACCTAAAATAGAGAAGGAGAAATTGAATCTACTGCAATAGTAGTAGGGGAAATTAATCAAACTTTCAGAAGTTTATAGTTCCTAAGGACAGATAATCCAAAAGCAGAACTGAACTGCCTTGTATATCAAATGAACTCAAGACACGTACAGAATACTCCAAGCCTTGCAGAAGACATATGTAGTTGCTTTGTGGAACTGGCTTGTTTCACTTGATATGATGAGTTCCAGTTCCATTTGTGTTCAGGCAAATGAAGTGATTTTTTTATCCTTATTTTTCACAGTGTCTTGTGGGTTTTTCCTGAGGTCAGCCTTGTATCACGAGCCTCATACTTAGTACTCCCCTGTAGCTGGATTCACAGGTACATGCCTCCATTTCCAACTTGATAGTTGAAATATAGTCTTTTCCACTTTGTGCTAACTGTCCTTGAATGATGATCTTCTCAGGCTTTGCCTTCACTCTGTGTGTGGATGTGTGTGTGTGTGTGTATCTTACATTCATTCATTAATAGGCATTTAGACTAATTTCATTATTTGGCTGTTTTATTATTAATAAATATGGATATATATATATATATCTATAGCTTGCTTTATTTTGTGTATATGACCAACAGTGATATAGTTAGATTCTAGAGGATTTCTATCATTTTTTGAGGAACATACATGTTGATGTCCATAGGGCCTTTACTAATTTATTATTCTACCATAGAGAATACAAAATTATATCATTTTCAGGAAATTTATAGAAGTGGAGATAATCATAATGAATGAAATAAACCAAAAAGATGATGACATTTATTGGATATTTTATTTTAATGTGAAAATTTTGTAAATGATGACTTGCACTTAGAAGAAGAATCTTTAAGAATAGGAAAGTGGAAGATAATAGAAGGAGAAGAAATAGTAGAATAAACATAATCAAAACCATAATATATGCCTGTATTGAAAAATCACAGAGAAATCCATTAATTGGTGCCATTTTCTTTTCTTTTCCCTGACCTCAGGGGTTGATTGGCTTCTGGAGCCAGAGTATAATGTGTAGATGAAAGGAAGGAAGAAAAAGGAGAAGGTAGGATTTGGATAGGGGACTATAATGTCAAATTAGAAAAGTATATAAAAACCAAATAAGATTTGAGTTCACTTGAGGTTACTCAACTTTTTATATAAATATGACAATCTAAACATAAGCATAAACCATGAAATTAGAATTCTCTTCCTTTAAATACATTTGTATGTAATCATAAGGATATACTTGTAAATAGTTAATATTTTATCTTTTAGCCAAATTATGTAATCCTTGAATTAAGTATTGATTTCAGAACTGCTTACACTGATGCAAGCAATGTTCATCACAATATCTCAAACCAGATCATTATACAGTAATAAATGTAGTCAATAGATATAATAGACATAATTTCATAAGTTTTGCTTTTCTTAAATACTGGTTAATTTCCTTAAATAAAACTTTTAAAAGTACATTTAAATAAGATTTCATTTATTTGTTTAAGTAGCATTCCAAGCTGGACATTGTTGGATTAGGTATAGGGATAAGAGTAAAAGAAAGTAACTCATACTGCTTTTCAATATTAACCACATCTCAGAATAGTTACAGGCAATTGTATGTAACTCTATTTGACAGGTTGAGAGAGGATCATGTTTGGAGATCAGCCTTAAAAAGTCCAAGAGACCCTTTTCAACCCATAACTGGACATATTCCAGTGACATATTTCAGTTATTTGAAGTTATGTGGGAGGCTGAAGTTGGAATGATTACAGTTCCACAATAGCATAAGTTGAAAAAGCCCACAAGACTGTATCAAGAACTACAGTACATCCTGTAGTAGATTCTATAAGCCTAAAGTTGTTAGACTGAAACTTAAGTGTTCCCTGAGCAAGAAACGAGGCCTTAACCTAAAATAACTAGTAAAAACAACAACAACAAGACTAGAGGTGTGGTTGAGTAGTATTGTACCAGCCTACCCTTAGCAAAGCCTTGACCAAAATAAATAAATAAATAGATAAATAGATAGATAGGTAGATAGATAGATAAATTTCCCAACTATATAATATGAGTAACTTTGCCAATATATTTGTTTGTTTTTGTTTGTTTGTTTTTTGTTTTTGTTTTGTCAGTCGTGGGCTTGAACTCTAGGCTTGCTTACTGTCCCTGAGCTCTTCAGCTCAAGGCTAGCATGCTACAACTTGAGCCACAGTGCCACTTCCAGCCTTTTTTTTTTTTTTTTTACTGTTTATGTGGTGCTGAGGAATTGAACCCAAGCCTCATGCATGGGAGGCAAGTCCTCTACCGCTGAGCCACCTTCCCAGCCCTGCCAATATATTTGAATTAATTGTACTTCCCTATTTTAATAGTGCATTGCTCAACATAAGAGATGTCAGGATTTCCTAAAGTTCTCAGAGGACACAAACATTTCAGTTAACTATTCTTCTTAGTAAATGTAAAACAGAAAGTTGAAATTCTCTGTAACATGGAAAATATTTCTGTGTTTTCTGTTTTTGGTAATCAATGTTGTTTCTGTAGTACTTTCCAGAGAATGAATATATCACAAAATCTTAGAAGACTAACATTTTATCTCATTCATTTCAAAGGATTAGGCAAATTTGGTCATTACAGAATGCTTCAAGTATGTACTGAAGAACACAGATAATCAAATAAAAATTATTTGACAATAGATGCAGTATTAAGATGCAGTATTCTCAATGTGTGCTGTGAAGTTCTTATTTCAGTATTCAGCATCATTCGTCTTCATATTACAAACAGCAAATTTGCCAAGTTTAGGATTTTACCAGCTAGCCTTCTAATGTGTATCACTATCCTTTGTGTCTCTCAACAGGACATATTTGATGAATCTTGACCTGAATTCCTCCAAATTATAGAATTTCTAGTCCATATATTGCAAGTACTAAAAATGGATTTTATTATAAAATATTATGTGTAATCATTAAATGAAGACAATCATCCTTTTGTAAATGGTAACTGGTAAGGACAGAACAATGTTCTCTAAAATTCATCTGTTGAAGTTATTGCACATGGTACTCAGAATGTGATTATACTTCAATTCTAAGTCTTTAAAAAGATAAATAAGTTAAATAAATTAAATAAGGAAATTAAGAGGAAAAATCAAGAAGGAAAACAGTGTAAAGATAGAGGGAGAAAATGGGTATTTATAAGTCAAGGAGAGTGGCCTTTATATAGAAACCAACTTTGTTAAAACTTTGTTAAAACACTCTAGAACTGTAATGTCCAGTCTGTGGTATCTGGTAACAGGAACCCTACAAAACCAGTGTGGTGATTTTGATAGGTGTTCCAGAGAAACCCAGGGTAGATCCAAAGGTAAACTATTACCATGGTCAGAAACCTTGCTTCAACCTCCTCCAATTGCCAGAGCATTGGTTAAGTGAATCTTTCTGAGTTCAATTTCTTATGTGCAAACTAAAAATGGTAGCTATAGGATACTCAGCTGGCTCTAAAGATGACACATAATAATGCAAAAATGCATACGAATGTGGAAAACATAAAAATTTAATGCAATGTTAATGTTTTTATATCTATTTGATCTACTCAAGTAATCAGATTACAATGCCAAATAAAATTGTTAACATTTTTTTATCATATTATGTTGGTATTGATCTAAGTAGAAATTTCTGGCTAGGAATGCTTAAGACTTTTCTTCTTACAAAAATAATACCTCAACTGTGTTAGCCTCTTTAGTATCCTTTGGTTCTTGATTTGCCTTTCAGTGTCAAGGAGTCCTTTAAAACTTTTCTTACCAAAGTGGAGGTAGGGGCTAGAGAGGGAAGGTGGACTTCAGCCCAGCTATGACTGGAATGTATTGATTCAATGGTAGGATCAACATCCTAAGCCTAAAGCTTAAAGGATTAAGTCAAGACCCATTAGTCAAACCAGGAGAGTAGCCAACTATTCAGAATGGTCTTTGTCAAAAAACTATAAAACACACTTATCTTTCTTTCTTTAAAAGATTAAGAAACTCAGATCCGGTTTGAGTTTCAGTAATCTCTTTTACTGTTACTTTAAAGATAGGAATAAAAAGATTAAGAATAAAAAACTTCCTAATCTCAAACAATATTAAAAGGGCAATCCATCAGTGTGTCAAACACCTGAGAAAATCAGCTTAAGGGAAAAAGATTGGTTTTGGCGAATGGATTCATTTGGCTCGCGTAAGGGTTCACCTCATGGCAGATAGGAAGCAAAAAAGCAACGTGGAGGAATTCTAGGAGGAGGTGTGAGCTTCAAGGATTTAACAGAATACCAAGTTATAACTTTATCAGTGGATTAATTTGATGAAATGATAACCATCATGATCCAATAACTTCTCCAAAACCCATCAGACAGCAGCCACAGCTTTAATACATGGGCCTTTTAGACATTTCAAGCCATAAAAGGCCCCAAATAATTTTCTGATCAATATTTACATTTTGGTTAGGCTTCTCTGAAAACATGTACATTTTGATAATACACAAGTGGTCTTTCTTCCAGAAGCTATACATTAGTTAAGATCACTCAATTTTCAGTGATATAATAGCATACATTCAATCATAACAATAACGTATAAAAGTCCATTCTTTTATTTGTATGAATCCTACTGTACCATATGTAAGGAAATAGAAAGACTTGGGCATTATAATAAATATAATAAAACAATTATTTTAAGCCAGACCCAGAAAAACATGGGCAGCATGGTTTCCCTCATTTGTGCTACCTAAACATACCAGGAAGTAAACAAAGGGTAACAAATAAATTAACAGAAGTATAAGTACAGACTCTTTGGAGAGTGCAAATCTTATAGCTCTTTAAAAAGGCTAAGTCTGGGTTGGGAAGGTGGCTCAGTGGTAGAGCACTTGCCTTGCATGCATGAAGCCCTGGGTTCGATTCCTCAGCACCACATAAGCAAAAAGAAAAAAAAAGACTAAGTCTAAGCCCAACAAAATAAGTGCCAGGAAACGGGAACTTGCAAGAGGAGAGGTAGGTGGAAGAAAAGCACAGGAGGGAGGAGATTGTATACTGGGAGAACAACAAAGGAGGGAATAGCAATTCTCCACAAGAAATGTGCTCATTACCTTACTCATGTAATTGTATCCCCTCCGTACAGCATCTTTACAATACAATAAAATTTTAAAAAAGGAATTCATTGTGTATACCACTGGATTGAGAAACGTAAGGGAAGGGTTGGGTCAACGTAGGATGAAAAGGTTTAAGGGGTAGCACAGATCAAGATGCACTGTATATAACCTGCTTTGGAAAATAGCAACTCCTTTGTACGTAACTGTAATAAAAATATCCAAAAATTAATTAAAACATGAAAATTTTATTCCCTAAAAATGTCACAAAATGTTCTGTCAAGTTCCTGTTCTCATATAGTTCTCCCTCTCTTTCTCTCTCTGACTTTCCACAATCAATTGAATTTAAGAACGTGATGGGGCTGGGAAGGTGGCTCAGTGGTAGAGCACTTGCCTTGCATGCCGGAGGCCCTGGGTTCGATTCCTCAGCACCACATAAGCAATAAGAAAAAAGCTGGAAGTGGCGCTGTGGCTCAAGAGATAGAGTGCTAGCCTTGAGCTGAAGAGCTGAGGGACAGCACCCAGGCCCAGAGTTCAGGCCCCACGCCCGGACCAAAAGACAAAACAAAACAAGAACATGATACATATTAGAATATTTACTAGCAATACATTTAAACATAAAAAACCTTACTAGATATAAATGTCTGTATTTCATTAAAATAAACTTTCATATGATTACACATCGTTTATTTTAATAAGATTTTTTATTGTGAAAATATTGTACAGAGGGGTTACAATTACATGAGCAAGGTAATGAGTGCGTTTTATCAAACATTGTTGCCGCCTCCTTTGCTTCCCCTTACCATCTGTGCTCCCCCCACCACACCAAAGTTGTAAAGTTCGTTTTTCAACATAACATCTTGTACATCTTATTGTTGCAATGGGTCCACCTGTATCCCTATTTAAACAATTGGCTTTTTCCCTTCCCCTCCCCAAATTATACCAACATCAAATACAGGGAAAACAGGGGTTTTCAGTGGGGGAGGGGCATACAAAGCAACAAGGAAATCATCTTTTTTTTTATTGTGAAAATACTGTACAGAGGGGTTACAATTACATGGGCAAGATAATGAGTACATTTCTTATCAAGCATTGTAGCCTCCTCCTTTGTTTCCCCTTCCCATCCCTTCCCATCTTCTCCCCGACTCTCATCCTCCCCGCTCCACCCCCCACCCCCCCTTCACCCCCGCCCACCAAAGTTGTAAAGTTCGTTTTCGACATAACCTTGTACATCTCATTGTTGCAATGGGTCCACCTATATCCCTATTTAAACGATTTGCTTTTCCCCTTCCCCTCCACAAATTATAACAACATCAAATACAGTAAGCAAGGGTTATACTGTGGGGGAGGGACATACAAAGCAACAAAGAAATAATCTTATAAATGTGTTAGAAAAAATCGCATGAAAGAAAAAAAACATTTGAATACATATTTTAAGGTTCATTTCCCTAACATCACTTTATCTGACCTTTTCTGCTTGACTCAGACATATACAAGATATTACAAATAAGGGAAACCATGGGACCTATGTTTCTTTGGGCCTGGCTTACTTCACTTAATATAATTTTTTCCAAGACTTTCCATTTCCTAACAAATGGGGCAATGTCATTCTTTCTGATGGAGGCATAGAATTCCATTGTGTATATATAGCACATTTTCTGGATCCATTCATCTACTGAGGGGCATCTGAGTTGGTTCCATATCTTAGCTACAGTAAATAATGCTGCAATAAACATAGTCGTGCTGGTAGCTTTAGTGTGGTCTTGTTTGTAAACATTTGGGTAAATGCCCAAAAGTGGGATTGCTGGGTCATAGGGGAGCTCTATGTGGAGTCTTTTGAGGAACCTCCATACTGCTTGTCAAAGTGGTTGAACAAGTATACACTCCCATCAACAATGCAGTAAGGTTCCCTTCTGTCCACATCCCCTCCAGCATCTGTTGTTATTAGAGTTCTTGATTTTAGCCATTGTAACTGGAGTGAGGTGGTATCCCAATGTTGTTTTGATTTGCATTTCTTTTATGGCTAGGGAGGTTGAGCATTTCTTCATGTGTCTATTGGCCATCTTCTTTCCTCTTCAGAGAAGTTTCTCTTTAAGTCTTTAGCCCACTTATTTATTGGGCAGTTGTTTCTTTGAAGATTTGTTGTTGGGGGATTTAATTTTTTGAGTTCCAGGTATATTTTAGATATGAGACCCTTGTCTGTTGTATGACTAGTGAAGATCTTCCCCCAATCTATGGGCTTTCTATTGATCTTGCTAGCTATGTCCTTTGCCATGCAGAAGCTCTGCAATTTCATGCAATCCCATTCGTCCAACCTTTCTTTGATTTGTTGTGTTTCTGGGTCTCTATTAAGAAAATTTCGGCCTGTGCCTTCAAGACCTAGGGTTTCTCCTATTCCATCCTGTAATGTTTTCAGAGTGTCTGCTTTGACTCCTAGGTCTTTGATCCATTTGGAGTTGATTCTGGTTTTTTTTTTGCCAGTCATGGGGCCTGAGCTCTGGGCCTGGGCGCTGTTTCTCAGCTCTTCAGCTCAAGGCTAGCACTCTACCACTTGACCCACAGCACCAGTTCTGGCTTTTTCTGCTTATGTGGTGCTGAGGAATCGAACCCAGGGCCTCATGCATACAAGGCAAGCACTCTACCACTGAGCCACCTTCCCAGCCCTGGAGTTGATTCTGGTGCAGGGTGATATATAAGGATCTAGCTTTAGTTAGAAATCATCTTATAAATATGTTAGAAACAATAGTAAGAAAGAAAAACCATTTGAGTCCTTATCTTGGGGTTCATTTAGCCTAACATCAACTTATCTGACATTTCTGCTTGTCTCAGACATATACTAGTTATTGCAAGTTATATTCTTTTTTAAAACTTTTATTATAAAGGTGATACATAGAGGGTTACAGTTACATGAGTAAGGTAATTAGAGTTTTTTGAAAAATATTACAGCCTCCCTCATTTTCTCCTACTTTCCTCTCCCCACAACTTTTTTGTTTGTTTGTTTTTGTCAGTCATGGGGCCTGAACTCTGGGCCTGGGCACTGTCTCTCAGCTCTTCAGCTCAAGGATAGCACTTGAGCCACAGCACCACTTCCAGCTTTTTCTGCTTATATGGTGCTAAGGAATCGAACCTAGGGCTTCATGCATGCAAGGCAAGCACTCTACCACTGAGCTACCTTCCCAGCCCTCCCCCTACAAGTTGTAAAGTTCATTTTCAACATGGTGTCTAACATCACTTTTACAATGGTCCACCCTTTGTCCCACAATTTCTGTGATCCCCTTTCCTTCTGTCAAATCAGATAAACTTATATACAAGACAATGGATATAGAAATCAAAAACCAAAGGGGGAAAAAAGAAAGGAAAAATAACTGCAAACACTACAGCAAAAACAAAAAAACAAAAATCTCTTGTTTCCATTTCTTGGAGTTTGTTTCTCTTGTTTTATTGTGATATTTTAGTTCTCTGAAATAGAAATAAAAATTATCATAAATGTGTGACCTATATCACATTGTTTCAGTGTTGATCTTGGTTTCAGATACAAGTAAAATATCACTTTTGCATTACATTGTTTACCTATAAAAATCCTTCCATTAATCTGAGTATTCTTCCTTCAGCTTTTCATTACTTTTCAATTTCATTCATGTGTTTATTGAACAAATTAGAATTGTTATATAAAAAATGTTAGAACCCAATTTTAATGGCTTTTAACTTTTATATGGATTAAAGACAAATTTGAGACTTTTTTACATGCATCAGTTCACTACTACAAAATTTCTATTTGGTGTGACTATGCACAAGTGTTTGCAGATGACTTTTCACCTTTTTTTCAACATTTTTACAGCAAATATTTATTGATCAAGTGTGTTTTGCTCAATATATATGTAAATATAACTTTAAAATATATAAAATACAAAATATGAAATATTAATATGAGTGAGCAAATTACTGCTGTACTTGAGTATAATCACCTATGAAGTAGTATGTCCTACAAATAAAAAGGATGAAGAATAATGTCAAGATTTACTGTATCTTAATAAGGACCATACGTCTCTTTCAATGACTAAGAATTTTCATTATTCTGGACTCCTAGTCCAAATTTACTTCAGTTATAGTAAAAGACCAATGGGGTATAGTTTTACATCCCATTGCTTAAATTGAAGGAAGCAAATACATTTTTTAAAAAAAGAAATGCAAATCAAAACAACATTGAGATTTGAATTCACTCCAGTTAGAATGGCTATAATCAATAAATTTAATAACAACAGATGCTGGAGGGGCCAAAAGGAAATGCTACTGCACTGTTGGTGGGATTGTAAACTTGTTCAACCACTTTGGAAAGCTGTATGGAGATTCCTCAAAAGACTACACATACAGCTCCCCTCTGATCCAGCAATCCCACTTCTGGGCAATCACAAACAAGGTCGTAATAAAGTTACCAGCAAACACACTTTTAAAATAAAACATGTAGTAAACAAAGTAAACCAGATCCAAAAAAACCCCCACAATTTGCATTGTTTCCCTCATTGTTGTAACTAGAATATGCCTATAAATCCTCAAGTAAACACACTAGATAGTAAAAGACACTTGGACATGATAAATTGTACAGGACCCTAGGCATTTACATGGTGAGGCCAAAGAAAGGATATTCTTAGGAGAGGATCACAAAGGTTCAATAACTATGTGCATAGGATCTATAAAATTCTGTTTACCGAAATGAATAGAAATGGAATCTAAAGATTTTATGTTTTTTTTCCTCCTTGTCTTTTTCTCCTTAATCACTGTTTTTGATTGATTTCTATACCTTTTGTATTTAATAGACTCTGATTCTCTAGTGTATTCGAACAATGTAATTGCAACTAGATCTATTTGGGAGATTAAGAGAAAGATGGTCATTTTGCTTGTCATTTTGTTCTTTTCAACAAGAATTTTTTTCTTTACAGTTTCTGGTAGGTATTTAAGTATTATGGCAAATATGAATATCTAAAATTAAATCACAAATGATTTTAGCAACTCAAAATATGATTCTATTTTTCTTTCCTCAGTAGCTATAAGTACTTGTGGTTATTTTAAAGAATGAGCTATATTTTTAAATAGTAAAACTTTAGTTCTACAATTTACTCATAATTGCATTCAGATTGTTCAAAAATCTAATCAGCATGATTTCAGTTTATATTTTTAAAAAAAGTACTACTGTGTTCTTAAAGGTCAGAGGCTGAGTTTAGTATATTAAGTAGACCATTGTGTGCAGGACAAGCCCCTGATGAAAGGCCATAATAAAACATTATGCTTGGCTGAACACATTTACTAATCTAACCATCTCTTCACAATAACATTTCTAAAGAACAAGAGGTAGAGCCTTACCATCTTAATCCTTTTTATCTGAGCCAAATGATATGATCATTTGTCCTGTACCTTTGGCACCTTAGTTTTTATATATTTAAGCAATCAAAAATTATCTTAATGTTTCCTAAACCATTTTAATGATTAAAGCTCCTTTGTCCAATATTTGAATTTTTCAGGGCCAGTATTTGCTTTTTAGGTTGGCCTTTTAACATGAAATGATGTCCTTGATATTAAGAGTCTCTGTTAATTTTATCAGAGGATAAATAAGTCTGGCCATTGTTGAAGATTTTGTATATAAGCAGTAAGTGCACCATTACCAAAATAAGCATCTAGAGAAACATTTTCCTGTTTCTGAAGAGACTGTAAGTAAACTTTGTGCTGAACAAAATTATTTGAATTATTAGATTCATGTTTTCTTTCTTTAACCAACTGTTGCATTTTAAAGGCCAAGATATTGTTACATAATTTTGTCTGTAAATATACCTATCTGCTTTATAGTTTTATTTCTCTAGAATTTGATTTTTTTGTTTCTTTTTGTATATACTTGAAATTCTTTATTGTTGGCTGACAAATATGATTATTAGTGTAATGAGTGCATACTTTCTTATTTTCCCTTTGGAGAAGCAAAAGCCACAGCTCTATTTTGTCATGCATTGTGATATGGATAATTCAATATTATTCAAACCAATTGAGATTTAATTAACTTTTACTAGTAACATTTGTGTGTGTCTGTATGTGTGTTTGTGTGTATGTGTGTGTGTGTGTGTGTGTGTGTGTGTGTGAGCTTGCTGGTCCTGCTGGGCTCTATCCCTGAGCTTTTTTGCTCAAGACTAGTGTCCTACTACTTGAGTCACATCCCCATTTCCAGCCTTTTAGGGGTTAATTGGAGGTAAGTGTCTCATGAACTTTTGAGCCCAGGCTGCCTTCAATGAGTGATCCTCAGATCTCAACCACCTGGGAGCTAGGAGCCACCAGAACCCAGCTATTGATAATATTTTTAAGGCCGGGCTTGGTGTTTTTGGTCTGTAATCCCAGCTTTTAAGTAGGCAGAGGCAAGAGGAGGACTATATTCTTGAAAGAAAACTATAAATGTTAGTACTAGACAGCCTAGTTTCAAATAAAGGTTGTATGCTTTGTATATAGTTATTAGGCCTGCCTTTGCTCATCTTCAAAGTTTGGAATATGATGTCATCTACTAAGTAGAATTGTTGCAAGAATTAAATGAGATGATAGTAGTAATATCTATATTCATTGTTACTCGATATTCACTACTCTGTTAAAAGCTTAATCATAATGAATACTGGTAATATCATCTTGTAGAATTATTGTTATTGTATAGAAAAGGAAGCTATTTCAGTAAGATCAGTAAGAACTCATTTGCATGTCTCACATGCTGTGTACACTACCCAACATACAGTGATCCTCTGAGAATATTTGGTCCTGCTATTATACTAGAACTTATAATCAGGTATTTTAGGAATTTACCCTGTCTAGAACCTATCTGAGCCCATGTTATTGACTTTAATTATTGGGGTCTCCCATAAATCACGCCATAGTTTAAGTATCCTCACTTTTCAATGACAAATTACTTATGAAAATTATATAGAATAAAAAAATTGCGAGGTCCTGGAAATTCTGATCAAGGCTTTCCAGCTGGAACTCTGATGATTCATCTTTATATATAACTTGTCCTTTCCTAAAATTTCACTACAAAGACAAGGTTTAATAAAACATAATTTTTTAAAGACACTACTAATTCTAATTAATCAACCAAAACTTTAACACAGATTATCAGATGTAGACTTTAAGAGTTGTAGGCTGGTTTTAGTATAAGTCAGTATCTATATTAAGTGTTCTATAAGATTTATAGATAAATGATTTTGAAATATCACTAGCAAATAAAAACATAATCCTCTTCAAAGAGTCTCAATGATATTTAGTGATATAAATCTTACAAATTCTTCACTCTGTACAATTAAATTTTTCTATAGGAGACCTCGAAATATTATTCCTAACATTCAAGTGTTTCTTAATAAGTAATTATTGAATGATTTAGGCACATAGAAAAATGATTTAAAAACACAACTCAACAGGGCACCATTGCCTCACAGGTAATTCTGGCTGAGATGCAGAAAATAACAGTTGTAAGGCAGTTTAAGGAGAAAAGAAAGAAAAAAGCAGGCAGGAAGGCAGGCAGGCAAGCAGGCAGGCAGGCAGGCAGGCAGGCAGGCAGGCAGGCAGGCAGGGAGGGAGGGATGGAGGGAGGGAAGGAGGAAGGAAGGAAGGAAAGGAGGAAAGGAGGCAAGCAGCACAAAGCAAGGCTAGAGGCATGGTGTAAATGGTAGAACTTCAGTTGAACAAACAAGATGAACAAGTAAGAAGCTTTGACTTTAAACCCCAGTATAAAATAAAACAGCATTCCTTCAATAGTTGGAGACTTTGAAAGCTTTACATCTTAAGATTCTCAAATGTATAGTTGTTGGTTACAACACAAAAGTATCTTTAGATTTAGAGTTTAGTATAACATATACCCACACAGAAAGCAAGGGACTATTATAATCACAGTATGAGTCCTATGGAAAGGAAATTTTATAAATAGGAATTTTAATGAAAATGTGAAAAGTCTTAAGAACTAGAACCTTCTTGCCTTTTATGAAGAGATTAGATCTAATAGAGATTATTAGTTAGGTTATTTTAAAACCAAAAACTTTAATTCATGTTATGACATGCATATTATTATCGCTGATATATATTGCTTTTCTCCTGAATTAACTTACACCCGAGCAACAATTTTGAAGGGCTGGTTTTGTAAAAGGCTGGCCACTTAAACACTAGCACTACTTCAGTTTACTTGAAAATATTATTATTGAAGATATGGCCCTCTATTTCTCACATACAAAATATGAAAAGATTGAATTTGAAAAAAATTCCTTAGATCTCTTTCAAATGATTTTGATTTTCTCTGTTTTATTATTGAACCCTTATTAAATAAATGTATCAGATCATGCACTATATTGCTGATTTATCATCTTCTAGACTTTTATAAGTAATTGTAATCAAATAATATCCCAAAAGGAAATTAGAAGAGAAACCACTTTCTCAAAATTAGGTTCACATGTTACTCTAGATATGGTAGCATTTTGATAAAGTAATGACAACCTTTAAATCCGTATAATGACTTCAAATCAATAAATCTTGATGAAGCAGCTTTTTAAAATGGTATTTTAAAAATTTGTGATAGGGTTAAATAGACCTTATATTGAGGTTGCATCTAGAGAAATCAAAGGCCCATGTGATCTTCACTTCCCCTTTAGACTGTCAAAATCGGTAAACAAAGATACCAACCTAAGAGATAAGAATGTGAAGGGTTACCTGACAGTGTTTTTGCAGATTATGTTTTCTTTGATAAGATTTGAAACCCCACAGAGAAATGCTCTGAAACAAAAGGAATCAAGCAGTGAAAATCTGCTAAATATTAAGGTAAGCATGCAGATAGCTGTTGGTCTCAGCGTGCACAATGCCCAACATAATGGAATCAAGTTCAGGCATTTCTCTACATACAGTTAAAATTTCCACAAAATGTAAGTATCAAGAAAATGCAGTATGTTAACCATGGCATATATTCTTTTTGTTTGTTTCAGGCCAGTCCAAAATGTGGCTACTTCTAACAGTGACAAGTTTGATATCTGTAGTTGGAACTACACATGGTTTCTTGGGTAAAATAGCCCCTGAAAGCCCAGAAGCATATATGAATATTGTAAGTTACTCTGTAAAACTCAGACAGGACTGTGATGTAGAACCATGGTGGGTTTAAAGTTCAAAGTGACCAATTACAACTCTGGGTGCTGGTGGCTCACGCCTGTAATCTTAGCTACCCAGGAGGTTGAGATCTGAGGATTGTGGTTCAAAGCCCGCCTAGAAAGGAAAGTCCATGAGACTCTTATCACCAGTTAACCAGCAGAAAACCAGAAATGGTGCTGTAGTTCAAAGTGGTAGAGTGCTATACTTGAGCCAAAAGAGCTCAAAGACAGAGCTCAGGCCCTGAGTTCAAGGCCTACAACCGATAAATAAAATAATACTTAACTGTATTTGCTCTCTAAATACACTCTAAAAGTCAACAAAGAAGTTGGCGCTGGTGGCTCACACCTGTAATCCTAGCTAATCAGCTATTCATGATCTGAGGATCATGGTTTGAAGCCAAGGAAGTCAGTGAGATTGTTAACTCTACTTAGCCACCAAACAGTTGGTAGTTGAGATGTGACTCAACTGATAGGGTGCAACTGAGAAAAAAGCTTAGGGGCAGCACCCAGGCGCTTAATTCAAGCCCCAGGACTGGCATACATACATACATGCACATGTACACTCACACACAAAGTGAATGAACGGCTTGAAGTTGGGTGCTGGTGGTAAATGCCTCTAGTCCTAGCTACGTAGGAAGCTGAAATCTGAGGATCATGTTTCAAAGCAAGCCCATGCAGAAATGTCGGTGAGACTTTTAGCTCCAATTAACTACCAGAAAAAGCCAGAAGTGGTGCTGTGGCTCAAGTGGTAGAGTGCTAGCCTTAAGCTGAAAAGCTGAGGGACAAAGCCAATGCCCAGAGTTCAAGTCCCACACCGACAAAAAACCAAACCAAAACAATGAAAGGCTTGATATGTAGCATTTAGGCAACATAGTCTAATTCTTTATGGGAGGCATATGTTTGTGCTCTAACAACTGTAACCTATTGGGCCTTTTTGTGGCTAGAATTTATTTTTGCCCTGGTATACAAGCTCACCGTGGGTGATATCATAAACCATGCCCACCAGGTTAGTGTGTTTTGAGACATCTCTTAGCAGTGCCATCTTTAAGGTCCTAAATGAGCATTAACTTCATAGAGTTGATGGTTCATACAAGACAAAGAAAACTTCAGGGAAAATAACATAAAACAGTAAAGATAAAATGTTTTCATAATTTTGAGGATCCAGTAGAAGCAAAAGCAGGGCTGGTTTCTTCTATGTCATGACAGGTAAGAAGTAGTTAAGTAGGTCTCCCAGGGGAACCAATAGGCTATGATGAAGAACAATTCAGTAAGTGCTATTCTGCAGGGGACCGAACAGTAACAGACTGATAGCAAAAGTCAATACGCAGCTGAAAAAACTTTTCAATAAAATAGCTAAAACTCAAAATGTACATAAAAACAATTCCTTTGTAAAAATAACATGACTAAAATTTGTCACTTGGGACTTACCTCATCAGAGTCAGATGATTTCCTTCTGGGGATATCCAAGTGAAAATTATGATGTTGTGACTGAAGATGGTTATATCCTTGGCATCTACAGAATTCCTTATGGGAAGAAAAATGCAGAGAATAAAGGTATAACTTCATCCCTCTTCCCTTTATTACTGCCATATCTCTCCCATGCTTCTTTCTTTCATTCATTCCAAAGAATTGGATACCTCTTGCTCATTCTGAAAAATGTAACAAAGTCATAGTTCTAGTCTACAAGGAGATCACCATCATGTCAGTGAGAGAGAGCAATAAAACATATAATGATAATAAAATTTGATAAACTAAGTGATTATTATTTAAAGGCCATTGAACTGGAGATCATGATAAAGGCACCAATCTTTGCTAAAGAACATTGCTTTTGCACACAGCAACTGTGCTAAGATTCAGTGGGTCAAAAAAGTTAGCCAAGTGTTACAAAAGGGGAAATCAAGGAGACATCTGAGACACATTTCTGAAAGAGAGGAAGCTCAATTTCTGCTAGCACTAATTAAATTTTTTTTTATCATTTTCTAATTGTACAAAAACTATGAAGTATGAAAAGAATCAAAAGTTTAGATAACTACTTATAATTTTATCATTCAGAGTCCATCTATGTTAACATAATGCTGAATTTACTTAAATACAATTTAATAGCTTTATTGGCATATAGTTGACATACAGTAAACTGGACATCTTTAAAGTATATAGTTTCAGTAACTTCTGGCACCTGAGAAGGCCATCAGCTGAGAACAGAGAACTGAGATAAGATTGTCAAATATATTCAACTTCATCATGCAAATGTGTTTAATTCTATTTATATGTGTATCTTAGTATAAACAATAGGCTTATGACTTTTAAACAATAAGCTTATGACTTTTTAAAATAATTTTATTTTTTAGGAAAGAGACCTGTGGTGTTTTTACAGCATGGTTTGCTCGCATCAGCCACAAACTGGATTGCAAATCTGCCCAACAATAGCCTGGCCTTCATCCTGGCAGATGCTGGTTATGATGTGTGGCTGGGAAATAGCAGAGGAAACACATGGTCCCGGAGAAATTTGTACTTCTCACCAGACACAGTTGAATTCTGGGCTTTCAGGTAAAAACAGACATAATAAAATATGAACATTGGGCTAGGCCCTTGTAGCTCTTGCCTTTAATTCTAGCTACTTAGGAGACTGAAATTAGGAGAATCATGGTTTCAGTCCAGCTCAGGCAAAAAGTTTACAAGATGTCTTTTCAATGGAGAGAGAAGCGTAATTGTTCATCCTTGTCATACTGACCACTTAAAAAGCATGAAGCAGGTGAATTGCAGTCCAAGTTACCTCTTCATCACCAGCAGGAAGCAAGACTCTACCTAAAAAATTGATCTGTTAAAAAAAGTGATGGAAGCCGGGCGCTGGTGGCTCACGCCTGTAATCCTAGCTACTCAGGAGGCTGAGATCTGAGGATCGCGGTTCAAAGCCAGCCCGGGGAAGGAGAGACCGTGAGACTCCTATCTCCAATAAACCACCAGAAAACCGGAAGTGGCGCTGTAGCTCAAGTGGTAGAGCACTCGCCTTGAGCTGAAGAGCTGAGGGACAGTGCCCAGGCCCAGAGTTCAAGCCCCACGACCAACAAAAAAAAATGATGGAGGCCTGATTTAGTGGTAAAGTACCTGCATAAGGAACACCAGGCTCTGAGTTTAAACCCTAGCACTGCAAATAAGTATAAATATGTTTGGAGGCTTTAAAAAATATTAGAGGGTATTCTAATCCCTTCTTGAAGTCTTCCATACACCTCATTGTAAGAGTAGGTTGGTAGGTTGTTGTTGTTGTTATTGTTTAAATACTTTCTGTGATCTCAGTAACCATGATATAGGGGTATTTTTTTTTCCAATTGGAATGAACAATTGGTGGATGCAAAGAAATAGATTGTCCCTAAAAAGTTCCAAAGACAGCATCCATGAGTTCAAAAAAAATGTTAAAACATAGCTGGAAATGGCAGAGCAGTTACCATCACCATGAAAAATGAACTTTACAACTTTGGCGCTTGGAAAGGGGGGCTGAGGTGGGGAGGGATGGGAAGGGATGGGAAGGGGAATCAAAGGAGGAGGCAACAATGCTTGATAAGAAATGTACTCATTACCTTGCCCATGTAATTGTAACCCCTCTGTACGGTATTTTCACAATAAAAGAAATGCAAAAAAAAAAAAAATTCCACACAACATGGAGAGCTTGGCAAAGGTTTCTTAGCACACATTTTCTTGTGCCTGGAGGTAGAGAAAAGAGGAGAATTTGAATACTGCCTGCTGGAACTGAGGCAAACCAGCTGTCTTGAGTGGTTGGAGAAAGAGGGAGAGGCATAAAAGGAGACAATGTACTGACTAGAACAGCTCCAGCCAGGCTATAGGGCTGAGGTAAAAAAGCCATGGAGATGATTCAAAGACTTTGAGGAGCCACTGATAAGAGTTAAACTGAGAGGAAGGAAGTTCATATTCATAAGGTAATTCTGGTGTACTTTTGGAGAATAAAGCAGAGAGGGATAGAACTCATCATAGAGGGCACCAAAACACAGAATGCAAATGTCCACTCTAGCTGGCATTCCATTTGAGGGATGGAAATAATTCCCACTTAGATACCATCTTGTTTGGGTTAGGCTGCAGCTGTAATGCATCATTCTGAAATGATGTCAGTGGTTTACAAGGATCCACCTCCAAGGTCACTTGCCAGTCACTTAGAGTTTATAAGCCACAATATTCAGATAACCCAGTTTTCTATTTCTCAAATAGAAAGGGTCTTATCTATGAGTATGCTTGAATCTCTGAAACCACAGCAAAAAAATTATAATAGTACATTCAGTTTTACTTTTTATTTCTTACAGCTTTGATGAAATGGCAAAATATGACCTTCCTGCTACAATAGACTTTATTGTTCAGAAAACTGGTCAGGAGAAGATTCACTATGTTGGACATTCTCAGGGCACCACCATTGGTAAGCAAAGATGCTGAGAGCAGGCAGGTTATAGCTGCATTATCATATAAAATGCTTCACATTCATTATAAAACCTAGTGCCTATGACATCCCAGTGATAAAGAGACAATTGTTGCAGATGCGTGAACAAAGCAAGGGAATAAGGAATTTATGGAAGGTATCATGGACTTATTACAGGGAGGGTGAATAAGGTGGCCCCAATATCCCCTGAGAATATTTGACCATGCAGTCAGCACCTTACAAATTCTGAAATGAAATAGTCTGCTTAATTAACCAATCTTATGATGCAGGACATCTGGCATGTCCATAAATAGAAGATGTCACTGCTTCAGTAACATAGGCAACACCAACTCAAAACTCCTTTGTTACACCAGGCACCAGTGACTCACAACTGTAATCCTAACTACTCAGGAGGCTGAGATCTGAGGATTGTGGTTCAAAGCCAGCCAGGTTAGGAATGTCTGTGAGACTCTTATCTGCAATTAACCACTAGAAATCTGGATGTGGTGATGTGGCTTAAGTGGTAGAGTGCTAGCCTTGAGCTGAAGAGCTCAGAGACAGCACCCAGGTCCAGAGTTCAAGCCCTACAACTAACAACCCCCTCCCCCCCCCCGCAAATTCTCTTTTAAAGTGGGGACATTTTCAAGTTTACTAAAAGTTAATCCCCCAACCTGTACAAAGTATCAGCATTTGTTAAGTGAAAACTATCAATCCTTGAAGAATATGAGCTGTATATTTATTGCATTAAAGCTCAATGCAACAGTTCCCTTAGGATCTATTGAAATGAACAAATTGGCTTGTCCTGACTCCAACTAGCCCCAACAACTATCTTTTGTTTTATGTGAATGTTGAACATTTCAGTTCTTTTTCTTATAGTGGATGGTATTAAATTGCCATCACCATGATTATGAATATCTGAGCTAGCACAAGTATCCATTTTATAGCTTGTCACAGATACCACCTTTAGTAAGTCCCAGATAATACCATGTTCATAACAACAAAACAACACACTCCATTTTTTCTCTGTTTCATGTTCTTGTCCAGGTTTTATTGCCTTTTCTACCATTCCCTCCGTGGCTAAAAGAATCAAAACCTTTTACGCATTAGCTCCTGTTGCCACTGTGAAGTATACGACAAGCCTTTTAAAAAAACTTTCATTTGTTCCTACATTTCTCTTCAAGGTATGTCATTCTCTTTTGAGCTCTTCAGTTCTAGGCGAGCCCTCTGCCACTTGAGACACAGTACTACTTCCTGTAATTCTCTTTTATTAATTGAATCTGAGGTGTCCAATTGCCCATGGATTTCAAATGTGATGGAAAAAGAACAAAAAAACCCATACTGGACAAATACATCTATAATCTATCTCCAAAACTGTAACTGTACATGTGTATATTACTTCTTTCATAGTACTGAGGTTTAAATAGTCATTAGCTTGTGAGATCGCCATTTACTTCTTTGCTCTTGATTACATTTCTGTTGACTACCAATGACTATGATTATTATTTTTTTAAATTTTTTTTTATTGTGAAAATACCACACAGAGGGGTTACAATTACATGGGCAAGGTAATGAGTACCTTTCTTATCAAGCATTGTTGCTTCTTCCTTTGACTATGATTATTTTTGCTTCTTCATACATACTTTAGTGGGCAAACACTGTGACACATGTAAGTCAAGGCTACAATTCTGCTATTAAAGCAAGGAATGAAGGCAAAATAGCTACCTAGATAATTGACATGATTTTTTAATTCTATGATGGAAAAGGCTGAAAAATATCTAAGCACTATTATTATAAATATTTAAACGCAGCTAGACATCTCTATAAGTTTTTATTTAGGCTTTATAATAACAATAAGGAAGTGATTAAAAAGAAAATATTATTCTTAGGCTTTCCTTGAGTCAGAAATTTGGGTCAGGATGTTTAATATAGTTCTAATGAGCCTAAAATGCTGTTTTACTTCATGTTTTCGTAAGGAGGAAAAATGGAAGGAAGAAAAAATACCTCTTCTTCCAAATAATTAGGATAGATTTCTAAAGTTTTTTTTTTCTGAAAGCATAGCTCAGAATCTTTGTTTCCCCTCCTAATTGTTTTACAATTTACTGCTGAAAACGCACATGTTGAATGTCATGTTGTTTCATGACTCTATTCCATAACTGATTGGAACTTACCTTGTCTTCTACTTCTACAAGCCAGGGCAATTCTTCATGCAATCAGTAATAAACACTTAGTCTGGCTACCTTTCCATATAACAACTTTATTCTGGGAATTATGAGGAAAAACTTGGAAATCCCCCAAAATGCTGTTAGTCTAATCACATCTGCAAGGTTCAATAATGAGTCTTTTGTGCATCTTGATTGCTGCAATGCTCTAAAAATGCTTTCATTTTTCAGATTATATTTGGCAACAAAATGTTCCTCCCACACAACTTCTTTTATCAATTTCTTGGTACTGAAGTGTGTTCCCGAGAGATGATGGATCTCCTTTGTAGCAATGCCTTGTTCATCATGTGTGGGTTTGACAGCAAGAACTTTAACACGGTTTGTATGCAACACCTTTGATTATTGTTTCGTCAGCACTTAGGAAAGGAACTGTACAAGAACTAGGAATCGCTTCAGAATTCATAAGAAATCATAAGTCATTAGTCTATTCCAATTTTGTCTCCTACTCATTTGCTTGTTTGGTTTTGTTGTTGTTGTTCATGGTGGTCCTGGGGCTTGAACTCAGTGTCTGGGTGCTGTCCTTGAGCTTTTTAAAATCAAGACTAGTGCTCTACCACTTTGATATTTTCAAGATAAAAGTCTCACCAACTTTCTTGTCCAGGCTGGCTTTGAAATGCCATCTTCCTGAGTAGCTAGGATTACAGGCATGAATTACTAGTGCCCAGCTCCTGCTCACTTTTATTAACAAAATTGTCCTTAAAGTAAATAGCATGCAGAAATAATGAAAGCAAACTCAGGACTCATCCATTACCATCTAAATTCTTGGCATAACTAATTTTTTCCTGTGGTGGAAGGGACTAAACCATATATTTGGGCAGACTTGTATACAGGAAAATGTCTAGTCTAGGCATTGAATAAGTGTATGTATTTTGAACACTTTAGTTTTCCCATATATTTTGTAAATATATTTTAGAGCAAATTCTAAAATGACACACTTCTATTCTCCCAGTAAAAGCTGCTCTGAAAACTTGACCTGAATCAGAAAACTCAGATGTTGTGTGTTTTATTGAAGCTGAGATATATCTAACTATGCAAATGAATATGTGTTGGATTTCTAGAGTCGCATGGATGTGTATCTAGGACATAATCCAGCAGGAACTTCTGTTCAAGATATCCTCCACTGGGCCCAGGTAAAATTACTTCATTACTGTTAAAACTTAGTTTGCATTTGACCTAATGCACATTCTTAAAACGTTCTGCTCCTGGTAAGTAATTTTTCTGACACATGGCTACCATATGGAAATAAGTACCAATCCATGTAAATAAAAATCTTATGAGAATAAATACTTTGGTACAAAAGAAATTATTTTATTTTTATAACTTGGTATGTAGTAAGAGTTATATTGAACACAATTGAACTTGGATATTTTTTGGCATTCCCAGGGCTTGAACACAGGGCCTAGGCATTGTCCCTGAGCTTCTTTTTGCTCAAGATTAGTGCTCTACCACATGAGCTACAGTGCTGCTTCTGGGTTTTTCTGAGTAGTTTATTAGGGATAAGCATCTCATAGAGTTTCCTACCTGGAGAAAACTGTGATCCTTAGATCTCAGCCTCCTGAGTAGCTAAGATTACAGGTATAAGTCATCAGTATCCAGCTTACACTTGGATTTCTATAAATACCTTGTGTAGGCAATTGGTAATTTTTTTGGAATCTGAAAAATAATTTGATAACTGAAATTACTAGTTATCACATTGAAATGGAGAACAAGAAACTGGGAATGTTTACATTTTATTTTTCACATGGCAAGAATACATTGATTACCCTTCTGTCTTTTTTTTAAATTTCTCTCCATTAGGCTGGTAGGTCTGGAAAATTTCAAGCTTTTGACTGGGGAAGCCCATATCTGAATACGTTACACTATAATCAGGTGAGTACCTTAACGTTGCTAGCCCTCGCATTTCTTAATGCAAGGTGAAACAAATCCATGTATTTGTTTCTCAAAGGAATGTGGATACATCCTGTTCTCCTACACGGCTATGCCCTTATGCTCCAGTGGCTGCATTTATTCCACCTACTCTTAAAGCAGGACGCCCCCAGATGTGAGATTTCCCAGAGCTTCACATCCCCATTGTCCTTGCACAGAGTGCACCTTGACTGGGACATGGAGATGGAATCATCATTCTAGCCGTGCGTGAAATAGAGCTGGAGGCTCTGGTCGACTCAAATGATAAGTTGTCCTTTCTTGATAGCTGGAGGAATACATTGAAAGGAACTCATTTTCTTACAGAAGAAAAAGACAATGTGCTGGCAGGTCAAAACTGGAAATATTTCTCAACAGTCAGGAATCTTGTGTTCCAGGCAGCCACACTGAGAAAAGCTTACATTTGTTGTAATACAAAGAAATTCAATCTTGAAATCTATGGTTTCACTTGGCAGTAAAAATATGAGCAATAATTTCTGTATTTCTCTACCCAGGATTTAGTAGGTTGTTACTTGGCATAAACTTAACTTGGCATAAACTCGCCTTCCAAGACAATAACAATTCAGATTGCCCTTTAACTAACTGAACTAGTGACATTTAAGAGCCGCTGCTAGCTCCTAGTAAAGGGACAGTGGGGTACAAATAAAGGACAGATTTATAACTGTATAAGACTATGTAACTATCTATGATACTATATATAGTCTCTACAATATTCTCTTATCTCCTATATAAGATAAAATTACTATAACAAGTGGATTCTTTTGAAAATTAGTATGCTTGAAAATGTGATCTAAAATAAAACTAACAAAATTTTTTCCAGATGAGGGAAAATTTCCAGGTCATTTGCTTGCATCTCTTCCTGTTTTATGAAACTCCTCACTATCTCCAGGGTAATGCTGGCTTTGTAGAAATAGAAACTGCCAATAGCATACCTTTCCTCAGACTTAAAGAAATGCTTAATAAATTCATGTACACACTGAAAGAAAGAATATGCAGCTCTTAAACAGAACTATGTAAAGCTTTATACACTAAAAACATTGAAAAGTCAATACAAAGTCAAAAATAAATGACTCGGCATTCTGAAGATATACTTCAGAGTTGGTAGAAACAAGCTACACAGAATTTAATCAAATCCCCTACTTTAAGCTTGAGCTGAGGTCTAAGTTTTTAGTTGGTAACAATTGTTGCTCAAAGCCATGCTGTTCTGATCAGCATTACCCACTTACGAGTGCAGGATATCAGGCTCTTATCTTAGGTATGTTGAGTCAGTCATTTCAGCCCAATTGCCAAGTGATTTCTAATCTCATTGGCAGAGTTTGAAAAGCACTTTTCTCTCTGTTCTCTATGGATAATGTTGACATTCTCAGAGCAATCATTGTTAGAACTTACTTATAAAAAATACATTAGTTAATAGTATACTATCTACCCAAAGAGTCATTATTGGATTTAAAGAGTGTGTTATGTAAATTCTGGTTCTTTCTCTTGTGTTTTATAGGACACACCTCCTTACTACAATGTGTCTGCCATGAGTGTGCCAACTGCAGTGTGGAATGGAGGCCAGGATTCATTAGCTGACCCCCGAGATGTTGAAATGTTACTTCCTAAAATTTCCAATCTCATTTACCACAAGGAGATTCTTCCTTATAATCACTTGGACTTTATCTGGGCTATGAATGCACCTCAGGAAGTTTACAATGAGATTGTTTCTATGCTAGCAGAAGATGATAAATAGTTCTGGATTTTAGGGATTAGTCACCTAATATTTTCCAAAGTTATTTCTTCTCTCCTATGTAGTTTTCTGCAGTGTGTAAAACAATACTTCTTTCTGTAATTTTGACTTTTAGAAATATATTGGCATCAGCAAACTTCCATTTGTCATTTTCAATTCTTTTTAATTTAAAGAAATCCAAGTTTTCACTCAGAAATTGTTCTAGAAACACAAAAATCAATCTCCAGGATGTGAAACTTCACTGGATCTTTTGAAAATTCTCTTCTAACACAAAGTTTATTTAGTACCACCCATGGTAGTAAAAGACAGCCTTGGGATTGAATACTGACTCTTTTTATGTGTACTTGATCCTGAGTACATTTCTTTCAATTTACATTGTCAATTGCTACTGCCCGGGAGCCCGGTCACCTGTTCTGCATGGGGCAAATGTCACTTACTCTTTTGCTGTTCAACACATCAGAAAGCCAACTGGGCTATAGAATAAATGGAGCTTAAGTTGGGAAACAATAAATAACTACACTTTTGATCCAGGAATTGGGAAGTAAACATTCTAATCTAGTATACCCCTCTCTCTTTTCTAAACCAATCTCAACAAATTGCATTTTTCCATGTTCATACAGATACCCAAAATATTTTGACTATATCCATTCTGTTTTGGAAAAACCAATTCAGTAAAATTCCTCTCTTCATTCTGCTAACATCATCTTCCCTGTTACATTAGTACCATAAGACTTTCCCATTCAACTTTATACGTGAAAGCCAAAATACCTTAGCCTTAGGGTTGCTATTGCATTTTTTTTGTTCCGCATTGTTAACTAGCTTTTATTTAGTCACATTCCTGCTCATTGTTGAGGATTGTTCATATTCACAAAGTCAAATTCAAAATCTCTGTTCTTTTTTTCTTTTTTAATTATTTATTTGTTATTATAAAAGTGATGTACAGAGGGGTTACAATTATGTAAGTCAGGTTATGCGTACATTTCTTTTTGAACTTTGTCACCTCTTCCCTCATTTTCTACCAGTTTTTTTCCCCTCCTGGTCCTGCTCCCTCACAATTTTCAACTTAGTGTCTAGTGAGTAGCCTGCTGCAATTGTTCACCCTTCCTCCCACGATTTCTATGCTCCCTCTTTACTCTTCCCCAAACAATAAACTTACACACATTCACGACAAAGGGTACATGAATCGAAAACAGCAACAAGGGAGAAAAAAGCAAAATAACAAAAAAATCTCGTTTCCATTTCTTGAAGTTCATTTTGGTAAACATATTTTATATGGTCATTTTTATTGGCCAAATCCAACATCATCTAATACTACTAGTTTTTCATGTAATCAACAGAGAAGTGAATTCCAAAATTAGATTAGTTTATTCCTGAGTTCCTTTTTTGAAAAATCTTCTGTTATGATATAAGTATTTAATATTAATATCCTTATGTTTTAAAGAACTTGTTTCCATTCCCTGAATTACCACCTGGGGCATCTATCTTATGAGCAAGGTATGCCTCTGTGTGGGATGGGAGGGTTTTTCTTCTTGAACTTATTGGATTACTCAGAGGCCCATCCCAATGTTTACTGTCATTAACACCATCTCCAAATGAGCTAACTCATGAACAATTAGGGACTTTTTCTAGAATCTACATTAGATTTTATGAATAGATGTGATGGAATCATAGAAACATTCCCATCCTGAGAAGATGGGTGTTTGCTAGAGGGAAGAATAATGGTTCTGCAAAAAATGAACCAATATAACATCATTCTGATTTGCTCCTTGGGAAAATCTCATTTAAAATTACCTCTTGAACTCTAGTTGGCAATGGTCTAAAATATGTCTTTCTATAGTTGAAAGCCAAATTCAATACATAAGCCAGGTAGGAAAATAGGCTAGGAACCAAGCTATTGATTTAGATAATTACTTTCAATCTAAAGTGATGAAGATTATTAAAAAGTTTAAAAAATCTACTAGCAGAGTTAAAATTTACTCCTAACAAAGATTTATTATTAAAATATCTTAAAACACTGATTTATCTTAAAGTCTTGGCTAGTTTTGGCTTGACACTCGTGATTCATACCTGTAATTCTAGCTGTTTGGGAGGCTGAGACTTGGAGGATCATGATTTGAAAGTAGTCTGGGTAAAAAAACTCTGTAAGACTAGAGGCCCTGAATTTTTTTCTTTTAAAAGTCTTGGCTAGTTTATGTAGAAGACATTGTAGATTTTTTCTCACTACTTTTCCCTTGATATTTGTTTTTATTGTAAGTCTGTGCAAGTTTGTGTAATAGAACATAAATAAGAGTGTAGGGGTTGGTACTTATGGAATTTAAACTCAGGATGTTATACTTGGCAGGTAAGTATTCTATTACTGAAACCACACCTTCAAAAGAAGAGATTTTAAACAAAGCTCAGTCTCAGCTAGCTTCCAATTAATGACTAATTATATCAATTTAGGATTAGTTCCTTTCCTGTCTCAAAATTTGAGACTGTTTTATCTTGACTCTTTCTGCTATGACTAATATTTCACTGTAAGATTAGAAAAATCTATCCATTTTTTCTCATGATAGCTTTTAACATTTACCATTTTCTCTGCTAGTGTGATATAACTTTATTATATATTAAGCAACATTCTGTTTTCTCCTGTCATAATATTTATGAAACATTTTAAATGTTTTAGCTTTAAAAATCTTTTTTTTTTTTTTTTTGCTGGTCATGAGGCTTGAACTCTGGGCCTGGGCACTGTCCCTCAGCTCTTCAGCTCAAGGCTAGCACTCTATCACTTGAGCCACAGCACCACTTCCAACCTTTTCTGTTTATGTAGTGCTGAGGAATCGAACCCAGGGCCTCATGCATGCAAGGCAAGCACTCTACCACTGAGCCACCTTCCCAGTCCCTAAAATCTTTTAAAAATATGGTTGGGTAAAATTACTTGTTACTCTTCTTTAAACTAATATTCTTAGATGGTTTCACTATGCTGTTCTTTTATAATAATTATTTTTCAAGAATTTTGCAAAAAACTCACCAAAATTTTTATTGAAATTGCATTAAACCTCAATAATTCTCAAAGAACTGAACAATTTTTGAGAACTAAATTCCAGTTAAGACATAAAATGACTCATAAAAGCGGACATTTTATTCTAGTATCTATTCTTAACAAATGCCACTATTAACAGACACCTTTTAAAAATATTTTTTATTGTAAGGATACTGTATAGAGGAATTATAGTTACATGAGTAACTATGAGTACATGTCCTATTGAGCATTGTTACCCCATCCTTTGGTTTTCCCCTACATTCCCTTCCCTCCCCACCTCCCCAACTACTCCCTCCCCACCCCAAGTTGTGAAATTCATTTCTAACATGGTGTCTTGTATGTCGCATTGTTACAGTGGGTCAACCTGTATCCTTGTTTCAGTATTTTTTAATTTTCCTTCCCTTCCCCAAATAAGAAAACTGCATATACAAGATGCAGGGACAGAAAGAAATACGGTGACAACTGGGGTTATACCGTTGAGGAAGAACATACAAAAAAAAAAAATACGTAGTACAATAAAAACAACAGTGCCAAAGGAAAAAAACCTCTTGTGTCCCTATCTTGGGGTTCATTTCACTTAACATCATCTTATATGTTCATATATACATAGCTTTTACCTTTTCTGCTTGCCCTAGACATATACTAGTTATTGCAAATAAGGGAAACCATGGGACCTATGTTTCTTTGGGTCTGGCTTTCTTCACTTAATATGATTTTTTCCAAGTCTTTCCATTTCCTAGCAAGTGGGGCAGTGCCATTCTTTCTGATGGAGGCATAGAATTCCATTATATATATATATATATATATATATATATATATATATCACATTTTCTTGATCCATTCATCTACTGTGGGGCATCAGGGTTGGCTCCATATCTTATATATGGTGAATAATGCTGCAATAAACATAGTTGTGCTAATAGCTTTAGCATAGCCTTGTTTGTAATCATTTGGGTAAATGCCCAGAAGTGGGATTGCTAGGTCATAGGGGAGCTCTATATGTAGTCTTTTGAGGAACCTACATACTGCTTTCCAAAGTGGTTGAACAAGTTTACACTCCCACCAATAGTGCAGTAGCATTTTCTTTTGGCCACATCCCCTCCAGCATCTGTTGTCATTAGATTTCTTGATTCTAGCCAATCTAACTGGGGTGAGGTAGAATCTCAATGTTTTGATTTGCATTTCTTTTATGGCTAGAAAAGTTGAGCATTTCTTCATGTGTCTATTGGCCATTCTTATTTTCTCTTCAGAGAAGTCTCTCTTTAAATCATTAGTCCACTTATTAATGGGGTGATTATTTCTTTGAGGATTTGTCGTTGGGGGATTTAATTTTTTGAGTTCTAAGTATATTTTAGATATGAGGCCCTTATCTTTTGTATGGCCAGTGAAGATCTTCTCCCAATCCATGGGCTTTCTATTGATCTTGATAACTATGTCCTTTGCCATGCAGAAAGAAGCTCTGAAGTTTCATGCAATCAATTTATCCAACCTTTCTTTGATGTATTGTGTTTTTGGGTGTTTATTAAAAAAATTTTGGCCTGTGCCAAGGAGCCCTAGTGTTTGTCCTATTCCTTCCTGTAATGTTTTCAGTGTGTCTGCTTTGATTTTGAGGTCTTTGGTCCATTTGGAGTTAATTCTTTTCAGGGTGATATATATGGGATCTAGCTTTAGTTTTCTACAGGTGGTTAACCCATTTTGCCAGCACCATTTACTGAAGAGGCTGTCTTTCTTCCATTCTAATTTTTTGGCTCCCTTATCAAAGATTAGTTGGCTATAGGTCTGTGGGTTCATTTCTGGGTTTTCAATTATATTCCATTGGTCCTGAGGTCTCTTCTTGTGCTAGTACCAAGCTGTTTTGATTACTATGGCTTTGTAGTAGAGGTTGAAATTTGGTATTGATTTTCCTCCAGCATTGTTCTTTCTGTTAAGGATCGTTTTTACTATTCAGGGTCTTTTATTGTTCCATATGAATTTTTGGGTTTCTTCTTCTATTCCATTGAAGAATGAGGTTGGGATATTGAGAGATATCACATTGAATTTGTATATAGCCTTTGGCAATATAACCATTTTCACAATGTTGATCCTTCCAATACAGGAGCATGGGAGGTTTTTCCACTTCCTTACTTCTGCTTTAATTTCCATTTTTTTCAGGTTTTTAAAGTTTTCATCATAGAAGTCCTTCATTTCTTTGGTTAAGTTAACTCCTAGGTATTTTTTTTTTTGTGGGGCTATTACAAAAGCAGTTGCTTTCCTGATTTCAGCCGCATTCTTCTCATTATTGGCATACAGAAAAGTCATTTATTTTTTAATGTTAATTTTATACCCTGCTACTTTACCAAAATTTTGAATCAGCTTGAGTAACATGGGAGTAGAGTCCATGCAATTCTTTAAATATAAGATCATGTCATCTGCAAAGAGGGAGAGTTTTACTTCATCTTCCCTATTTGGATCCCCTTTATGTTTGCATCTTGTCTTATTGCTCTAGCTAGGCATTCTAATACTAAATTGAAGAGGAGTAGAGAGAGCAGACATCCTTGTCTCATTTCTGAATTTAGAGAAAATGGTTTTAGCTTTTGGCCATTAATTATAATGCTGGCTGTAGATTTGTCGTACTCAGCCTTTATTATATTTGGGAATGTTCCATAGATTCCTAGTTTATCCAGAGCCTTCATCATAAAGGGGTGTTTGACCTTGTCAAATGCTTTTTTCTGCATCTATTGAGATAACCATATAGTTCTTAACAGACAATTTTTGATGTCCATGTGGATGTTCTAAGATTATACACATACCATCATCTGGGATTCTATCACATCTTCCAAAAAAGAAAGAGAGAAAATGAGAGAGAGAGACAGAGAGAGACAGAGGGGGGGAGGGAGGGATGGAGAGAGAGAAACCCCAAATCTTACTGGTAAAAAAGTCATCTTCAGGATTAGAGAGAAAAGAATGCTGAGTTCCATCACAGTAAAGCAAATTTATTTGCTTCGATGTTTTTTCATCGTATCACTTTTTCCTTATTGTTTTAAGAGCTTTTATTTAACACTGAGGTAGAGCTATTTGTTTTCTAGAGTATATCCCATGCATTTGCTTGAAGAGGAAGAGAGAAAACTGCCTCTGCCGATCAACTTACTATGTGTGAAAAAGCATGGTGAAAGTTTCAGAAATCCAGTTGTGAAAATCTGAACTTTGCTTTTGGTCAGTCATGATGGGAGGGAAGGAACACTTAACTGAGCTAAGCTCAACATGGAGAAACACATACATTAGACTATGTGTTTGCACAAACTTTACTAACCTCTGTTCTGAAATGAAAATATGATACACTAAATAGGATACTATTGCAAGAATAAACTTATTTTCTGTGAGAGATAAAAAGCACTCAAAATTCAGCTCTTCTGCATTACCAGCCTATCCTGTTATTCAATCAGATGCATAAGGAAACATTTATTTGGCCAAAGGATACACAGATAAATAGTTACCTTATATCCATAGAAGTGGAAATAGGGGCTCTGTTCCTTGGAGTTATCATGAATAGCCATCTGTTGTAATAAAGGAGATGCTTTTTTTTTTTCTCATTTTGAAAAGCCAGTGGCGCTAGAACTTAATGATTTGTTGTTTCTAAATGTTGATTTCTAATTTTTTTATTTGGAACTTGAGCATCTTTTCATATAAAAAGGGTGCTTTAGATGAGAGCCATCACCTTTTAGAAACTCTCCTTGACAGCTTTGCATGTCTGGAGAAGAACCCAGGGAAACTGCATTTTAACATGGTAGTAGGAATGCATCCTGCCGTGCAAACAGTGATTTTAAGCTGTCCTTACCTTGCATAATGGCTGAATTCCTACCTTGGCTCACCTAGGTTGTTTCAGTTATCAGATGCCACTATGAGCTATTAAGAGTCGAAACCTGTACTAGAACTTGCTCACAGGACACTCCAGGAACATGTTTCTTCCCAGTAGACCCAGTCCATCAAAACCAAAAAATAGGAACTCATACATTGTCATAGGAAATGTGACCAAAAACACCAGCTTTAGACAATCATTGAGGGACGAAGTAAAGATCCAGACAGTGACAATTACCAAGGCCTATTTCAGGTAAAGAAAGAGGATTTTGATATTGGAAGGCAATGAATAAAGGTACATTTACCTTTTTAGAAGACTAGTAGGAGAGATCAGTCCGTGAGATCCCATGGGGATAGGGCAGTGAGAGTTTGTGGTTTATTCCCACCTGGAATGAGTGACTTTAAGTGATTACTTTCACCATTTCTTCATTTGTGAGGACAATGGGTTTTAATTTGTAAGATTTTGTGATAATTAAAAGATACAGGTAAGAGCTTTGCATGCTGCCTAGGGCATAATTGATTTTTAATTACTCTGTTTTATTGTCAAACAAAACAAACAAACACCAGAAGAGCTTGTAAAAGCTCATTTAGTAAACTATAGAGTCAGAATTCAAATTTAGATGCTTTGTTTTTAACTTCATTGTTTTACCTTCACAACTACTTAGATTCTGGTCCAAGTTCCCGCAGTGTTTTTTTAAAATCACTCAATAGTAGATTAGGAAAAGAGACTCTTGGATCCTTCTCTGAGATACATGAACTCTGAGAATCTATATGGTAAAGAAAACCACTTGACTAGAATGTATATTTTAGAAATATCTCCCAGTTGTTTGATTTCATATTAGAATTTGAGAAGCACAAATCTGCAATAGTTGTATCTGATAGAGTGTTAAGCTCTGTCAAAAACATGGTGACAATTAGTCACATACCTACTTGCTCTTTTGCCTGGAAAATTACCTGATACATATAAATCATAGGCAAAATTAGAAGCCATTTTTGGAAATATTTTTATAAAAAGTGAGGTATAAGATATAACAGTATCATGAATGGGAGAAGATCTTCACTAGCCATACACAGACAAGGGCCTCATAACTAAAGTGTACTTAGAACTCAAAAGATTAAATCCCCCAACAACAAATCCTCAAAGAAATAACCACCCCATTAATAAGTGGGCTAAAGACTTAAAGAGAGACTTCTCTGAAGAGGAAATAAGGATGGCCAATAGACACAGAAGAAATGCTCAACTTCTCTAGCCATAAAAGAAATGCAAATCAAAACAACATTGAGATTCTACCTCACCCCAGTTAGATTGGCTATAATCAAGAAATCTAATGACAACAGATAGCCCTCAAGAAAATTTTATATATGTGTGTGTGTGTGTGTGTGTGTGTGTGTGTGTGTGTGTGTGTGTGTGTGTGTGTGTGTGTGTGTGTGTATTCTTCTATGCTTCCATCAGAAATAATGGCACTGCCCCACTTGTTAGGAAATGGAAAGACTTGGAAAAAAATCATGTTAAGTGAAAGAAGCCAAATCCTAAGAAACATAGGTTCCATGGACTCCCTTATTTGCAATAATTAGTATATGTGTAGGATAATCTTACCAGACAAGCAGAAAAGGTCAAAAGCTATGTACATATGACCATATAAAATTATGCTACACAAAATGATCTCCAAGACATGGGCACAAGAGGTTTTTCTTTGTTGTTGTTATCTTTAAGGTGCTATGTGATTTCTTGTTTCTTTTGTGTGTTCTTCCTCCTCTGGTTTATCCCCTGTTGTCACTGTATTTGATTTTGGTACCCTGATATTGTACATTCATTTATTTGAATTATGGAAGGGAAGGAGAACAACAGAATGGTAAGACAAAGAACCAATGCAACAGCTATATACACAAGACAATATATTGGAGATGATCTGTACAACTCGGGGGGAGGGAAAGTAGGAGAAAAATGAGGGAAAGGGTAACATGTTTGATAAGAAATGTACTTATTACCTTAGTTATGTAACTGTAACCCCTCTGTACATCACTGACAATAAAAAAGAAATCACAGTCTCACAGGTAGAATTCATTGTTAATCAAAGATAAGGTGGCGCTCCTCATTCTGTGTGTCACAAGCTGGAGGATAAATGTGGAAAATGGGTTATTTTTGTTGCTTTTAAATGCAGATTCATCTACTTATGACCTTGGAAGTTCAGAGTTATCTGCCTACTAAGATGTTCATTAAACTCTTTCCAGATTATTTGGTCTATCTTGCCAACATAAAACATTTTAGAATGATTTTATTAGTATACATTAATTGTACAAAAGGGAAATGTCATGGTGACACAATACTATGTATTCCAATCAATTTCATCACCTTTATCACTCTACCTTTCCTTCTCAAACTTCTTTCATCACTCTTAACAAGTTTCAATGTTCTATTTTTATACTTGCAAGTTAACTACTTCAACCATATTTATTCTCATCCACCCTCGCCAGTAGATGCCCTCATACACACACTGGCTTGTTACCCACACCCTCAAACATTAGAGCCTATGTTCTATTGATGAAGAGAGCCACATCACAATCACTTTTCAAATGAGAACATTAGACTTAGGAAAATGCATAAACAGTACAATTAAGTTCTTTGTAGCATGGATAAAACGAATATTTTCTCAAAGGTTAGTTTTCCATTATTAAGTAGACTCAAAATATATTCTATATAATTAATATGAATGATAAAGGATGATGATACTCTGAACACCTTAAATATAGACCCAAATTGAGGAGTCTGTTTCCAGACTTTCTTCCCAATCGCCTGGTAAAGCTCTCACAATATGAAAAGAAGAAAGAGGTCTCTGAAGCTTGCAGACAATAATTTTGCTTTGTATACTAAATAAAAAATGAGTATTAAAACCTACACATGAAGTCTGAATCACTGGGTAAGCTCTTACACAAATTTTATGGCCCAGAAATGGTCATAAATATTTTTTTTTAGTCTGTTGTGGGGCTTGAACTCTGGGCTTGGGCACTGTCCCTGTGCTCTTCAGCTCAAGGCGAGCACTCTACCACTTGAGCCACAGCGCCACTTCCAGTTTTCTAGTGTAAATAGTATTACATTTATTTTCTGTGCATTATTTACACTTTTACACCTCTCTATTAAAAAATACTTCTTACAATTAGTATCTCTGAAGAATTCAAATCGATGGGGATTTTCCCCCCTAAGAGCATATAACGTAATGGTATGTTTTATAAATGGAAAACATCTGAGAGTCCATAGAATGCTATATCTTCCACAATCCTTTTCAGTTTAAAACCCCTTTCTTAAGAAAATTCACATGCCTCAAAGAATTACTAGACTCATTAACAAAGGTTGTAATTTTTAATGCTTATCTGTCTGTGACTAATTTCCTCTGACTCATAATCTTCAATAAACTCTGTTGTTCAAGATACCACACACATCTACTCAACAGATTCCTCCATGCACACAAAGGCTCAATTAGAAACCTCAGACCTCAGATACCATAGTGTAAGTCCCTATCAATAGGCCAATAAAAGGCAACCCTCAGGGGATGATACCCCAAGGCAATTTGCCAAAAGAAGAGAAGTCATTTCACACACATGAAGTCCCTTAACCTGCTTGAGAAATCATCAGATTCTTGGTTCATACCGTAGGCACAGATTTTAAAATGGATTCAGTCTGGGAATAGATCTCAAATACACTCTAAATCATACACAGACCCTTTTAGGATACTCCTAATCTCCAGAACTAAAGCAGTGGGAAGAAGCCACTGGCTACACAGTATTAGCAAGAGGAGTCAAATGGGGGATTTTCCTAGTCTTTCCATTATCCCACAAAAATATACTGATGGACATAGAAACTTGATTGAAACACTGACCCCCCACAGGATGCTAAATCAGAAAGGAAAAAGGAAAGGGGGAGATGGACAGCCTTCTCAAATCCTTAAATCATCTACTAAGACAGAGTAAGACAAAGCACATTTACCCTTTTATTTTGCAGTCCAAACAGTGAAGAAATGATTTTACAGGACTCCAAATCACAATTACTGATAGAAAAGCAAATATATGTAAACAAATGGGTTTCTATTCAGTGAAACCACAGATGAAATGATAAAGAAACGCTACACTGACCATAGACACTTTCAACGTCACAATGTGAATAGAAAATACACAGACAAATGGGGCTTGCTAGTGCTGTTGATGAGCGCAAACCTCCTAGAACAATCTGTCAACATGTGGTTAAATCGAACAACTATTTCTTCAGTGAACAAATTCAATCATGCTCCTACATGCATGTCTCAAAAGAGATTTTCACAGAAATTTTATACTTTCCATTAAGGAATTGAATGCTAGCATTTGTAGTGGTGCAGCTTTGGAGGAAGATGAAATGATAAAAGAACATACTGGAATTTGCTGTGTTCTCACAAGTGGGGCTGAATTTACAAGCACAAGAAATATCAAATGCACAGCACACAGGTTAGAGCTGCACACATTAACACTGCTCTCACCCCCTGGAGGGTTCTAGTAATATTCATTACCAGAGTCCCTTCTCTAGGTACCAGGGCCTTACACTATAATCCTAGCAACTCAGCAGGCTGAGATCTAAGGATATCAGTTCAAAGTCAGCCCCAGCAACTAGATCCACAAAACTCTTTTATATGAAAATGGCATCTAGTTATTTCTCCCTGCCCTCTTTCTCTCCATCTCAGTCTCTGTGTCTGTCTCTGTCTCTCTGTCTCTGTCTCTCTCTCTCACACACACACAATTTTGTCAAACTTTAACCTTATCACTTAAATGAAGTACTCTTACCATATGGCTTTGCTTTGGCGTATACAGATTACCAGGATGACTATTCCTGTGCTGTGGGCCACACGCCATTACAAGGGTAGCATAAACACAACTCCCATGGCAGGTGATCTAATAACTGATATGACTACTAAATGACTAACAGGTGGCTATCGTATACTATACAAAGAGATGATTGGCATCTCAGGTGGGACAGAGTAAGTAGTATTAGATGACATTGTGCTACAGTAGACCTTTACTATCATAAATACATAGCGCTAAGAAAACTTCTGAAGAAAAATGACAAATATACATAATGCAGTTTGTGGCACTATGCATGGGTTATTCGTTTTTCCTATTACTCCACCCAACTTCCACTAAAAACGTGTCACCTTCCAATAAGTCTAAAATCTTCACCTATCACTTAAATCAAGCACATAATGCCTTTTTTTTTTTTTTTGGCTTGAGATCACCATGACTTTTACCTTGCAATTGGGGGAGGCATATTTTCACAAAATTAAGGGCAGAGAAACACATAATCCAATTCAACTGAGTTGAATAATGCATGTCCAGGAATTTTAAATTCATGTATTGAAAAATTCTCTAAATTATATATAAATTATATCTATCTATCTATCTATCTATCTATCTATCTATCTATCTATCTATCTATCTATCTACCTATCGTGCTTGCTTTGGTCAAAACCACATGTAACAGATCAACCAATAAGGTGGGCTTGTTGTTAAAACTTTACGAATTTGTTTTATTATTGGAATTGTTCCATTTAATATCTTTGAATTGCATTTGATTAACAGCTTTTGAAACTATAATAGTGAAAAGTCAGATAACAGGGACTATTCTATTGCCAACACATGAATCATCTCTAGTCATGTTTTTCTTTTAGAAACTCAAAATATCACATGAGTAGAGCATAGTACTTTGTAAATAAAATTGTATGTTCAAATATAGAAATGTGAAACTTCCTATAAGTTAAATAAATCTATAAATAAATATGAAACTACCAAAACTATCATAGTAATTGAAGCAAAAGTACCTCCAACAACCGTCTCCAAACTAGCTCTAATGTACTTCCCAATATAAGCCAAAGAAATAAAATATGTAATCTGTCCTATTCCATTAAGTCCTAGTCCTAGCAACTTAACTAAAAGAAATGTTGGGAGCTAAATGTGCTTGTAGCCCTCTGTTAGAATCCTATTGTATATACACAAGTCTAACCTAATGATTAAAGTTCAAGAATGCATTAAGGAATAGTCTTCATCTAAAGATAAATTTCAAAAATGTAAAATGATAGCTTTGGAATCATTTTAGAAGGTTGCTTTAGCTTAATCAAACTAGCCAGAGAAAAAGTTTCCATAACTGAATACAGAATTCTAAATATTTCTAAGATTCTTTTCAGTTTCTCTAATAGCAGTTCTCTACCCAGTACAGACACCAAAACTGGGTGTTTTAAAAGTGCACGGATTGAAGAGTACACCTATTTGTTGTTATTCAAGTTCTGTTTGGTTACTAAATGGTTGTGGGCTTTGTTTTTTCATGTCAGTTGTAGGGCTTGAACTCCAAGCCTGGGTGCTTTCCCTGAAGCTGTTTATGCTCAAGGCTAGCACTCTACCACTTGAGCCACAATACCATTTTTTGAGTGATTTATTGGTGATAAAAAGTCTCTTGGAGACTTTACTGCCAGGGCTGGCTTTGAATAGTGATCCTCAGATCTCAGCCTCTTGAATAGCTAGGATTACAGGTGTAAGCCACCAGTGCCTGGCAGTTGCTTGTTTTTTAATGTTCTTTTTGTCCTTTTTAGTTGTTTCCTTAGCTATCTGTAGACTTTAGGGGATATGCACTGTAGGAACAAGACAAAATTCTGTATAATGCATGCTGTGTTTTCTGCCAGTTCTTGTACTTTATTTACATATCAGTATAAGAACCCAAAAACAATAATGAGGAACCTAACATTGAGGTATTGCAATAGAATGGACAAGGAATTGCAGAGATGCTTTGCTTACATGATGAACATTATTGCAGCCACATGGGGTGTGAGTCTATATTGTGCTAAGAAGCTCTCGTTCATCTATTCATTGAGGCACAGAGCTGGAGGAGTGGCTTGGCAGGCAGAAGCATTTTAATTCCATTATCACTCTTTTCTTCATCACTGGCTCAGAACTCACCCAACAAGAGTCTCTCCTTAGCATCCACGATATTCAAAGCCATGATTCATGTGCCTCCAGTTGTGAAATTTCTGATTGCAACACTCTCTGAGATGTTTAGAACTGTGCATGTTTCACTGATAGACACCTCTGGAAGAAAGGAGCTGGGTCAGTCCGAAGCTCTCTCAGAACTTGAAGGCAGACCTTCAGAGAAGTGAGATCTGGTAATAATGATTGCTCTATTGAAGGGAGGGTTGGTCATGGCGAACCACAAAGACATGGGAAATCTTTGGAGTTAAAGAACTTTAAATGTTCACCGGGAAGCTTGAGTTTAAAATCTTCCAAGTTAAGCAAGTGATTGAAAGGCTATGGAATCATTCAGGAGTGTGAGTTTATGTTGCAAAGTTTTCTAGACATTTTGGTATGTTTTCCTTTTATAAAGCTGTAGCATTTAGAAAGTAGGTATCACTTTATCTAAATCTCTACAATAGAACATATTACAGTGTATACCAGGGGAAAACTAGCCATAGATAATTTTATGGCTAATTTTATGGATCTTTCCTTGGGATTGTGCATGTAGAGATTCAGGAAATAATGTTTAGGTGATATTTTAATTATTAAATTATCCAATTTAATTGTACAATAATAAAATGGTTGGATAATAACAATAAAATATCAGACTAAGTTAATTATTTACTATCTTTCAGAGTCTGTTTTGGAAGTCTCTAAAAAGTATTTATTTTTTTCAGTTATTTTTTCATTTTTGAATTTGATTTCAATCTCCCTACTCTTAGTTATAGCTGATACTCTACCATTTGAGTCAGGCCGCTAGTTCTAGCTTTTGGTTGATCAGTTGAAGATGAGTTTCAAAGATTTGTCTGCCTAGGCTGTCTTTAATTTGAAATCCTCAGATCTCAATCTCCTGATAGCTAGGATTATTAGCATGAGCTACTGGCGCCAGGGTAGAAATTTTGTTTTTAAATCTCTTTATTGTTTTCTTCCTATGATCTTGAACATGAATATTATTTATTAAGGTTAGAATCATTGACATGCTAGTGTGGGGCTCAATGATTGGTTAAAAAATGCTTGGCCTTCCTCCTTGGAAATTATCAACACCCTTCTAATAATTTCTGAAGGACACATCATTTTGAGTGACAAGTGACAAGCTGATTCTCAATAATGTAGATGATATTTAAAAGTTACATGTTCCTCTCACCTTGTATTTGCAGACTTGAGTTGAAAGCTATTTGTAGAATGAGGGCGAATCAAAGTGATAGGGTAATACTCTCCCAAACATAGGCAGCTCAAGCAATTGTTTTTTAGTTTTATATGTGAAGGCCAAGTAGGTGTGGATTTTGTTTTTATAAACCCTTCTTTATTTTCTGTTTAAAATTAAGAAAGCTGTTTTGCCAGACATTCTCCATCCATGAAATAAATCAGATAGAAATAGAGGAAAAAGTTATTTTTTCCACAGCTCTTTCTCGGTTACTTATATTTCCTTTGATAATTTACCATTTCAAAGCAATTATCTTTGACAGCCTATTGTGCAAGGTAAAACAAGTGTCTTGCCCTTTGTGTGATAGAAAACATGGAATATTTACTCTTTAGTTGTTTACTATTCATTTTTTGTTTCATTGGACATTGTATTACTCATTCATTCATCCTAAAGTCCTTTTTATCTTAACTTGTGCTACTCTACCCAGAGGATTAGATCACAGAGGGACTGACCTCTGACCTAAAAGAAGATCCCACCAAATCTGTCTGGTCTTCCTTCCTTCAGTGTAAAGATGTGATCCTGGATATCCTCTTGTATAGAGTTTGACTCATTCTCTTGTAAATAGTATCCTCAGTCTTTCTGACTCACTCAGTCTTTTGCTTTATGGGCTAGGGAAACAGAGTACCAATTCAGAAAGAGTTTCTCACTAACCTAATTATTAATAGAGCAAAATATGAGTTTCTGTTTTTGAATAGAAGGTTAATAATACCAGTTTTGTGAGACACCTAGGAAGGGAAAAATAGTATTTAAGTTTTGTAAATGTCCAGTGGGTTTCATTTTGAAAATAACATGCAAATAAAAGTAAATACGGCAGACGCTAAAATGTGCGAAATGATCTAGCTACTTGTATCACTGTCAAAAATCTGTTAACTAGGCAGAAATGATTAATTGACTATTATAGGATGGCAATACTAATAGCTGGAAACTGCAATGTAACAAAATAAAAATGCAGCCATTAAGGAAAAACACATAAACTCTAAGTAAACTAAGGTATAAGTTATATAAAATATATAAACCCTAAGTAAATTAAGAAGAAACACATTTCTAGTAATTAATATAATCATTCTAATTTTGGATTGATAGGTCTAGTTTTTTTACAGACATACTCTTTTTAGCTCTTATTTTTCATACATGAAATTTTAATAATAAATGCAACTAGTTCTTAAAAATTACTTTTCCTTTTTATGTAAGAAAACTTGGCAGAGTTTTATTAAGTAAACAAGCAGACAAGCCGACAAACAGACATAAAAGGAAAATAAACAGAAGGCTAGGGGCACACTCTAGGAGAGTATGGGAAGTCTTATAGGGATATAGAGACAGAGAGAGAAACACACACATACACACACACAAATGCACACGTACACACACACACACACACACACACACACTCACATGCAGAGACAGACCCAGGAAGAAACAGAGAGACAGACACACATACAAGGAGACACACAGAGACACTATTTTTGCTTTTTGAACCACAAATAAATGATAGAAACCTTTGTAAGTGATTACTCATTTTAGATCTACAAAAGGAACTCTTTTGTCATAATTTTAATAAAGATAAATTTCATAATAAATTATAATCCTGGAAATTTACATAATTTTGTAATAAATCCTACAGAACAATAATTTAATACCTAAAATCATTCAGTGAAAAAATATCACCTTATTCAACTGAACTCCTTTACTTAATGAAATTTTATGTCTTTTCTTGTTCTCTTTACATTCACATACTTATTCTACTTTTTTCTATAGGTGTTTGAGGTATTACTAGAAATATAGAGCTATTGTAATGTATTTGTATGCTTGTACATTTCTTATGGATGAATAGATCCTTGTCTGTGACTAAAAAGTGCATATGCATTGAAATTAATTTTTATTTCCTGAGACTATAAAGTTCCATTTTCTTTCATTTTAAGTGACTTTTTACTTTAATTTTATAAAATTAGTCAATGAATTACAGGCAATAAAATTTAATGTATAATGATTGGGCATTTAAAAGTAAAATTTTATTAGCAATGACTCTCCTGATGTTGTTACTGGTTTGTAACTCATGTTCAAGGGTGATTGTTTATTGACATAATAGGAAAAAATTATCATTAACCTTTTCCATATTTTGAGTAGATATAAATGCTGAGAAGCTATGCTTGTGAATTGCCTTTCAATTATTTGAACTCATTCCAGAGCTTTCTATTATGAATAACATAGTTATGAATCAAGAACTATTTTTGTGCTGGGCACAGTTGTATATGCTTATAATCCTAGCTATTCTTGAATATCTGATTTTGAGATCAAGATCAGTATATCCAACATACTCCACCACAAAGCAAATACTTCCATTACTGTACATTCATAGGATCTGTTTTCAACATACAAGAAGGAAATACAGAATATTGTTTCCTTTGGGGTCTAGTTTCTATTCCTCAGTGTGTTTGTAAGATTTATCCATACCATTGAGTATGTCAATAAGTAATATTCCATTACATAAATATAATGCAATCATATATCCATTCTTCTGTTGTTAAATGTCTGTATTATCTCCAGTAATGTATTATTTCATTAAGCTGGTATCTGACCATAGAGCTTCTAAAAAAAGTTTTCTGTTTTCTGTGTTTTCTTTTTTCTAATTTGACTTTCCTAAAAATAACATTAAGGCCATTGCTTAGGCAATTTCAAATAGACATGTCTTTCTAATTTACAGGAAAAAGGCTTTTCAATATGTTCCAATAGCAATCCAATTCAATAAGTCTTTTAATAGAAACAACACAAGATAACTTTTTATGTTGAGAATAAAACATTTCTGTGGATCAATGGGTATTCTCAGAGAAGGACTGAAGATAGAGCACTCATGATATCAAAACTGCACCTGCAGAAAGACTAAGGTAGTAAAAGATCTTTGTGGTAATGATGGTTAAGGATGGCATTTTGTGAACAGCATTCCTCACAAAAATCTGGAGACAGTCTGAATACTCTGCCTGCAGTCATCATTTCTAGCAGTGGACTTTAAAGTACCAACCACTCAACAGTAGCTAAGATTTAAAGGTCCTTTATTAAGACAAGGAAGGAGCATGACCCAAAATAGAGAATGTTGTTTGGTAACTCCTGTGCCCAGAGTCCTTGAAGACTGGCTGGAGGGTATGCACTGGATGTAGCAAACATCAGAAAAGGTTTGCTTGATCATAAAACCAAACTACTAGGATATAAAACAAGATGAGAAAGATATCACTTCTGTTTTTGTTGTTGCTGTTGTTCTGATGATCTAGACCATAGTTTGTCCAAATAGACTCTGGCCTAGTGATAGCCATGAACTCACACTCTATGAGGTGAGTGTGAATACCACCCTTATAAAGGACTTGCCCTTTGATTCTCCTCCTGTGACAAACTATCCAAAAGACAGAGGAAAAGAGAAAACGAAGGTGAACCTTGAGGAGAGAAGGAAAGTTAAAACCAAGGAATTCTTATCAACCATGTGTCAGCTAGTTCATGAAGTGGTTTGCTCCTAACAATATGAATTGTGAAGGAAGAGATAAAGATTTGTATGCCACTCTTGGCTATGCACCATAGGCAGAAAAGTGACTTTGGTTTACCAAAGAATTTTACATTTTCTTTGCCAGCTTTTACTTACTTGCTAGAGGATCTCATGTGCAAGCTCTGGAGTGAGAATGAGACGTGTGACTCCCACTGTTAGGGCTGGAAGGTTGTAGAATTTCGTCACTCATCATAAGGGGCATGGCCAACATACTCACAATAAAGGACAGGTTGCTAAGAGAAAAGATGAAAAAAATGTACGTACTTGATTGAAGTGTTATGTGACATGAGAGTTTGGGAAATGAATCCCTTGAAATTCAGGGAAAATTCCGTTTGTATGAGAGAACTCAATGAAAAGTGAACATTTGTATAGAAACAAGACTGGATACAAGGATATAGTGTGATGTTAATAGATTTAGGACAAAAACCCAACAGGGGTTGTCTGTTCATATTCTTCTTGGACTGTCTATGTAGCTTCCCTTCCTCGAGCTATAATGTAGATGTGCTCTGAATGATAAATGAGAAGGAGAGACTGACTTGTTCTAGCTTACTTCACGGGGTAAGTATCCTGGTTCCTATGACTTCCCTTAGGAAAGAAGAATTTTGTATTTTGTAACTTGCTTCCAGGCAGAATAAGGGCAAGAAATAGAAAATCAGGGGGAGGTGAGACATGGTTTGCTTGAGTGTACTGCTAAAACCTTCCAAGCACTTTTAGTCTGAAATATGCAGCACTCTAGAGCTTTACATTTTGAGGTATTAACTTCAGCACCCCAAATCTGTACATTATTGAAAGAAAGGTAAAAATTTTAATGATGAAAACCTGGGTTCACATACAGAAACATGCACACTCTGTACATGGTATATATTTTACATGGCATGTATTTTATTGCCTTCACTTTCAATACTTGATAGCCAAAATGTGCTGCTCATTGAGAGCATGTGGTTGGAATTCACTTTTTTTGTATAGTCTGACAAGTCCTGTCCTTTAATTTTCAATTATTACTACTATCAATCTAGTTCAGTATCTCATCCTTAATACCAGTGTCATTTGATACCCTGCTTTTGGCTTGTTTTCTTTCCTCTGTTCTCTGCACAGCTGAAGAAGTGATGTTATCTTATCTGCAGAATGAAAATAAGCTGAAAGCATTGTGGTCATAGTTTTCTGCCATTATCTCACTAGAAAATATAGAGAAATACATAGCTCAAGTGTTTTCTATGCCTACTGATACCTTGTGTACCAAAAGCTAAGCATACGACATTCTAAATATAGGCAGAAAATAAATGGCTGTTGTTGTTATTAAATAGCCCACAGATCAGTTAGAGAGCCAAATATAACATACCTGAAAGAATCACTAAATAGTAGAGATGCTATAGCTATATATATATATATATATATATATATATATATATATATATATATATATATGTCTTTGTTAAGAGCCAGGAATCATCAGATATTTTATAGATATAGATATTATGTGCCATCTTATTTGTCACATCATTCGTATAATCATATGCTAAACCTTATAGGTAGGTGGTATTATTTCAGTGACATAGATAAAGAAACTAAGTGTCAGGAAATTAAATGGACTTCCAAAGTCACACAACTAATAATAACAATGAGAGCCCGCACTTGTCGACAATGCAGTGATAGATTTGGGAAATGTAGAGCTGTGGTCACTGGTCAGTCAGTTCTGCTCTCTGAGGGTGAGGATCTGAAAGCTCTGAAAGACAGAGCCCAAATTCAAACTTAAAATCTATCAGAAAGCAGTTCTCATTAGCTTCTTGACAAGTGAGTGAATTCAGATTCATTACAGAGCCATCTGTAGACACTGCCTTTATGTTTGTCAAACCAAAGTATCTGTGCCTGCCTAGTCTGTTCAATTCTCCCTTTCATAAGTGAGCACTCTAGAGAATTAGAATGTGGGTTAATCATGAATGCTTCCTGAGCATAGTCATAAGCTCTAATTGCATATCTCATTGATAAATCTTGTCATAGGAAAATGAAACACAGGCAATCAAAAATCGTTATAATTTCCGGTCATGTTTCATTGAGCAATAAGTGTCACTGCTTTCCTCATCAATGTCTGTGTGTCAGAGGCATTTCTTCTGAGAACTGCCTACATATGAGCTATCTGTATTTGATCTAAAATATATATATAAATTCAGTATGAAAACAAAGATGCAGCAAGACAATATTCTTTTGACAGTTGCACAGTTCACCCTGGCTATCATAGTTCCAGGTAAAAAAATAGTGATTATTAGAGAAGGGAGCTCTCTGAACAATTGTAGAATCTTATAATTTGTCACATTCTTCATATTCTGTTTTTCCATATAAATTCAGATATGTTCGTACAGGGTCTCCATTATGGAGGGATGTGCCTGAAGAAACTTTTGAAAATTGGTTCTGATTTGGGGTTACTCCTCTTTTTTCCCCTAAAATGTCCTTTATGTTTAGTTGGTTTCACTTAAATAATAAATGATAAGGCCAATAAAACTTGAAAACAGAATAAACAAAATTAACAACTGGATATTAACACTTTCCTAAGCCTTACCTGTGACATTGTAAGTCTCACATGTGTAACTTTTATATACACAAGTGTAGTGAATGATATAGATGCTTATGCACACATGTGTGTATGCATATATGTGTTCTAGCACATTTTCATATAAGACCTTTGAACAAATATCCCTAGGAGTCTATTTTGCAGTGAAGCAGTATGAATTCTGTTTCAGAGTGATAAAGCCATATAACTCATTACAGAGTATATCTATGATAATCTATATTGGCTCAGTTTCGGTACAGAGGATGGAAATCTCATAATTAAAGATTGATGATCTCTTCATAATATCTACTCTTTTGGAAGTCTATCATCTTTATAGACCTACTGTGAACCAGAAATCCACTGATATAGGACACTGTAGAGGACAACCTTCATCAAGGAGCTGTCATGGAAATAAGTCAAAGAAATAAAAAGGACATCATTAAGAAAGTGGACATCAGTCACCAGACTTTACAGCTATAATAATTATAGTTACTATCGTGACACCCAGATAGGGCCAAGCTGATCATCACAACACTAGAATGAAAAGGAGCTGTTTGGACTGGGCCTACCACTCCTTTAAAAAATGGTACACAGAGGCTCCATTACAGGAAAGATTAAAACAAAGATAGCTGATAGAATCTGTGTTGTGGCTGCAAAAGACAAGCTGCCACAAAGACGACCTTTCTGGGTCACTGCCTAAGACTAGGTTTCAGTTCTTACAAGCAGTATATTGAGCAAGCCAGTGGATACCTTTCTCCCTGCACCATTACGAATTCCCATGGGATCTCCAACTGAACCATTTCAGAAGAGAGCTAATCTGTACTACCGCAAGGACCCTAACTTCACTTGCCAGTGATTGTGACTCAGAAATCTCAAAATAAATTGCTCAGCTAAATACCAGAACATCTAAATAGTCAGTGGCATTTTTAAAGACATTACTATTACCTGACCTTAAGATACAGTACTGATTTAAGGACAATTTTCAAAGCTTATGGTCAGGGAGGAACCCATGAGGAAAGGTTAAAATGAAGTCAAGTGAGAAAAGTATGAAACAATCTGGAATCTATTTGACATAGTAAGATTAAATAAGCTAATCATATACTCACCCATCTATTTATCTGACAAACATTTATAAATACCTCCATGCTAGATCTTGGACAGAGAGGAATGGAAATGAAATAGTTGATCTTCTCAAGGAGTACAATCAGTCCAGTTATTTTTCAAACTTGGAAATGCATAGGAAACACCTGTAAGGACAGTTTAACATATAGATTACTGGACAACTTCTGCTTGTCCTGCCCCAAGATGATTTTCACTCCATTGATCCACTACGGTGTCTAAGAGTTTTCACTGGATTTGAGACTTTGTCCACATTTCTTATTTAACATCATACAAGGGAGTTCTTTTTTGATAAGTCTATATTGTATACAATGTATTCTATTTAGACTCATCTCCTCCAGCATTTTTACACAGGTATATAAAACGTTATAATCAAATATATTCTCCTTCAACCTCACCATTCACCCATTGTATTTAATGATCATTTTGCAGATGTGGTCTACTTATGACAGAAAAACACTCATCCAGCATGTATCTAGAATGCCTTAGTCAATCCATATAGAATGTGCAAACAAACATTTCTTCCAAAGCCAGGCAATCTGAGTTGAGTTTACTTCCACGACTGTTTACCTCCAACAGATTATCTGACCTCTGTAGGAGCCAGTTTCATTTTAAATAATATAAGCTAATATTTTTAAATCATTTGAATTATCTTGAGAACAGAATTAGATATTATATGTCTGACACAAAACTTGGACATAAGAGGTGTTAACATATAGCTATAATAATAGTAAATGTTATGGTTCTATTTTACCAATAATGACCACAATTGAGCTATGTTAATCTATGCTGACATATTAACATACAGTTGCATATTATATATAGAATTTAAATATCATTCATTATGTTAACTGTAGAATATCTCACGTACATTAGTATGTATTGGTATATTTAATCGATAGATATTGTGATTTTGGCAAAGTCCGAGAGAAAACATGAAACAAAATAGTGAAGATCATTATATCAGTATATGAAAAATTCATCCCTTTTCTATAGGGTTAGACTTCCATTTTCCCTTACTGGAAAAGAAATGCATAGATAAGCAGAATAGAGTATATTCACTAACATGATTTCAAGATCTGAATCTTCTAAGACAACAGTACAAAAGATTTTTCTCTCATAATTCTGTGAAGTGATTGGGTTGTTTGCTGTTGACTTTCCCACATTTCTAAGCTCAGGAAGAAATAATCATAATCTATTTCCCCATAATGGCCACAATGCTGCTTCATTTTTATTGTAGCAATAGCTTCTTTCTTACAACAAAGTAATATCTGCAATAACATTAGAAAATATGAAAAAGACTTTAAAATGACTTTATCATTCAAATAGTCTCCATCTAGATGTGATCATAATTTAAATTAGTGTTCAGCCTTTCTATATGATGTTTCCTTTCTTTACAATTTGTTTTGTTGTTGAAAACAAAATGAACACATGATATGCATTCTGCTTTCCCCTTAGAAATACATATTGAGATTCCTTACATATCACACATAATCATAGTAATTCTCTTCTTCCTCATCTATCATATATTGTATAATATTGTATTCTGGAACCTTTAATACACTAAGACATGCTATAAATAAAAAGTTAAGATGTGGTGCTTATATAGACCTTTTTATCCTTTAAACGGATTTCTCAAAATAAAACTATTGAGTGAAAAACATGAATGTGCTTAAATTGTAAGATATGTTAACACATTTCTTTCCATGAAGATGTTGCTTATTGTTTCAGAGAAAATAACAGCAACAAGTTATTCATTGGTTCCAGAGTACTACTTCGTGGTAAAGGATTTGTCTAGGTAGCTTGAGGAAGGTCCTGGGCTCAATACCCAGCATTTTACACACACACACACACACACACACACACACACACACACACACACACACACACACAATTTGAATCTGATGGCTAGTAATAGATTTGTATTTAGCCACTAATATGTCTTTCTCTGAAAACTATGTATGTCTTTCTTTTCCACAGTTGCTTGCTGATCTTTTCCTCCCTCTCTTTCTCTCCTTTTTCTTTCCTTTCTTCCTATCTTTCTTCCTTCTTTCATTAATTTCCTTTTCTTTTTCTGGTCGGTCGTGGGACTTGAACTCTGGGCTTGGGTGCTGTCCCTCAGCTCTTCAGCTCAAGGCCAGCGCTCTACTACTTGAGCCACAGCACCACTTCCGGTTTTCAAGTGGTTTATTGAAGAGTCTCATGGACTTTCCTGCCAGGTCTGGCTTTGAACCGCCATCCTCAGATCTCAGCCTCCTGAGTAGCTAGGATACCAACGGCGCCCGGCTTTCCTTTTCTTAAAAGGTTACCATTTAAGGTTTTTCATGGAATAAATCCTGGATAATTCAGTATATCAGCTGCTAAAGCACAATCTAGAAGTGTATGTTTCTGTTCCTTCCTAAAGCAAGGCTATAAAAAAAATACACAGAATTTCATTTTGTGCAATTTCTCTTCAATGACAAGTACCTTAACCTTTCCTTTCTCAGGCAGACTCCAAATGTGGCAGCTGTTAGCAGCAACATGCTGGATGCTTCTTCTTGGACCTGTATATGGTTATAAGAAAAGAAGTATCACAAATCCTGAAGCTACTATGAATATTGTAAGTCAATGATTGAGGAAAAACCCACAAACAAAGGGAATTATCAAGTTATCATTATTTCAGATACAATTGGTATAACCAGTCTAGTTTTCAACAGTTACCCCTACGATGAAATCTTTGCTTTCTCCCCATTCCTTGGCATGATTAACCTAAGAGTTAAAATATTTGAGCTTAGTTGGAATGACAAATTTTCATTTCCTGGTGTTTTGAGCTGCCATCTAATTATGGATTAATGGAGAGAAGATTATTAAGTTAATGTTAATTATTCCTACAGTGTATTCTTGAGTTAGTTCTTTGATTTTTGTGAGCTATAGTTTTTAGGTTTTGTAACTCAAGCTTTGATATTCCAGCTTATAACCAAAGTGTCCTAAGTAGAAGGAATTTTTCATGTCAGAAAGGGAGTGGAATGGTACTGGGAGTCAGTGGGAAGACAAATGACAAATACCTACTATATGTTTTTGTTTTTGTTTTTTGTCTGTCATGGGGCTTGAACTCTGGGCCTTGGATCTGTCCCTCAGCTCTTCAGCTCAAGGCAAGTGCTCTACCACTTGAGCCACAGTACCACTTCTATGTTTCTGGTGGTTAATTGGAGATAAGAGTCTCATGGACTTTCCTGCCTGGGCTAGCTTTGAACCGCCATCCTCAGATCTCAGCTTCCTGAATAGCTAGGATTATAGGCATGAGCCACTGGTGCCCAGCGTATTATATGTTTTATTTCATAGAATAATTAAAAGGAAAGGAAGGCATTCAGCCCCATGCCATCTGTTTCCAGAATCTGGGCTTTTAACCATTCTCCTCTGTAACTCCTAACCTATGCATGTACTTTTATGCTTGACGTGAGCAAGCATAAACTTTTTATAAAGGCATGTCTCACTTTATCATTATTTTTGTCTGTATCTCTTCCTAGTGTGCAATCTGTGACAAATTATTAATCTTCCTGAACTTCAGTTTACCCATTTTTTAATTCTATCTCAGAGGTCTCTCATATGGATGCTTAAGACATTACCAGTTTTCAGATGGGGTAACTTCTGTTGACCTTTCTAACTCTTTATTGGTTTCCACCCCCCCTCCCCCCCCCCGCCCATACCTCCCATCCCCCAGCTCAAGAAGTTAACCTGTAAGAATTAGATCAAATAGCTCCCTTTACCTTTGATTTGATTCTCAGATCCATGTAGTCAGTGAAAATCTTGAACAGGACATGGGAGGGCACAAGGAGAATGAGATCAGATTTATATTGCCCTGTATCTTTCTGTCCTGGGACATCAATGTAGACAGGGCATCTCTTTGGATATGACCCTCTCTACTTCAGTTTTTTTAGATTCTGAAAAACACTTCCTTCCATCTCCCTTCCCATATAAATTGTTAACAGTTCATGGATTACCAGCTGCAGGGTTCTCCATAATCCCTGTGGTCTCTCTCACTAGATGGCTATCAATCTTTGTCTAAACATGCTGACAATAAAGTCATTTTGATCACATTAAGCTAAACCAGAGGTTATCTTCAGTAAACTGGAATGTAGTGTCATCATACCCCTCCTTGCCCACACTTATACATGCAACTAGAAAGTCTGTCAAATCATCCCAATTTTCCATTATGTGCTGTCCCAACACATTGATTGATGAACTAAACTGTAATTCAAAGTATGACAGTGCATGTATAAACACTAGAAGATTACATCATCACGTTCTACATTTTTCTCCCCTTTTTAGAGTCAAATTATTTCTTACTGGGGTTATCCTCATGAAAAGTATGAAGTTGTGACCAAGGATGGTTATATCCTTGGAATTTATAGAATTACTCACGGAAGAGGATGCCTGAGAAAAACAGGTAATGATTTGTTTTGTTACGAAATAAAAGTATGCTGAGCAGAGATGTCCTGAGAGCAGCACCAAGGCTTTTGTTCTGAAATAGGTGATGGTTCTTTCACCACTCCCACATTTCTATTTAATCAGTAGAACTCTTTGAAATTTTAAGCCATTTTATATACTCTCTTATTTGGTTTTTTGTATTCCATGTCTTTCTTTTTTTCTCTGAAGAATCATAATAATAAAAGAAAATATATTCTTATTCTATTGACACCTCTGTAAGAGTCATCCTTAAAATCACTTTCACCCATCTCCTGCATGTGGTCTATTACCAATATCTATCCATTTTGCCTTCTAAAATTTCTCTCTAATCTGAAAACTTTTACCAGATTCAAGTTTGGACATAATCTCTTCAACTGCTATGATGATTTCTAGCTATATCAATCTGCATATAATTACTTCTCTGCCCATCACTGGGATTTTATTTTTCAGAGTAAATATGACTTTAATAGTTTTTGTCATAAATTTCATTAAAGAGCCTTACGGTACATTTATCTTTTAGAGTAAATATGACCTTAATAGTTTTCATCATAAAGTACATTAACGAGCCTTATGATACAAGTTGTTCTCTGTAGAAAAAAAAAGTGAGCTGTTTAGCAGATCACTCACACATTTTAGCTTTAAAAAATATTTTGGCACATTTGAGAACAAACCCCAATATCGAAAGAGTGAAAGAAAAGGTGATGTTGACTTTGTAGAACCCTCCATTTCCCAGAATAACGAATCAATTTTGTGAATATTCATGAGACTATTTTAAATCTTTACATTTGTAATACATAAGCACCTAAATGTACTGGATGAAATCACTTCAATGGAAACATGCAGAATACTTCAGAGCAAAGATTCTGGACTATGGCAGCTACTTGGCAGTGCTTAACTTTATCAGGGAATAACATCTACTTACCCTATCTAACTGTAGATCAATTGAGGGAAACTGAGTTCCTAGCTTCCAGAAGGCTGAAGTCACTCAGAAAGCTGAAGTCACTCTGAAAATTCAGTTAGCCTCCATAATCTCAGGATGTCAGTTGACAATGATCTGACATAGAGTCTTCTTCCTTTGGGGGCAGACTGGGGTAGAGGAGCAGTGCTGTGGCTTCTACTCAGGGGGAAGCACTGTACTGCCAGAGCCAGGTCTCCAGCTCCTGCCATAGAGTCTTGAGGTACCAAAACAAGTTTGTACAAATGATTTGTATACAAATTCAAACTGCTCATATGCAAATAATTTACATCGTTCCCAGTAGATTTATAAAGGAGAAGAAAAACTTAGTCCCTCTTCTTTCCAATTTCCTTATTTTTCTTTAATCTTTCTTAAGGTATTAAAATTCTACATGGGGAATGAGCATTAACATCAAATCAACTATTTTACATTGTGTGAAATTCTACATATAACCTTGCACTTTGTTTTCTAATCATTCAAATGAAATGTAATAGTGCCTATAAAATCTAGCACAGTTGCCAGGGTTTTAACAAATGGCATTGTATTATTGTTTTATTGTTTTCAGAAAAAAATTAAAATTTGGCAATAAGCTCCTTCTTGAGAAATAAAATACCATAACTACAAATAACAGTTAACATTAGTTTTTCTGTATTTTACTATCATCGGATTCTTATAACAACCTATCAGACAGTACTAATTATTATTTCCCTTATATTAGTAAGTTGATTGAAACACAAAGGGGTAAATATATAGAAAAAAAGATTTGAACCTGGGCACTGTGACTCCAATATCTTCATAATACAACATATGTAGTTTCAATTTTATAAAGAGGAAAAATAAGATATAGAGAAGACAATTATCTATGTAAAGCAGTCAGAAAAGACTAGATCTCAAGTTTTTCTGGAACCAACTTTTCTCTCTTAATCTCTCTTCTGTAATAGAAGAAGTAAAAGTTCTCATGCGAACAATGAGGAAGCTCAGACATGAAATCCTTGTTCTCTTTGTGTTGCAGCTTCCAGGCCTGTTGTGTATCTGCAACATGGCTTACTTGCATCTGCCAGTAACTGGATTTGCAACCTGCCCAACAACAGCTTGGCTTTCCTTCTGGCAGATCACGGTTATGATGTATGGTTGGGAAATAGCAGGGGAAATACCTGGTCCAGGAAACACGTAACACTCTCACCCAAATCATCTGACTATTGGGCCTTCAGGTAAAAGGGAACCAAATAAATCAACTGTGTATTTTGTTTGTTTATATACATAAACAGATGGTGCTTTTTTTTAAGTTCAGAAGTGCCCTTATTATGTATTGCTGTTTGTTTTCAAATCCCTGCTTCTTTCCTGTTGTGGTGTGGTGTGTTATGTGTGTATTCTGGGCACAGAATAGTTCAATACCAAGAGTGTTGTCTGCATGGGTGCCTAGGGTGCTATCTGCTTTCCTGAGCCTTGATCTGCTGGCTTACAGAGACAAACTCATGTGTTTATCCAGGAGCTAAAAAGCAAGCCTTCTAGGTCACTAAAGCCCTGTGTTCCATGGCCTCATTTCTATTTTCTTTCTGGAAGCCATTTTTCATTTCTCAATTTCACACCCTAGTGTGTTGTGTCCTTGCAGTTTTGCAGATGACAAGGTAATTCTGTAAGTGAGTGTTTTCCAAACTATATACTGGATCAGGAACATCTGAGGCCATTGATCAATATGAAGATTACCAACACTCTGTCCTGAAAATTCTGACTTAGTGGATGAGTTTTTCAAATCCATTTATTTGTTATTCTGTTTTTAGATGAGGATTCAAAACAATTAGGTTTTGGTAAATTGACTATGGAATTACATGACTTAGCCTCACAGAAAAATCATCATCAATAGGACTTTCAAATCAGAACACATTTTTATTCTGACTTCCTAAAAGTGTTAGGCATTGCAGCCAAAACCTAATTGGAAAGTTTGCCGAGATACAATAGTATCACATTTATTCTTCTCTCATTTTACCAAAGCAGAATGTCTATGAGAGCAATGACTGTATTTGAATCTTACAGGTCTAAAATAGGTATCTCTTTTCAGATTTTGTGTTTGTTTTCTTAACAGTTTGGATGAGATGGCAAAATATGACCTTCCAGCTACAATCAATTTAATCATAGAAAAAACTGGACAGGAGCAGCTCTACTATGTGGGCCACTCTCAAGGCACTACCATAGGTACTTTTGGGGGAAAATGTGATGGTCTGATGTTGGGGCCCTCTTCCAGGGTCAATATTTCTATCTAGAGACTCTACCTTATGGAGCTTAACTAAAAGAATCTACTTATAAATATATACTATAGTATCAATATAAGTATAAAATATATGCATATAATGTATTTGCATGTATAATATATTTCCTTTATCTGGTTAATCCAGAGTAAGTTAAACAGGGATGATAGCAGGAAAGTTTTTCCCCAACGTGAATTTGGAGGTCCATAGGCCTGAGAGATAATTATTTATTTATCCATTTCTATATCCAACAAATATTGTGTGCCACTAGTTTACATATAGGGGAAATAGAGATTAAATATGCCATCCATTCTCACTGTGAAGAACACCTTTTATAGATGTATATACATAAGTATTCATACATGTCTTTGTATTATAAAATACAATGCTTTTATTGTAAATACTGTACAGAGGGGTTACAGTTACATGAGCAAGGTAGAGAGTACATTTCCTATTGAGCATTGTTGCCTCCTCCTTTGTTTTTCCCCTCCCACCTCCTCAACTCCTCCATCTCCCTGCCCTCCACCTCCCTCACCCACCTCAATTGTAAAGTTCATTTTTTAACATAGTGTCTTGTGTATCTCATTATTACAATAGGTCAACCTGTATCCTTATTTAAGCATTTTGTTTTTTTCCCTTCCCCTCCCCAAATTAGAGAAGTGTATATACAAGATGCAGGGCACCGACATCAAATACAGTGAAAACAGGAGTTATACCATGGGGGAGGAACATAAAAAGAAACAAAAAAATCACATGGTACATTATAAATATGTTAGAAACAATAGAAAGAAAGAAAAAATCACTTGTGTTCCTTAGGGTTCATTTCATTTAACATCATCTTATCTAGTCATATGCACATAGCTTTTGACCTTTTCTGCTTGTCCTAGACTTATACTAGTTATGGGATCTATGGCTCTTTGGGCCTGGCTTACTTCACTTAATATAATTTTTCCAAGTCTTCCCATTTCTTAATAAATGGGGTGATGTCATTCTTTCTGATGGAGGCATAGAATTCCTATATATATGTATGTATATACATATATAGCTTTAGAAAATGTGTTAAATATATTTATATACTTATATATTATATAATATATCTATATCTATTATATTATATAATTATATATTATGTAAAAATATATTATATAATATTATAACTACATATTATAATATTATATATTATAAAGTATTATAGTATTACCGTATAATAACATATTATATATTATATATACATAAATATATATTATATAATTACATATATAATACATATAAATATACAAATGCATATTATATATTATATAATATATAAATATATGTAAATATATATATAAATACCACATTTTCTAAAGCTATATCTGTATATATCATCCTGCACCAAAATCAACTCCAAATGGATCACAGACCTCAGAGTCAAAGCAGACACCCTGAAAACATTACAGGAAGGAATAAGAAAAACCCTAGTCTCCTTGGCACAGGCCAAAATTTTCTTAATAGAGACCTAGAAACACAACAAATCAAAGAAAGGTTGGACAAATGGGATTGCATGAAGTTGCAAAGCTTCTGCATGGCAAAGGACATAGCTAGCAAGATCAAAAGAAAGCCCACGGATTGGGAGAAGATCTTCACTAGCCATACAACGGACAAGGGTCTCATATCTAAAATATACTTAGAACTCAAAAAAATTAAATCCCCCAACAACAAATCCTCAAAGAAATAATCACCACATTAATAAGTGGACTAATGACTTAAAGAGAGACTTCTCTGAAGAGGAAATAAGAATGGTCAATTGACACATGAAGAAATGCTCAACCTCTCTAGCCATAAAAGGAATGTAAATCAAAACAACAGTGAGATTCCACCTCACCCCAGTTAGAATGGCTATAATCAAGAACTCTAATAACAACAGATGCTGGAGGGGACGTGGCCAGAAGGGAACCTTACTTCATTGTTGGTGGGAATGTAAACTTGTTCACCCACTTTGAGAAGCAGCATGAATGTTCCTCAAAAGACTCCACATAGAGCTCCCCTATAACCCAGCCTATCCCATTTTTGGGCATTTACCCAAATGATCACAAACAAGGCCATACTAAAGCTACCAGCACAACTATGTTTATTGCAGCATTATTTACCATAGTTAAGATATGGAACCAACCCAGATGCGCCTCAGTAGATGAATGGATTAAGAAAATGTATTATAAAACATTATATAATACTTTTATATATGTATGCATATACATATATACATGTATATATGTATATATTCATGTATACACATACATGAATCATCCTCTAAGGATTCTATTATCCCCACTGAAAGATTGAGAAACCTGAGTCTTATATAGGGGAAGTAACTTTTATACAACTAGTGAATAGGAGCCATGTGTATAGCCCATTGAAGACCATCATAGCCCAGTGATTCATGGAGTTTAACCAGACATGCCCCATAGAGCACACTCAGCCCAAAGACAAAAGGCTTTATTTTGAATTAGCCAGTACCATCCCTGAGAAATTTACCGATACTTCCCCATACATGTTCTGAGTAGTTTTTGCTTGGTAGGGTCTTTTAATGTGACTACATTTATTATCACAATGAAGATACAATTACTTTAAATCTGTTAACTAGTGCATTCTTCCCTTTAAATCTATTAACGAATGCATTCTTCAGCTTTCATAGCATTTTCAACAAACCCAGAACTGGCTAAAAGAATTAAGATATTTTTTGCATTGGCTCCAGTTGTCACAGTAAAACACACTCGAAGTCCTATGAAAAAACTCACAGCCCTTTCTAGGAAAACCATCAAGGTAAGTGAACTCCCTGAATTTGATTCTGGAGGAAGTGTGAGTATTTCTGTTTCCCTGGGTTTTAAGAGAATGGCATTTTGCAGATATAGTTATGTACTCAAGGAAAATGCATGTGGTCCTCTACTGAGGAAATACTGTCGGTGGGGTTCAGGGAACTCATTCCCATGCCATTCCATGCTGGTATCTTCATCTATGTCTGGAATGAGCTCTTTAGTCACTCTTCTGTCACAGTGAATGGAGAGATGATTTGATTGACTGATATCATATTTTTGAGTAGTCTCCAGAATAGCTTGCTAATTTGCATGCTGACCAACAGCATGTAAAGATACCCTACTCCCCACATCCTCATAGTGGTTTATTGGAGATAAGACTCTCACAGACTTTCCTGCCCGGGCTAGCTTTGAACTGTGATCCTCAGATCTCAGCCTCCTGAGTCGCTAAGATTACAGATGTGAGCCACCAGCGCCCAGCGACCCCATTTTTCAGTATTGAATAGATGGCAACATTCTATAAAAATAAACTTACTCTAGGAATTTTTATTATCATTATCAAATTATGAGGATAATCACATAGGATGAATTACAGTTTGGTGAGTAAGTTAACTCAATTATCTGGCACACTATCCAGGTACTCAGTAATTATGCCATAATGAAGAAGATAGAATGAATTAGTATCTGTAATGGCTTATTATTACTTTCCAGATCTGAAGAATTGAGAAATATAAACCGATTTAAATATATCAGATCTCGACACTTGCTTTTCTTTGTCCTTTTCCTTTCCCTTTCCCTCTTTTTCCTATTCACCTTTCCCTCCGTCTCTTCCTTATCCTTGGCTCTTTCTTTTCCTTGTTCTTTCTCCCCACTCTCCCTCCTTCTCTCTCTCTTTGATATTAACAGGAATATTAATTAGGTACTAATATTTTATATTTTATTAAAGTTTCATAGAATAGTCAATGTTCTATTAACTAAGAAATGCTTTCAATCCTACCACATACCTATCCTTGAGGCTCAAAATTCAACAAAGTATATCTCTCAGAAATTTACTGAATCTAGTCTACCAAAGAGAATGTGGAGTCATACTGCAGTAATAATAAATGTGCAGTAAAATGAAAAGCTAGCTATTGTGCTGGGCTATAATCATCAGTTGATACAGAATTTCACAAGGAATGTGTGCTAGTTAATATTGTAAAGGGATGTTTCCAAAATTTTAAGAACTAACAATGATCTTTTCACTTTATGTCTAGTTTATTACCAAGATTATTAAATACCTATTGTGAAATAAAGAGTAATATGCACAGGTTTCAGATAATAACTTGTCCCTACCAATTTCCCATAGAGATTATTCTTCTCTCAGGGAACATGCCAAAAGTTCAGTGAAAGATTCTTGGGAGAAAGTATCAATAGATGAGTTGGAAGGATGACAAAGGCAAAGTTGAAGAAACTTCCTCATCTCTGGGAGAGCAGACCGTGAGCTAGAGGTCCTCCTGCCAGAGTCCTGGTCTAAATTACAACAGATTGGGCTGGGAAGGTGGCTCAGTGCCTTGCATGCATGAGGCCCTGGGTTCGATTCCTCAGCACCACATAAGCAAAAGGATAAAAGCTGGAAGTGGCGCTGTGGCTCAAGTGGTAGAGCGCTAGCCTTGAGCTGAAGAGCTAAGGGACAGCATCCAGGCCCAGGGTTCAGGCCCACAACCAGCCCCGCCCCCAATAAAATTAGAACAGATTCTCCACTTTTGGTATCCAAAGGACCTTGATGGTGCTGTAAATTGATTTTTCAGGCACTGTTTGGTGACAAAAGCTTCTCTTCTCACTCATTTTTTGAACAATTTATTGCTACCAAAGTGTGCAACCAGAAGATATTCCATCTTGTGTGCAGCAACTTCCTGTTTACCCTAACTGGATCTGATCCAAAAAATTTAAACGTGGTATGTATAATGGCCAAGTTCAGGAAAACAATGGTTTTGTGGCACAAAAATGGCTCAAGAACTCCCTGGATTGTGTGGAAAGCGCTTTCCAATGTCTCCCTGTTGTCCTAGATAACATAATTAGTGTGCTTGTAGCTTTCAACTACAGATAAGAAATACCCAGGTTTCATGAACAGAACTTGTGAAAAAAACTTTCCTTCTAACTCATGGCAGTAGCTAAAATGCTACCATTAAAACATTCTTCATTTAGAGTAGAGTTTCCTTTTTCTACTTTGTCTTGCATATCTAAGCCTGACCTCAAACCTACTGAAATAAAATCTTAGAGAGTGACTCTGGAAATCTATGCTAGTTCTCCATAATCAAGAATGATTTGTGGAAATATTTATAACCTATGCCTTAATCAAAAGAGACAACGAGATAGCTTTGCAGCGATAGCAATCGATTTACTGTTCCAGGGGTCTGAGAGGAATCTGTGCTGTGGTTTTTATCCAGTCATATCTAATGTAGCTGAATTGTTTTTCCTGTCTGATTAGCACTAGCTGACTGGAAGAGTAAGAAAGTCACTGTTCCCCAGCTAGAAAGAAGCTATGTTTGAAACCAGAAGTGAGTCAGAGCTGAAGGTGGTTTCTACTTATCTCCAGACTTCTGTTCAGTGTCTGTTCTCATTCTTTCAGTGAAAAGCATGGATGAAAACTTTCCTTGCTTTCACAGCTTTCATGCTTTTCATGCAAATCATGACTGAACTACTGACTTTCCATATTTCTCTGTCACTGAATCAATTTTCTAGGTAAGTAATGCTTGCTTGGATAGTCACATCACATAGGTGAAAATATGTAAGCATGGCTAAATAAAAAGCCTTTTAGGCAAACACTAAGAGAGAATTTGATGAGAAAGGCTTCACAAAATAATGTGTTTGGCTATGCATTTGAGATCCTCATTGTCCTTCTACATAACCAGATCATAGTTTTTCTTCAAAGACTACTAGATTATGAAACATTGTAGTTTTTGAAAGGTAATTCACTTTAGCATAGCATAACTAAGGGAACATAGAAACTTCTGTAGAACTTGAGACAAAAATAGAACTATCTTGAAATCCTAGAGATTTAGAGTTTTATTCAGGAACTTCTTTCCAGTTATTCCTTTTAATCTCCAAAGTGATTCCAATGCTTACTCAGGTAGGAAACATGACTATTTTCTATTTAAAAAGGCAATTGAAAATTTGAACAAAATTAAATTTTTAATCCAGAAGAAATCTAAATACACTGGAAGTATATTCCTGCAAACTTTCAAAGTCCCATTGAATGTTTAATATATTTTTTCTAAATTCAATCAAAGAGAAACGAAAGCACTTACGCCTGTTCCCAGTGTGTTATGTTCTAAGCTTTTGCTGAATGTCCTTTGTCCTTTACCTCTTGTACTCTTGCCCCTGTGCGGTGGGATGTCTGGAAAGAAAAGGTGTATTACCATCTTCTTCCACCAGGGGGCGCCCTCAGTGGGCCATAAGTAATCACTGCTTAAGTTAGACAAAGGGCTGGGGAGAAGAGAGCTCTCTTAAAGACAGGCTTCTTTGTTCAAACTTTCTTTGATTTGTTGTGTTTCTGGGTCTCTACTAAGAAAATTTCAGCCTGTGCCAAGAAGACCTAGGGTTTCTTCTATTCCTTCCTGTAATGTTTTCAGAGTGTCTGCTTTGACTGCGAGGTCTTTGATCCATTTGGAGTTGATTCTGGTGCAGGGTGATATATAAGGATCTAATTTTAATTTTCTATAGGTGATTAACCAATTTTGCCAGCACCATTTACTGAAGAGGCTGTCTTTCCTCCATTCTATTTTTTAGCTCCCTTATCGAAGATTAAATGGCTATAGGTCTGTGGGTTCATTTCTGGGTTTTCAGTTCTATTCCATTGGTCCTGAGGTCTGTTCTTGTGCCAGTACCAAGCTGTTTTGATTACTATGGCTTTGTAGTAGAGTTTGAAATTTAGTATTGATATTCCTCCAGCACTGTTCTTTCTGTTAAGGATCTTTTTTGGTATTTGGATCTTTTATTGTTCCATATGAATTTTTGGATTGCTTCTCTCTTTCATTGAAGAATGAGGTTGGAATATTGATAGGTATTGCATTGAAATTTTAGATAGCCTTTGGAAGTACTGCCATTTTCACTATGTTGTTCATTCCAATTCAGGAGCATGGGAGGTTTTTCCACTTCCTAAGTTCTGCTTTGATTTCCTTTTTCGGGTGTTAAAAGTTTTCATCATAGAGGTCCTTCACTTCTTTAGTTAACTCCTAGGTATTTTATTTTTTTGTGAGGCTACTACAAAAGGAGTTGCTTTCCTGATTTCAGCTGTGCTCTTCTCATTGTTGGCATATGGAAAAGCCACTGATTTTTGAGGATTAATTTTATACCCTGCTACTTTGCCAGAGTTTCGAATCAGCTCAAGTAATTTGAGAGTGGAATCCATGGGATTCTTTAAATACAAGATCATGTCATCTGCAAAGAGGGAGAGTTTTACTTCATTTTTCCCTATTTGGATCCTCTTTATATTCTGCATGACAAAGGACATAGCTAGCAAAATCAACAGAAAGCCCACGATTGTATGGAAGTGCCATACAAAAGACAAGGGTCTCATATCTAAAATATACTTGGAACTCAAAAAAATAAATCCCCCAACTACAAATACTCAAAGAAACAACTTCCTGATAAATAAGTGACTAAAGACTTAAAGAGAGACTTCTCTGAAGAGGAAATAAGAATAGACAATAGGCATAGGAAGAAATGCTCAACCTCTCTAGTCATAAAAGAAATGCAAATCAAAACAACATTGAGGTTCCACCTCACCCCAATTAGAATGGCTATAATCAAGAACTCTAATAACAACAGATGCTGGAGGGGATGTGGCCAGAAGGGAACCCAACTGCATTGTTGGTGGGAGTGTAAACTTGTTCAACCACTTTGGAAAGCAGTTTGGAGGTTCCTCAAAGACTCCACATAGAGCTCCCCTATGACCCAGCAATCCCACTTTTGGGCTACCCAAACGATCACAAACAAGACCATACTAAAGCTACCAGCACAACTATACCATAGCTGAGATATGGAACCATATCTCCTCAGTAAATGAAAGGATCAAGAAAATGTGGTACACATATACAATGGAATTCTATGCCTCCATCAGAAAGAATGACATTGCCCTATTTGTTAGGAATTGGAAAAACTTGGAAAAAAATCATATTAAGTGAAGTAAGCCAGGCCCAAAGAAACATAGGTCCCATGGTGTCCCTTATTCGCAATAACTAGTATATGTGTAGAACAAGCAGAAAAGGCCAAAAGCTTTGTACATATGACCATATAAGACGATGTTAAGTGAAATGAACCCTAAGATAGGAACACAAATACCTTTTTTCTTTCTTGCTTGCTATTGTTTCTAACGTATTTATAATGTACCATGTGATATTTTTGTTGCTGTATATGTTCCTCTCCTATGGTATAACCCCTATTTTCACTGTATTTGTTGTTGGTGCCTTGCATCTTGTATATACACTGCTCTAACTCGGGGAGGGAAAGGGAAACAAAACAAGATGCTAAATAAGGATTCAGGTTGACCCATTGAGATAATGAGATATACAAAACACTATGTTGAAAACAAACTTTACAACTTCGCTGGGGGATTGGGGATGGTTGTGGAGGTGGGAGGGAAGAGATGGTAGGGGGAAAACAAAGGAGGAGGCAACAATGCTCAATAGGAAATGTACTCATTACCTTGCTCATGTAACTGTAACCCCTCTGTACAACATTTTTACAATAAAATATGTACCAAAACAAGAGGAAATAAAATAAGACAGGCTTCTTTACCTGGGCATCAGTGGCTCCTGTCTGGAATACTAGCTACTTGAGAGGCTGAGAGTGGAAAAATCATAGTTTGAGATTCGCCTGGGCAGAAAAGTTCGTGTGACCCAATCTTGAAAAATAATCTGAAAATAAAACAAAACCAAATAACCCACAAAAACCAGAACTCAGGCTCAAAAGCTAGAGGCTGGAGATCCTGACTTCAAACTCTAGTACGGTATCATACCATTTTGGTTAGTATGTCTTCTGAGGGGATGACATACATTATTCTTTTTTGTTAAGGACAAAGAATAATGCTCCACTGTGCTGTGTAATGTTGATCATGGGAATAGGGGTGATGAATTAACAATGAGAACCTTATAATTCTTAGTGACTTACGTTGTGAACCTTAAATTGTTCTGAAAGCTGAAATATTTTTTAATCCTAAATGTAAAATCGAAGAAATTATCTGTATCTCAAAGGTTGATGTGTGATAGAATTCCACGATTTGGCTCTAGATGAGAAATACTCTATTTGCAGAGCCGCCTGGACGTTTACCTGTCACAAAGCTCCGAGGGGACATCTGTTCAGAACATGCTGCACTGGGCCCAGGTATGCTTCCTGTTCCTGCCACAGATCTACCTCTGCGAGGTCTCTGAGGGTTGATCTCAGAGAGGCACCTGTCAATGATGTGTGAGCATCAACTCCCCCTTTCTCCCTGACTTCAGAGTCTTGGTGACAAGCTGGGTTCCTGCACATTCTGAAGGAGTTCTCATTCTTCCACATTGCCTTTTCAGGGATGGTTCTACCCTCCTCTTCTGGGCAATCATCATGGGTTCAAATAGAACCCATGTAAATAGAACCTATGCAATAAAACCTATGTAAATGATAGCATGGACCAGCAAAACTTGTCTTCTAGTTGGCACATAGGGCATTTCAGAATGTGGAAATAATTTTACATTCTTAGCAAACTTCATGCTAAAGAGATATTAATAGTGGTTTGGATTTTTACCCTCACTTTAAAATTGTCTCATTTCCTCAGGTTTGAGGCTCAATCTTCATTAAGCTCTGAGATAAGTCAAAGTCAATTGATACAGCGTTGAGAAATTTGTGCGTGTGCACGTGTGTGTGTGAGAGAGAGATAAAGAGAGAGACAGAAACAGAGAGAAATACAGACAGATATGTGGGGAAGGATGTAGAGAACTCTAGTCATGTATAATTCAATATGTATACTAATAAACTTATTCCTTGGGTTCAAATCGATCGTCACTATTACAGAGAGAATGAAAAATTCTGCTTCAGGATTTCTGAACAGCTTTGAAGCCCGTATCTCCCAGCAGATATGTCCAGCAAATCTAGGAAAAAGGATGTTCTGAGCAATAGGGCCTCCTGCTGGTGAGGCAGCAGCTCTTAGGTGCCTGGCTTCCTGAGTCGTCCAAATTCAATTGTTCACTTCCTCGCTAAACACTCACCTTATATTTATACTGTTCATAGAAATGATTCCTTTTACTCTAATTGAACTTCACCAACAGTCTTGCAATGGGGCGTTGGCATTCCTTCCCATTATTCAAATGTCACAGCAAACAATCTTATATTTCCCAGCTCATTTCTCTTTCAGCAGAACTCTTCTTATATACAAAGTATTTTCTAGGGTAGAAATAAGTAGTGTTGAAGGCAAGACATTTGGTTTAATGTTAGGCAAATGGAAAATGGAAGGTTGTTGTTCTTGTTGCTGATGATGATGATAGTACTGCTGAAACTCTTTAATCTATCACTTGTGTTTAAAAAATCTGGGATTTAGAAAAGCTTAATATTTGGGATTTTTCTGAACAAAGAAAATTGATGACGTTTACCTCAACTGAACAAAGCTATAAAAATATTCCCAAAACTCCAATGTTGAAAATACTTCCAATCCCAGCATTTCAGATAAGGGAAACTCAACACAGAATAATCCTAGTAAGAGGAGTAGTATTTGTTAAACACTAGAAGGTATTTTGTGTTTTATATAATTATTCTTCTTAATCTCACCATCTTATAAAAAGAATGTTATCATCATTATCATTTCACAAATATAATATTGCCTTGAATAACAAAGTCAGGCCTCCAGCAAGCCTGAATACAAACCAGATTCTTTGATAATAGTGCCCAAGTTCTTCAACAGTATATTACCTCTCATTTCTGAAAGCTTGCAGACTGCTGCTTCTTTAAATATAATTTAGGATAAAATTAATTTTAAAAATTAACATTCAGGATTAAATCCGTAAGTGGGGAAAATATCTGAGACCTAAGTGAAGAGGGAAAAATTTATTGGCATCTATACTTACAGTAAACATAAAAATCAATTCAATGTGGGCAACAAAGAATAGAGAAAAGAAAACCCCAGGTTTCTGAAAATTTCTCATGAATTGTGTAAACATCACAATGTAAAAATGAGCATGCTCATTGTCTCCAACAACCAGCCCAGGATGGCTGGTCCTACTGAGAGACAGCAGGTAGCAGAACACCTCCCACAGAGAAATAGGGAGACTCAATGGGTGAATATTCCTTTCCAGGTGACAAGAATGTTTGAAGACAGACAATAGTCAATATAGTTTAGGCCACTTGTTGGGGATCATAAGCCACAAACTTGTTTAGCAGAAATACTGGAAATTTTTTTACTATAGAAGTGTTAAACCAGGACTTAAAAAAAATAGATGTTTATAAATTCCTGAAGCCAATGTATACAGCATCTTTGTAAAAGTTTTCAGTGTGGACCTCTGGATGTAGCCCAAGTTGTAAAGTGCTTACCTCGCAAACATGAGACTCTGAGTTCAGCTCCCAATATTGCTTATATATGTAGAAAGAAAGAAAGAAAGAAAGAAAGAAAGAAAGAAAGAAAGAAAGAAAGAAAGAAAGAAAGAAAAAGAAAGGAAGAAAGAAAGAAAGAAAGACAGGAAGAAAGACAGAAAGAAAGACAGAAAGACAGGAAGAAAGACAGGAAGACAGGAAGAAAGACAGAAAGAAAGACAGACAGACAGACAGAAAGACAGAAAGAAAAGAAAGAAAGAAAGAAAGAAAGAAAGAAAGAAAGAAAGAAAGAAAGAAAGAAAGAAAGAAAGAAAGAAAGAAAGAAAGAAAGAAAGAAAGACAGGAAGAAAGACAGAAAGACAGGAAGAAAGACAGGAAGACAGGAAGAAAGACAGAAAGAAAGACAGACAGACAGAAAGACAGAAAGAAAGAAAGAAAGAAAGAAAGAAAGAAAGAAAGAAAGAAAGAAAGAAAGAGACAGAAAGAAAGACAGAAAGAAAAGAAAGGAAGGAAGAATAAAGAAAGAAAGGAAAGGAAAGGAAAGGAAGGAAGGAAGGAAGGAAGGAAGGGAGGGAGGGAGGAAGGAAGGAAGAAGGAAATCAGTACTCTTCAAACAAATTTTCAGTGTTGCTACATTGATGTAGGAGGATTGTCAGTGGCAAAGTATTGGAAGAAAGCCAAATCCTTTGAAAGTTATGTACATTCGTATCCATTTTTAAATACTTGTTAATTAGTTATACAAGATGGCTTCAATTCTAGAAGTCGGGCTATAGCACAATGTATCTTGATCAGCGTCATCACTTCCATCATTCCTTCCAGTTCCCATCACAGCCTTTCCTTCAGGTTGTATCGTTCAATTTTTGCATTATGTTCCTTGAACTTAATGACTGTATTTTCTCACCCTTTCTCCTTATATTTGTCCACCCTCATTTGCTTCCCCCTCTCACCCCAGAAATGCTGCAGCCTCCTAATATTCCTTTTGCTGAGTGCTTTGTTAGTCGTTCAAAGGAGTTATACTATTGGACTCCTTGTATTCACGTTTAATTTTTTATTTGATTTATCTTGGGCATTATGCTCACTCAATTGTTTCCTCATTTCTGATACTCTACCACTTGATCCACAGTTTAAGCCTTTGCTTTTTGCTAGTTGTTTTGGGGAAATAGTCTCCCAGACTTTTGTATCTTAAATAGCTTTCAAGTATAATCCTTTAGGTCTCATCAGCCATTGGCTCCTGGCTGGTCTGATTAATCTTTATTGAAATGCAATTCATGTGCCTGAGGAGAAGGGTATAAAATCAATTCTTTTGTGCATTTCTTACTTGTAAACTCTCAGTGTGTGCCATCTTCTCATATCATTTGAATATGTGTATTACTTTTGTTCTGTCTTAGGCTGTTAATTCCGGTCAGCTCCAAGCTTATGACTGGGGAAGCCCTGACAAGAATATGATGCATTTCCATCAGGTACAGTTATAATAACCCCAATTAGGCGCATACTACAAATTAATCACTAAAAATAATGATCACACGTTAGTTCCCTACCACTTCCCATTCACTAGGATGGCAATTGTTTATTGCTTCTATCCCATGCTGCTTCTTGGGGCTTACCATGTGCCAGACTGTTATTTCCATCTTCTCAATGACTATCCTCATTTTTGTGCCAGAGGTTCAAGAAGGATAATTAAATTGCCAAAGTCATTTAGCTAGCAAATAAACAAAATATTGCCTAGAGATTCTTGGATCTAATAGCCATACTTTTTCCATCACAAAGAAGTAAGAAGAAACCCTAGGTTGAGTTCCACTGTATTTAGAAAAGGGAACTTGAAAATACATAATTCTTTCAAAAGGGAATTCTCTTCCTTTTTAATCTATCTCTATTAAAATAATGTTTATATAGTTCTTTAGGAGGCCATCTGCTAATTACATTCTTACAAATCCACTGTTTGGATCACAAAAGCTATACTTATCAGAAATATCACCTCAAAGAAAAATTGTCACTACCTGCTGGGAAATGAGTGTCATGATATTTTGTGACAGTATCTATTCATACTTTTAGAATAAATTTTCCATATCCAAAGAAAGTAGATATTGCTGTTCTTATTTTCCCTTATGTTGGAAGATCCACTGGTTGTTTTGACATCTTTGCATAAATACTAACTGAACAAGAAGTCATCTGACATAGATGAGGTTTTGAAATTGGTAATGTGTAGATGTGGAAATTTTTAAATTATTTTTTGTTTTTGCTTTGTGTTGGTTTGTTTGTTTTGGAGACAGAGTATCACTATGTAACCAGTGCTGTGCTGAACTTCTATGTGGCTAGACGGGCTTGAAGCTCACAATTCTCCTGCCTGTCACTTGAGTGCTGGAATTACAAGCATGAACCTCCATACCAGTGCATATTTTTGTGTGTTCTTTTCTTGTTGTTTGCTTGTGGTGCTGTGGATCAAACCCAGGAGCTTACCACTTCTTTCTTCCTTTTTTTTTTGGTCAGTTGTAGGACCTGAACTCTGGGCCTGGGCACTGTCCCTCAGCTCTTCAGCTCAAGGCTAGTGCACCACCTCTTGAGACACAGTGCCACTTTTGGCTTTTTCTGCTTATATGGTGCTGAGGAATCAACACAGGGCCTCAGGCATGCAAGGCAAACACTACCACTGAGCCACCTTCCCAGACCCATTTCTTCCTTTTAAGTTATACTCGGGCATTGTGTGGTAACAATGGAAAGTTAATATAGTTCTTTATCTTTATAGATCATTCAATGTATATCGATTGTATACTTTGGGGTTTGAAAAACTTGTTTAACACCTGATCATTTCACTTCTTGTAACTTGCTAACAAGTTAGGTTTACTTCTGTTGTGTGGATTTATTTCTCTCCATTTCTTTTCTTACATGTAGTCTACGCCTCCATTTTACAACATTACTAAGATGGAAGTTCCCATGGCAATCTGGAGTGGTGGACAGGATGTCGTGGCTGATATTAAGGACACTGAAGAGTTACTTCCTAAAGTTGCAAACCTTATTTATTACAGGAATATTCCACACTACAATCACATGGATTTTTGGCTTGGAAAGGATGCACCACGAGAAATTTATCAAGACCTCATTAGAATGATAGAGGAGCATTTAAAAAATTAAATATACCTTCTTTCTTGAAGCTAGTGGATAATTTTTCACAAAAAATCAAAGTCAACAGATCCTAACATGATTTTCACATCCTCTGCCCTGGAGGGTGGGTAGAACCTGAGTCTCACATCTTGTCAGAGGAATTGACAAAGGTGATCGATATCACAGCTGATTAGGATTGTTATAGTTGGTGAAAGGTGAGGGCTATCATTTCCTAACTATATTATATGGCATAAATACATGCAAGCAGATTAGAGGTAGAGGTACTTCTTGTTAGCTTGCTAAAGCAAACAGATATGTTGAAGAACCTCATGTTGTAAGAAATGTTGTGCAGCTTTTAAGATCTGAAGATGGAGTCCAGTATGTGACCAGCAAGAAAAACAAAAGGATGCCCGATTTACAACTACAAGTGAATGAATTCTTGAGCACAGAAGAGCATTCTTTCAGAAAACCTGTGACACCCTACTTTTCTGAACTCCATAGAAACCATGATATAAATAAATGTGCCTAATTCTAACAGCTTAATTTGTGATTATTTGTTATCAGCAGTTGTAAATCACTGCTATTTACTTATTGTTAAGATGTAATAATTTTAGAATTACAATTTTATAATTTTGCCATTTCAATGTCAATTCTATATTTGATTATGATTATTAGATATTATATCTTACTACATGATACTACTGTATGTATAACATTATATTTACATTGCAGTGCAATGTAAATGCTTTAGTTAAAGCTTGATAGACTCTGTTCTTTCTCTTCTTTCACTTTGGCCTAATGAACTTCCCTGAGTATTTGTTTTATAGATCTACTGCTAAGTGATTGATTTGGGATCTGGCTTTCATCCTTATTTCAAAAAGACTTTTTCTGAGAGTAGGATTTTATGTTGCCACCTTCTTTAGTTTGTTATTACTTTTTCAATGTTTTAAAATATTTGGAATCATTTTCTGGCATTCATAATCTCTGATAAATAGGTGATTCTCATCTTTTGTTCATATTATGTGCCTTTTATTTCATTGTCATCAAAAGTTTTGGTTTATCAATGATTTTCAGAAATTTGATTTGGATGAGGCCTTGGTGTGGTTTGGATGTATTTGCTGTTTGGAGTTTGATGAACTTGAGCTCCTTGGATCTCAACTTTATTGTTTTCACCAATTTTTGACATGGTAGGATCATTGTTTCTTCAAATGTTTTGATACCCCACTTTCTCTAGTTTCCAATTTTATGTAAGTAGACCACTTGATCCTCAGCCACAGGCCACTACTGTGTTCCCTTGGTGACTTTCTTCTGTGGTTTTCATATTAAATCTATTTTCTTCCATATCTTCATTCATAGATTAAACAAAAACTTACAATGACTAAATTTCTCTAATCATATCTAGTGCATATTATAATTTTAAATACCAAGTTTATCACCTGTATAAAAATCCGATTTGGGAAGTTTTTTTTTAAATGTTTTTCTGCTCCATATTTTCACTTAAAAAAATCTTTGACTATACTACCCATTTTATTTTAATGTTTAACATTCTGTTTATGCAATCATCTTTCCCATGGTGAACTTGTCCTACACATATTTTTTTTCCTCTTGCTCCAGTGAGTACTTAATAATATTTTACTGGATGCAAGAACTGAATTTTGCATTGCTGCATGCTGGATTTTATTTTATTCCTGTAAATAGGGTTGGAAAATTTCAGACCATTTCCTTGAAGTTAAGCTTGATAGTTTTGAATCTCTTTAAAAATCTTCTTAAGGACAAGTTTAGTCTAGAGTTAACTTGCTGTGAGGAAGTTCAGTCCTACAAACAAAGACAAACCTTTCTAATGTCTCTGCTGAATCTGCCATGTGTTTACAGAAGTCTCTGTGCACACACTATTGGGAAGTCAAAATAGCCACGGTGTGTACTGTTTACTTGCTAGAAAGTGTTTTGTATGTAGTTCTCTGATAATGTTCTGATAATGTTCTCATAATGGTCTTTTCGAAAGACCAGTTTTGTCCACTTTATAGATTTTACCCTTTGGAGGTACAGATTATAATTTAGCAGTTACAATGCCTTTTGTGTTTCTGGAATTTTCCACATTGTTCCTTTTTTCCTCTAATATGGTAACCTACAAAATCAATTGTGTTGATCCTCTGAAATCTAATCTTCCTCCTTAAGTCGACAAACCACTGAATACTGTTTGAGCTTCTTTTCTTCTGCTTTATTAAAAAATGTTTGCAATTATCAGGCAGAACTTCAAGGTTTTCCTACTGCTCATCTCATTATGTTTGCTTCATAAACTTTTCAGGGAGAAATTATTTTCTTGAGAAAGAAATTCTGATAGAACCCATTTGAGCTTAGGTATGAATACGTGAACAAAGAGTTTATTGACTTTATCAAGTTTGCTGAATGCATGTGTAAAATGAATTCATTTCATTATTCAATTTTGTTTTTGGTTTCCACATAAGACCAAGAATGTGCAATATTTGTTTTTCTGAATCTAGCTTATTTTACATAACTATGTCATCCATTTTCATTCAGTTACTTTTGTTGCAGGTGACAATATTTTATTCTTATAGCTAAATAATACTCTTCTGAGTGTGTGTGTGTGATATTTTCTCTGTCCATTCATATGTTGATGAGTACCTATACAAATTACATATCTTAGCTACTGTAAAATGTACTGTAATAAATTAGGCATATGGGTATGTTTTTGTATGCTGACATTATTTCCTTCAGAGTGATATAGCTGGATCATATGATAGTTCTATTTTGGTATTTGTTAGAAACAACGTATGGTTGTTTGTGCTTGAGGCTGGCTTCAGCCATGATCTTCTTACTTATACCTTCTTCAGGGCTGGAATAACATGCATGCCACCCACCACATACTAATTCATTGAGATAGTGGTTTGACTAGTTTTTCCTCATTCTGGCCTCTAGCTATAAAGCTCCTGTTCTCTCTTTCTTGAGTAGATAGTATTATAAATGTGACCCACCATGCCAAACCTAGATTTTTTTTCTTTGTCTTGTAATTTTAAAGGCTGACTATAAGATATCATGGTGAGGTTCTTTTCTAGTCATGTCTATTTGAGGTTTTAAATACCTTCATTTTCTTACCTCAATGTTTATTTCTTTCTTGGTGTTAGGGAATATTTCCGTTATTTCCTTTGTCTTTCTATGACCTGAACATTTATTCTTTCCCTTCAACTTTGCCATTCATTTGATGTTTAGTTTTTTAATGGTTCTCAGAAAAAAAAACTGGATTTCTCTGTGTGTCTGTTAGTATATCTGTCTGTGTGTGAATGTGATATATTGAAAAATCTGTCTGAAAGTTCCAAAGTTCTTTCTTCTAATTGATCTAGTCTGTCATTGAACCTTTCAAATAAAAATTTTTCTAATTTATTTGGCTTTTCATTTCCAAGTTTTCTTGTTGATTCTTTTTGAAAAACTCTATATTTCTATTTTGCTCAATTTCTTATTTGTATTCTTGCTGTATTCTTTATCCTCCTAACTCTTTTTCTGTATTTTCTCATGTTTCACTGGGCTTTTAAAATAATTTCATACTCTGTGAAATAATTTCATATTACTAATAATTTTATACTCTGTGAGCCATGCACAGACATACTACAAGCATAATAAAACAAAAACGCAATAAAATTAACACAAAATAAAAAATTAAAATTATTTCTCAACTGAGGTGCATCTATAGTATAAATTGAGTAAAGTTTCTCTCTGATTTTTTTAAGGCTATGTCCCCAGGGGAAGGGTGTTGGTCAAGGGTTTCACTATTCTTTCATTTGTACTATCCTCCAGGTATTGAGAGAAAATGAGTCACAGATAAAGTAGCTTGAAATTCCTCTCAACCAAGGTGCTCAAGGAATAAACTAGGGTGGAATATGTGAGCACTAGATAGGGTTTTTTAAATTTGTTTGCGTGTGTGTGTGTGTGTGTGTGTGTGTGTGTGTGTGTGTGTGTGTGTGTGTACACACGCGTATGGCAGCTTGGAAGTTTTGTTTGTTTGCTTCTTCACTCCTTAGGCTATGAACCCTGGATGTTGGTACAAAACCTGAACCTGTTCAAGAACCACACAGAACTTGTGGGCTGGGCAAGTAGCAAAGCCACAAAGTTCAGCACTAGGAAAGAAACAGCAGGAACTGCATGGCCCACTTCCTCCACCATGGTGTGAACTCAGTCCTGGCACCCAAGCAAAATCAGATACAGTCGCCTCTGCCCTCAGACTCAGTGTGCAAGCTCTTCAGTTCCTGGTTTTAGAGGATGATGTCCCTCACTCCCTCCACATTACTCCTTCCTGTTCCTCAAGATGTAGCACTTTCAATGGGTCTGTGTCCAAATCACCCCACCAACCCAGGTCTGTATCTAATTCACTTGCCCACTGAGAAAGTGCAGTGCAACATCACAGCAATCTCAAAGATGGGAATATACAGCCTTAACTTGATTAACTTAGTTAACCATGCTTCATCCCACCTCTCCAAAAGCAGTCTTAAATTACTGAGACTATAAAACCCTTCTCAAAATAGTTTCTGGATATAACAGCATGGGAGTTTGTTGCGAGGTATAGCTTATTTTTTCTTCCAAAGTTGGGTATTCTGAAGACACTAAGTCTCTTATCTAGATCATGTGGACTGAACCTAAAAGTAGGGAATCTTACCTGCAGAACTAAGAAAAAAGAACTAACGTGATTTCTTATGTGCCAAAAGCATGATTAACTAACTTTGTTTTAATATTAAAAATTTGCAACCTACGCAAGTCTTAAACCAGAGTTACCTGAATCCAAACCACAGGCTCTTAATACTTCCTTATGTTATCATTTGCATGATACTTGTAAAAAATCCCAGACTAGATTGCCCAAAATAGGGAATCTCAGAGCACTTGAGCTAGATGGTAAGTAAGAACAGAATTTAGGGTTGATTTCAAATGAGTAAGTATATTAAAATAGAATCATGTCAAAAGAACTAGATGGAAAAAAGGAGTGGCTGAACCAACAACTGAGATTGAAGTGGGTTTTGCCAGTTCTGAATAGGAGTGTACATCTGTATGTAAAAACAGGCTACCCAAGTTCTGAGTCAAACCAAGTGGGCAGAGCAGAGCCAGGTCTGCCAGCCTGGCTGGTATTTATCAAACCATTCGATCCACAGGTGTGTCGTGATGGTTCTTCCACAGCTGTATCACCTAAGTAAGATATCTGCTAGTCCCCTAGTTGACTCTAGCCAACACAAGTCATCACAATGAGGTTCTTCCCTGAAACATTAGAGTATTACACAAATTTCAGCAGAATACCCCTTCTATATGAGCACAAAACTTTGGAAAGTCAGGAGAATAAGCACCTTCCTTTGTCTTCCTAACTGAGATCTCTTTCCTGTGGCTGAATATTTCCATACCTTTTGAGTTCGATCTTCCATACCCAGCACTGGCAGTACTGTTTCCAAATGCTGCATTGGGCCCACCAATAAAGTCTCACATGGATCTGGAAAGTTAGTGAAATGAACCAGTTCTCCATAGGACCTTCTTCTCTAAAATATTATTGAGATTACCAGTCATGACAAAGATCATTCTGACAAAAACATCGCTTGTTTCTAGAGCACGTTACTTTGTTTTGGAATGCTTTTACCCTTCCTTTTTAGTATTTGAGAGGTTTAGTATTTGAGAGGAATCACTGTGAAAAGACTGTCCTTATAATGTTTAAACAATGGGAGTTCCAAAAGTTGCTCAACTCTTTTTTTAATATATATGTTTTTTATTGTAAAAATACCATACAGAGTGGTTACTGTGCTAGTCTAAAGTTATTCAATTTTGTTTTTTGTTTGTTTGTTTTTTGTTGATCATGGGACTTGAACTCTGGGCCTAGGAGCTGTCCCTCAGTTCTTCAGCTCAAGGCTAGCACTCTACTACTTGAGCCACAGTTCTGGTTTTCTGGTGGTTTATTGGAGATAAGAGTCTCACAGACTTTCCTTTCCCAGGCTGGTTTTGAACCACAATCCTCAGATCTCAACCTCCTGAGCAACTAGGATTATAGGAATGAGCTACCAGCACCTGGCAGTCATTCAGTTTTGACTCTAGCACAGTTATTTTCTATAAAGTAAAGCTGTCAATTTCTGCCTACTCCATATGCTGGCATGAAGACTGAAGATGTATGCAACCCGTATTTGCATTGCATAGCATTTAAACATAGGCCATTAGTTGTTTAAGTTTGATTCATAACTCCATTATTATATTTACATCAGATTTGTGTCCGAAAATGAAGACTATGTGAGTGCCATTATAATTGGGAGGTCTTGAAATCATGCATTAAAAGAATTTAATTTTATAATTTATATTTTATTATCTTTAAATAGTTATACAAAAGGATTTTAAGCAACTAGATTAATGATACCTCTTTAATCATTCTCCATCTATACAACCCCACTCATTCACATTGAACAATTTTAGCACAATGCCAGTTACAAGAAAAGATATTGATAACTGTTATTGCTTTAAAATACTATGTAAAGCTGGGCGCTGGTGGCTCACACCTGCAATCCTAGCTTCTCAGGAGGCTGAGATCTGAGGATCGTGGTTCAAAGCCAGCTGGGGATTTGTTGTTGGGGGATTTAAGTTTTTGAGTTTCAGGTATATTTGAGATATGAGACCCTTGTCCATTGTATGGCTAATGAGGATCTTCTCCCAATCCATGAGCTTTCTATTTCTTGCTAGCTATGTTCTTTGCCATGCAGAAGCTCTGCAACTTCATGCAATACCATTTGTCAAACCTTTTTTTGATTTGTTGTGTTTCTGGGTCTCTATTAAGAAAAATTTGGACTGTGCCAAGGAGACCTAGGCTTTCTCTTATTCCTTCCTGTAATGTTTTCAGGGTGTCTGCTTTGACTCCGAGGTCTTTGATCCATTTAGAGTTGAGCCAGGCACAAAGAAACACAGGTCCCATGGTTTCCCTTACTTGCAATAGCTAATATATATCTGAGACAATCAGAAAAGGTCAGATAAGATGATATTAAGCAAAATGAACCCCAAGATAAGGACACAAGTGTCTTTTTTCCTTTCTTGCTATTGTTTCTAACATATTTATAAGGTACCATGTGATTTTTTGTTGCTTTGTATGTCCCTTTCCCACGGTATAACCCCTATTTTCATTGTATTTGATATTGGTATAATTTAGGGAGTGGAATGGAAAAAACAAATTGTTTAACTAGGGATACAGGTTGACCTATTGCAACAATGAGATGTACAAGACACTATGTCGAAAAATGAACTTTACAATTTGGGCGGGGGGTGGGGAAAAACAAAGGAAGAGGCAACAATGCTTGATAAGGAATGTATTCATTACCTTGCTCATGTGATTGTAACTCCTCTGTACAGTATTTTCACAATAAAAAACTTAGTAAAACAACAACAACAAAAAAAGCCAGCTGGGGCAGCAAAGTCCATGAAATTCTTATCCCCAGTAAACCACTCAGAAAACCAGAAGTAGTGCTGTGGCTCAAGTGGTAGAGTGCTAGCCTTGAGCTTAAGAGCTGAAGGACAATGTCCAGGCCCAGAGTTCAAACACCATGACTGACAAAAAAAAAAAAAAAGATAATTATGTAAAGATAACAGATTACTTTATTTCTTAATATATTTTCATCATGACCATAATCCTATTTGGAAAAATATAATTCCTAATTTACATAGGAATACAATTTTACCAAGATATAAAGTGATATATACAAAGTCATTTATGTGTGCATGTATATGTGCAAACAAGTGTATCTGTATATATTGCTGATTATTGAACTCAGTCTTAAACAAACATGCTAGACAAGTGCGCTACCTATTGTGCTACACTGCTGGTCCTTTTGTTATTTTAATTTTTGAGATGGGTTCTCATGGCTACATTATTTTCTTAGCTTTTCTTTTCTTTGTAGCATTTTTTCATGCATTTTTAGTTTTATTATAAAGGCAATGTCCAGAGAGGTTATAGTTATATAAGTCAGATAAAGAGTACATTTTTTGAACATTATCACCTGCTCCCTCACACTCTCCCAGTTTTTCTCTCCTATCCTCTCCCACAAGTTTTATAGTTCATTTTCAAAATGCTATCTATTGAGTACTACTGGTGCATTTGACTTGGCTAATCTCAAACTCAAGATCCTTTGCCTGTACTTCCCAAGTAGCTGGGATTAAAGGTATGTACAAACCTCATTTGGTTTATAAAGTTATTCATAATCACAAAATGTGTTTCTTTGCCTTATTAGATGTGGATATACTTAAATCTTAATCTTAACAGAATTCTCTCTGAAATTTTTAAGCTCTAGATTTTACCAAGGGCCCAGGGATATAGCTTAGCAATAGAGAATATACGACTCAAATAACAGACCTTCAAACTTGATTAATTCTGACACTGTCCTATCTTTCACAAGGCAGTTTTGCCAATACAATACTTTTTGACTAATGTTTTGCCATTGATTTAGTCAGTTAAAGAAACTAATGCTTTATCCAGTGGCGTGATTCCTTCTGTGGGAGGAACAGATAAAGTAGTATGGAATGTTTGAATGGAACTGTGGGATTCATAGTTTGTGGTTTCCTACTGTATGCCAAATTTTATATAAGACGCATTATCATCTATGGTCCCTCAATTGTCTATGAGTTAGATATTTGTATCCTGATTACTCATAAGCAGAAGCTAAGTACTAGAAATAATTAAGTCAAGGGCAATTCAAGTTCAAAGAGCAAATAGCTAGCTGTTTGCTCTAGTTGCCAATAGTTTTTCTAAATGATCCTGAGGTAAGGATCTAAATGTAGATAGAATCATATGTGTGTGAAAGGTGACAGGATATAGCAGATTCGAATGGTTTAGGCACATGCTTCTCAAAGCATGAGAAGATCATGAAAGGCTGAAGATCATAGAAGACATCTCAGAGAAGAAGAAGATGAACTAGATTGTAAATGAAGTCTTGAGATATCTGTCGACCAAAAAGGAAAGTAGAGTATGATGTCTGAAGAGCATCCCTATGAACTTGGTTGGATCTCAGCTTCTGGTTGGCTCTGGCTACACTGGACTCGTATCACAATTTCATTCACCATCACCCAGGTACACAGTTGATGATCAATAAATAATCAAGGCTTGGAGTGTCCTCTCTGACAAAGCAGTGACTGGATCTTGTAGAAGTTGGAATGTAACTTCATGATATAATTAATATATCTTTGTCAAAGACTCATTTCTCAGGAAGTTCTTAACAGAAACAAGGAGGCTATGGATGTGATCATAAAAATAAAATCTGAGCCTTATCAGTGAAGGCTGACTGGCTGCATACTAAAATATTCACAGGAAAGCATGGCAGGTCATATCAGCACATCCTGGCATCAGTCTTGTCACAGTTCCAAAAATGACTTAACTGCATTTGTACATGCTGAGTCTTGAACCTAAACTTATGAAAATCTACAGAGCATAGATTAAGATGCATGTCTATAATTAAAGTTAAAACATGTAACTACCAAAAAGAACAGGATATTCTAGTATGAGAATACTCCTCGTATATATACGCACAAACCAAGTAGGAAAGTTTATGGTTTGGTTAAAAACTGTCACCTCCATAATCCTTGAACTTCAATGAGCCTCTTCTATGAGGAAATAAGAGTCTATGAAAAACACTCTCATTTAATATTCATGATAACCTTCTTCATTCTTCTATATAGATTAGGCATCTGAAGTCTAGAAATACAGAGAAAATGTGTCCTAAACTATTAGTACTCTAGAATCTGAATAGTTATGCCCAAGCTTTGAATAGTTATGCTATAATGTTATAAGTGTCTATTAAGAACTAGCTAGGTATTTAAAACAAGAGAAGAAAGGCAAGCATTATTTCCATGTAACACAACTTACATAGTAATTTTAGAAAGCAACTAGATACTCTAAAGCTACTTACCTAGTTAAATACTTAATTGTAATTGCGATGAAGTCACTAAAAGAGAGTTACATTGGAGTGCACAAGGAAATTTCTGAGGACCTGATTTTTTTCTCAGATAAGGTACATCTGCTATATATTATATGACAAACAGGTGACAAGTAGCTAGGCTTAATGGAGAATACTCCATGAGCCAGAGGAGAAATGGGGCTAGATGAGCTTAAACAAGTAGACTTTAGACCTTGCTGGCACTTATAAGGATTTTTATTGCATTCATTGAAGGGTTTTAATTTCAAGAGTAGTTAAACATAATCTTATGTGTAATTTAAAGTGATGACAGTAGCGTCAATGTGGAGAATGAATTGGGTGCTTCAGGAACTGGAAGAAGACTGAAGTGGTGTTAGCAGAGGTGACACAGGACTTAGGTTACTATATGACCACCTGTCAACACAAAATTAGTCACAATTCTGTATTGGGATAATTTGTGCTGAGATTTATGGTCTCAAAGCAAAAACTCTCAGGAAAGCTGCTACAGATATGTATACATATTTCACTATTTATAGAGTTAGCCTCACTATTTACAATCTAGAAAACTGTCAAACAGATAAATGACAGCATAATTAAGTTAGTCACAGGAAATGTCAAATCATTTCCAGAAAACTGTTAAATAATAATTTAATGCTTGTTCTTTACTACTGTCAATATGACTGGCTATTTTTTTAGATCTGTTGACTTCAAAAATTGGTGAATATGGTGCTTTGATAAAGAATTCTAGTAAAGTCATTTATACAAATACAGTTTTAGGTGGACATTAAGACCCTGATCTCTATTTCCAAGTCAGAGTCAATTGGATTAAAAGATGTGCAAAGATTCAGAGAGAAAGAAGTTTAGGATGTGAATACGCAAATCCAGTTAAATGTATGATACAAATTGGAGTGAAAACTATGTGAAAATTTGTCTAGTGGAAGAAAATGGGTAGGGGAAGAATAAGAAAAGAAAGGCACAAGAAATTGTTTTGCTACCAGTCAGACATGGTTATTAAATATTGAACATGTGCCCAATACTCACTGAGATGTGCAGAAAGTATAACTTTTTGTGCCAAAGTGTAACTTCAAAGACTGAGGTTGAATAAAGAATGGTCAATATCTTATTAATGATGACATTATTATGCAAAATATACTTTTATACCTCAACATAAAAGTACCAATTTATTTTTAATAGAATTGGTTTGAACAGCATATATTATTAAATTTTATTTTACTTAGTTCTGTAGGCTTTTTAATGTAAAATCTAAATTATTGATGTAGTTCATATTTTATTTTTATTGTATAATGCTGGTATAGTCAAAAGGGTAAAGTAATTCTCCTCTAAATCATGGGTAGAATGATCATTTGTAGAAAATTTTGAGTAATTGTGTTTGTAAGATTTTTTTGACTTTATGACTAAGTGAGCAAATTCAAACTATATGGAAGAAATGAACTTCTTTCAGTCTTTTGAAAGTTCATTTTCATACTAATGAACTTTACTATCATTTTTATAAAGAAAAGAAGGAAGGAAGGAAAATAGGAAGAAAAAAAGAAGGGAAAATAAGAGTAAAACAATGAAAAAGGAAAGCAGAAAATCGAAGAGAAGCACCAAAGCAAAGAACAAGGCAAAAAGGGAAAGGAAAAAGGAAAAGAAAAGAAAGCCACTTCTGGGAACCATGCCTGTAATACTTGGGAGGCAAAGATCTGGAGGACTGATTTGAGACCAGCCCAGGCAAAAATCTCACTCACAGTTAAGTCCTCAATGAATAATTAAGATCAATTTTATTAATATAATTGTCCTTATTACTAGTCCACTATCACTGAGCCATATTCTCTGAATGTCTAGATGTACCCATTATTTATATATTCACTTACACATAGTGGAAATGAGACAAATATGAAATCAACATTCTGAGGCTAAAAGTCATGTACTTATTTTTAAGAAATTGTTGAGATTGGCAGAAATTGTTGAGATTGATTTAACATTAATTTCAGAAAACAAAGTATGAACTTGGGAAAAACATATAGCCACTGTCATCTCTCTGAATATTCTTTACTTCCCAATTTGAGTGAGACTATACCTAAATCCAGATTCAACTTGATTGCCTAGATAAGTCTTTTCTGTGTGATATTTTTCTCAAAGAATCTCCATGTGAATATACCGCCTACAGATATTTATATACGAAGCATGCTATAAAGAATACCATTCATGAATTGTCTTTATTAAGCAAGATGAGTGGGTAAACCTGCTTGGAAGAGGAGAGAAGATGACATTGTTTTCTTTTGATTCAATGGAATGATCCTTCCTCTTTGTTCTCAAACGGTTTTGACTTTTGCCTTAAACACATCTAGATCCTGTGTGCTACTGGATGCCAACATTTGGAGTAATAACTCCTCTTTAAATGTAAGTGCTATCTTTTTTTGAAGCTGATCATTTTGGACTGCCATGGGTGTGTGTTCAACTAGCTCTTTAAAAGAAAGTTGTAGTATGTTGTTAATAGTTTACTTGATATTAATATTTTACTTTCAGTCCAACTTTTTACCCATTTCTGTCTTCTACTTCTTTATGGTATCCATGTTTTTGAAGATGGGTGTAGTTGATTGGTAGTGAAATGCTAGTCTCATTGTTAGCAACACTTAAAATAAGATAATAATAATGATCCACTGAAAAAGCCAATCTCAAAATAAAAAATTTCTTATAGCAATCATGAAGATTGATAATTTTGCTTGATGAGTAAAGGAATAAAATCTTAACTTGTATTTTAAAGTTTTTCCATAAACTAAAATTTACTATTAATCCTAATCACGAATTGATTTGCTCACATATTAACACATATTCAACTATGTAACCTTATAATTTTATTAAGTCCTATTTGAATTAAAGAATGAAAACCGGATTTGATTAATTTTCTAGGGAGAGAGTGACAAATTGTAAGTTTTTGTTCATTTATAGTCTTGCAGGACAAAATTTGTCTCAAAGGTACAAGGTTTTAAATTGTATGTTCACTTTCCCACTAGTTTCTATGTTGTTGTTATTGCCAAATATTTTTAATATATTTTATTGTAAAGATACTGTACAGAGGAGTTACAGTTACATGAGTAAGGTAATGAGCACATTTCCTATCGAACATTGTTACTCCCTCCTTTGTTTTTGCCCTACCACCCACTTCCCCAATTCCTCCCTCCCCTACCCCCAAAGTTGTAAAGTTCATTTTCAACATAGTGTCTTGTACATCTCATTGTTCAACCTGTATCCTTGTTTCAGCATTTTTTATTTCCCTTCCCCTCCCCAAATTAGAAAAAAATTGTATATACAAGATGCAGGGCACTGGAATCAAATAGAGTGACAACAGGGGTTATACCAGGGGAGAAGAACATACAAAAGAAACAAAAATAATCACATAGCACATAAAAAATAACAACAACGAAGATAAAACCTCTTGTGTCCCTATCTTGGAATTCATCTCACTTAGCATCATCTTATATGATCATATTTACATAACTTTTGATCTTTTCTGCTTGTCTGGTAAGATTATCCTAGATATATACTAGTTATTGCAAATAAAGGAAACTGTGGGACCTATGTTTCTTTGGGCCTGGCTTACTTCACTTAATATAATTTTTTCCAAGGCTTTCCACTTCCTAATAAATGGGGTGGTGTCATTCTTTCTGATGGAATTGCCAAATATTTTTAACTTTGTGTTATATTCAAGGGAAAATTAATGCTCCTTTAACACTAAGTCACTTGTTAAGAGACAATATTCTGTATATTAAAATTAAACTATACAACTTGTGGGTAGGGGTGGGAGAGAAAAACTGGAAGAGAGGGAGGGAAAAGGTGACATTGTACTCATTATCTGACTTATGTGACTGTAGATTCTTTGTAAATCAACTTTATAATAACAATGAAAAAATAAAAATTTTAAAAGAGACAATATTCTTTATCTGGATGTGGTAGTGCATACATATAATCCCAGTACTTCAGAGTTAGAGAGAGGACCATGACTTGTAGCCAACCAGAGCATAAAGCATAAGAATTTATGTGAGGAGACAGCCAAAAAGGCCTAACAGACTGGGACCATGCTCAAATGAGCCCAGTAGGGCACTTGCACAGTAAGTAGTAAGCCCTGAGTTCGATCCCTGTACCGGTAAAAAGAAAGTATTTAGAGAGAACAAAGCAATCAATCAAACAAACACATAAAAAGGACAAGACATTGTTAGAGCAAATGTGTTTCTAAACAGAAGATTGGTAGAAAAGTATCAGTCATTTTCACTGTTAAAGATCCAAGTTCAACCATGTATTCTTATCCTTCCTGATACATTGTTTGAGCAATATTAATTAAGTAATTTGCTCACACTGATAGAGTTATTGAATCAAATCCAGTTCTACTACTACCTAGTTTTATGAGCAAATAAGTAACTAATTGGGCTTCTAGAGAAAAGAATCTATTTTTATTACATAGACAAGGAAGAAAATTCAATTTATTTCATTTTAATCAACATAAATATTAACTATATAATATATAATATTAAATATAATGGCTCTCATGACCTACAACGATATTTGTCATTATATTTTGTGATATTGATATCTATAAATATCTTGTATGCTATAATAAAATGAATAATATGTGTTACCTATAATGACATATGCATTAATAGACATTATACCTAATATTACATAAATACTACTACATGTAATAATATACAATATTTATTTAATAATATAGTAAATACTTGCTATAAGAACAAGCTTATATGTGAGAATAGTGGTGAAATATTGTCAAAATGTTAGCCTTGTTTATTTAATATGACTATTTTTATACAAACTAAAGAAGCTGAAGAATTCCTCAAGTTATTGACAGCCCTCAAAGTTGTGAGAGGAATATATTAAAGGCATAGAAATTCCTTTTGTGGTTTGAGCCTGTCCACAACTACAAAAGCATGAGAAGTGAGGTATGTTTGTGTTATTTATGCCTTAAGTCATGACAACAAATCAACATGAATGGTAATAGTTCATTCTACAACTCGCTAAGAGTTCACTAGAGTTTTTTTCAGAAGGGATTGTTTCAAAGTCATAAGCCATGAGGCATATTCCAGACAATTCTATACACCTCAACTATCAAACTGTCAATCAGAACAAAACCTGTTTTGAATCATTCCCAAAAACTGGATATATAGAATGGTGTATAAAGACTGGAATTGAGTGGTATATAAATTTCCCTGTTAAAGAAGCTTAATGGTTCCTTTTACTGCACATTTATTTTAGTGCCAGGAAATTTTCAACTCACCTGGAATAGATCCAAGACTCGGGATAAATGTGGATAATACCTTTAATTCTGAAAGGATTTGAGGATGGCAAATAGAACTGAAACTCTTAAAGCGCTCTGGGTGACAACACAATTTTCCCAAACTCTCACTGCTCAAAAATGGAAGCAGTTGAGTTAGTGCCTTCAAGCCTTTGTCTCTGTAGGCATTAAAAACGTGGAACAGAAAAATCAAGGCGTTTATGCCTCTATTGTGTGACTGTGCGTAATTGAGAGCGAAATGTTCCTCATCTTTCCACATCTCCATTTCTACCTTGTTTAAAGCAGAGTGGTTAAATCATTTCTGGGCGAAATCACAGCTGATTGCTGCCAAAGTCGACCAAGATTCAACTCCTTTAAATATATGACTCAGTTTCCTCTGTCACTGCTAGTTGCAAGCTCCTTCTGGTCTGTCAGGATTCACACGGCCTCCTTGACTCCCTGAGTTTCAATCATGCACTTCCCTGCACGCTATATAGTTGACACCAATACTTTCACATACGTTCCTGTAGTTTATCCACATTCTTGAGTTGTAGGGTTGGGATCGTTCCTGTTGTTTATCTGCGGGGTTGTCCATTAGGATCCTGAGTGCATTCTACTGCCCGTTTGATATACTGGTTTGAAAATGTTACTGAACCCTCCCAATAATGACAGACACTTAGTGCAAACGTGGATGACTCAGCCAAACTGGTTACTTGGCCTCCTGTAATCTCGTTTCCCAACTCCAAGTGCCTCACTGCCTGTGGTATGTCAGGGAGCCGCCCTGGGCAGGGCGCAGCCCCAGCTTTCCTCATTTCCACAAGCTTCCTATTTCCCCATCTCTCTTAACTTCTAACTGTCACTGCAGCCGTAGCTCACTCGTCAGCCTGATGTCCAAAGCAAAAGTTTGGAGATTCCTAATCAGTGTGGAGTCCTCAGGAACAGGTGAAGGTCACCTGACTAGGTAAGATGGAGATTCATTGCACTGGACAGGCAGGATAGAGCGGATGGAAGGAGCATCCTAGACTTGGCATGGTGGTTCTGTGGCCGTAGGCAGATCTTAGTTTTCTCTCAGCCTTTTGTTTTGTTTTGTTTTTAATTGATAGGAAGAAGATAATATTAGTAACAACATCATGGAGTTTTTTTTTTGTTTTGTTTTTTTTTGTTTTTTGTCGGTCATGGGGCTTGAACTCTGGGCCTGGCGCTGTCTCTCAGCTTTTCAGCTCAAGGTGAGTGCTCTACTGCTTGAGCCACAACACCACTTCCGATTTTCTAGTGGTTTTATTGGAGATAAGAGTCTCACGGACTTTCCTGCCCGGGCTGCCTTTGAACCATGATCCTCAGATCTCAGCCTCCTGAGTAGCTAGGATTGCAGGCCTGAGCCACTGGCACCCGGCATGGAGTTTTTATATGCTCAAATAGCATAGATGAAGCACTGAGGACAATGGCTAGCAAAAGGTAAGCGCTCTAGATACTATGATTAGCTTCAAAAATTGTACTGTTTTTAATATTGATGGATGTAAGATAATTTTTAAGTATGTACCGTATATATGAAAAAGTCTGCAACTTCAAAATTTAACTATGTATGGGTACTAATTTGTATCGATTTACTCTGATATTAAGCTCTTGCTCCTCAGAACAAAAAAAGAGAGAGATTTTATTAAGAACTCACACTGCACTAAATGTGCTATTTATGTCCCTTAATCTTTACTGGTAACACCTCCAGGAAGAATCTGTTGTTATCTTAATGCTACTAACAAAGGAACCAAGACACAAAGCTCTTAAATAACTTGCCCAGAGTCAGAAATCTTATTTGTGGTGAGGCTAGACTTCAAAGGTCATGCCTGTTGGCAATAGCAGTACTCAGATGCCCTCATGTTGTGGAGCCTGCTATGAAGAGTCAAGCTTTGTTTAGGTGTCTATACCAGGAATAATCCCATCACTAGAAACAGAACTAAATTTGTTTGCTTAGTGGAAACTCCATCTGTTCATTGTTCTTGTTTGCTTTTTGGGCACTGAGCTACACCACTTTCTTTCTCTCTCTCTCTCTCTGTCTCTCTCTCTCTCTGCCTCTCTCTCTCTCTATATATAGATATTTAACTTTGAAGCCTCAGCTATAAATAATTTCATTTGTTCCTTTCTTTACAGTTTTAGCATGCCTACAATACTGTTCAGGTTTTCATTAAGGAATGACTGTTATTTCATTAACACTGGTAAATTAAATTAATCTGTGAATATTAAATGTTTTGTGCCAGGCATTCCAATGATGTGGCTATTTCTGACAACAGCTTGTTTGATTTGTGGGACTCTAAATGCTCATGGATTCTTGGATTTGGAAAACGAAGTAAATCCTGAAGTGTGGATGAACACTGTAAGTCATAGAAGATTCCAAAGAACATCAGATAAAGCAGGATTAATGAGGTGGGATCACAAAAGACCCGCGTATTACAGAAAATCGCTAATAAGGAAAACAGGTAGATGATTTTTAATATCATTGTAACAGTCTGACTAGATTTGCTCCTTTGTGGCTGAAAACTAAGGTTTTCAAGTAGTAGGAAATGGAATTGTATTTTGTATTTTATACTCATTAGGTCCTCATTTTAATTTATACCTTAAGAATGTTAATTCAAGTACTGGTGGCTCCTCTAACTCTAGCTAATCAGGAGGCTGAAACCTGGAAGGTTGAGGCTTAAAGCCAGACTGGAAAAAAATAGTTTATGAGACTCCATCTCCAATTAACCAGTAAAATGGTGAAATGGCAGTGTAGAGCACCAGCAGTATACAAGAAAGTTGAGTGAGATTGTGATAGCGTGAGTTTAAGTCCCTGTACTGACAAACACAAAGACACACACACACAGACACACACACAGACACACATACACACACCAACAACCGTTTGGACATATATATATATATATATATATCACATATATATGTATATATAAATGCCTTCTGTTTTCTATATATCTTTACTAAAAGACAAGCCCCTTTAAAAATGAAACTTTATTACTGAGAATGAGGTCCTGGCTAAATATTCTAAACCCTCACCAATAGTACATGTTTTTTGAAGTCCTTTTTTGCTTTTTGAGACAAAATCTGGATTCAAACTTGATCTTCCCTTCTCTACAATTACAAGCATGCACCACCACACCCACCTTAGTTATTTTTATTTTATCAAGACTTTATAATTTTATAGTTGTTTTGAGCAACAGATTTCACATAATTTATCCCAATAAGCACATGCCAGGTGCTTTGTTCTAGTTCTTTTTATGACCTTTAAGACACAAAAAAGAATATAAACATCTTAATGCTTCTGTTTTCTCTGGGCAGAGTGAAATCATCAAGTACAATGGCTATCCCAGTGAAGAGTACAATGTGACCACTGCGGATGGCTACATACTCGCCATCAATAGAATTCCCTATGGGAGGAGACACTCTAGCAACACAGGTATATGATGGACTGTGTTCTACTGAAATTTATTGCTGGTAATCCATCCAGACAGTGACTCATTTATCAAAATTGACTAAATTTCTGGTTTAAATGGTTAAAAAGGAGGAGAGTCATGCTTTCCCCTCTAATTTTCTAAAGACAGACAAGAAACTAAACAAACAAATGACAAGCCTCATCTTGTAGACTTTCTCCAGGCTTGTTTGCTCCGATGTAAATGCAAAGGTGGGGCCCACAGTTTGTTAACTCAGGTGAATCCAGGAAGTGGATTTCCTCACTGTTGGAAAGAGACTTGCTGGATTGAATGCAGCTAGCACCTGTGAGGTACCCAAAGAAGTCTTCTCTGAAGATTATAGGGTTCATCGCTGGATTTGAACATCAAACAAGCAAAAAAAAAAAAAAAAGTACCTTTTGGATAGAAATTCCATTTTAGGACATAGCAAAAATTAATTCATTCACTGCTATCTTAATTCCAAATTGTATGAAGCCTTGGGGATCATATTCATTTTTGTTATATCTGTCAATTTCAGCCCCAAGGGAGAAGATACTTTGAAATGTAAAGGAAGAGAACATTAAAAGTAAAAATATATTTAAAGCGAGAGAATTTTAGCAGGATTTAGAATTAAAAAATAACTTGTTGATGGGCTAAGGGAGGTAGTTCAGCTGTAGAATGCCAGTGTAGCAGCCATGAGATCCTGAGTTCCATTCCCAGCAAATAAATCAGTAGCTTACTGCATTGTACTAAACAAATCCATTAAAACTCCCTGCAATTCTAATATTCTCAGATAATGAAAGTGATACAGAATCAAAACAATAACTAGTGACAGAAGCAAAGTTTAAACTTGGGCAGCCTGTCTCCGAAGCCTGTGCTATTAGCTATTAAATTGCAGTATATATTTTTCAGTTTTTCAACCCTAGTTCTTCTCACCTCACTGAGCACTCTTTTTCTTTCAGAACTTTGAGAAACAATGAAAACATGGTAGAATGGATTAATTCTGCTACTGGTTTTTGAATGTTCTATAGTGAGCAAAGGCTGGGAATTTAGGATCTGGGTAAAGAACTAATCAGGACCCATATATACTCACCTCTATACCTTCACTGGAAGCCTAGGAGATTAACCCACATTAAGCTTGTACCCCTTCTTCTGCTGAGTAAGTTTACATTGAATAATATGGTACATTTTTTAATCAATTGAACTCTTGATAAGCATTTGGCTTATGCCTAATTTGTAGCAGATATAAATAAATCTGTCATGCACATTCTCTTCTCAAGAAAGATCAAAATTCAAAAACTAAAGTATGCGTTATATTGAAACCATATCAACTGACACCATCGTAAAGGTGAAAAGTCATAAATGGAACTGTCAATAATGATGATAAATGAATGCAGAGTAGAGAGCACATACTGTGATGTAAGGCGGAAGTGGGGTTGAGGCTTGGCTTTCTGCATCATCAGCTAGTCACTCTCTGGAATTGGTTTTTATAACTGTAAAATGATCCTTAAAGTAGCAGCTACTTTTTTCATGCCATTATTTGGGCATGAACTCAGGGTTTCATTTTCTCACTTGCCTATGCCGCTCAAGGCTGGAACACTACTACTTCAACCACAGCTAAACTACCATCTTTTTCTGATTACTTGGCGATAAAAGAGTCTCATTACCAGAGCTAGCTTCAAATCATGACCCTCAAATCTCAAACTCCTGAGTAGCTAGGGTTACATGTGTGAGCCACCAATGCCAGGCTAGTAACTACTTCTGTGTGTACACATGTGTATTCATTTGAGTGTGTGTTTATCCCATGTAGATATGTGTTTCTATAATGTTTCTGGCATATACTATTTGTTATAATTTTCTTCTATCTTGACAATCCCTTCTCTAGGTCCCCGGCCAGTTGTGTACATGCAACACGCATTGTTTGCAGACACTGCTTACTGGCTTGAGAACTGTGCTAATGGAAGCCTCGGGTTCATTCTGGCAGATGCAGGTTACGATGTATGGATGGGAAATAGTCGGGGAAATACTTGGTCAAGAAGACACACAACACTCTCTGCAAATGAAGAGAAATTCTGGGCCTTTAGGTAAACTGTATCTAAGAAAAAAACAAGAGCAAATTTGGAGGCGGTTTCTTTAAAATAATAGATATTAATCAGAATCTGTAATACTTTCTAACATCTTCAAAGAGAAAAATGATGAGAACCTTTGATTTTCTTTGATTTTTTATTTTAGAAAGATCCTTTGACCATTCAATCTGTCCAGTCCTACACACACATCACTAGTTTGTCCAGGAAACAGCTCAGGAAATTCCTATTTCAAATTTATGAACTCATTTAAACAGTGTTTTTGAATGCCTATGGTATGTGCATTTCAAAGGTAAACACAAGCAAATAAGCTTACTTTTACTCATATTTAATCTTTTCCTCCAGGACAACCAATTACTTTTGCAAAGATGACATATATCAGTGCCATATTTATTTAAAGAAATTATGGTTGAAATTGTACAACAAATTCCAATATGAGGAAAACTCCTATGTGAGTTTTTACAATGATCTGTGGACAATGAATAAGAAATTATTGACCTTTAATGAATGTGCTTTGCTGTTATCAGAGATCTTCAATTCCTCTGGCTTCACTTCCTTTCTGGTTTTCTAACCTACTGCTAGACTTGAGCATGCATTTACCTCATATCAATCATATAGTTAGTGCATACTAACCCTTTAGTGGAGAAAAAAGTATAGAATAAGTTATCGAGGTTCACAGCTCTGTGGGAAGGGAAAAATAGAGAAATATTTTTGAATTACTGCTTCTTGACTGAGATCTTGAAGTTCCTTTGTTTTAGTTCTGCTAATATTTTAGAAACCATTCACGTGTGCTTTACATAAATATCTTTAACTGCACTGAATATTATATAGGCCTTTTTATCCTTTTATATTGATGCTGGTGTAACTGGTATTATGGAATATTGGTGCATATGTCTGATAGGCATCTGTATGAGCAGAAGAGCCAACAATAGCAACATCTAATTTGGTGCTTACCTGCAGCCAACTTGTTTCTTTTTTCTACTATTTAATAGTTACAGCAGCTCTATAAATCAGGCACTGAACTATTTATTTCTCAATTGAGGAAGCTAAGGTTCAGAGCATTTAAGGTACCTAGATAGTAAATGATGCAATCCTAACTGACAATCGTCGTGTTTTCCAAGTGCAGGAATGTCAAGAATCCCATCAGGCAGTGTGAGAAGCAGAGGCTTGCAAAGAATTCAGGAAAAGGAGGGAAATAAGAGGAAGAAAAAAGAAGAGTGAACTTTAAATAGCATACACAAATCTTGAAATTGTGCCTCTTATTAGGAAGTAAACTATAAATGAGGCGAGCTAAAATGCTTTACATTTACTTGAGTAAATAATGTGATGCACACTGACAGCACAGAATTCTATATATAAAGTAGGCAGGTATCTGAAGGGTGCTGTGCTTGTTTTGCTTGTAAGTGTTCACTCAGAAAGAATGACAGAGGGAGAGCGAGAGAGAGCGAAAGAGAGGGGGGAGGGTGTCAATCATGCTATGGAGCCCAGAATGAATTCCACTCACTATGGAGCCCAAGCCTAAACTCACTATCATCCTATCTCAGCATGCTAAGAGCTAGGACTATAGCTATGTGCCACGGTGCTCAGATTGTGTGTAAAATTTAAAATTATAGTTGTAAGTATTAATAACCTCTTATCTTATCTTGCAGTTTTGATGAAATGGCCAAATATGATCTACCAGGAGTAATAGATTTCATTGTAAATAAGACAGGCCAGGAGAAGTTGTATTATATTGGTCATTCACTTGGCACTACAATAGGTATGTTGACAATAGTCAATTTTATTAGTATATTCCAGGAGGAATGCACCCCGAAACTGAACTGTAATAAATTCTAGTTATAATTCTTGTCACTCTCTATCCTATGCTGGAAACAATCCTATTGCACTAAGTGCTTGTGAATCTATAGAACAGAGACTGAGGATTAGAACAAAACCTCTCCCTGATTTCAGATTATAGATGCACATTTCTAATGATGATATCATTTTTCAGAAATAACATGTGCTCCAAATCCAAGGATGCAGTCTAAAGAGAAATCTTGTAGATTCCTTCTGCTCTATTATAGTAAAGCTTCATGCTATGAAATATCCCTGAATCATTATAAAATACAACAATCATATCCTCTTTAAAACAGATTGAATTTAAATTAAATTTAAAGGAGGGAGTGTATTTATTTATTTTTTTAATTTTTGCTGGTCCTGGGGCTTGAGCTCAGGGCCTGGGCACTCTCCCTGAGCCTCTGTGCTCAAAGCTAGAAGGCTAGCGCTCTACCACTTAAACCACAGTGCCATTTCTGGCTTTTTTTCTGAGCAGTTTATTGGAAATAAAAGGTTCAAGGACTTTCCTGCCTAGACTGGTTTTGAACCATGATCCTCAGATCTCAGCCTCCTGAGCAGCTAGCATCACAGGTGCAAGCCATTGAAGTCCAGCTTAAGTTGAATAAATGAGGGGTTGGTTACATCTGTTTGCAGGTTTAAACAAAATAATATAACCAATCAACTGGACATCCTTATTCAGCATACGGCTTAATGTTTATAGAATAGAGTTAAATGGAAGCACCATGTAGACATCTTTAAGTTTTTTAAAAATTATGTTCTTTAAAAAATTCTACATCTTAGCACTGGTCTCAAGTGGGCCTAAGGTGAGGAAAGTGGAAAAGTACCTGCTTAGTAAGAATGATGTTCTGAGTTTAAACTTCAGAGCTACTAAAAAAGCACTCTGTTAATGATTTCCTAGAACTTTTGTAAAGAAATTAGCAATCTACTGATAAAATATGAACTTACTATTGATCTTATGCTGAATTTTCTAACATTAAGAGAATAGACATATAAAAATAAACAATATTGTGGTTGGATAAAACTGTATACAGATAGTGACTTTTCTTATATTTCTACTAGCACCATTTTCAGCTGTAGCAAACCAATACTGATCAGTAATCATCAATACAGGCAGTTGTCAGGCTTAGCATAGGCAGTGAACATCAGGAGACATAGACAAAAGTAGTATCCAAGTACCAAGAGAAGAACCCAAAATTTTCATTAATAGTCAAATCATTGTACAATTATAATATCTAAAATTATATAAGATCAATGCTGCTGAATGTTCTTTCTATATGTTATAAACTTTCCTCCCATCAGTTTTAAGAATAGCCCTTCTGTTAATACTACTTCACAGAGAAGGAAACAGAAGTTCAGAGAAACTGACTTGTGCAAGGTCTCTGAACACATCAGTGGCAGAACAGAGATTCTAACCAAGTCAGTCTAACCAGTTGAGTGGATGGGCACTGTGTAGAGAATGAACAGAGAAGAAATTATTCAAGTTGGGTCTGGAAAAGAGGGTAGGGTTTACCCATGCCCCTACTAGTTTACAAAGGAGACAGAAGAAATGTTACCACCCGTGTTCCATATTATATGTAGACAGAAAATGTTTTAGTGATCACTATTTACATTTTAGTCAAAGCATATTTTTTTCACTTTGTGGAAAGAACCCTATTGTTTGTACTATATTTAGTCCCTAAATATTAATAGGAGACTGCACTCACTGTAACCACCAGAAAACACATCTTCTCACATTTCCAAAAATCCTCTGATGAGAGGTAATATACTTGATTCAGAGTCTTTCTATGAATTATTCAGTTGATTTATCTACCTAATACAGCTTTAAAATTTCAATAATGTATTTGTACACACACACACACACACACACACACACACACACACACACACACACGTGTCAAGGGAAGCCTAGAAAGGCACCTTGGGAAATCAACATACATAGATAGTCTCATGGCCTTTCTACCACCCTCATCACCATGGAAGTATAAAAATTTCAACACTGCTCCTGAAAGAGCAAAGTAAAGGAAGAAAGTTGATCCTTACTGAGCCTTCCTCCTCCTTAATGGACCAGGCATAATTTCTTCTACTTTGCCAGTTGGAAGGTTTCTGAAGGGTTTGTGAATATCCATGAAGGAACTGAAAGTAATGGCAGTAAAATTTCATTCTGTACTGAGAAAGAAAGCCTTTGAAATGACTGGATTATACTGAAGAAAGACCTGTGTGAGCCATGCTTTATGAATTTCATGGCTTACTTTGTTTTGGGAAGCTCTATGAGTCATTTTGGCATCTCAGAGTTGGGAGTAAAATGAAAACATTTCCAGCACTTACCCAAAGTTTGGGGAGTGAAATCATCTACACTTAGCCAGTAGTAGTTGTTTCAGCAGCTCATCACTCACCTTCCACATTCTAACTACTCCATGACCCCAACAAGGTCAAATTGTCCATCAGTAGAATATGAGAAAGTTGTGGTTTGGGGAGTGGAAAGAAATGAAGACAGAAACCCTTGCAGAGTACTAGAAAACATTCCAATTTTTCCAAAACCATTGCAACAGAAAGACAAAATTAACTAAGTAGTACCTCACTTTGGTTAGTAGAAATACTGCATAAGCATTTCTAATGTTTACAAGATTGTCTTGTCTCCTGCTTTCTCAGGGTTTGTGGCCTTTTCCACCATGCCTGAACTGGCACAAAGAATCAAATTGAATTTTGCCTTGGGTCCTGTGATGTCATTCAAATATCCCACAAGCATTTTCACAAGTTTTTTTCTACTTCCAAGTTCCATAATTAAGGTAGGCTTTTCCTTTTTGCTAAAACTCACCCAAGGGTCTTATGTTGGACCATAGATTGTTTATTAATAAAAAAAACTTGTATGAAGTAAAGAGGAAATTTAGATAAAACCTAAAACAAATAGACTCTATGAGCATGTGTTTGCCTGGTCTATGCATGTATGTCTATGCCATTGTGGCTACAGGTACTATATATAATTTACCATAGTTAGTTACTTGTGAACCGTCGTTAGTTACTTGTATCTATTTGAATTTTAAAGTGAGCTGAGTACTATTTCAGTATAGCGTCTACTAACAAATTTTCTATTTTTAAGCTTTTTGAATTATCTTTCAGTAGCTGTACAAAGAGATTTTAACTTAATGTATCATGCAGCTTGATCATTCATGTTGATCAATATTATTCCTTCCATTGATCTTCCTCATCTGTTCCAACCATAATTTTTTAAATTCTATTTAATTGAACAGTTCAATGGATTCACATATCCAACTGGCAGGTACTCTTCAAATTACAAATGACCATGAATGTCCCAAGTTGAACATTAGAAAACTTTGATGAACACATACTCTTTTCCATCTTGAGAGCTTACTTTAATTTACTAAGGCTACATGAAAAGGTCTCAATGTCAGATACTCAAGTATTCACTAAAATAATAATTCGCATTTTAAGAGTTGTTTTATTGACAAGTATGGATTTGGAATTTTATTCACTCAAAGGTCATTTCAGCTTTATTTAGAGTTATTCCTTATGAATGTCTTGGCCACAAAGAGCATAACTTTGAGCATACTCTTGAATTACCAAAATTTCCCTTTGAATTTGAGATATGGTAAAAAATACATTTGTACTAAAGTGAACACGAGGAGACAAATTAGAGTTTCACAATTATTCATATGTAAGACAGCAATACCATAATCAGGAGTCAACTGTCAGGAAAGAAAGGATATATGTTTTTATAAGCCCTAGTTATTGGTTCAACAACAGTCTCGTACTGTTAATCATGAAGATAAATATTGTTGTTCCTGTGTGATTGATAGCTCTATTTTAAAATGTGTTTGCATCAGCTCTATTTCAAAATGTGTTGACATCAGTTGAATTCGTTTGGGATGTTATCTTCATTTGTGGAAAGCTAAGTAAACTCATTTGTTGATTTAAACCCATCATCTTGTATGTATGATATTTGTTTGTCTTATACATCAGATATGAGACAAATTCTGTTGCTGGCTCATCTCATTTCACATGATCTATTGTGAAAATTCTTATTACTTTAAATACTATTCTCTGGCTCCCCCAGTCTCTTGTGGAGAGCTTCAGAACACCACTAGAGTTCCTAGAGAAAGTTACCAAGTTCTAGAAGTGTTATCCAAAAGGCTGTCTTGTTTTCTTCACATCTTGCTAATGTATTTTAGATAAGCAAGAGGGTTTTATTATTCTGTTCCCCTACATGCAAACCATATTCTCTGACCAAATTCACCCCTTCTATAACGTACCCTCCTCTCTTTGCCCTCATCCCAAAACAATCACAATAAGATTCGCTGTTCTATTTTCACACTTATATAGCAAGTATTTTGCCTGTATTCACCTTTCCTCATCTTCAGTTTTCTCTTCTCCTCTTCCCATTAGTATTCCCACACAAGACAGTCTCTGTTTCACAAACCTCTCATTTACAGTTTTGAAATATGCTAAGGTGTGTTTTTATTTATTTTTGTGCTGGTCATGGGGCTTGAACTCTGGGTCTGGGCGCTGTCCCTGAGCCACAGTGGCACTTCCGGTTTTCTAGTGGTTTATTGCACATAAGAGTTTCATGGACTTTCCTGCCCAGGCTGCCTTTGAACCATGATCCTCAGATCTCCCCTCCTGAGTAGCTAGGATTACAGGTGTGAGCCACGGGCACCCTGCTTTAGAATATGCTAATTTTTATAATAGTTTTTTGTGATGGTATTTCACATGTGTCTGTATTATACTTCGGCCACATTAACACCTTCTATTCTGTATTTCCTAGTCCCTCCTACCCTTCTAGTACTCAGCTGCTTTCAATGAAGTTCCTTAAGCTACCTGCACACATAAACGCAATGTATTTAGCTTGTCTTTACCCTCCACCATTTTCTTTTTACTCTCTCTCCTTTCTACTCATCTCCTCAGAACAGTTACACAACTACAATCATGTTGAAGATAAGATTTCTTTCAGGTCTATATTCTACAGATGAGCAAAAGCTTGTGACCTTTGTCCTGAATTTGGATTCACTTTATATGATCATCTGGAGCTTCATCCATTGCAAAAGAAAAAATAATCCCATTCTTCTGTGAACATGTTAAGTTGTCATTTTCCCAATGCTTGGATGACTTTCTTCAGTGATTTATGCTTTTTGTTGTAGATGGTTTTTACTTCTTTAAATTTATTCCCTGGAACTTTTTTCTTGAGGTTTCTGTAGAGGTGTTTTTTTTTTTTCCTGATTTGTTTTTCAATCTGTCTATTGTTGGACATTATCACCTCTTTTATGTCTGGTGCCACTTTCTCTTTGGCAGCTCATTCTCTAATTTTTATTATGAGAACTGATGAACCTTGGAGAGCACTAGATAGCCAATGTGTACATAATGTAGGAAACATTGCTTTTCCTTCCTACTTAATGTAATATTTCACCCTAATGAAAAAAAGTTTTTTTCTTTTCCTGCTAATGAGCAATCACTGATTCAACAGATTATAAAGGAAGTTCACTATGGAGGCATGAATTGGGGGTTGAAGATTCTTTATTGGAATCTGATGACCTTGTTCATTTGGAAATGGATTCCTAAAACATTTTCTCTAAAGGACTTAGATTGCTTGACTGAAACAATTGATGTAAAAAGAAATAGATAGAATGTAATGTAAATAGAAATAGATATAGTCCATTCCTAGAATGAAGGGAATTTAGTCTGAAGATCTTGAATTATATATATACTTTTTTTTTTCTTTTACAGGCTATGTTTGGTACCAAAGGTTTCTTTGTAGAAGATAATAATAAAAAGATAGCTTCTACAAAAATCTGCAATAATAAAGCACTCTTACCAATGTGTGTTGAAATGTTGTCCCTATGGGCTGGATTCAACAAGAAAAATATGAATGCAGTATGTACAAGAATTATGAACCATTTGATACTTGAATATATCTCACCTCTCCTTTGATTCATTTTGCCTATCATACCACATAAATTCAGGTAGTATCCCAATTCATTAAATGTAGATATTTGTGATGCCTAGAGAAATAAGTACTCAGACAGACCATAACTAAGAAGACTGGGAAAAGGAAAGGCAACTGCATCTTTCCATCCTTAATAAAAATGGGATAAAACGTTTCATAATGGGTACGAAATTCTCACAAGTTTGCAATCAGTTACTACTATCATAATTAATTCAAATTTATTGCGCTTATACTCTGCATTAAAAACAAAACTCTAGAAAAAGAGAGACACCTATATCAGCATAACATGTATTTACTGTATGTCTTCCTTTATATGTAACATTTTTTAAAATTTCAAATAAAATTTACCACTTGAAAATCTAGGATAAAATAAAAGAGCATTTGAATCCCCTTCCTAAAGATAAATAGCAGTCTTAGCAGTCTTATTTTATAACCTGCTTATTCCTAGTTATTGGAAATTCAAGAAGGAAATAAGTGGAGGAGGAATTTATATTTGTAGACTAGTATGGTTAAATAGTTATGTCACAATCAAGCCAGTACCAAGATAGCTGTTCTCCAACAGTTCATCTGACTGCTATTATATTAGAGGTTGAATTATGTTATATTGAACCCATAAGACCCATTAAAAGACTTTTCCTAAAAAAGTAAACTTTTATTTTTATTTTTTGGTGGTCCTGGAGAACTCTGAGCCTGGGCACTGTCCTTCAGTTCTTTTTACTCAAGGCTAACAATTTACCACTTGAACCATAGCACTACTTAGAGTTTTTTCTGTGATTAATTGGAGATAAGAGGTTCACTGACTTTCCTACATGGGCTGGCTTTGACCATAATCCTCAGATGTCAGCCCCCTGTAATCTAGGATTACAGGCATGAGCTACCAGCACCTAGCAAAATAATAAATAAATAAATATTTTAATAGCTTTCTTTAAATGTGGTCATTATATTCTAAGATATATAATTTTGACTACTGTTGGGTGATTAATTTTTGTCTCTGATATTTACAAAAATTGAAATTATCTTTGGAAGGAATTGAATTTTAGCCTTTATTTTCATAGCACATTGTGATTTTTTCCAAGAGCCCATCAAGTTAGCAGTATGATTTTTAATATACTTTTAATAGATGAAAAAATGAATCCAGAGATAGTAAATAAATGGACCAAATTTATAAGGCTGATAATTAACATGAGATCCTAGGCTCAGATTTTGTCACCTATTGTACTATAGCAGTCTATGTGCCTGGTCCGAACACCTTTTTCACATTTGCAATTAGCACTTTTTCACATTGCTTGGCCCAAGGATATCTACTACTGTATATATAATATATAATATATCTCAGGGTAATAAATAATATACATATTATATAATATGTTGCATATTATATATAATATATATCAAAGTAATTCTGCCTCATCATTTTCAAAGTACCAGTATACATTATTAATTCTAATCATAATTGTTCTCTGCTTCTGATAGAATCGTTTATTTCATTGAGTGGTTTTTTCTGTAACATGGGTTTAATTTCTCTAGAGTCGAATAGATGTATATATGTCTCACGCTCCCAGTGGATCATCAATACAGAACATTCTGCATATAAAGCAGGTAGATATTATCCACTTCAGTCCTCATTTTCATTCTATATGGAAGGGCAAAGTTGCACCTCTTGACAAGACTATCCTGAGAAGCTCAGCAACTTGTTTCCAGTTTGTCCTTTTTGCTACTCTCATATTTTGATTTCCCTGGCCTTTAAGGGAAAGAATTTTGTGGTGGAAACCAAATGGATGACATTAACAAGTTCCATATTAGATAGAGACTATAAAACAGTCCCTTAGTTAAAGAGGTAAATAGAGCGAATCTCAAGAAGGCTGAAACTCTCACAGACAGAAATATCTGCTATTTGGTTTTCTTTTCACGTCTTGCTTTTCTATATGATTTTTGTTCAAACTAAGGGAAATCATTAATTTTCTATCAGACCCCACTTTCTAAAATGAGAATGTATTTATTTCCTTCTGGTGATACAGAAACCCTACTTTCTTCCCAGTATAGTGTTATTCCATTATTGTCTCCATAATTGTTCCATAATTGTTAACGTACAAATTGCTTTTCTAAAACTTGTTTATTTCAGCTTTACCGATCTGATGAATTCAGAGCTTATGACTGGGGAAGCGAAGCAGAAAATATGCATCATTACAATCAGGTAAGCTACATGGAGAGACCACAGAATGAAGTTCAAGAAATTTTAATAGCAATCATTTAAGAATAAGAAAAACTCTACTTACTAATTGGTGGCATTTGCACAACTAGATTTTTCTGGAAAAAATATGCAATGTATATAGTAACTGTAGAAATTTTAGAAATAAAATGAACTTATATAAAGGAAATCAAATATTTATAATCCCTCTATCCAGAGATTACTATATGCACTAATGCTTTCATGTATTTATTTCCTCAGCATTTTGTTGATTTATACAACTTTTAATCTTGCTTTCTTCATTTCAGGATAAAGAAAAAATACTAAAAATTAATGGAGTGAAACATAATTATAATGCAATTAATGAAAACTATCTCACAAAAATCTTGAGAGACTAAAATGACAACTTTATTATACTGACAGAAAAACATCTAGAACTCATTCTGAAAGTATAAAAACTGTATTTCAACATTAAGAATTAGGTCTTGGGCTGGGCAGGTGGTTCAGTGGTAGAGTGCTTACCTCTCATGCATGAGGCCCTAGGTTCAATTCCTCAGCACCATATGAGCAGAAAAATCCAGAAGTGGCACTGTGGTTCAAGTGGTAATAAAAAAAAAGAATTGGGTCTCAAAATATCTTTTCCCATATCACTTTATGTGTGAAAATCTGTAGACTTAACACTGTATTGTTAATCAACTCTTCTCCAATTTTTCTATTCATAATCAGAGCCTTGAATTCTAAGTATGAATTAAGTAAATTAAATTAAATACTTTCCTTGACTATATTTTTCTTTCTTTATTGGTTATAGGGCTTGAACTCAGTACCTGGGTACTGCCCCTGAGCCATTTTGTGCTCAAGGCTAGCATTCTTCCACTTGAGCCACAGAGCTACTTCTGATTTTTGAGTGGTTAATTGGAAATAAGAATCTCATGGAGACTTTTCTGCCCAGTCTGGCTTTGAACCATGATCCTCATATCTCAGCCTCCTGAGTAACTAAGCATGAGCCACTGGTGCCCAGCTTAGGCTATGTTTTTAATAGATATTAATGCCAGCATATCATTTAAATTGTTTCTGAGCATACAAACAATCAGACCAGTGGATTTCTCAACAATAAATCAGAAGATTAAATTTATTACCCCTTGCAGTAAGTCTAAGACTTACATTATGAATATTTTATTTATTTTTAATCATTTTGAGTAACGTGATTTACATACAGTAAAATTTGATGAATATAGTTTTTCAATTCAATGAGATTTGACAAATATATTCATTTATTTAACCACATAATAATCAAATTACAGAATGGATATTTTTCTGGCCAAATGTTCTCTTGTCTCTTACACTGTGTTTATACACAAATATGCTTTTTTCTATGGCCTCCCTCTCCCTCTCCCTCTTCCTCTCCCTCTCGCTCTCCTTCCCCATCTCCCTTTCCTTCCCCCTCGCCCTCTCCCACTCTCCCTCCCTCCCTCTCTCTCCCTTCCTCCCTCCCTCTCTCCCTCCCCCCCCCCCTCTCTCTCTCATTTGCTTGTTCATGGCTGGTACTCTAACACTTGAGCCACATCTCCAGTCTAGCACAAGGTACTATTTCACTGGTTAATTGGAAATATAGTCTCCTGGACTTTTCTGCCATGTTGGCTTCAAACCACTACCCTCTGGAACTCAGCCTCCTGAGAAGCTAGGATTACAAGCATGAGCCACTGGCACTCACCTAAATGCATAGGAAAAGCAAATAACAAATGTTAAATTGGTTATCTTCAGTTAAGTGAAATAAAGTAGATGAACGCAAAGTAGTAAAAACTTCTTGTCTTGGACTTAACACACATTATTTTTTCTTTCTTCCATTAATTTTAGTGAACAAATATATTTATGTGATGTTTACATTTACAAGACAACAGATACACACACATACACGCACGCGTGCGCGCTCATGCGCGCGCATGCACACACACACACACACACACACACACACACAATTATACACCTAAAAATAATAGTCAAGTTCTGATGTATGTCAGGGTATCAGCATTCATCAACATCTAGCTGGTTCTATCCTGCTCCAAGCCAATCCTGATTGGGTTGTTTTTGCTGTTGTTGTTTTGGTTTTCATTTTATATGGGTTGAAGTCAGTTTCGTTCCATTCCCTATGAGAAGCTATTCTCATCAATTAACCTCCCCCTGAAGTCACCAGCAATATCTCTATTTCCCCCCAACCTGCACTTCCCATGAAAATCAACCCACGGAAGTTGGTGGCAAGGCTCAGTTGGTAGAGTGCTAGTCTATGAGCAAAAGCTAGCTATGAATCCTGGTCTTGGGTCTAACAAAAGAAGATCAACCTGTGTAAGTTCCAAGAGGGTAGGGATTTCTCTCTATTTTGTTTCCTGTTTTATTTTTAATCTCAGAAGAGTACCTGGAATGTCCCAGGCCCAGATTCTCAATATTTATTTGCTACATGAATAAAATCATTATTTCCTTCTCATCTGAATCAAAATGCTGGTGTCCTTCTGACTCTCCCCTGCCTTTCTCTATCAGAAATTAATTTGCTTCTGTGCCATTTGTCCTGTCTTTCCTCACCTCCCTTTCTTCCTAGATGCTTTTTTCATCTCACCTGAACCTTTGTCTTTAATGAAAAACAAGCAAATTTTCTCTTAATCCGACAATTCTATCTATTGTCAGTCTATTTCTACTGTTTAAAAACACTTTTAAAAATTTTGTTTCCCTCTTTTACTCACTCTTGTACCTTTGAACATCCAGTTTTAATCTTCATCTACCTATTGCAGAACTCCATTTAAAGTCATCTGTGATATTGAATTGCCAGATTCAGTTGTCTGAAATGTGCTATGCTAGTTATAACAATCATTTCACAACTAGCTCCCCTAATTCTGTAATGCAATGATGCCTGATTTCCTTTCCATTTCTTATTGTTCCCTTTGTCTTCTTATTTTCCTCTCCCCCCTTCCCAATTGGGAGCACTCTTACAGTATTTCTCACAACTTTTTATTACCCTTGTAGAATGTAATCATGCCCAGAGCTACAATTAGGAACATCCATTTGTCTAGATATATTTAGGACTTATCTTCAACCCACTCCTTCAAGTCAAACCATGCACTGATGCTCATGTAGCTATTTTAAGATAGAGTTTCAGAAAAAAAAACTCTGTATTTTTTCCCACAACTTCTGAAAGTTGTCCAAATGCCTTACTCAACTTGACACTCAAACCTTTATGATCTTCCTGCTCTATTTTACTATATTCCCTTCCTTATCATGACCTGCTCATTCTTCCTTCCCTGTGAAACCCTCCCATTCTATCTACCATTTTTATCTGTCAAAATTCAATGGCTCACAAGAGTCATTTCAAATTATTCCTCTTTCCATTAAAGCCGAGTTGGAAAGAAATTCTTTTTGCCATCACTTCTCCTGTATTTTGAGACTACCTTATGGCATACAATCTACATTACTGTCTATACAGTGTTCATTTAGTAATCTTGCATTGCTCCCTCCTTCACAAACTCCTTGAATGTAGGGGACAATGTGTACTTTCTTTGCCTCTTACTTGGTGCCTAACAGATCTACGGCCATGGAGATGCTCAGGTTGCTAAGATTTTTCCATTTGTTTAAGTTCAGTTATTGCTATGTCTAACTTCAGACCATGACTGCCCTGTTTCTCTTCTCACAGAGTCGCCCTCCACTATATGACATAACCACCATGAAGGTACCTACTGCTGTTTGGGCCGGTGGACATGACAGCCTTGTGACACCCCAGGATGTGGCCAGGATACTTCCTCAAATTAAAAATCTTAGTTATTTTAGACTTCTGCCCGATTGGAACCACTTTGATTTTGTCTGGGGCCTTGATGCCCCTCAACGGGTATATACTAAAATCATAGCTCTGATGAAGGAGTATCTCTAAATGCAATATATCTCTAAGTGCAATGGTTTTACAGTTTTAAAACAAACAAACAAACAAAAACAAAACAGATTTCAAGCCCAGGAGAGTTTTTAGGAGAAAAAGTACTCATCCATAATGAAGTTGAGCTCAGTGCTTCTGTGGATGTTGTTGACGTGTTTCTGTTTCTGTATATCCAAACTAGAAATTATTTGAATTGTGCTGTTCTTATTTTAAGGAATATCTTTGTCTGGCATCTCAAAATCTCATACCTTTAGTTAAGGCTTAGGCCCTTTTTAAATCCAACATGGTTTCATAAGACTTAGCTGCTCAATGTACAATTGAGAAAGTAGGTAAAAGAAGGCCTTCTTTAGCCAGTTTTAATTTGAGTGTGTATACACACATGTACACACACATAATTTACACAAACAATACACCCCCTCCCCATTCCCTTTTTCATAAGACTGATTATAAGCATAGAAGAGTCATTGTCAGAACAGTTGCTTAGAAGCACATTCAGTGTCACTGTAACCTCCAGCTTACCTAGAATTAAGCCAATAGTTATTAGGGTACTCTATATAAACCAGTCATGAAATAAACCTTGATATATATCTGGAAGCGTGAAAGAGAATAGCAAATAAAATGTAAGTTTTCCAGGAGCTTGTTGTACTATTAAAAGATAGGTTTAGATAGAGACAAAATTAAGAAAGAAAAAAACATTAGGATTTGCTAAATTATTAATTACTAAAATTATTCACTCTAAGCTCCCTCCTTTGAAACAAAGCCAGATTAAGGTGGCTTTCTTATAACAAAGTTTTGTAAATCAATGACACATGAAAAACACATGAAAAACAATCCTCTCTTGTTTTACTCTAAACAGCAACTAGACAGATCAGTCAGCATTTTCAGAGTAGAATTTATGTTACTGTATTTGTATTTGTATAACATGTAATAAAACTCCTCCAAATAGCTTCATTTAGAATCAGCAAAGGAAACAAGGCATGAATCTCTTTCAGTCCATAAAAGATAATGGATATTGATTCTAAGGTTAGTACAGAGTTCAAAGAGTAATGTGAATTTTTTCGTTCCTGCACTTCTGAATGGTGTGAATTAGGAAGAGTTCTTTATCTTTTTACCTTCTATGAAGATGTAATTAATAAAGTAACTGTTGATGGTCCTCAGGGAAACATCAAAAATGATGCACATACATTCTTTTAGTAATGTACTTAAACTTAAAACAAGTGAATGCAAATTGGTTCTGCATGAAGAACCAAAGTCTTTTGGATATCGGATAATATATAAACATTCTGTAACTTATAGTCCATAATTTGTCATTCTTAATTTTTAGTGTCTTTAAAGTAGGGTAAAGAGTCAGGCACATTGCTATAATCTCAACACTAGAGAGACTGAAGCTGGAAAATTACAAGTTCAAGGATAGGCTGAACTACATAATGAGAGCATGTCTCAAAAATTATACATATATATGTATATATATGTGGTGATTAAAAACTCTTGGCAATTTTAACTTTGATAATTTTATAGTTCTTATTTAAGAAAATAACTAACATTGATCTCAATTTTAATGACTTTTATTGAACTTTTCAAAGAGCACAATGTGGTTTTTGGTTGTTTTTTTTGGGGGGGAGGGGTATATTTGTGCCAGTACTGAGACTTGAATTCAGTGCCATGAACTGCTTGGCTTTCTTAACTCACGTCTGGCATTCTACTCTTTGAGTTACACCTCTAGTTCCCATAAAATAGTTTTCTTACAATATGTTCTTCATCTCATCAAATTGTCCCAACTAAATGAATTATTTTAGTTTTTCTAAGAAGAAACATAAATGCACTTGGGGTGCTTAGTAAGCATGTCATTCAACCAGGAGGCATAGGAAGGAAGGGACAGCACACTAAATTGTCTTACTACTAGCTATGAAAATTGAAGTGGCATTAATATCAGTAAATTGATTTTATGGGAACATTGAAAGACAGTGGTAATACAGGAATCTAGTTAAATGGGTTGGTTAGAAGAGCTCCTATTACAATTACAATGCAGTTAATCATCATGACCAAGTCAATGGCTTACAACATCAAACATCTGTTTTTCATGTTTACACACCTACCTTTAGGCATCTCTAGTACATTCAGGCTGAGAAACAGGTGCGCTTGGCTCAAAACCATCAGTTGAGTAGTTGTCTGTTCCATACATACATCTTTTCCCTGGAACATCAGCCATCAGGTGGTTCTTCATAGGACATATTCCAAGAGGGGAAAGGGCTAATTCAACCATACTTGCACAAGCTAACCTCAGTGGAGTAGGGTAGTCTGCTTAATCTACCATGGAAGAGTGTAACTCATATGGCACAAGAAATGTGGTACATACACTGTTAGATAAATGTAGCATAATATACAGCCTTTCCCATACTTTCTTTAATCAGTTCATTTACCCTCGACATTATTTCCAATGAACTCAGATCATTAGACTACCTGACAATTCATTATTAATAAACATTTTAAGGGAACAGCAAAGAAGAAAACCCCCAAAGATATTGGGATGTCCTTTGCAAAGCAGGATCAATGAGCAAAAAAATGATAACATTGGAGAATGCCAGATTTTAGTAGTTTTATAAGACAATCATTCTCTAGACTCAAGTACTATGGAATAGGTAAGGCAAAACTTTTGTCTCTCAGTCTAAGTTACAATCTCTTTAGATGGTTCTATTTTAAAATAATGAATAAAACTTCATTAACACAATGGGTGCTGTGAGAAGAACTCTCACAATTCACTTTTGGAATCATTATTATGTAAAACATACAGTGTACATTTAAGCCATCAGATACTTATAACTCTACTTTTTAAGCAAACTGAGATATCACAATTCTAGGTTCCTTTTCTTGCTCTTTCCCACAGTGGATAAGCTTCTAGCAGGCAGCAATGGTTCCTGACTATATTCTTGGACCTTGACACTTTTCAGCTTACATATAGTGTTCTTTAAAATTAGTTGTTAAAATAAGAATGTTGAAAATCATATACTCTGGTGGTTTTCGTGTAATTTTTTAACCTTTCATCTAGGAAAGAACTTGTGGAAGAGCAGACTGAATTTTAAAATGCAGTTTCCATTAAGAAAGAAGAATACACCTATTTCCTGGTGTTTATTTTGTTGGGCTTTGACCTAGACTTTCTAAAAGATGATGCTATTTGAGCTCTCCATGGAGTCTATTATACTTCTGATAATTCATTTGTAACCACTTTCATACCACCCGGTGTATTTACTTATAGATTTATAGGTACATTCAATCTCTCAATAGATCCATGCAGCCTTTGTTTCTCTGGGTCTAGCTTACTGCACTTAATAGAAATTTTTTTCTAAGTCTCTTCATTTCCTTAGGAATGGTACAACACCAGGAAATTGGTATCTAAGAACAGGAGACAGGACCAAAGGGAGAGGAGTAGAGGAATGAAGAGGGGAAGAGAGGGAGAACACAGTCAAGAATTCATTATATATGCCTCAAAGTTCAGAAAAGTACACTGAGGAGGGTTGGAAGGAGGGTGAGAATGTTGAAGAGATGACATTTATCTAGATGCATTGTATTTATAAACTGCTCTGTTATATGGTACCTCCTTTGTACAACTACTTAAAGAGAAAGAAAGAAAGAAAGAAAGAGAAAGAAAGAAAGAAAGAAAGAAAGAAAGAAAGAAAGAAAGAAAGAAAGAAAGAAAGAAAGAAAGAAAAAAAGAAAGAAAAAAAGAAAGAAAGAAAGAAAGAGAAAGAAAGTGAAAAAAGGATAATATTCAGAGTAGTATATTTGATGAACTCTTTATAAAGGAGTGTTACAGGAAAAGAGTAATTAAGTGGATTTTAAATTGTATTGAAGTAGAAGGAAAATTAGCATATGACTCAGAAAATCTTCTAGTATCTACAGCTGTTCAGACATAGTATCTTGAATAAGAGAATGAAAGTTCAAAGAAATGCAAATGTGGTTTTCTCTGCTAATAGAACTGCATTAGTCTTTAATTTGTGTTAGGAGGCATCTTTGCAGAAAGCCAAGTATAGGTTCTTGTGAGCAACGAGATAAATTGTGCAAAATAAAATTACATTGCTATCCTATTTTGATTTAAAGCGAATTAAATTTTAGTATATAACATGGAGTAATGAAAGATCTGAAGCTTTAGACAAAAGTTGACATTCCTCTACAGTCTTGCCTAGATTCTACCTATTCTTGGATTTTTATTAATACAAGAGACAAATATGGATTTGGGAGAAATTACTTCTTTTTTTTTATTAATGAGTTTTTTTTATTGTGAAAATACCGTATGGAAGGGTTACAATTACATGAGCAAGGCAATGAGTACATTTCTTATTGTTGCCTCTTCCTTTGTTTCCCCTTACCATCCCTGCCCTCTCATCTCTCCCCCTCCCACTCCACCAAAATTGTAAAGTTTGTTTTTCAGTATAACGACTTGTACATCTCATTGTTGCAATGGGTCCACCTGTATCCCTATTTAAACAATTGTTTTTTTTCCCTTCCCCTCCACAAATGATACCAACATCAAATACAGTGAAAACAGGGGTTATGCTGTGGGGGAGGACATACAAAGCAACAAAGAAATCATCTTATAAATATGTTAGAAACAAAAGCAAGAAAGAAAAAACATTTGAGTCCTTTTTTTTTTGTGTGTGGGGGGGTCTAGTCGTGGGGCTTGAACTCTGGGCCTGGGCCACAGTGCCACTTCCAGCTTTTTTCTTTTTGCTTATGTGGTGCTGAGCAATCGAACCCAGGGCCTCAGGCATGCAAGGCAAGCGCTCTACCACTGAGCCACCTTCCCAGCCCTTGAGTACTTATCTTGGGGTTCATTTCTCCTAACATCAACTTATCTGACCATTTCTGCTTGTCTCAGACATATACTAGTTATTGCAAATAAGGGAAACCATGGGACATATGTTTCTTTGGGCCTGGTTTACTTCACTTAATATAATTTTTTCCAAGTCTTTCCATTTCCTAACAAATGAAGTGATGTCATTCTTTTTGATGGAGGCATAGAATATATATAGAATCTATCTATCTATCTATCTATCTATCTATCTATCTATCTATCTAGCTATCTATCTATCTATCTATCTATCTATCTATATATATATATATAGCGAGAGAGAGAGAGAGAGAGAGAGAGAGAGAGAGAGAGGGAGAGAGAGAGATATCACATTTTCTTGATCCATTCATCTACTGAGGGGCATCTGGGTTGGTTCTATGTCTTAGCTATAGAGACCCAGAAACACAACAAATCAAAGAAAGGGTGGACAAATGGGATTGCATGAAGTTTCAGAGCTTTTGCAAGGTAAAGGACATAGCTAGCAAGATCAATAGAAAGCCCACAGATTAGGAGAAGATCTTCATTAGCCATTCAACAGACAAGGGTCTCATATCTAAAATTTACCTGGAACTCAAAACATTGAATCCTCCAACAACAATTCCTCAAAGAAACAACTGCCCAATAAATAAGTGGGCTAAAGACTTAAAGAGAAACTTCTCTGAAGAGGAAAGAAGGATGGCCAATAGATACATGAAGAAATGTTCAACCTCTCTAGTCATAAAAAGAAATGCAAATCAAAACAACACTGAGATTCTACCTCACCCCAGTTAGAATGGCTATAATCAAAAACTCTAATAACATATGCTGGAGGGAATGTGGCCAGAAGGGACCCCTACTGCATTGTTGGTGTGAGTGTAAACTTGTTCAACCAGCACAACTATGTTTATTGTGTTACTTCTCTATGAAGCTTCTTTTTTTTTTTTTTTTTTTGTCAGCATGGGGCTTGAACTCTGGGCCTGAAGGCTGTCCATCAGCTCTTCAGCTCAAGGCTAGTGCTCTACCACTTGAGCCACGGTGCCACTTCCAGTTTTCTGAGTGGTTTATTGAAAACTCTCATGGACTTTCCTGTCCAGGCTGGCTTTGAACCAGATCCTCAGATCTGGTTCTAGTAGCTGAGGATTATAGGCGTGAGCCACCAGTGTCTGGTGGAAACTTTTTAAACTATTCTGTCCATGTCTACTGCTATTCTTTCCTCTTTAGGCATTTTTAACAACTAAATCCAGGAAACTCCCAAGGATTCTTCCAGGCAAGCCTCCTCTTACAATCTTATCCCTTCCTGTAAGAGGTAAACAAGTATTTCATTCACTATAGAATAAATGTATAAAATCCTTTTGAGTGCAGCAGAAATCAACTCTTTAAATTACAGCAAGCCTTCTTATTCAGTATGCCTTACCTACCTTCATAAGATTTTTGTTAGGAGTTTGAGCATTTTATTAAAATTTGACAAATGAGAATTTGGTGAGAGATTATGCTAGCAATGGAAGCATAGACCATATTAGGTAGTGTTTAAATCAGAGCTAGGGAATATCCAGCCAGTGAGCAAAATCCTTTGGTCCAGCTCTGTTGACAAAAATGGAGTTGGCACTCAAAATTCAACAAATCTACAAGCTTTTATTATAGGTACATAAATTATATTAAGTGAATCATAGTAATAATGTAAATTTTGAGGGACAAGCATGGAACGTCTATTACAGGACTGATAGGATACATGAATATATACACACACATATATACCTATATGTATATATATATATATATATATATATATATATATATATATATATATTCCTCATCTACTATCAGCCCACCTATCTATCTATGTCCCATCTGCTATCAGCCCATCTGCCTGTATTACATTGAGTTAAAGGACACTCAGTGTCAATGCCAAGCAGGCTGGGAGTATACATGATGCAAAAACATTAACACACTTTGGCAAAACTACAGCTATCACGTGATATGATAAGAGACAAGGAGATGACCTTGCTTCTGAAGACTGGTAATGATATTTCTAACAAAGATAACTCCAATCCAACCTTTATCCATATGTCCACAATCAATAATCCCTGCAAAATGGAATCCCAGATAAAGGTTGAGGAAATTAAAATACACAGAAAAGATCCTGCCCTTCTGAGTAGCTAGGATTACAGGAATGAGCTCTGAAGGATGTATTGAATATTCTCTGTATCTTTGTGTGTCTGATAATGTCTTTTTCTTGTCTTAATATAAAGGTTAAAAAGATCTTCCCTAAAATCATCTTAGCTTCCTCTCCTGTGTAGCTAACCTGCTGACATTTTCTAAGATATGATTGCTTCTGTTTATCTGCTTATTTTACACTATTGTAAGTATGTTCTGTAAAGTATCATTTTGCTTTTAATTTTGTAGTGAACCTTTTTATTCTACATTTATTAAGGTTTATATTTTCCGATGGGAGATTTTGTCTACCATGCCTTTGAAAATTGTGTATGTATTTCTTTGTTTCAACCTTTGATTCTAATCTAGTCAATGATACTCGGTTATCTGGATATGTTATCCTAAGTGTCTGACATCTTCTCTGCCATTGGTTTTATCTCTGCTGTTTTCTTTGATTTATGTGCTTAATAATCAACTCATTTCTCATGATCACTAATGTATTTTGATGCAATTCTATTGAACTGTTTCCAGCAATATTAGCTACTTGCTTCTAGTTTTCTTGCAGTTTATTTTTACCCTTTTACTCTTTATTTTCTGTGTTATTGTATTGTTAATACAAAAAATGAGACCCAGAAACACTGTCGAATATAATACAGTGAACACCAGCACTTACTACCCCATGTTTGGAAACAAAACATTACAAATGGAATTTCTTTTTTTTTCTTTTTTTGGTACTTTTTTATTGTAAAAATACTGTACAGAGGGGTTACAGTTACATGAACAAAGTAATGAATACATTTCCTATTGAGCATTGTTGCCTCCTCCTTTGTTTTCCCCCTACCATCCCTTCCTTCCCACCTCTACAACTACCCCCCCCCCGCCAAAATTGTAAAGTACATTTTGTACATCTTATTGTTACAGTGGGTCAACATGAATCCTTATTTAAGCATTTCGTTTTTTCCCTTCCCCTCCCCAAATCAGAGTATATATACAAGATGCAGGGCACTGACATCAAATAAAGTGAAAATAGGGGTTATACCGTGGGGGAGGAACATACAAAGCAACAAAAAAAATCACATGGTACATTATAAATACGTTAGAAACAATAGCAAGAAAGGAAAAAAATTGTGTCCCTATCTTGGGGTTCATTTTGCTTAATATCATCTTATATGGTTATATGTAAATAGCTTTTGGCCATTTCTACTTGTCCCAGACATATACTAGTTATTGCAAATAAGGGAAACCATGAGATCTATGGCTCTTTGGGCCTGGCTTACTTCACTTAATATAATTTTTTCCAAGTCTTTCCATTTCCTAACAAATGGGGTGAAGTCATTCTTTCTGATGGAGGCATAGAATTCCATTGTGTATATATACTACATTTTCTTGATCCATTCATCTACTTAGGGGCGTCTGGGTTGGTTCATATCATAGTTATGGTAAATAAGGCTATGATAAACATAATTGTGCTGGTAGCCTTAGTATGGTCTTGTTTGTTATCTTTTGGGTAAATGCCCAAAAGTGGGATTGCTGGGTCATAGGGGAGCTCTATGTAGAGTCTTTTGAGGAACCTCCATACTGCTTTCCAAAGTGGTTGAAACAAGTTTACACTCACATCAACAATGCAGGAGGGTTCCCTTCTGGCCACATCCCCTCCAACATCTGTTGTTATTAGAGTTCTTGATTATAGCCATTCTAACTGGGGTGAGGTAGTATGTCAATGTTGTCTTGATTTGCATTTCTTTTATGGCTAGAGAGGTTTAGTATTTCTTCATGTGTCTATTGGCCATCCTTCTTTCCTCTTCAAAGAAGTTTCTCTTTAAGTGTTTAGCCCACTTATTTATTGGGCAGTTGTTTCTTTGAGGATTTGTAGTTGGAGAATGCAATTTTTTGAGTTCCAAGTATATTTTAATTATGAGACCCCTGTCTGTTGTATGGCTAGTGAAGATCTTCTCCTAATCTGTGGGCTTTCTATTGATCTTGTTAGCTATGTCCTTTGCCATGCAGAAGCTCTGTAGCTTCATGTAATCCCATTTGTCCAACCTTTCTTGGATTTGTTGTGTTTCTGGGTCTCTATTAAGAAAATTTCAGCCTGTGCCAAGGAGTCCTAAAGTTTCTCCTATTCCTTCCTGTAATGTTTGCAGGGTGTCTGCTTTGACTCTGAGGTCTTTGATCCATTTGGAGTTGATTCTGGTGCAGGGTGATATATAAGGATCTAACTTTAGTTTTCTACAGGTGAATAACCAGTTTTGCCAGCACCATTTGCTGAAAAAGGCTGTCTTTCTTCCATTCTATTTTTTTAGCTCCCTTATTGAAGATTAGGTGGCTATAGTTCTGTGGGTTCATTTCTGGGTTTTCAGTTCTATTCCATTGGTCATCAGGTATGTTCTTATGGCAGTACCAAACTGTTTGATTACTATGGCTTACAAATGGAATTTCTTTCCCTGTATAGTTCTAGTAAATTTTTTCACATCACTGTTTTTTTTAATCTACATTTATATATCTTTTTGTCTCTCTTTCCCCATCTATATAAATGTATATAATTATTAATACCCATTATTAATACCCATGTGTATCATTGATAAATGTGTGTATATGTGTAAAATCTTACATGTAAAAGTACTTTCTTTATTAAGTTAGTGATTGTGAGGTGGAACATTTATCCTATAATATCCTATAATATCTGGGCTCAATGTAATTACACAGGGCCTAATAAGATGGAGCAAGAAGTTCAAAGCCAGATAATAAAGGTACAACAGAAGCAGGGATTGGAGTGATGAGCTATGAGGCAAAGAATTTAACCTAGAATTGTAACCTGGAATCTCTCTCTCCCTCTGTCTCCCACCCACTGTCATTAGATGTCATTAGAGGAAGGCTTCCTGCCATAGTTACTGCCTTGACACAGGTCCAAAGCAATGGGACCAACTACAACCATAGGCCTTCAAAACTGTGAGCTAAAGTAAATCTTTCTATTTCTTTAAGTGTATTATCTTAGGTATTATTTTGTTGCAGTAATGGAGGGTTAAGCAATTTACTTGTATATTAATGAAACTCTTCAATAGCCTCAGTGGTGAACACCTACATAGGAAAATGTTCCTATGAATTCTACCAGGGAAAAAGGTATCCAAAGAAAAAAGCAATTGCAGAAGAGTAATGGCTTGAGGCAGTAAAGCTGGATGTTAAGGTGACGGATGATTAAAGGGAAGTTTTGCATGCTCAATGTCCTATTTCCTCCACTACCTGGGCCTTCCTTCACAAGGCAGCATCTGATCTGAAAAGTCACCTCTCCTGAATCAGCTCTCCTTCAACAAAAGGACTCTGCATTGAGGTAGGTCATAATGTTGATAGAGTTCTAATCAGAGAATTTGATATCATAGTTATAAGAATCACATCAAATCAAATAATTTAAGGAATTAATTGAATGTTATAGTGAATTAAAAAAAGGGAAGTAAATAGTAACATTTTGTGAGGAAAGAGTAAGGAAGACCTTGTTTTCATGTCAGGTGAGAAATTATGCTTGCCTTCTTGAACTGACGGGGCATAAGAAAAAAGAAAGATACTCTTGAAGTGGAGTAAGGGAAAATGGAAGTGTGAATTTTTTTTCCCTAGAGATGTTTTGGTGTCAGAGTTATAAGATTTCAGAAAGGTTATGTGAATAAACAATCCTTATTATAACCTATGAGTCACTTAAAAAGTCTTTACTTCTGTCAGAAAAGCCTCATAAATTTCTGTCACCCAAATATTGCATGGCTTTAGCAATGCCATCTATCTGTGGAGACTATCTACATGGTTTGTTGAGTAGAAAAGCTGCATGATCCACTTGTTAAGTGTCGTCATGGCAAAACCACAACAGCCAAGTGGTAGACCAAGCAGTGTTAGCTACACTGCTCCAGGCCAACAAACCGAAACTATTTCAGACCATGTCTACAGTTGGGATCAGCTGTTTCATGCTCCCTGTAAGTTTTAACTAAGATATGAGACAGATTTGTGAGTAAGCAGGTTAATTATCAGTCTTTTCCACTGCAAGTTGACAAGCTGATACTTTACCCTGATAATAATAATAATAATAATAAAATAACAACAATAGCAAATGACAACAGTATGTTAAACAGCTTCTATGTGCCAGAAACTATGCCATCTACCTCATTCACGTGTATTTGGCTCTACCAGTATTACAAGAAGATGTTGCTAGTATTATCAGTCAGTGTGTTCCTACACTGAAAAAAGAGAACATTGTTCTCCTTGGGGAGAGGCATAGCTAGGATTTGAATCTAGGTATTGAATTCCACTGTTCTCCATTCCTGCTTCTAGATGAGACTTTCCTGACCACTAGTTATCCCATTCTTCATGCTATATTCCAGCTTTGAGAGGGGATGAGGAGGAGTGGAAGCAATTATTCTTCTATATCTTTAAGGTCATTATTTTAAATGAGCTTATGAATTTTCTGAACTGTTGTAGTTTATTTTGATTTATTTGTTCTGGCATGTATTATTGTGATTAGGAATAGGCTCCATTTTTTTCTTGTTGGAAAGCTAAGTCATGTACATCACAGACAATGAAATAAGGACTCAAGGAAGAAACTTTAGGGAGAGGCTCTGGGAATGATATAAGATATCCGTGATGGAGTGAGCGTCCTATGTATTTCAGAATATTGAGTTGCATTTCTGCCTTCTACCACTAGATGCCAGCAACACTCCCTAGTAATGGCAACCAAACTTTCTCCAAACATTTCCAGTTGTTTATTGCAAAAGTTGTTTATGGCAAAAATCTCTTCTAGTTCAGAGATGGGTCCTGAGGAAAATCATCTCATTGCTCTGGAGCTTCAGATTTCTGTAATATGATATGAGTGAGGAAAGGCAGTTTCATCTCAGGGGAAATAGGAAAGATTTATTAAATGGTATGAGAAAAATATAATTCTGATAAAATTTCATCCAATGAATTTCAAGTAGTCTAAAATCCAGTAGGAAAAATAAATATTATGGTTTAAGAAGACCTACAAGTAAAACATTGATAACCTAGAAGTTAAAACTAAAAACCTCAAGAGAATTAATTCTGTAATATTTAGGTAGGATAACGTTAAGAGAAAAAAAATCAAACTAGCATGTGTAACAGGCTGAAGACCAATGTCCATGACCAAAAAAACAATAAAAACAATCAATAATATAAAGATAAAAGCAGGCTAAATTTGTCATGAGAATCTGCGCTCTTCCTATATGTGCTATTGTATCTATGCCACTGAGCTCACTAGGCAGAGGGAAAAAAACTCACAAATAGATCTCCTCTGACACTAAAGAACATAAAATGCAGTCTAACAATTTAAAATGCAATCCATAAAGGAAAATTAAATGGCTATATGTTACAATTCATAATTCCATAATAATAAAGGTCAGCAGATAGAATGGAGACAGAGGCTAGGTGATCACACCACTGGAAAAAAAGACCTAGTCCACCTATCTCCTAATGCTGGCATATTTGCAGACTTAGTAAACATTGGGACTCATCATAAAAATGAGTTACAGTTGTAGGAGTACTGAGAAGAATTATGTAGAGTCCTTTCCATCTAGGTGAAAGTTGATCGGAAACAGTATAAAACCCATTTTTATACAGCAGGCCAGGGAAGCCTGTTTAGCACTCCAATTTCCAAAAACCTATTCCTGTCTGACTGGGGAACCTGATCTTTGGTGACACTCACTATGCATACTGTTATATGTGAAGGTTTTCAGACAGCTTTTAATAGGGACACAATCTCAGGTCCATGTTTTATTGGGGAGTCATCATTAGCTAAAAGCCCTCTTTTTAAATGCAGGGGCATGTAATGCCAAGGAAGTATATTGAGAATCTGTATAGATATTTATTGAGAGCACCTTACATTTGTGCACGAGGTCCATTAGGCTCAAATGGTCAGGTGTCCGGAAGTGTGGTTTTATTTGCTAACACTCCAGCCTTACCCTCTTTTCCTGAACTAATGAATTCATATGGTTGGTACCAGACCAAAAATTTTCTACCAGTTATGGCCTTGAACCAATCCTGGGGCTGTGATTTTTCCCGTATCACCTGCTGTGACCCCTTTGTTACTTCTACACCAATTTCAGACGACCCTGGAATTAGTACCACCCACTATAACAGGTGACTGATAGGCATAAGTGTAAGTTTCTGCCCAGTTACAAAGTAGTCAGATATGGGCATTAGATAGAAATGCTTAGGAGCTATTATCTTTTGGCCTCCTGGCTTTACTTTTAAAAGGGCAAGCACAAAGTGATTCTATTCAGGATCTGACACAATTCCCTCATATCTAAGCAGATTTTTCCAATTACTTCTGGATGATCCTTTGTCACCAAGCTCTATCATCAGCAGGACAAGCTTTGTCCCAACAGGTGTCTTCTTCTTGCTGGGATAATGCCCCAGTTGGTCAAATCTCACATTGGAGAAGGTTGACTGACCAGTGGAGTGAGAATCATTGCCAATAGACCCTTTTATTTCCAACTTAAGCAAAAAGATCAATAGAAATAGTTTTTAAGCAGGGCTTACCTAAAACTTGTTAAGAAGCAAAGCTAAATCTAACAAACTTGTAAGAGTCATCTATTTCTCTGTGGGTCTGACTGTAATTATTACAGAAGCTCTATATTCAAGGCAGCTTACATCTTTGGGAAACAGACATATGAGACAGCAAATAATAGCATTCTAGTTTAAAAGTATTCATTTGAAAGACCTTGACATAAACAAAAACTTTCATGAATTTTGGTTGAGTTATTGTTTAGCTTTATATCATTAAAACCTTAACAATATTAATAGTACACAAATCATAGATGGACACAAAAAAATGAAATTCTGGTTTTACATCAATGTATTAACCTTGACCTTATTTAAATCACAGCCAACTCAATTGCATACCAATTTCACTAACTTTACTATCTTATAAATTCAAGCCATATTCATACCCTCTGCTACTTACTCAAAACTTCAGTAGTCTTAATTTCTCCCTTTCCCCACTTTGAAACACTTAAGACAATTCTTACTTCCCAAATTCTTTATCTAAAAGAAACCATTTCCTCCTCAATTCCCTTTCCTGAGACTTTCTTTACTAACTTCCCTCTATTTACATTTTCTTGTCTCCTACTTTTTTATCCTTTTATTTGTATCTTGAAAATCTTAACAAAACTTCTGTACTCAAATAACACAGTTTTTAGAGAAAGGTAACATTCTTTGAAACATTTGTTAATACCCAAATACGATGACCTTCTTTGCAGTTTGAGTTTAAAACTACCCATTTTTTCCTTTTGGCCTGTGGAGCCAATTAACTCTTGGATACCTTAAAGGGTGCAATGATTCTGGTGTCAGAAATGAATAAATAGACATATAATAGACACAACAGATTTTCCTTAAGAGAATTTTGTGCAAAAGAGTGCAATACTATTACTCTACCTAGAGCCAATCTACTCCAGCCTAGCAGTTTGCTAGGTTTTTATCTCAATGCAAAGTGCCCTTCCTCCCTGTCAAGAAGTTAGGCTCAAAGTCTAAATATAATGAATTGTCAAGATTAGAAAGGGGGCTATTAAAGATGTATTCCCTATCTTGGCTTCTGGTCACAAGCAGCAGAGATTCTAGTTAAAACTAAAGTAAAAAAGCAAATAATTTCAGGAAATATTAATAACAAAAAATACCACCATACAAAACCTAAGCACTTTAGTATGATAGAAAAGACTGCTTTTTCTTACACCATGATGACAGGTGTTTTTTTTTTGTTCTTGTTTGTTTGTTTGTCAGTCGTGGGGATTGAACTCTGGGCCTGAGCGCTGTCCCTCAGCATTTCAGCTCAAGGCAAGCACTCTACCACTTGAGCCATAGCACCACTTCCAGTTTCCTTGTGGTTAAATGACGATAAAAGTCTCATGGACTTTTCCTGCCTGGGATGGCTTTGAACTGCGATTCTCAGATCTCAGCCTCCTGAGTAGCTAAGATTACAGGCATAAGCCACCAATGCCTAGCTGATTACAGATTTTTTAATGTATTAAAATACCAGATTATTCTGAACATACACACATACACACATATTTGTGCACAAATGTCTTAAAGCATACTTAGGTTTCAAAATTGAAAACTCGCTGCAAGTTTTCTGGAATCCCAGTAGCAAGAGACATTTTTGCCCATACCACTACAGGACTAGAAAGCAAAGGCTAACTTTTGCCAACAACCAACAATAAACAATTTAACAGAATCTCCATTCTCAAACAAACTGATTAGCAAGAACAGAAAATCTTTCAAACAATTTTAGTAAGGGCATGCCAAGCTGATTAGGGGATTCCTGGAGGAAGATGGAGGCATTCCCCCAAATTATTTTATGAACTTTCTAGAATTTTAAGATAGTTCTAATGACTCCCCTTCGATAACCAAAGTGGGCATTCTGAATCACACAGGGCTCTGGATTTTTTAAGAGTTAATTGTATAGTTTTCCATAACATTTCTTTTTTTTGTAAAAATTTTACCATGTATTTTAAGCAGTGGCCTTATTTTGATCTTCACCCACTTTAGAGAACTTTATATACCAGCTTACATTGAGACCACATTTTATTACACAGACAGGTTCATTTTGTTTCTTCTTAAGACCCCCTGCCCTTTTAAAGTCTTTAATCATGTATTGGGGACAGTGGGCTTACTAGAGGAAGAACCATATTCTTAGAGACAGGTACAAGAGCAGTTGGGCAGGTGACAGACATAATGACATCAGATATCTTCCGAAGACTATCAAAAATGACTAGGAGTTACAAGGAACAAGGACACAGAAGACAAGAATTTATACAACAGAATGGTACCAGTTTCTAAGAAAAAAAAAAGTAGAACCAAATCAAACTAAAACCCTCTGTTGATGTCTCAAGTATTGAGGTCCTGTTAGGGAGGTATTGATCATGTCTGCTACCCTTCCACAACAGTCCAGATCAATCTACCTCCAGAAAACAGAATCATCAACTTACTTACCTCCAGAAGTCTCCTGAGTGACTCCAAGATGATTTAGTGGCGTACTAGGCATCCATGGTCTGGCTGTTGGAGTGGCAGAAAGGCCACAGGGCCCTGGAATGTATCAGGGGTGCCTTCCTATGAAGTTCCCATCCTACAGAAGCCCAATTGCTGAGCCCATCCTCCAGTGGTTTCAAGGAACCTGAATGCCCCTTGGCACTGGCATCTCACCAGGGACTCCAAATTTTATATGGGAATTTGAGCAGCGAGATACAGTGAAGCCATACTTTGAGAGGTGGAATCGGGAGTCTGGATTAGAAAGCTGGTAACTATGAGCAGACTCAGGTCCCTTCAAAACTTGCAGTATAGATTGCAGCTAAAATAAAACTTATAAAGGCAAAAACCATGGTTGGTATGAGGAACTCAACCTAACATAATATGATGTGCATAGGCAAAGTAAGCTAGGGAGAACCATCGGGTTAGTTATCTAGGGGGAACAATCAAGGACAACCAAGTGCAAGTATTCTCTGGAGCAACCTGTGACACATCTGCAGTTCAAAGAATGACCTTCATCACTTCTAGAGTTCTTGGAAAAAGTTCCCATCATCTATTAAGATGTCAAGATGGTGGTGAGGACAAGATGGCCTTACTTATACCCAATATCCCTGTTTCACTGTGGGGCAGAGAACAGAAGCTCAAGTGTGGATAACCTCCTTGCAGTGAAATTGCTGAGCTGGGCTGAGTGTTCATTCCACATCACCAACTGTGCCCCTCGCCTGTTACCCGGTAACAGCCCAAAGGAGGAGGTAACATTACTGTTTGTATCTTGCAAATTAGGACACCTAGGCTCAGAGCCTGTGGGAAAATGCCCAGAGCTACGTGTGCCTGCCTCTACAACTTACCTTCTTAATTACTATATACACTGAATAGTGTTTAAATTGTTTGTTGCAGCTAGAATTGGAGGAGAGAGAACTGCAAACCGAGATCTTTGATGTTTGATCAACACAGAGACCAATGCCAAAAGTCAGAGATAAAGTTGTCTGTGCTTCTTTGACTATGAAATGAATATGGAATAAAGAGCCATGATAAATTGATTGGTGTTGCTAAGCTAGGGATTCAGGTCTGAGAATCAAGCATGTGGAGACCAATTAGGAAGCTGATTTAAGCAACATTGATCAAAAGGGGAATCGTTGAGGAGAGAAATAGATTCTGTAGGTGGGTAGGGAGGTTCTAAGTAGTTGGGGTTGGGCTGATAGGAAGGATAAAAGAAGTTGAATACTATCAGAACAGATCATTTGCAACTATGTAAACAAAATAAAGGAGCCTGTTGTAATGTTAATTCTGAAGTGGGAGGGGCACACTATAAACATATGTGGAAATCCCACATATAACCACTATAAGCCAGTAAAAGTAATATAAATAAATAAATAAATAAACAAACAATATGCAGACCTGACTTTCCTGGCAGAATAATTTATAAAGACCCTGTAGGATGAGTTTGACTCTATACAACCATTTTGGTCTTTTTACTATACAGTGTTTCTGATGAGATCTTTGGCTGCCACTCTCTGATGGGTTCTTTGGCATAGCCCCCAAAACCTTAAAGTAGTAGTGGTAAAAATGGAAAGATTTGCCTTAACAAAACTCAATTCAACACTTGCAGCACTAACTTACAGCCCCTTAGCTCTCAAGATGGAGTATTAGAGGGGGAATTGTAATCTCATTATAAAAGCCAGGGCTTTTTTCCCCCTCAACTAATCAGTTTATCACCATAAACTATCTCACTTAAAGTCTCTACAGAATTTAAAATTATTAATAATTTGTGGCTGGAGCTATGACTCAAGTAACCAATCATATGCTTAGCAAATAAGAGGCCCCAGAACTATACATATACATATATACATATACACACACATATACACATATATACACACATATATGTGTATATGTATGCATGTGTATTTAATATATATGTACAACATATATTACATATAATGCATTATAAATATCAGGTGTATATACATCTATATATAATGTGTAGATGTATATACACATATAGATATGTTCTCCAGTGTGAAAGTTTTGCTTATCTGAGCAGATTGGAGCAAGCATGTGGAACTTGTATCTTTTATTTATGATAAAATCAAGACTTATCCACTTAAAAGCCAGAGGAGGATTTCTTAAAGAAATCACTTATAGGCAGAGGACATTGAATTTGTCTTCTGTGTTATCATCCCAAACACTGAATTAAAAGAGCTGGATTTTATTTCTATCTTCTCCACAAACTCACTAAGCAAAATCATTGAATGAACCATTTAAGATACCTTCACATTTCTGAAAATGAAAGCAGAGCGAGACTTACTTTATTCTTTGCTCCATATAATTTTGTTGGCAGAAAAGTTTTGTTTTAATTTCTATTCTGAATGGCTTTAGAGTGAACTCAATGGGCTCTAAATATGCAGGTCCCTGCAAAGAGAGTTATCCTCAGCCTTTTAATTAGATCAGACTTTTCCACTGTAGCATGCAACAGGCCAGCAGTGATGGGGAGTTTTGAGATGCATCAAGATAAGGATGGCAGGCCTCCCTGTTCACGCCTATCTGGCCTGGCTGAGTCACCTGGGCTGAGGCCTTCTCTCAGACTCATCTTTCCAGTTTCAGCTTCCTCTCCTTCACCCACCACATTCCCAAAAGCTGCAAACTGGCCTGGCTGCTGTTTCCATAGCGTGGATGTGTCATTGATGGAAAAGGAGGGTTTTACCTGCATTTTTTCCTTACTAATTTTAACATATGATCTCCTTAAATTGATATCCCAATCTTTCCTGGCCTGTCAACTGCCAATAAGCCAAGGAATGAATCACTCTTTTTGCTTTACACTCAACTGGAATGGGATGTTTCATTCGGGAAAACAACGAGGCTGCAACTCATTTTTCTAGTTCTTGCGAATGATTTAATTGCTAGGTATCATCCTGCCAAAATTACCTAATAATTGTAAACCAAATTAAAAACCATGCCCATTTATTTAATTAAGCTGAACACAAATGGATTAAATATGTATTTGTTTCCATCCAGTCTTCTCATCTATCACTAACAATAGAAAATATTAAAACCATCAACTGATTATGTTTCCCATAGACTCCAAGTCTTGCTCCCTTTCCAAAGAAAGATAAATGCTACAGGTTGAGAGCAGTGCTTAGTAGATGATGACAAGAAACCAAGTTTTATGGGGTGTGTCACATGCATGAAACTCTGATAGGCATTTAAGAAAGTTCTATATACCTACAAGCCAGAGGATTGGTGATTACAGAGCTTGAGGGAGGAGCCAAAGGGTATTGGGACATCCTGAGCTATGCTTGTAGCCTACTGCATGTTCCTGCTTTCCTCTAACTAAGCCAGCTTGTTTAACCTGATTCAGATTTGGGGAAAGAAAACGCAGCTGGAAAAAAAGAGAGGTTTTGTTTGTTTCAATTTACCAATTCTTCTTCTGACTTTAGATATAGTTTGAAAAAAAGTAAATAAATGCAGATGTTGGAAAATGTCAGACTTCTTGTCAAGAGCCTGGATTTTTTCACAGAGAGTGGAGATGTGGATTCTGATTCTGGTGGTTTATTTGCTCCAAAGAAATGTGAATTCAGGCCATTTGCCAACTAAATCTGTGGACCCAGAAGCATTCATGAATGTTGTAAGTTGGGTTTTCTTGTCTTAATCTTTTTGGGGAAATGGTTATTTGCTAACATTTGCATCTGGGTTGTATCTGCACTATGTATTGCTTGGATATATTGTACTGATGCAGGCTGGATGAATGCTAATATGTAGCATATTAGATGGAAAGAATGTTAAATTGGATGTCAGTAGACCTATCCACTCTTTGAGTGAGGTCAATAATTGAGGTAAACTGGGTTCATCCCTTTGGACTACAGAGATAATTTAACTTTTCTTCAAATTCTTATCATCATCCTATGAGAAAAGCAAGAACTGAGGAATTTAGGACAAATCTCAGACCCTAGATTACTTCCATCTTGTCTTTGCTTTTCATTCTTTTTCAATCTTCTCCCATGCTATAAAGTTATTAGCCCTGACCTCTTGTTATCAGGGCTCCACTTACCATAGCCTCAATGTCTGATTCTGCTCTGGCCTACTAACTCTATGGATGGCATTGAAAGGACCCTGTGAATACTCAAGAAGAGGTATGTGTGGGGTGTGTGTGCATGTGTGTGCATGCATGTGTGTATGTGTAAAATACAGAAAGGATGGTACATCTCTTTATGTCTCCTAGATAATTTTTTGGCTTTTGGCTTACTTTCAAATTCAGCTTGATCTCATGAGTGGCTATTACTTACTAATATGCATCCTATGCATTGCAGTGAAGCAGACAGACACACTTTCAATTTGGTCTTTGCTGTCTTAGCCATTCAAATTGGATCATCCAAGATTTTTCAACCTGTAGCACTGAGATGAAAGAGGTAAAGCAAGTTTGACAAGCCTCCACCTCAGGTCCCTGGTTGACTTGCAATTGAAATTCAGACTTGCCTAAACACAATCCTGTAATTATCACCAGGATACTGTAGGCCCTCCCATCTGTGAGAGAGGAGAGGCTCCCTTCATATGAGTGAGAAGATTGTGTACAAAGTCCATGGACTATAGATTAACCTAGTACTTGGGGAAAGGGGGAAATTTAACATTCAGAAATGTAGGTTTAAGATACTTTTATAGAAACATTCCCATCTACCAACACTTTATTTTCCCCTCTCTTGGTCCTAAAACAGAAATGCCATGTAAATATCCTGGGTCTCCATGGTAATAAATATCAGGTATCACTGGGCACTGGTGGCTCATGCCTGTAATCCTAGCTACTCAGGAGGCTGAGATCTGAGGATCGTAGTTCAAAGCAAGCCTGGGCAGAAAAGTCCATGAGACTCATATCTCCAATAAACCATCAGAAAACCGGAAGTGGAGCTGTGGCTCAAGTGATAGAGTGCTCGCTTAAGGCCCAGAGTTCAAGCCCCATGACCAACAAATAAATAAATAAATACATAAATAAATACATAAATAAATAAATACCAGGTGTCTTCTGACTATTCCAGTGACAGATCAACAGTTTATCTGGATAGCACATTGGTGCAGACCCTGAGTAGTCATTCTTCTAACTCTAAGCACATCCCACCCAAATTGGTATGTGCTTGAAGAGTAGAAAGAATCCTAAGTACAGATAAGCATTACCTTCCTAACCTTACCTACTGAGTCTTCCCAGCACTTATACCCTACGACAATTTCAGGAAGGGTTTCCTAAAGCTCTGACTTCTGCCACTAAAAAATGTATACCTGGAAATGCAATGTATTACACTGAGTTGTTTAAATTCAGAGAAACAAGTCAATACTGTAGAGTATAATTAGTTGAAAGTCTGAAGTGATTTTTAACTCTATCCTAATATGTACGGATTACACTCAATCATATATTTTGGTGAACAAATGGCTTTATTTATATGAATTTTAGTAAGTGCTTACTGAATACCTACTAAGCTCCTAGTATGGTTTTTCTTTTGCACTTAGTGATGGAGCTGAATATCAAAAGCACCTGACTTTCTGAAGCCCCCAACACAACAGAAAAGACAAACACTCAAGTATTTAATTACACAAGCAATAACAGCTGAGAAGAAAATGCAAAACAAGGGGAATTAACCCAGGACATTTAGGAAAGATATTTTTAAGCAACACTGCTTAACCTGAAGTCTGAAGGATGAATATGAGTTAGATAAAGGGCTGTGACAAAAAGATGAGCATGTTGGAGTACTTAAGCATCTTAAAGCATGTGGTATTCAGGCAGATGACTGCAGGTTGTATTTCATTAGCTTTTAAACATTGACTGTCCTTTTATTACGAAAATAATAAATGTTGCTACACTCATTGGCTCAAGCATATAATCTTAGCCACTTAGGAGGTGGAGACTGGAGAGCTACATTTGAGGCCAGCTCAGGAAAAAAAAAGGATGAGAAGGTGGAGGAGGAGGAAGAAGAGGAAGAAGAGAAGATAAATGGATGGTGGAGTGAATCCCTACTACCTCCTCCCCATGTACCCCCCCTAAAAAGAATATGTATTCATTGTAAGAAAATTAAATTAAGAATTTCATAGAGGGACTAATGTGATAATGACTAACATACACAGAGCTAACCATCCATCAATGACTTTGTCGTATGTCCCTCCTTTTCTTCTAAATCTATGAACTTTGCTCTTTCTAAAATAAGGAATAATTACTATTTCCCAGCATTTTTTCTACTAACAAATATTAGAAAGACTTTCCCACCATTTCAAATACCTTTTTTTGGGGGGGGAGGTCCAGTCGTGGGGCCTGAACTCTGGGCCTGGGCACTGTCCCTCAGCTCTTCAGCTCAAGGCTAGTGCTCTACCACTTGAGCCACAGCTCCACTTCTGGCTTTTTTTCTTTTTGCTTATGTGGTGCTGGGGAATCGAACCCAGGGCCTCAGGCATGCAAGGCAAGAGCTCTACCACTGAGCCACCTTCCCAGCCCCTCAAATATCTTTTAAGAACATCATTTGGGCTTCCATATTACATCCCATTTCACAGGATACGCATTGTCCTGTTTGGTACTCTGAGGAGCAAACATTAAGGGAGAATTCAAATGCAGGAGGTCTATTCAAATGAGTTCTGATGGATGATGGCACATACCTACATTCCAGATACCAGGAAGACTGAGACAAGAGAGTCACTTGAGCTCACAAGTTTGAGACCAGCTTAAGCAACATAATGCCTCTCTGTCCCATTTCAAAAAATGAGAGAGAGACAGAGACAGAGAGAGAGAGAGAGAGGTGATCAACACCTATAGAAAGGAAGAGCAGAAGCAAGTATAGTTAAGAGCAGACACTTGCCAAACAAACTCCAAAACATCCTCCACAAACCTTGTGAAGAGTTCCAGAACTAGAAAGACCTTTCAGAGATGTCCCAAGTTGAACTGAGATACCAGCCTTTTATACCCCAATATATCAATCATTACCTGTGGCAGGAAGGACTGAGGCCATGCCTCTTTGGGCAAGCCCTTCACTGAGGGAAGATCTGATCACTCTCTGCTTAGCAGACACAATATTTATTTCACTTGTCTCCCTGTATAGTTTATTTTTTACTGTTACAAATAACATTGGAAAAAACATACTCACAATTATTTTTAATACCTATCTCTTATTTTTTCCCCTTAGGTTAAAATTTTGGGAATAAACAATTGGACCAAAAATTAAATACTAAATAGAATCAGGAGTAAAATATTCATAGTGAAAATATGTCTATTGTCAAACTTTCTTTTGTAATAATAGTTAACTACTTAGGAGGCTGAGGTCTGATGATTACAGTTGGAAGCCAGCCTAAGCAGAAAAGTCTCCCTGAAACTCTTATCGTCAATTAACCACTCATAAACTGGAAGTAGCGCTGTGGCTTGAAGTGGTAGAGTGCTAGCCTTGAGCAAAAGGGCTCAGGGACAGTACCCAGGCCCTAAGTTGAAGCCCCACAAGTGACCCAAACAAAAGAAAACAAAACAAAAATTGCAAGATTATGATCAGGAACTTGTCTTTTAGAATATGTTGTGCCTCTAATTTCATGTTCACAGATTTATGTCCTAATATTATGAAGCCTCCTGCCATATATTGTCTGTATAACATGTAAACACCATGTCACTGAGTTCTTGCTCTTTTTTTTTTTTTTTTTTTTGAGATTTTCATGTCCTTAATCTCTGCTTTTCTTAGGTAACTCCTATTTAATCCTTAAGACCCAGTGCAAATTCTCCCTCTTCCATAAGGCTTTGATAAGTCCTGCTCATTGTGTCCTCCTTACTCAGAATTACTCTATTCTTTTCTTCATACACATCTGTTCAACTCCCATTTGACACATTACATTTAATCTAGCCAACTACACTTGATGTCTTCTATTCTTATGCTTTAAGTATTTATCTTCTCTCCCAAGTGACAAATAACAGTGGTTTTTCAAAGGGTTCACCCAAGACCTATGGTCCATTTCAGAAATTTTGAGAGTAAAGTCCAACAATGTATTTTAAATAACCCTCTAATTAAGTCTCACGCATGCTGAAATTTTTAAGTGAAATAGTCACACACACACACACACACACACACACACACACACGCACACACACACAGGAAGAGAGAGAGAGAGAGAACGAGAGAGAGAGTTTTCCATAAGACTTGATTAATTGGGCATCAGTTAGCCAACACTGGTCAAAAAAATGTCCATTGAGTAACTACTACTACATATACTACATATGCCATCCATTGTAGTGGTATTACATGTCTATAATCTCTTTTTACATTCTTTGTAAAATCCCCTGGAGTATGAACTAACAGATAAAGAAACAAGAATAGAGAACCTTTAACCAATGCTCCCTAGACCAGACAGCCAATTCTTGTATTAGTATTAGAGATGGGATTAAATCTCAAGCAGTGGGACTGCAAGAATCTTCTTAAAGTTATGAGCCATTGCCTCATATGAGGCATTTGATACCTTTCTTTTCTCTTTCTCACTTAAAAATAATCGCTTGCCTCCTTCTCTGCAAAGTAGGGAGCAAGTAAGGATGCTGAGGAGATCTCTACAGCTTCATGTTGTCCTAAGAGTTTCTGCAAGCAACCAGTATATGGAATAAAGATGTTTAATCAATGGCCCAAGCATAGTCAGCAAGGAATCTGAAACTCTTGAAATTACATGCAAAATATTTATGAATATCCATGTACTGTATAATCATTCTTACAATTCTCCTCAACTTCTCCAAGGGATCTTTAAGGTGTCATTTAAAACAAACAAAATAAAAACACTATTATTGACTCTGTGGTTGTGGAACTAAAAAGAACCTTAGGGAAGGTGTGGCCCAGGGATTCTTCTAAATTGTCTTAGAACAAGTGTGTCCTGTTGTCTGCATCATAACTCCCTGATTTCTAATTAGCAATGGGCCCAAGAATCTACTTAGCTATCCTGGATGACTCTGATGTATATCCAAGCTTCCATATTTTGGTTCTGTGGCACTCAAACAATAGCATGTTTCAGAATTTCCTTCAGAGCTGGTTGAGCCACAAACAGCATGCTGGGCCCTGGCCTTGGAATTCCTAACTAGAAAGTGATTATCTGCATTTTGAATAGATGTCCAAGGGATGCTGATGCTTTTGAAAATCATCACACAGATTCAGACTTCATATTACACATAGTGAAAGGCTGAGTTCCACTGTCAGTACCAGAAATTAAAATAAATGAATAGCTAAAGATCAAAGAAAGTAAGGACTGGAGAAGGTTGGCTGGTTTTCGTAAGGTAAAATAGTTAGAGAATGCTGGGTGCTGATGGCTCACACCTGTAATCCTAGCTACTCAGGAGGCTGAGATCTGAGGATCACAGATCAAAGCCAGCAAGGGCAGGAAAGTCAGTGAAACCTTTATCTCCAATTAACCACCAGGAAACCAGAAGTGGTACTGTGGTTTAAGTGGTAGAGTGCTCTTCTTGAGCTGAAGAGCTTGGAGATAGCACCCAGGCCCAGAGTTCAAGCCCCTACAACTGATTAAAAATAGAGGACTTTCTTGTTTCCAACTTACAAGGCCAAGCAATACAGCCATATATTGCTGAACCCAAACTTAATTGTGCTTTTTCCATAGAGTGAGATCGTCCGACATCAAGGCTATCCCTGTGAGGAGTATGAAGTTGCGACTGAAGATGGGTATATACTTTCTGTGAACAGAATTCCTCAAGGCCTAATGCAACCTAACAAGAATGGTAAAGTTCACTCCTATCACCTTAAAGTGCCACTCTTCCCTTCAGTCCTGACTTTCTTGTGAGTTCAGTGTCTAGAGTATTGCCTGAATTCTTAATACAGACTAAGATACATTGTCAAGTCAAAGGATTGTGTCAACTCCTCATCATCTTCATCATCATTACCCTACACAACCCATGTCCATCAATTATTTTAAACATTCTTTTCACAAAAACTCCTGTGGGCCCATAAAAGTAGAGCTCAGTGGTAGATGTGTGCTAAGGGTGTAAGACTCTGTGTAGGGCCCAGTGTGCTGTTCATGGCTCAACACAAATAAACAACAACAACAAAAAGCTTTCAAGAAAAAGTATTTGTCGACTTCATTCATCATTTAACTCATTCTTCAAACAGAACATTCCCTGATAATGCCTTGAACCAGACATACCGTGAAGAATGTAAAGTTGAATATGACAGCAGTGTTCTTTGGTACCACTCAAAGAATACATTAAATATTTAATACATTCTCTCACTTTTCACTAGGGACTTTTTATGAAGCAGGTTCTATGTGTGATTTTTTTTTTTTTTTTTTGTCGGTCATGGGGCTTGAACTCTGGGCCTGGGCGCTGTCCCTCAGCTCTTCAGCTCAAGGCGGGCACTCTACCACTTGAGCTACAGCGCCACTTCCGGTTTTCTGGTGGTTTATTGGAGATAGGAGTCTCACGGTCTTTCCTGCCCGGGCTGGCTTTGAACCACGATCCTCAGATCTCAGCCTCCTGAGTAGCTAGGATTACAAGCGTGAGCCACCAGCGCCCGGCTTTGTGTGATTTTTTTTTCTGTCTGTCGTGGGGCTTGAACACGGCTTGGCTGCTGTCCCTCAGTTCTTAGGCTCAAGGCTGTGCTCTACCACTTGAGCCACAGCACCACTTCCAGTTTTCTGAATGGTTTACTGGAGATAAGAGTCTCAAGGACTTTCCTGCCTGAGCTGGCGTTAAACCTCGATCCTCAGATCTCAGCCACCTGAGCATTTAGGATTATAAGCATGAGCCATCCGTGCCTGACTGAAATGTTCATTTTTGATACATTTATATACCTTGTGCAGTTTAATTTTATGTGAGATTTTATATTAATACTGGCTTAAAAAAATTCATCTTCATGACCTACTTGTCTCTATCTTGTGTTTCTATTTGAAGCCCCAGGATTTAATTTTATTCTAATTACACCAATGTCAACATATTCTGTGTAACACTAGCTGCCAATATGTGTCTTTTTTATTTTTATCAGTCATGGGGTCTTAACTCTAGCCCTGGGCACTGTCCCTCAGCTCTTCAGCTCAAGGCTAGTGCTCTACAACTTGAGCCACAGCACCACTTCCCGCTTTTTCTGCTTATGTGGAGCTGAGGAATCGAACCCAGGGCCTCATGTATGTAAGGCAAGCACTCTACCACTGAGCCATCTTCCCAGCCCCCATATGTTTCTTATATAGGTCTAAAATGTTCCTACCTCAGTGATTTTGAACTTGCATTTATCCTTCCTCCTTTAAACTCTCTACTCCAATTAACAACTTCTTGGCCATTTATTGGCAACTCCCTCTTTATCCTGATTACTTTTTTCATATAGTACATAATACCGTGGTATGAAAGATTTGCTTGTTTTTATTACAACTTTGTCTACTTTTTGTTCAAGGTTCTATGCAGTAGCTAACACAGTGCTGAGCACCTTGTAGTTGTTAATAGATAAAGAAACACTACAATGATTAAATAAGCAATGTATAAATAAATGGTTTGGGAACACTGAAAGACTTTCACTAAATCTCATAAATTCTATGGGGTAATTGGATGAAACATGGCTCTTGAAAGTAGTCTAGTGGCTACAGAAATTACTTTGAGGAATCCACCTGAAACTTCCATTCACAGATCTAGCTTGATTATTTGTTTGTTTTCTTATGTATGGGCTTGTTTATTCTCACAACCTGACCATTCACTGCTAAGCAGTTTGGGGAATCAAGACGAGTCTTTTACTGCAGTTGGTGCACAATTCTCCCCTCTAGTGGCTGATTTTATTTCTCCAGCTACATTTGCCTCTTCAAGTAGGCTATTCCGAATTTACTCATGGGATACAATTCATTACTGTCTGACTCTATCAATGGGAAAGAATTCATTACTGTAATTTTATTTTGATGATCAATTTTTTCCCATATTGAAAGAAGCTCCTTCAAATTGACTTTGGGATCCCTTTGACATGAAATAACCTTAAGATTAGATCACTATATAATGGTGTGTGTGTGTGTGTGTGTGTGTGTGTGTGTGTGTGTGTGTGTGTGTTTACTTATTCTGTGCTCCATTATTATACTGTGCGCTTTACTGGGACACTTCTAATATTTTCTAGACCACTCAAACAAGTCACATAATCGTACAAAACATTGTAAGCTGAATTTTATTGATTCCTTTTCTTTTTCAGGTATTGTGCTGTCACTTTTTTGTACTTCATCTTACATAATTATAAGAACAATTTCATTTATGTGATGATAAGGAAGTAAAACCAAGACAATCAAGTGACCAAGCAGCTGAATGGAGATTTGAACACAGACTTTTCCGACTGAAAAGCTTTAACACATTAGGGAATCACAAGAAAGGCATTACAAAATTGATACTCTGTCTTGACTGCAGGGTCCAGGCCGGTGGTATTGCTGCAGCATGGACTGCTTGGAGATGCTACCAACTGGATTTCCAATCTCCCCAACAACAGTTTGGGCTTCATTCTGGCTGATGCTGGTTATGACGTGTGGATGGGAAACAGCAGAGGAAACACGTGGTCTCGGAAACACAAGACCCTCTCCATAGATCAAGATGAGTTTTGGGCTTTCAGGTATCTGAAAAGCTTGAGGATGGCAGTGGACATAGATGTTATTGGGAGAGGTGGATAAAAAAGGATCATTTCAGCAGGCTGTGGAGGTTGAAATCGTAATTATTCCAGCTGCTTAGCAGGCAGAGATAGGAAGCCAACCTAAGGGAAATGTTAGAGAAGCCAAGCATGGAGTCTTGTTTCTGTAATCCTAGTTATACCGGAATCGTAAGTATCATGGTCTAAGGTTAGCCCACAAAGCATCAGCCTCTACCTGAAAAATAATTAAATCTACTATCAAGTGATAGAGCTATTGCTTTACAAGTGCAAAGCCTTGATTTCAATCTCTAATACGATCAAAGAATATAAATGAAAGTAATTAAATTATTGTTTCTAGTATTTGAACACTTCATTTTGATTGTATTACTAATATGCAAAAAAGATAGCTCCATTTTTTGACAAGCTAGTGACTTTTTTTGGAGGAAGTATGGGAAATATTGAATTCCCCATATCGATAGTTAGGTCTGGTTACTGGAGTAAGAATGGTGGCTTATATAAGGTGATTGACATTGGAAAGATAAAAGTGTAGATCCATTTTCTTGTAGGTGACTTTCATGTAATGAATTCTTCCATGTGTGATGGTGAGGGCTAATGCCCTCCAGGAGGAGATGAAATTTGGAAGCACTCAAAAGAAAAAAAGAAGAAGAATTATTTAAAAAAAACTGGGAGTCATTAGTTTGAATGACGTGAATCGTGGTCTTACAAAAGGGTTTCAATGTTTTCATTTACATGTTTTATTTAATGTTTTATATACATGTCTTATTAATATTCATCCTGCTCTTTATTTATTCACTAATTTGGGTGGTACTGGTGTTTTGAACTCAGGACCTTGCAGGTGTTTATGGGGACTCTTCCTATTCAGCCATAGTTCCAGCCCTGATCTTTTTGCTCATTATTTATAGATAGGGTCTTTCTTCCCATCTAGGCTTTCTAGTAGCTCACAAAGAGACACATGCCACCACCTTTAGCTCTTCATGAGGAAGGATGCCTCTCAAACTTTACTGTTCAGTCTGCCCTAGAACCATGATCCCAACAAAACTTGTCTCCGAAGAAGCTAAGATTTCAAACATGAGATACCAGCATCGAACTCAACCTGTTCTTTATACATTTTGTCAATTATTTTTCCAATAAAAGGAATTTGAATGGTTCTGAGCTTTTTTCATAGGGTAAGAGACATAATGTGCAAAACAAATATTCACCGTGTTCAATATTCTATTGAACATCTGCAAAGCACAGTAGTCCACTGACAGCTTGTGAGCCCAGAGATACTCAAACATTGCAGAATTTGAAATAAGACAGTGCCATGAGAATCACAGTAATATAAGCTTGCAGGGCTGACCACATACAAGCTGGTTTGTATACCCTGTGTATCCTGGGGAGGGGGACTTTCTGTTTGTATCTGATTATAATTGTTCATATAACTTTGTCTTTTCCCCCTTGTAGTTATGATGAGATGGCTAGGTTTGACCTTCCTGCAGTGATAAACTTTATTTTGCAGAAAACGGGCCAGGAAAAGATCTATTATGTCGGCTACTCACAGGGCACCACCATGGGTAGGTTTGAAGGAAAGCTGGTTTGTATACTCAGGAGACATGTGAAACTGTGGTACAAGCCATCCTGGGACTTTTATCTGCCAACATTCCACTTGGATCTGGCCCTCTCCTCTTCTGGTCCTGTAAGGGCTGAGGGAAATAAGGACTGAACTGAAGCAGGCTTGTGAGAGCATAGAAAGGGCCAGGGCTTCGGGTTCAGACAGCTCTGGATGCATGCACTGCTCCTGCCGCTTTGAATAGATAACATTGAACACGTTCTTCAGCTACCCTAATCTAAGGTTTCTCATCTACAAAATGGGCATAATACCTTCATCTTAGAGGTTTTAGGACTGTTTTGAAGTATTCAATATGCTATTGTATATAAGCTCTTTGAAGTCAGTAAAAGATATTTGTGGTACAGTGTGCCCTCAATAAATGTGTGCTGTGAATGAAGACCTGAATTCAGCATCTGCTACCTAGTTAGGTGGACAATAAATACAAAGCATTATCATCATACTATAATATGAGTCTCTCTTTTCCCATTAATGTTGAAATCTGGAATTAGGTGCTGGTTTTGAATTTTTTGTTTGGTTTGATTTTGAACTATTTATGAAATAATCGTTTGCTTCCCATAGAAAAAATTATAGATATCTTCCCCAAACTACAGTATTTGGGGGAAATCTGTCCCTCTGAGTCACTGATGGTTTCACTAGAATTTTATACCAAGTTCTTAGTATAAATAGGAATGGAATTCAATCTTCTAGAAAAGGTATCTATGAAACCATTACAATTTGTGTTCCAGAAATGTTGAGAGATTAACAAAAACCAAACACATCAGCAGCCAGGCGCTGGTGGCTCACACCTGTCATCCTAGCTACTGAGGAGGTTGAGATCTGAGGATCACAGTTCAAAGCCAGTCCAGGCAGGAAAAGTCTTTGAGACTCTTATCTCCAATAAGTGGCTGAAGTGGTAGAGCTCTAGCCTTGAACTGAAGAGCTGAGGGACAGCACCCAGGCCCAGAGTTCAAACCCCACGACCAAAAACAAGACAAAACAACAAACAAACAAGACAAAGAAACAAACAAACAACAACATAAAAAGTCCTCCTACCCCACACCAATTGTTATAGAGCATGCTTGCTTTCAAACAATGTGACTTCTCTAATTTTCTATTAAGAGGATTTTTATTTTATTTAGTGTATAAGAGATTCTGAAACTAGACTAAGAATGAATCTAGATAGGATAGACAGAGACAGATAGATAGATAGATAGATAGATAGATAGATAGATAGATAGATAGATAGATAGATAGATAGATATAATATATATTCTCAAACTCATATCATTTATTCAGTAAACTCAATAATTTAATTCAGATAGAACAAATTAATGAAAGCAAATATGCCATAAATGTCATAGGGATCCTAAAACCTTTTAGCTGCTGCATCTTCCTGGAGGTTAGAGTTTCACACAAGAATTATGATACAGTCACACATATTTATTAAAGTACTTTGATAGCACCAGACATGACACATGCATGTAATTCCCACCTTTTGAAGCTGAGGCAAAAGAATTCCAAATTTGAGGCCAGGCAGGGAAACATTGTCTCAAATGGGAGAAAAAGAAGAGTTTGATAGAAATAAAATATATAAATTTTTTTATCTTACAGGCTTTATTGCATTTTCCACAATGCCAGAGCTGGCTCATAAAATCAAAATGTATTTTGCTTTAGCCCCCATAGCCACAGTTAAATATGCAAAAAGCCCTGGGACCAAATTTTTGCTGCTGCCAGATATAATGATTAAGGTATGTGACCCTTCAGATAATTTCTATGTGTGTACAAAAGACTTCCAGCCTAACATCCTAGCATATATGCTTTCAAGTTTCAATCTTTTTTTCTTTTACTATATTGTCATGACCACAATTTCCTTTCATATTTTCACAGGGATTATTTGGCAGAAAAGAATTTCTTTACCAGACAAGATTTTTTAGACAGTTGGTTATATACCTTTGTGGCCAGATGATTCTTGATCAAATTTGTGGCAATATCATATTACTGCTGGGAGGATTTAACACAAACAATATGAACATGGTGAGTGGGAGCCTCGTAAATTCTACTTCCCTGGAAAATTCAGGAGTTATAACCTCACTCCTCAAGGTGAGATGACACCAGAGAAATGATCAACACCAAAGGCACTGAGGCCTGTCCTATAATTTCAGTTTTCAACTTGTGGAGAAATGCTAGAAATAATCAAGCAGGATGGAAGCAAGGTAGAACATTGCTAGATATGAGCGTCACAGATTGTAGATGAAGAAGACTGAAAGCCTATGGTAAGATAACAGGTAGGAAGAGTGACTCAAACCTGGTAGTCAACCAGGGGTACTACTATACACCATCTATCTCTCCCCTTCACATGGGTCTTTTGGTTTATAGTTTAAGTTCTTTGGTGAAAATTCTAGAAGTTTCTGTTCAGTTTAGGCATAGCTACTACCCCTTGGTAAGTGTCATGCGGAGTTTCCCTGGAGCAGAGCACACACTCTGAGATGGACTATATTTGACTGCTATTGAGATAATACTAATAGAGATAATAATAATTGAGATAAACTGGACTTGGGAGCATTTCATGGTGCCAGCATCAACAAGCTGCAGTTGATCTTACAGGGATGTGCAAAGATGGGGTGCCCATTGACCTGTCACAAAGTAGGAGGAGAAGGGGTCTTGATTCCCTCATACTTACCAATCCATTGGCTCAAATCACACTAGTAATGAAAGGGCATCTCTCTGCAGCCTAGACACGCCATCTCTAATGACATTTGGAAAAGGAGGGCTGTTCACCATCAGTGATCCCATCAATTACTAAAATGATCATTACCATCTAGCAGGGATTTATTAGATGTCAGGTTAAAGAATGCCTCATAATAAACCTATAAGACAAATATTAATATCCCTACCTTATACATTTGTATAAGACTTAGGGAGGTAAATAAATTGCCCAAATTCACCTACAATTAATCTGTAGCGCTCAAAACTATCCCAGAGCTTATATCCTAAATATCACTAGAGAAAGGGCTTTAAAAAATAAAACACTTTGTTCACTTGTGGGTTTTTTTTTTGCAGTGTTACAGGTATTTTGTGAGAAGTTAGATCTCTAATGAGAAGCAATTCTCAAATGAAAAAATTCAGGTTCTCAGAACTACATTTAGTGTTATTGTATTTGCATACACCTATACAATACTGGTTCACAGAAAATTGCTGATAATTTGATGACAGTCCTATTTCTTAGTTTGATAGCCTGGAGATGCACATCTTGTGAGGTTTTTCCATGACTCAAAAAGAATTACTTTTTGTATTACAGAGTCGATCAAATGTCTATGTGGCCCATACTCCTGCTGGGACATCTGTGCAAAATATTCTCCACTGGAGCCAGGTGAGAATGCTTAATTTGTCATCTTTGTTAAAGGTCCCTTCACATTTTGACTGGACTAGCCAGAGGTTTATATTTATTTCAAAATAAAAGTATCCCAGTCAGTGATGTTTCAATGATGTAAAACATCACGAAAATATTGTAGAGGATGGGAGCACAGGAATGGCTTAAGAAAATCATAAGAGAGGTTCAACAGTAAGATAGTCAGGTAAGTTCATTCTGTCTGTAGTCACCTCAAAGGGATGCTTCAGAGAAGTTTTTTTACATTGTCCTTTTTGGCTCTTCTAGCTAACTGACCAGAGAATTTTGTGCTGCAACCTCAGGTAGAAAAGCTTGTGTATGTATAGAAAACTTCGATTTGGATGAGATGTAGTCATTATCTTTCAGAGTAACTGTATTGTACAATTTTCCAATTAAAGCTTCAGGAATTGTGCCAAATACCAGTGTACCTTCATTACGGAGCAGATGTACTTCCTGGAGTTGATTAGGTGCTGACCAACATTTCTATGCACTGTCTTTCTGACTGAAAAAGCCTGATTCTTGCATTTGCAATTTCCTAAATTTGTTTGCTTGTGCAAGGGAAAAACTACCGTTGCACAATGGTAGCCCATTGCCACCACCTTTGAAAACCTAGCCAAGCTTCCCTCTCCTTTTAGGCAGTGAATTCTGGGGAACTCCGTGCATATGACTGGGGGAGTGAGACAAAAAATCTGGAGAAACGCAATCAGGTAAGAGAATCAAATACCATCTGCTGAAAATGTATGCTTTGGGATGTGTAAGGGGGAAGTCATGCTAACCAGCTATTCTAGGAATTGGAATAAGTTACTACAAGTCAAGCAGAAAATGTAAGGCTTTGATTCCATTTGAAACATGAAAGTTGACAGCTCAGTGGCCTCTGTAATTCTACTGGAGCAGGAGGCCTGTAGGCTGCCTAATGAAAAGGGCCCTGGGCCTCTTAGAAGTCATGGGGTAGGCCTAATCCAGGGATAAGTATAGCCTATTGTGGACGGGAGAAACATCCTTGTAGAATCAAAAGAAAAACAGGAATGGCGATGGTGTGACTAAGTCAAAAACAAAAACCCAAACCACAAAAAGCAAGAAATGATAAGTGCTGATCTGTGTTCTTGCTTCTCAACTAAAATCTTGTGTGATAGTGGTTAAATTACTTTGATTTGCCAAGAACACTTTAACTTTTAAAACAAGGACAATGGAAGTGGGAAGTGGGTACTCCTTTAGAATTCTTTTTGAGTTCGGTGTGAATTTTAATGAACATGTGATTTGAGTGTTTGCAACAGGCATTTACTTTTACCTTACTTGGTTCAAATTAACTTAGAGCTAAAGGCCATTTTGTGGAGTTTCTCTATGTTTTTGATTCCTTCAACACTAACAGGGATCTTTCCTTTATTAATATTTTTTTCAGTGCTGGGTTGAACCTAGGACATTGTGCATGCTAGGCAAGCCCTGTACTATTGAGCCACATCCTAGCATCAACTACTTTACTTTTTAAGACAATTTAGGTAATGGATATGCAGCTCGGTGGTAAAGCATGGGCTATGAGCTTAATCCCCACCAGTGCACACCTACAGGCAATCTAAGTCATATTTTATGTGACCCAGTAAATTACTACTTATATCCTCACTTCACAGATAAAGAAATTGAGGTCTAATCTGATTAAATAATTGACTTAGAGACTGGAATAGGAGCTCTTAAACAAGTCTGCATGAGTCTCACACCATGAACCTTCCACCACCACTAGTGGCATGCCTGTCATGTTTATTCGAAAGCTCATGATAGTATGGAAGTCAAACTATTATCTGGAGTTAAAATTCTTCTTTTGCTCTAGCCTACTCCTATAAAGTACAACGTTGAAGACATGACAGTTCCAACGGCCATGTGGTCAGGAGGGCAGGACTGGCTTTCAAATCCAGAAGATGTAAAAACACTGCTCTCTGAAGTGACTAACCTCATCTACCATAAGAACATTCCTGAATGGGCTCACGTGGATTTCATCTGGGGGCTGGATGCTCCTCAGCAAGTGTACAGTGAAATAATACATCTGATGAAAGAGGAGGCCAACCTTTCCCAGGGAACCTGCAAGATTGCACTGTAAAGTTCCTGCAATTGACAAGCCCTAAGAACAGCCTCCTGGAATATGAGACTAAAGCCAGGCATGGAAGATTTGAGGAGGGATTTTCAGAAATGGAAACCTGCCATGTTAGTGGCAGGGAAGACAATGGTATAATACACTATACATCCCTTCAGATTTCTACATTTGGCACTATAACTTATATGTTTCTTTTCAGCTAGTAAAACTTGCTTGGTGAATTGAAGGTTCCCTATGTTATTGTATCTTCTATCATCTTGAAGGGCAGCTTTTACTTGAAAACCAGAAAGTACGGAGATATTTGCTACATCAGACAGGTGAATTTCCTCTGGATAGATTTTTTTCTGAAAATCCTATTTTGGAGTAGTAAAGGAAGATGAAAATTATGACAGATACTTAGTTCATAAATCTCTGGGTAGTCTTGGGCAAAATGCGATCAGTAATAACTTTGTTTCCACAGAGACAGGATCCTACCTCAGGAAGCCAAGGGGCTTTTAGGGCAAACCAAAGAAATCAGTATACAACATGTGTGAAATATGTGTTAAACATCCTAAGAATATTTAAGGACAAAGCAAAGAAATCATTGTATAGTAGGAATGAAATATGTGTTAAACATCCTCAGAATGTGGTCACGTATCATATTTAGATCCCAAGAAAGGTAATTTGTGGGACATTTGTGAACTTTGCAGTAAGCACATTGTGTATTGCAGATAGCATTTGCATGTGCATGTCAGGGCCTAGATCCTAGGATAAACTTGTTGGAGAGTTTACAGCGTATTGCTTAGAGACCCATTGGCCCAATTTTCTACCTCTGAAAATTAAAAACTATAAAGGAAATATTATGATGTCATGAGCATCATATTATCATGTATTTTGTTCTTCGATCTCAAGAAAGCTATTGTTAGATAATTATTCAACATTCACAACTCTAGATTTATTTCTTAAAACATTGTTAAAGATGACGACTGTAAATTATATAAATAGTTTTTTGCAATATCAATTCTGAAAACAAATCAAAAATATGCTCTGCATGTTGAAGGCATTGTTGAAGATATACTAGTGTACAAAGTTATTTATTTTTGTCTCTTAGAGGCACCATGTATCTCAGTCCAATGCTAAAGTACCTTAAATTATTTCTTTAGAGACATTTAAAACCTACAGAATATATACACACTACGGCTTGCCATAGGGTCTTTGCATATAGGCCCATAAATATTTGCATTTGTATTTTATTAGTTCTTGTCCCATGTAAGAATAAATCATTCATTCTTAGACTACATCTGTTTTATACATCTACTTAGTCTAGATCTACAGCTCTGCCTGACACAGTCTTGATTTTCAAAATGCAATCAGATACATAAGGTATGTTTATTTTTACTGTCTCATTTCACAAAGGACGTAACAAACGTATTTTAGCACTTGTAATCTCTCACTTAAAATATAACCAGATACCTTCTCATTATATTTCTTCAATTTTGTGAATAATTCCTTTATCTAAATAAGTTACAATCACAGTTTTAAATTTTACGAGTGGAAAGATAAATAATTGAGTTTGGAGGTGCACCACAGTGGTAGGGAATGCTTAGCATGTGTGAAGCCTTAGGTTCAATCTTCAATACCTACAAAAATATGACATAAGTAAGTAAAGCTAGTATTTGCTTTATAATTGCAAGATCATAAATTTATTCATTTTTATTATTTATTTTCTGTACTAGAGGTCAAATGCCACACCCACACTCTATTGAGCTACACCTCCAACCCAGAAAGATGTTTTTGAACAGACGGTTTGTTCAAACCAAGGTGGCTTATACGTGTTAACTGGTACCAGAATAATTTGTAGACTGCAGATAAACCCGCTCACAGAAAATAAGCACACAGAAGAAAATACTCTGCTTTGTAGTGTTTGCCAAGTTCTCAGGTGTAGACAGGTTCATCCTTGACAACTGATGCATGCTTTTATTACATTGTTTCATCAAAGAAATATTTACATTGGAATCTCTAAATCCTTGCATGTGCATGCACCACTCAATACAACGGTACATATTTTGATTGTTCCTTAGTACTTACGGCATCTGGGAGGAGCAGTCGCTCTTAGGACACGAACAGTGTCCTTATGATGAGGGGTAAGAGAACACTATCTGGTAACTTCGACTTTCTTTTCTTGGGGAGATTGAGTTGGAAACAGATTTTGACAGAAGTGGATACTTCAACAGCTTCATGTTTCCTCTAGAAGGATTATGATCATGGTGAACTCCACTGAACAAAATTGTAAACATCAAGCTCTTCAAAACCATGGTAGCCATCATTCTCCCTAAAAAGTGAGATCCATAGACCAGCAATCCATAACACAGATAAAATCCAGTCTTTTAGCTGAGTCTCTGTCTCCATCTGTGAGGTCACAGGATTATGATGCTTTTCTTAGCATTAATTCAATCTGGGAAAATTTTAGTTTCTTCACAATATCCAGTGAGCTCTCACCCTCCTGGGGAGAAAAAATTAATCACAGTTATTTACTTCTAATACATCCAAATGCCAATGGAAAAGGTTTACTAAACAGTGATTGACTCGTAGACATAGTTAAAGCTTTAAATGTCATTTAGTTCTAAGAGTCACGGGGTAACTTTGTCCCTTAATAAGAACCATCAGCTTTCCTGTTATTCTCATGGGAGACAACGAAGGCAATGAACGTGTTTCAACATAAGGCTTACATGAGATGAGGCATCTAGGATGACTTCTGACCATGGTTCTCAGATCCTTACCTTATTTTTTATCATGGGGTCTGCATGGGCTTGCAGAAGCAGAGGGATGAGAGTCTGGTTTTTCATTTTGCAGGCATAATGTAGAGCAGTGCAGCCATACTGAAATACAAAGGGCCAACATCTGAGCTCATCCGTCAGGCTCTCCACAAACTTCAGGAAGTTGTTTCCCTAGCAACTATTCAGTGTGCAGTGCACAGATAAGCAAAAGCCAGATCTGTGGGCACCTGTATTTCTCATACTGAAATACCTTAACTCTGCTGTTTCACTATGCATGTTAAGACTCTAGAAGCCATTTATCTATTCCTCCTTTTTATTTTCTGTTCCAAATTAAAGGATGTAATGTATACAAGTCTGCTGAGATACTAGGCTGTTGTCCCTTCATAATTCTATATTCCTGGTTCATTATTCTATCATCTTTTTCCTTAAGAATTTCCACACAGACCTTTCTACAAATACATCGTTTGGTTCCTGGTCATAGCCTCAGTCTGAACAAGGTACATGATCACATCACTACAGAGCATCTGTAAGATTATAGCAGTTTGACATTGAAATCCATACTCAGTTTGTTATACTTAACATTATATACTTTAAAGTGGTGGTTATACTCTGATACTACCAATTTCGATTATTAACTATAGTTAATAATTGGTGTTTCAAGTTTTGCCTTTCAAATATAAAAAAACCTTATGCTTTGGGTAAGTAAAGAAATAACATTTCAAACTATCAAGACTAACAGAAGCTTTTCCACTGGAATTTCTCCTAAAATTATATGATATAATGCACTTTTTATTAGGTGGTGGCATTATTAGTGATATGTCTAGCTGTGACTCTTTCCACACAAAATAGTATCTAACTAATTGAAAATATGAAACATTGCATTATGTGCAGTTAGGACATGGGTCACAATGTTCACATCGTTTTTGAAACATGATATGTATGTGCACAGGCACATTTGTGTGCTAGGCAGATAATAATATCTCTATCTTGATATAGATGCACATATAATTAGGTAGGAAAATACTCAAGAGAAATTTGTGTCACCTGCACAATTTTTAATTCTTTTAGTTAAATGACAAGACCAAGCAAAACCTTCAAGAGTCCTTTACTGAACCTATAATAATCTTACTTAATAAAATTTCAAAGATGTTTAAGAAAATAAATTACTCCAAAATTCTTCTTGAAATAAAGGAAAACATATTTCATAGGCATATTATCTTGTGCTATCCCTCTCCCTTTCTTTCTCCATCTCCTCTCCCTTTCCCTCTCTCTTTCTCTCCCTCATGCACATACTCACACACAACTGCATCAATTCAAACACAATTGAAATATAAACAAAGGTAAAATAAGAAGTGGAAGCAGGGATGAGAACATAATCTCTACCACTACACAATGGTAATACACACAGTGTCACAAATACAATGATAGGTTTTAGAATCAAATTTCAACCTCCTTTCTTAATTAAACACTGGGAACCTAAAGCTTTACTGTATTACTATAAGAAATTGAGTGCCATAAAAATATACTTTTGACCTATTCTGAGCCATTAAAGGAAAAGATGAGTGCCATGGTGCAGCAGTAAATGTATAAACAGAATTTTGTTACAGGAAAGGGTAGGTGGCGTAACACCTGTGACCACTACCCTTAGCAATCCTGGGATCTTTCTCTAACCTTTGTTCTAATCAGACTTTCATTTGCGAAAGGGGTCTCTGGAGCTGAACTTGATGGTGCGTGTATACCTGCAATCCCAACTATATTTGGCAAGGTGGAGAAAGAAGGATAACCATTTTAGGCCAGCCTTGGCAAAAACACATGACCATATCTGAAAAATAAGGAAAAAAGGACGAGGAATATGTAGCTCAAGTGATTAGCACCTGTCTAGGAAGCACAGGCCCTGAGTTCAAACTTCAGGATCATGTATAATTTAAATTAAATAGAGACAGATAGATTGAGAAATTCTCTCTGCTAGTGGTTGGGATCTGGGCTACAGAAAGGCTGTTAATATCCATGGAGCATTTACTATGCGCCAAGCTCTTTGCTACATGCTTCACAGAAACCCATTCTATAAGACAGTTGCTATCAATACCGCCCCCCACCCCCGTAGCTTTACAAATGAGGAAACAGAAAGTCAAATAAGTTTGTAACTTCCTGAATCCCTCATAAGTAAAAGGTGCCAAACTTCGATTTGCACACTGGCATTATAACTCCAGCTTCTTGATACTGGGGACTGTATTTGGTTATTAGAGCCTCCAATTTCCTTAACTTCTTACCAATATCAAAGACTTTTCTTTTCAAAATGTCCTATAATCAATAAAGATTTTATTCTCATGATTTTATTATAAGAACATGAATAACCCTAAAGCTGCCTAGCTAGCAGTGAGAAAAATAAAAGAAACTAAATGTAAAATAGAGCAAGCACTTCGATAAGTGATAATCACATGAGTTGTAAAAAGCACTTCAGAATTTTTTTTCTGATGGCTGAAAATACACTTACACAGTCTGTAGCATTCACTTCCACACCAGCATCGAGGAGCATTCGTACGAGATACTCATTCTGCTTTGTCTTTGATACCTATTAAAAACAAGCATAAGAGTTGTATTACAAACATTTATTCCATCTTGTGCCTCAGACTAATTTATTCAAGTTTTGTCTTCTACTTGCAATATGACTAGATCCCCACAGAATAATACTCAAGGTATTATTCTGCCAAAGATCCGTGCAATTCAGTTCATCAAGGTGAAAGATGACTTCAGACCCTCTACAAATACCCTCAGTGTTCACTGACTTCTAACTCAAAACCTTTCAGATTTGTCTTCTAACTTATGTGACTCTTGAACATCAGAGAAAAACATACAGAGCCAGTACTCCTCAGACAGAATAAAGGGAAAAATGTATGAAGAAAATTATATTTCCAGTAGTCAGGGTTTCAGCTTACTTCAGATGTTTCTTAGTTGAGATTACATGATTTTTCTTAGTGCACCTCACACAGAGTATTGTATCATTGCTTTATCTTCCTCTGTTACTTTTCTTCTCACTTATATCATAGCATCACTTGCAGATTAGAAACATCTTTAACGATGGGTCCCAATTAATAATGGTTCCATTTATGATTTTTTCAACTTTGTGTTGGATGGAAAGTGGAGGACATTCAGAATAAATCAGGCTTTTGAATTTTTTAATTTCGGTCTTTTCCTGAGCTAGTACTAGGCAGCATGAGGCTGGGCAGTGGCAGAGAGCTGCACCTCCCGGTCAGTCATGTGATCACAAGGGGAAACAGCTTTTATTCTATCATGTAGCTCAATTGTAATGTTTGGTAGGCTAGGCCTATTAAGTGAATGTTCTGTTTGACATTTCCATCCTATGAGAGCTTCATTGGGTTGTGATGCCATCAATAGTCAAGGAGCACCTGAACAAGCCAAGGACTTAGTTTCTTACTATTTCTTGACAATATCTCACTGTCTAGCAACACATGATAAATCATAGATGACTCTTCCCTCTTTGTCCCAACATTGTACTCACCATGAGGAAATAACCAATCAGCAGGACAGGCATCAAAAGGACAATAAGTAGATAATCAAAGAAAGTAAATCTTTTCTTCACGGCATAATGCAAGCAGGTTCTCTCTTTCTACAAATTAAGCAAAGAACTCTTTGTTTCAAAATTTTACATTTCAGATTATCATATCAAAAAGTTTAGTTTATGCTTTAAAATTTTTTTAATGTACCAAAAACACCTTTTTGCTTGTTTTCTGATCAGTAAGCTCAGGTTTCCATGAATAGAACTGTTAATCAATCCAGTGTAAAGGAAATCTGCAGTAGCAAATAATAGAGGTGAATGTACATTTAAGAAGTTATCAGAGGGCAGATTCTCACGCTCATTGTAGTTTTTAAAGAAAATAGATAAGATGTATGAAGAGGAAAAGAGAGGAAGAATGCAACCAAGAAACCAGTGTATGTCCTACAAAATTAAGAAGACTGGAAGAAGGGGCGGAGAGGAGAGGGACAGAGGGGTGACATTGATCAAAATACATTCTACCCAGCCAAATGAATAAATTATTCTTTTCTACCTCAGCAATACATGATAAATCACAAAACATGCTTGCTGATTTTACTCCATTGCATTTTTTGTTCAATAAAATGTCCTTATTGTATTCCAAAAATTGGGAAAAAAAATAGAACCATGGATATTAGAAGCTACAAGCAATGATAAAATAAAATTGAGGAATAGGAATGTAAAACAATTCCAGAGACAAGAAATCTTAGAAATTCCTAATTATTATTTATTATGCACAATTACACTTCCCACTAATGTGTCACAGCTCACCTGGTTTTTAAGGTTGACATTAGCGTTTCTTTTTAAAAGGAAGGAAATGATTCTGACATGTCCTCTCCTGCAGGCACAGATGAGAGGAGTATCTCCATTGAAGCCATCTTGAATGTTGATATAGTTGTTGTCTGTTTTTACCCATTGCCACACTTGTCCCAAGTCATTCTGGTAGGCTGCCTGGCAGATAGGCTGAATAGAGAGAAACAGAAACAGTTCTTGAAATACACATATCGTAAATCCACAAAAAGGAGAAGCCACCATTTTCTAAATCACTTGAAATATATTTCCAAATTGTAACATATTGCTATGTATGCTAAACTTTAAAAAAAATCCTCTCAGCTATACCTTGCTATAAACCTGGAATAAGCATTAGCCCATGAGAAAGCTCTTACATTTTCCAAACTTGCTGAGGAAGTGTAACTAGACAAGCACTGAGTAGAAAGAATGTTGGGATGAATGGGTGAAAGGCTATATATCTGACTTATTTAGGATATTATATGTTATGCTTTCAAATAAATAGGACTGTCAGGAAAGCATGATTTGTCTAAAGCGAAAATAAATAAATGTGTGAGGGGGAGGGAGGAGTTCAGGAATGAATTGATGACAAAACAAGAACTGCAAGTTCCGGAAGTGGCTCTGTACTCGAGGCACTTACCATAGTTGAAAAACAATGGTATTAGACAGCGCAGATTCTGTGTACAAAAAAATACTACAAAGACCTTTCTGAAAGTACAGTTTCAGTTTAGTGGCAATGCTACCCTCATCTTGCCAACTTCTCCTGTTGGAAACTTTTATTCTACAAATAATTAAACCATATTCCACACCCACCACCCAGACTACTCTCCTGTCTACTCCCTCTGACTAAACAAATCCCTCAATCTGCCTTCATTTCCACTTTATCCAAAAAGTCTTCCTTGTCTCCCAGATTTTGTATTACTTCTTTACTTTTCTTTCTTTTTTTTTTTTTGCTGGTCATGGGGCCTGGACTCTGGGCCTGGGCACTGTCCCTCAGCTCTTCAGCTCAAGGCTAGTGCACTACCACTTGAGCCACAGTGCCACTTATGGCTTTTTCTGCATATGTGATGCTGAGGAATCGAACCCAGGGCCTCATGCATGCAAGGCAAGCGCTCTATCACTGAGCCACCTTCCCAGCCCCAGATTTTGTATTACTTCTATCTCCACCTCTTCTCCAAATTATGTACAACCATGTGTTCTGAGCTGACATAAGTCAGAAGCAGGTTGAGGTGGCACTGAGACAGGGCAGGCACTTGAGTCCAGGCTACAAACCTTGCACTGACACTATATCCACTCCACTCCCCACTACATCCCCAACATTCGACACAGCGCAGGGCATGTAGCAGGCCAACATGAATATTTTTACACTGACTATATGGGGACATTTCTTAAAGAGCAACAAAATAAGTTGCTTTTTATGAACAATACTTAATAGCATTTAAGATGGTATATCTGGCCTATGAGCATGCTCAATTTATTGATGTTATTATTGTTTATTAAGTCCTTTTTGTCTCTATTTGAGACAAATCTCAGATGTGAGCATTCCTAGGGGTTAAGATGAAGTACTAATGTTCTACAAGAGAGAAAGGTGACAACGGTTCACAACTAGAAGAGAGGCACTCTAAGCTTCCAACACAAAGAAATGATAGATCATGAAGGAGTTTTGAAAATGCTAATTCTGTTGATTTGGTTATTATTACACATGTATCAAATTTTTTTAATTTAATTTTATTTTATTTGAGAAGATACTGTACAGAGGGGTTACAATTACATGGGCAGGATAATGCATACATTTCTTACCAAGCATTGCAGCCTCCTCCTTTGTTTACCCTTCACCTCCCTTCCCAGCCTCCCCCCTCCCCCCCACCCAATCATACTCCCCCTCCCCCCCTACTCCGACATTGTAAAGCTGGTTTTGACATGATATTTTGTACTTCTCATTGTTGCAACAGGTCCACCTGAATCCTTAAACGACTTGTTTGTCCCCGTCTCCTCCACATGTTATACTGACATCAAATATAGTGAAAGCGGGGGTTACACTGTGGGGGAGGGACATACAAAGCAACAAAGAAATAATCTTATAAATGCATTAGAGCACATGCATCAAATTTTCACACTGTACCACGTTATTATGATCATTAAAAAGTATGCAACAGCTGGTGGCTCCCTCCTGTAATCCTAGCTACTCAGGTGAATGAGATCTGAGGATCAAAGTTTGCTCCCGACCAAGGCCAACAGATCCAAAAGCCTCCTCTCTCTAATTAACCAGCAAAATTCCATAAGTGGAGGAGATATGGCTTAAGTAGTACAGTGCCAGCCTTGAACAACCAGAAAAAAAAAGCTAAGTAAGAAGCACAAATCTCTAGTACTCATACAAACAACAACAACAACAAAAATTGCAAAATAGCTGGGTACCTATAATCTCACTACTCCAGAAAGTAAAGGCAAGAGGATGGTAATTTTCAGGCCAACCTGAGCTACATAGTGAGACCTTACTTCAAAAGAATAAAAATGAATTTAAAAATTAAAAGGAGGATGGAGGAAGAGAGGGGAAGGAAGGGGAGGAGGAAGATTTCCAGAAAAGGAAGGTCGATCCAGAGGTTTCATAAACTGACAGAGCAAAAAAACAGAATACAGTGTTTATTGTGGAAGTAAATATTTGGGTTCCAGACAGCTCCACCAAGTAACATCTGTGTTACTTCAACAGCTTACCTCAACACATTTTGCTGAGCTTCCTTCTCCATTTAATAACCATTCTTTCCTTATTACGTTACAGAAACAATTAAATGTGAGTGCATAGACTAAGCACTTAGCTCAGATCTGACTCATACAAAACCTTCAATTAGTGATAGCTAGCTACTCATAATTATTACAGTATAAGGAGCTGGTGAAAATGGACAGAGATGATTAAAAAGAGCAGATCATTGTTCAAACAGAGTAAAGGAAAAAAAAATAGGATAGAGAGCAAAGAATGAATCTAGCCTTATTATCCAGAAGGAAGATTGTGGTTCCATGGCCAAAGCAGGAGAAAAGAACAGATAGAACTTGAGACTTACTAAAATACTTTGCCACAGTCTGAGATCTGATCCTCAGGGTTGATGTTAATGTGGAATTACCACGAGTACATAGATTGGTTGGTAGATAACTAGATTAACATGCCTTTGATGTTAAGATAGATAAATGAGTTAGGGGCACAGGAGATGGGATTACGCCAGAGAAGAGGCTCTTTCACGAGGTAGAGAAGATGAGAAATGTCTGCATGAGCAAAACAAAAGTGTGCAATGGATTTAAGCATCCATTTGCAGACCTAAACCAGTAAGCTGAAGCCAAGAATGCTGGTTTGTGACATTGTTTGTGATATTGTCAGGGAAAGATAAAGTGAAGAGCATGAAGAGTTTATAGAGTCTGTCCCATTCTCCAGGAAAATGAGAGGAGAGTGATTTATCACAAAATTCAGAATAAGTGAGCGCCTTAAGTAGCCAGATGGATGGAGATGAATGGACTTGAAATAAGAGACAAATAAACACAAAGGGAAGAATTACGGTATATATACTACTATGTACATTATGTGCCGTAATGTGCGCTAGGGCTAGTGTAAGACCCAGATGTGGGGAAACCCTTTAGTAGAATATCAGCTAAAAAAAAAATCTCTGCTTCCTGTAACTCTATTGAGATAGACTAATATTAAAATTGTCCATATGCCAGGCGCTGGTAGTTCATGCCGAGCTACTCAGGAGGCTGAGATATAAGGATTAAAGTTCAAAGTCCATCTGGGTAAAAAGTCCATCATATTCTTATATTCAATTAGCCACCAGAAAACCAGAAGTAGATCTGTGGCTAAAGGGGTGGAGCACTAGCTTTGAGTGAAAAAAAAATCTCCTGGACAGTGCCCAGGTTCTGAGTTCAGTGCCCAGGCCCCATGACTGAAAAATAAATAAAATTTGTCCATAGTTACCATACTTTGTTTTTCTTGCATCAAATGGGACAATTCTTGCTAGAATAAATGCTCTAAATAATGCTTCCAGGATTTGCTCAATCTGACCATTTGTGTGGAAACAATGAGGATTAAATGCATTCTTCATGATACTTCTTCAAGAGCAAAAATTGCATGCCGCTGAAATCTCACTCTGTCCACATCCCATACTGATTTTCCCAGAATTAAAATATAAGAAGTGTTTAGTCTGGAGCCAATGGCTCAGACTTGTAGTCCTAGTCAAGAAGCTGATATTGATCAAGATGTGTTGTATTCATAAACCCATAGGTTGAATTGAAATCCCTTTGGACAGCTATGTAAAGATAATAATTAGAAACTAAATTAATTAGTTAAATACATAAAATAAAGAGGTTAATATGTACATAGCTTTTGACCTTTTCTGCTTGTCCCAAACATATACTAGTTATTGCAAATAAGGAAAACCATGGGATCTATGTTTCTTTGGGCCTGGTTTATGTCACTTAATATAATTTTTTCCAAGTTTTTCCATTTCCTAACAAATGGGGTGATGTCATTTTTTCTGATAGAGGCATAGAATTATATATCACATTTTCTTGATCCCTTCATCTACTGAGGGGCATCTGGGTTGGTTCCATATCTTAGCTATGGTAAATAATGCTGTAATAAACATAGCTGTGCTGGTAGCTTTAGTATGGTCTGTTTTGTGATCATTTGGGTAAATGCCCAAAAGTGGGATTGCTGGGACAAGCAGAAAAGGTCAAAAGCTATGTGCATATGACCAGATAAGATGATGTTAAAAAACAAATCGTTTAAATAGGGATACAGGTGGACCCATTGCAACAATGAGACGTACAAGTCGTTATGTCGAAAGCGAACTTTACAACTTTGGTGGGGGGGGGGGGAGGAGGGTTGGGGGGGAGCAAGGGAAAATGGGATGGGAAGGGGAAACAAAGGAGGAGGCTACAATGCTTGATAAGAAATGTACTCATTATCTTGCTCATGTAATTGTAACCCCTCTATACAGTATTTTCACAATAAAAAAAAAACTAAAAAAAAGATGATATTAAGCAAAATGAACCCCAAGATAGGGACACAAGTGGTTTTTTCTTTCTTGCTATTGTTTCTAACATATTTATAATGTACCATGTAATTTTATGTTTCTTTGTATGTTCCTCCCCCATGGTATAACCCTTGTTGTCACTGTATTTGATGTCGGTGCCCTGCATCTTGCATATATACTTCTCTAATTTGGGGAGGGGAAGGGAAAAAACAAAATGCTTAAATAAAGATATAGGTTGACCCACTGTAACAATGAGATGCGCAAGACACTATGTTGAAAAACAAACTTCACAATTTGGGAGGGGGAGACAGTATAGTTGTGGAGGTGGGAGGGAAAGGAAGGTAGGAGAAAACAAAGGAGGAGGTAACAATGCTTGATAGGAAATGTACTCATTACATTGCTCATGTAACTGTAACCCCTCTGTACAGTACTTTTACAATAAAAAAGTATTAAGAAAAATAAAGAGGTTAAAATGGAAGGATCAAGGTTTCAAGCCAACCCAGGTAGACAAATCTTAGATGATTTTATCTCCACCTAACCAACAATAACAAACAAACAAACAAAAATGTGGAGGTATGGCTTATTGGTATATTGTGGACATTGAGTGAAAAATATAAACAAGGGCTCAAGGTCTTGTGTTTGTGGACAGTATGATACACACTCAGCATGTGATTCATGACCTAATTTATTTACCAATCAGAGCTGGAAAAACATCTGATGTTACCTTCATAACATAGAACGAACTGAACTGCTTGTACCATTATGGCTACCCAAAACAAAACTTTCCCCAAACCAGTCCCATTTTCTAGTAGTGTGTCCCCAAAATTTGAGTTTCCCAAACTCTTCATGTAAGGTAGGCTTATGTGGAACATTGCCTGAGGCTCAGAGGACTTGGCTCATTGTTTATTAGCCATCTCTACACTGATACTTCACTAATTCTAATGTTCCATTAAATGTGAAGATTTGTGATTTTTGAAAATGAAAATTCCTTCCTTCTTCCTATCCTCCCTCCCTTCCATCTTCCCTCCCTTGTTTCCTTTCTTTTTTTTCCTTCCTACTTTCTTTCCTTTCTCCCTTCCTTCTCTCCTTTTTCCCTTCCTTCTTTTCTTCCTCTCTTCCTTCTTCCCTCTTTCCCTTCTTCCCTCCTCCCTCCCTGCTTCCTTTGTTTTTCCTTTAACTTTCTAATATTGCATCCTAGAAAATGTCACTACATGCCAAACAGAAATTGGTTTCCATTAGAGCGGCCATCTGCAACTTCTGTTCCTGACACACGCCCTTCATTTACCTTTCCAATAGAAGATTCTTTGCAATACCCTCTACTCTTGCCACTTTAACCTCATTCTGTAATCAGCACATCGGCAATTCCTTGTTTTTGAATATTTCTTACTCATCTGTACAGAAATGAAAATCTTGATGTCACTAAACAGAGCCATCCTATTTTATAACATGATCTTGATACCCACTGAAGGTCAATTACTGATGAGGCTACAAAATCATTAACAAATAGAGCTAACACACACACACACACACACACACACACACACACACACACACACACACACACACACACCACAATCCTCCCACCTGATCTTAAACATAGTATAGAGAAACATTGTTTTTTTTTCAGACTATCTGCGTCAGAATTCCAAAGGATGAGACCACACTTTCCCCTGAATTCATACAGAATTCCAACCAGCAAACAGAAAATGTAACCAGTATTTCCTTCCACGAACTCAGAAAACCTAAGCTGACTCACTTCTCTTCAGTAATTTTATCCATAACTCAAGTCATATTATTAGTCCTAGGTATTTCACAACACACTATGAGTCTAGGACTCAAAATATATAACGTCATGGGGAAATAATGAGAACTTACTTGCCAAATAGAAAAAAAAATTCTGAAAGGATTAAAACTTCCCAGGTAACTCATGTGTTTCATACTATTGCTGCTAGAGCACATAGACAAGCAAGCAGCATGATACTAAAGGGCCTAGTAACTGCCCAATTATGAGACTGGGTTGCACAACATTTATTTCAAACATACCTTATACTATGTGTGATTCAATATTAATCATGAGCTTTGAAGTTACTTATGAGATTTTAGGTAACTTTGGACTTTTTACAGGGTGTGGTATGTGTGTGTGCATGTGTTATACTTTTTGATAACTTTAAACAAAATTCTAAGGAAGCTTGTCCTCATTATGATTGAAAAATAAAATCTTCTTATTGACATTTAGAAATAATTAAACATGCCTTGCTTTGCCTTACTGTGACTCAAGCCATTGCCAGACTCACACTCAACCAACTGACAATTGCTCTGCTCTTATAGAGACTTTACTAAGTATCTTATCTTTAAGAAGTTGTACAAAGGAGTTGCCATTGAACAAATCACTTCATGAATGCAGCTAGTCAATGTCAGCCTTTTCACATTCTCACCCACCCTGCCCAACTTGCCCCTTCCCTCATTTTCCTAATTTTTAGGTTATATATTGAACTTGTTTGCCATTTAACGAAGCAGTTTATGTGTACAATGTATGTTCATCTGTGTTACTCCTTCAACATCTTCATCCCTTAGACTCACGCCTTCCCTAATTGTTCTCAATTCTGTGGTATATACAAGGAATTATTGCCTGCATTTCCCACCTTGTTCCCTTCATTTGGGGCCAATGAGAGAGGGATACAGAAGTTTTTTTTTTCTCCTTAATGCAGCTGTTCTCAGGGCCCAGGCAAGAACTTGGCCTCCCAGTGTGGCCCATGGACCAGCAGAATAAGCATTAAGAAGCAGAGATGTGTGGGTTGTAGGTCTCATCAGACCCAGAAGGAAAATTTGCACTTGAATAAGACCTATAAAGTATCTATGTACATATTAATATTTGAAAAGCTCTGCTCTAGAGTAGTATTTTTCTTTCTTGGGATGGTGGTAAAATGATCATCCACATGAGAATCATCTTCCATTCTCCTTTTAAAATGTCATTTGCTGGACCCCAAACCACAGGACAAATAGAACAGGCTTGCCGGGGTAGGTAGAACCTCTTTATGAGACTAAAGTCATTGAAAAAGACATATTCTTAATTTTAGAATGATAGAGTGATCAAACCACACACACACATACACACACACACACATACACACACACACACACCAGGCATAGCATTCAGAATAAGATCAATTTAATTGTTTTTTATATTAGAAAATTAAAACTGGCCCAGGAGATTCCTTTGAGCACAGAGAATGGAATGCAGACTGACTAGTTAATTGTGTCAGGGAGAAGGAATAAATTATGAAAAATAATGTTATTAAGCCACTTGCACTCGTAACATTACTCTCTGTGGTCCATGAAATATTATCAAAACTTTATTTGATGCTAATAAGTTACTTTCAATAAAAAAATAATTTTCATTTCTATCAGTTATGCAAGAAAATGCTCAAAATCTCAAAAGTATACTGTGTTTCAACCTGTTCTGTATTCCTGTTAACAATTTTTCAATAACCAAGCTGAAAGGTTAGTCTTGTCATGCAGTTCCATAGAATAAGTCCATCTTTCCAATCATATACAATACCTATTTCCCCTTTGGATGTTTAACATGAGGACACCACAGCTTCTAACTAACATTTTAGTATTTCAAAGTAACTTGTGTTAAACACACACATTTATGACATATATATGTATATATCAAACATACAAACACACAGGTCTTTACTTTTATTTTCCTGTCTGAATGTTCATGAAAGTAAACAGAAGTAAAGGAGACATCTAACAGGTATAGGAAATTATATCTGAAAGCCTGTTAACACCTTTGAAATCCTACTTTCACATCTAGGGCATACCTCAGAATACAGGATTCCCATACTGGTACTTCACGTTGTTTACTTCACTTATACTGCTTCTGGAATCTTCCGGAGTTATATCTGATTAACATCAAAACTCTTCCCGAAGAGAAAGGTCCCCAGCAATCCAAGCGAGTGGCGAGCCCTTTCTTTCCCCGCCTGTTAGTGCTGTTTCGACTATGCACACAGCAACACACCTGGCAGAAACAGCTAATGAAGCAAGGCATCGGCTTACCACGGAATGACCCGGATGGTGTATCATGTCATGTTACAACCGGGGGAGCCAGTTTCTGACTCATATTTGCTCTGTCAGGCAAGAAGGAAGCAAAACTGAGATTGGGAAGGTGGCAAGTTCTTAAATTGGCAGGAAGGACTCAGGGATCAAGATAGAACACTGTATTCAGGACATGTACTCACAGAGATCAAAGTGACAGTAATCAGCTCAGTGACTTACTACGGTTGGCCTGGGTTTTGTAGTAGAGCCAAAGTTACAGTAGGGTAGGAGCCTCGATGTATGGGTGTGGTTGCAACCCAGGTAGTGCTGCCCAACTCAACTTTACAGGATTATTTTTCTTTTACTCCTGATCCTTCTTAGGGTTATAAAAAAAAGAGAGATGATATACCTCTGAGGCCTTATTGTTCACTATATCATATCATGCTCTGAGTTTAAAAAATAAAAGTACAATCTCAAGTTTGACAAAATTTTGTCTATTTTAATTTGTGATATTTTAGAAAGTTGTTTGGGTCCTAGAGGGAAAACTATTTGCCTACCCCTCCCCATTTTTTAATGCTAGAGATCAAACCTCAGCACATATTAGGCAAGTGAGCTACTAAGCTAACCCCCTATCTCTATCTCCTGTGTTTTGTTTTCGTTTTTTTGAAATTAATTTCTCAAGATCACAGCTATAAGTCTTTTATCAGCCAGGTTCTTATCTTTGATCTTTAAAATATGACCTATTTTTTCTCAGTTCTTAGAAATACCCAGGCTTTCCCAACAACATTTTATCTTGTATTAGAAATGACATCATACTCTACCTAGCAAATTGAAGTATGCTTGTTTCCCTAGGTCCATCAGATACATCAAAATAAGTAAACAGACCTACGAGTATTAACTTGAAATAAAACATTCTAACATGTGTACTATGAAATTCCTTCAAAAGTGCTAAATATTTCAACATCTAAAAGACATGAAAAACATCCACCAACCTATGTGATCCTCTCCAGTTTAATTACTATGATCATATAAAATAATACTTATCGAAATGAACTCCAAGAAATGGAAACAAGAGGATTTTTTGTCTTTGTTGTTGTTTTCTGTATCTTTTTTCATGTTTTGGAGAAGGTATTGAAGGGCACAGAAAAGGTGGGACAAAGGGCCAACAAATGTAGCGGTGATACGCACTAGACACTATGCTAAAATGTATATAACTATACAATTCATGGATGGGAATGGGAGGAAAAAACTGGGAGAGAGCCAGGGAAGGGATAATAGTGTTCAATAAGAAAATGTACTCATTATCTGAACTTATGTAACTGTAACCCCTCTGCACATCACCTTTACAACAAACGTGTGTGTGTGTGTGTGTGTGTGTGTGTGTGTGTGTGTGTGTGTGTGTGTGTATGAGAGAATAAATAATAGAAAAAATCAGTCAGGACTTTCTCCATACCCTACCATTTTGTAACCTTCCCTTCCCTTCTCTTTCTACTTCGAGAAATAGTGACTTCTTTATTTTCCCCCCACACTAAATCCTGGAAAAGAAGTAGCATGATGACAGATTTAACATTTTATCTGTCTTTAAATGCAGTTTTAGTGTTGTCTTAAAAATATCTTTGACTTTGAGATTCTGAAAATATTTCACATAAAATTAATAATATTGTCCTTTTTCTTACCCCTATGCTTTCCACATGCTGTAAGCCTTTGGACATATCACTTCCATTTATTGATTCAGCCAGCCTATCTGGATTGAGTGCCTGCTCTGTGTAAGGAATTATTTTAAATATTCAAAATACAGTAGCAAGCAAAACTAACATTTTCCTTAGCAATAACTTATACACTATGCTTCTATTTTACACTATCTCAATAGAGTAACTCAGTTGTAGAGCACTTCCTAGCATGTGCTTTCCAGAATTTGATCCCAAACACACACACACACACACACACACACACACACACACACGGGTCAAACCTTCTACAAAATAAGTAGAACTTAAACATGCAATTAGTTCTAAACAAATATAATTTTCTAGAAGCCCCGTTGATAAATGCTGTTCCTTTACTACCACTAATTCATCATCTTTTCAAAAAATTCTTGTTATCAGACTGGCTCTTCTGTAAGAAGACTAGACTGCATGAAGTTCTCGCACACATTAATCACGCACCTCATCCTAGTCCTGAACATCTGTGGCATCATAGGAAACCACCTTATTTGAAAAGCATGATAGAAAAAACTGGGAGGTGATGAGTTCCTCTTTAGTTCTGGGAGTAGTCCAGTTTGTGCTGATTTGCTCTCCTATCAGAAGCCTATGGAACACACACACACACACACACACACACACACACACACACACACACACACACACACACACACACACACACACACACACACTTTATTGAGTTCATTTAGAGGAAAGCAGAAATATAGTCCCTTAGAGTGCCATCTAGTGTCTATTTGCCAACTGACAGGTACAGATCCCGGAAGAGCCTGGGATATAAAGTCTTTTCCTAAAGATTAGCAAGGATCTCTTTATTTGAAACTAAATAAACTCTGAAAGGATCGTAAGAATTCCTGCTATCTATCAGTTTGAGAATTCTCTATTAGCTTGGAAACAATCCTAAAAAAGAAAGCTATGTTTGGAGACTTTCCTATTTTAAAACTGTAAATTTTGTTTGTTTGTTTTTTAAGACATCGTAGGTTTCTTTTCACTTCAGGCATAGACTCATGACCTACGGTGCAATACTCAGAAACAGCTACTACTTAGCTTATTCAGAACTGCAGACTTACCAGAGAAATAGGTGAGGTTCTGCCATTCTCCTTCTGCTGTGTACTTCCAGTTTCCAAAAGTCATAGGCAGAAAGCATGAAGAACTGTAAAACGTTTGAAATTGTGTTACCTGTAGGCAACAAATAGCCAGCTGTAGAAATGTCTGAAGATAACATAAAACTCTTGGATGAAAGCAAAGACTCTGCTATTCATAGCACATCAGTATACGAAACATGTATATAATTTTTATAATGTATAAATGTATATAATATAATGGATGGGGTTGTAGAGATTTCTGAATGTGCTGTGGTTGTGTTCCAGCAGAGAAACCTGAATCTTTTATCAGGGGCAATAAGCATGCCTTACTCTTGCTCAGCAGGAAAATGTAATCTCCACCTTCAAAATCTTTTGCTAGGCAAACATCCTTAAGTAGATAATCTGGAACAAAGGTATACAGTACTTCTGCTTGAATGGCATGAAGAATTGCAAAACACCAGTGATTTTCCAAAGACATGGTTCAATGAATCAGTGTTGGTGAAATTGAAGATATTAATCATGATGATTCAACTGACAGATAATGTTGTAGTAATACTTTTACCAGTCTAGTCCTGCAGCATAATTCTGGCTTTAATTCTGGAGTTTGAGTTCTAACCAATATACTCAGGGCTATTGATCCTAAGTAATACTCTAAAGAAATGGTCACTTTCATTTGAAAAAGAATGGCTGTTCACAACCATCCTTTGTCAGGTGTTTTGATTGGTTTATTTTGGATCCCATCTACTAAAGCCAAACATAAGATCTATTCTCTGTTAAGTCTTAAGACTAAAGGATGTGGATATCTTGGTTATATGAACTATCCAGAAAGCCTGGACCTGCTTGGGTAAAATCTACCAGATAATAAGGTTTCTGAAAGTGTTGGATTCCTAGTTTCTACAGCCTTGGGGAGATTTTCTCCTAATCTATGTAATGAAACACAGTTTCACTGATGACAACCATTTGCTTGTTTATTCTTCCACAATGTCTATTAAAAGGGCATTTTTCAGTTTCTGCAAGGTATAATTTCTGCTCATTGATTTGACAGCAACTTATAAGTTAAGTGGACAATTATATGCATTTAGTTTTTCCTAATTAAACTTTAATGCTGAAAATCATGTTTAAAAGTGCTATACTTGAAGGATTACATTTCATATTCAATTTTAATACTGACATTTTTATCTGTTTTTTTTTGTCGGTTGTGAGACTTGAACTCTGGATTTGGGCGCTGTCCCTGCGCTCTTCAGCTCAAGGCAAGCACGCTACCACTTGAGCCACAGTGCCACTTCCAGTTCTCTGGTGGTTATTTGGAAATAAAAGTCTCATAGACTTTCCTGCCTAGGCTGGCTTTGAGGCAATCCTCAGATTTCAGCTTCCTGAGTATCTAGGATTACAGGCGTGAGCCATCAGCACCCAGCTTTTATCTTTATTTTTAAATTTTCCTGATGAGTTTTCAAGTGAATTTTGTGTATCTTCTCCACCGAGTCCCCCACATGAGCTACAAAAATTAGTTGTGCTCCCATTTCCACTTCTCATGTTAATTAAGTATCACTCTGCATTCTCTTAAAGAATTACATACAATTGTAATCAAAGACATTACGGATTACACTAAAAAAAGAAATACCACACACATACTACCAATTACACTACTCTTACTTTTTCACTTTAAGATACACTATTCATTGATCAGATTTCATTCAAAGTAAAAAAAAATACAAAAATACAAGAACATGACCTGGAAACTTCATACAAAGAGAATTTATTACAAATATCTCTGTGCCAGTCTCTAAATCACTTTGCTTCTTTCTGTTTTTTTTTTTTCTTTTTTTCTTTCTTTCTTTCTTTTTTTTTTTTTTTTTTTTTTTTTTGGTCAGCCCTGGGGCTTTACGTCAGGATCTGAGCACTGTCCCTGAGCCTCATTGTGCTCAAGGCTAGCTAGCACTCCACCACATGAACCACAGCACCACTTCTGGCTTTTTTTTTTCTGTGTATGTGATAGTGAGGAATCGAGCCCAGGGTTTCATGCATGAGCTCTACCACAAAGCCACATTCCCAGTCCCCACTTTGCTTCTTTCTATATGAATATTTTCTTATACTTTAGCTGAGAATATATATTTCACTTAAATCTTGATCATTTTTCCATTGTGTGATATATCATTATTTTTTTAAGTGCCAAAGTTTCAAAAGTTGCCCTTTGTCCTTCCTACAAAGTGTAAGGAAAGTCAACAGATTTGTGAAGGATTTTAAGATATTAATTGTTTTTCAATCTACTTTTCTCTTTCATAGCTTGTGATTAATATAATCCCTTCCTAAAAGAACTTTGGTTTAACACGCTTCCTTCAATTTGGATGAGATGGCAAAGTGTGGCAAATATGTAACTGCAATAAAAGGCAATGCATGATTGCCTGTGCTCTGAAGAATCGAACTAAAGACTATTCAGCATTTGGAAGACATCCATTGAAAATTTGTTGAATACTTGAATATAAATCATATTTTTAAAAGATCTATTTGATGTCATGAGAAAATGTTCATCATACCCTTAGAAAATAGTTTGTTTTAAAACATGTGCCTTTGGAAATGATAAACTTGATAAAACAAATACATATTGGACTAGGGATGTAGGTCAATGGTAGGCTACTTGTCTAGCATGTGCAAAACCTTATCCTCAATCCTTAACACCTCAAAAAGTAAAGAAATATATAAAGGTATATGTAGAGGTGTAAAAATGTGCATGTATATAGATGGTATATGAGAGTAAATATATAAAATGTAGACCTTTATTGGCTGGTAAGGTCACAGATTAATTTTGTTTACTTCTTCTAAAAAATCTCTATTTGATTGAATTTTTCCTTTGGAGAGGAGAGGGAGTTTTCCTTTCTGCTTGTTTGCTCACAGACCTCTCTCTCTCCAAATCATCTTGACCACAATGACTTGCTATCTATTGCAAAATGGTCTTTTATACTGGTATGTTAGAGGATATATTTCTTTCATGACTTAAAAACATCTAGTATCATACAAATAAGAGAAGTTACTTGCAGAAAGACTGAAAAAAAGGGAAAGAAAAGTACTAGTTAAAAATAAAGAAGAAACCAAAGGTACCAGTACCCATCATCCAAGAACTATTGAGACATATTATTCTTCAGGTTCAGAGATAATGCTAGGATCGTTATTTCTATTGAACAGCTTCCTCAGGCTAAATCAAAGTATTAGTAGATTATAATGAAACATCTGCTGATAGGTGCATTTTTTGGTCTCCTTTCTATAGGAAACCAATGTCTTTTTGGCTCTGACACTGACAGTAATTAAATGTTAAAAGTAAAGTACACCATTGTACAGTAAAAAGCTTAATGACCTGTCAAATACATAAACATTGTCTCCTTGCCACATTTTTCCTGTTCCCCTTCTCAAACCAATTGGATTATTGCATAAACTAATGAGCATACAGATAGCTGGGTGAAGTTTAACTTCACCTTTCTCCTTGTGAGGTATTGTTTTCTTTTTTAATGTGGCTAAAGTAACTGGAACTCAGTGAAGTTAATTTACTTTCTGCATAGTGGCAGGACTTAGACTCAAACTCACATCTCTCTGACTTCAAAGCCTATTCTCTTAACCACTGGAGTAAATAATCTCACTTTCCACCATGATGACTTTTTCTTCATGGTTCTATGGATCCAAACAAAGGGAAATATTTCAAATCAAAATACTCTAAAAGGCTATCCATTCAATCTTAACTCTTAAAAGCTCACAAAGCCACTTAAAATTCTATTTGTTCTTCCTGTTGTGTCAGCAGCCTGTGGTCCTTCTCACCATTCCTACCCTTAAGAATCATCTCCCACAGCTCAGACTATTAGCTCTCATGTCTGCACCACTCCATGTCCTCATCTTAGAAACAAGAAAGGTGCAAGCCAATCACTTGGCACACAATGCCACTGTGCATAGATAAAGGCCATTAAAGGTCCACAGTAATACTTAATACAACTCAGACTCACATCCAGCTCATTTCCTTCCTTTGTTCCTTCCTTCGTTCCTTCCTTCGTTCCTTTGTTCCTTCCTTCGTTCCTTCCTTCCTTCCTTCTTTCTTTCCTTTCTTTCTTTCTGTCATAGGGCTTGAACTCAGGGCCTGGGTGCTGTCCCTGAGCTCTTTTGCTCAAGGCTAGGGCCACAGCACCACTTCTGGTTTTCTGGTGGTTATGTAGTGATAAGTCTCATGGACTTGCCTGCCTGGGCTGGCCTAGAATTGTGATCCTCAAACCTCAGCCTTCTTAGTAGCTAGGATTACAGGCTTGAGCCATCACACCTGGCCAAAACATCGATCTCATTTCTAAGAACACCTATTGGGCCCCCCTTTCTCACATAGATTAGAACAAGTGGACATTTGTTAAGCTTCAATCTTTGATGCCCAGGCATTCACATTCATTCCCTTTAAGACTTTAATCTATTATCTGGGTTTTACCTGTAACCACTTTGTTTTATGTTATGCTGTGTTATTTGTTCTTTCCACTTGAGCAATGATAATATCATAACTTAATATCTTAAGTGCTTCTTGGATTCCTTCCAGACTTTGACATAAATGATTTATAGGTGTGATTTTATTTAATAGTCATCATCGTTCTATTGTATTTATTCATCAAGAAATTGAAATTTAGAGAAATCCATCCCCTTTTCTTCTGATCTATAAATTTTTTCAATGGAAAGTGTTGCCTTTTTGTACTTAGCCACCCTAGCATGCAGATTGACCTGTTCCTTTATGGGAGAGTTTCCATTTGCTGCCATGTGGCATTTGGTTTCACTCTGATTCTGACCCTCAATGACACATGTTTTGCAGATTTACAGTCCCCTTTCCTTTCTGTATACCACTTCCACAAAAGGTTGGCTTAATGTCCATCCCTCCTATTTCATAGGATTGTAAACAGAGCCAGTAAAGGTAAAATCTAATAAATCTCAGTAATGATAAGCTAATCAAGTTTTCTGACCATATGGGACAGACACAAGACTAGACTGTAGTGTTTTCAATGACCCAAGCCAGTCATCACCAGTTCATAGATCCCTGTTACTTCTTCTGTAAAGTCAGGAAATTGGACAGTACATTTATTTCTCTAGTCCTATCAGACACTAAAACTGGGTAATTTAACTTATTTAAAGTACATTCTTGCTGGGCAGAGTGGCTCCGTTTTGTAATCCTAGCTATTTATAAGGCAGAGATCAGGGAACCCAGGGGAATCATGGTTTGAGACCAGCCTGCGTATAAAAGTTTGGTAGATGTCATCCAAATCAATGCCTAGGCAAAGTTCAATGGCATGTGCTTAACATTCCAAGCTGTGGGAGAAGCACTTGTGGGCACCGTGATGAGCACCTGTTATCCTAGCAATAAATAGTGGGATCACAGGCTGCCATTGGCATAAAGTGAGACTCTATCTCAAAACCACTGTAAAAAGAGGCTGGTGGAGTGGTCTAAATGATAGAGCAGCTGATCTGCAAGCACAAGTCCCTGAGTTCAACCCCACTACTGCCACAAATAAATTAACTAAATAAATTAACTAAATAAATATATTCTATATTCTACTTCAATGAAACATAAGAACTTTTGAGTTAGAAAATATATTAAGTCAGAAATATAATCTCAGCAGCTTCTTTGAAGTACCTTTTTTTGAGAGAGGGTTTTTTTTATTGACTTAAACACATGAGCAATATATTACAACAGAGTGAATTATGATGGCAAATTTAACATTTCATCACAAAAATGAAATAAACTACTGTATAAACTAACAGGTTAATGATTATTTTGTCCCCTAGAACATAAAGAATCCTGCAGTTTCTAAATTATGTGCTTTCATTTTTGTAACTCCTTTTTTTATAACTCCTTTCAAATGATAAATAATTGTTATAGATTAAAATATGTTCCACTCTCCCTCCTCTCCAATTCGTTGTTGAAGTTCTAACCTCATCATAGCTGCATTTGGACATATAACTTTTAGGAGATATTTAGCATTAAATGAGATTGGGCTGGGATTGTGGCTTGGTGCTAGAGCATATTCAAGGTGCTATTCCCATCATGAGCCAAGATGGGGGAGGCTGAAGTTAAATGAGGGTGGTTAGTGTCTTTTTATATATTCTCTGTGTGTGTCTGTGTGTGTGTGTGTGTGTGTGTGTCTGTGTGTTTGTCTGTGTCTGTGTCTGTTTCCCTCCTTTCTGTCTTTTCTCCTACCCTCACATAAGGATAGTGAATAGGCCGCATTCTGCATGCCAGAAAGAAAATGCTCACTAGACTGAATCAGCTGGTAAACTGGTACTCTGATCAGACTTCCTAGCCTCCAGAGCTTCTGTTGTTTAAAACATCTAGTCTGTGAAGTTTTCTGCCATCCTGAGCAGACAAAGATGCATTATCAAAATTACAAGCATACAAGCATGAGTCTCAAATATAGCAGCACAGACTTACATATGTATTTAGAGAATAATTATGTTTAGGATCCTTCAAAAGAGTCATTTCTTTGTTTTTATAGTTACAAGTCATTTTTAAGATAGTGTTTTTTTGTGCCAGTAAAAGCTGCAATCATCTCATATTTCAAAAAATATTCTTTCTTGATAAATTAGAAATTTTAATAACTAGCCAATGCCACCTTGCCACTAATATGTTTTCTTTACAGGGAAACTGCTCAAACCTACTGATAGCAGCTACATGATAACAAAACTTGTAATGAAAGTATCTTCATTACACTGAACCACCTGCTATGGAGTGTGGCTGAGGGGGAGGAATGGCTGTTGACCCCAGACATCCACCTTCTCCAAGCTCCTTTCTATCCTTCCACATATATACTCTGTGTCTTTTTTTTTTTAAAGCTTAAAACACTGAACTACCATTTCAAGCACTATTACTATTGCTATTTCTACCTATATTTATTTATGTCTTGTTTGCTTAAATCTAAGGGATAAACAATCCTAGCTAAAGAATTTATATTTTTCATCAAAACTTGAACTACAGCTTGAAAGTTTTTGCACTAGTGAGTTTTGTATCTGCAAATCACATTATAGTTTTCATACTGCTTCAATATTGATTAGGTTTACCTCTAGATTCAATGCTATTGAAGGCTATGGTTTTTGTGTGTCCAATGAGATAAAGTTTAGGGCCGTTTGCAAATGGCCGTTTGCAAAATTCAGATATTCTGAATTTTCATCCAATAGGCTGAATAGAGAACAGATATAAAATTGCCTACATTTAAAATAAACTAGAAAAGGAGCACCAAAATAAAGCACGTAAGTTGAAAATAAATCAAAGGTGCCTGTACTTTCCATTTTGGAAATTTATTCCTGTAAGTAATGACACAGGTAAAATTGCCAGAGTTATAATATAACTCGTCAAATAAAACAGGCTACTCAGAACTTATTAGCTCTTTGACATAGTAGATCAGTAGTCTCCAGTTATTATAATCTCAGGGTAGGGATTTTTCAGAGTTTTATTTTAATTTTTACAATTGCTGGAGATGAGTCCAAGGCAAGACATTGCTGAAGCTAAGTGCTCTACCATTGACCTCTAGTCCTATTCCTGTCTTTTACTTTCACCATCTCTTTTGTTTCATCTTGACTTGAGTGGATCTCTATCTGTGTCTACTTCCAGGTTGTGTTTTTGTAAGAAGAACTAATCTTTTCTGTCAGACTAAAATGTCTCCATGTTATAACCAGTCACCATTATGTAGTGATATTTCCTGGTACTGAAAATTTCTGGAATTATTTGCTTCTTGACTTCAATTGTAGCTATCATCTGTTTTGTGACTAGCCAGTCATGTCAAGTATATAAATTTTATCAATGGAGTTAAAGAATAGATTCCTCCCTGCTTAAGTGGGAACTCGAATAGGAACTTTCCAGTGACTTTACCAATCTCCTTCATCTGTAACCATTTCCAGTCCTATTCCCAACCAGCTGTGAAGAATATGCACCTTTGCCTGCAAAAGTGCACTTCCCTTTCCGGTCAGTAGTGAACTTTCCATGACTGTTAGAGTGCTTTCTAATTTCCTTGTGCTACCTCATCACCCTAATAAGCAATTGTGGAAAAAAAAAATTGTGATCTTAGCTTTTTAGCAAGAAGAAGGAGGAGCAATGTAGCTACTAGAGTTAAGATTAAATCTGAGCAGAGCACTCGACCTGGTGTGGTTGCCTAGCTCTGGAGAGAGTCACAGACTACCCTTCTGTACAAAAGTAGAATGTTTTGACAAAATCTCCCACATCACTTGTGTGTCTCTCCATTTTCTGACGCCAGAGGGTTGTGTATTTCCAACATTCATAGCTCTGGAACTTTCCACTATAGTCTAAGAAAGAGAGTGAAAAATGCCAAAAGGATGGATGTTTTATATTAAAATAGTTGTGACATATTACACAGACTATCGGAAAGGACTGGCATGAATAATAGCAAAACCAGAGTTTTAAAAACATGTGCTTTTAAGAAGATAATTGTGTTTGAAGTACATACCTTTAAGTACACAAAAATTTCTGAGGTAAATATTTCTTCTATTAGAACCAGTTAGTTTTTTTTTTTTTTTTTTTTTTTTTTTGCACTTCTCTCTCACTGGGGACTTTGACCTTGGAAATAATCCAGAGCCAGGAAACTCTAAATTTGGAACAAACAATACAACTCCATCCCAACTGGTTCTAGTGAGAGGGATGATCGCCACTTTGTATGCACCACCAAACCAAGAAGTGAAGATGATTTTAGCTTCCTGCTTTATGTAAATTCAGCACCATAGGCTTTCTCTTTGTACTGTCAGTTCCAATACACAAGATCCAACTAGGATGTCTAGGGTGGGAGTGGAGGTGAACACTATTCCAAGTTCTTAGCTTTAAAAAAAAACACAAAACAACATTGAGATACTGCCTCACCCCAGTTAGAATGACTATAATCAAGAGCTCTAATAACAACAGATGCTGGAAGGGATGTGGACAGAAGGGAACCTTACTTCATTGTTGGTGGGAGTGTAAACTTGTTCAACCACTTTGGAAAGCAGTATGGAGGTTCCTCAAAAGACTCCACATAGAGCTCCCCTATGACCCAGCATTCCCACTTTTGGGCATTTACCCAAATGTTCACAAACAAGACCACACTAAAGCTACCAGCTCGACTATGTTTATTGCAACATTATTTACCATAGCTAAGATATTGAACCAACCCAGATGCCCCTCAGTAGATGAATGGATCAAGAAAATGTGATATATATATATATATATATATATATGTATACACACACACACACACACACACACACACACAAACAATGGAATTCTATGCCTCCATCAGAAAGAATGACATTGCCCCCATTTGTTAGGAAATGGAAAGACTTAGAAAAAATTATATTAAGTGAAGTAAGCCAGGCCCAAAGAAACATAGGTGGGGGGGGGCAGGAGAAGGATTGGGATTGGGGGGGAGGGGGGAGGCTGGGAAGGGATGTGAAGGGTAAACCAAAGGAGGAGGCTGCAATGCTTGGTAAGAAATGTACGCATTATCCTGCCCATGTAATTGTAACCCCTCTGTACAGTATGTTCACAAATAAAATTAAATTAAATTAAAAAAAATAAAAAAATTAAAAAAAAGAAACATAGGTCCCATGGTTTCCCTTATTTGCAATAATTAGTATATGTTTGAGTCAAGCAGAAAAGGTCAGGGAAATGAACCCTAAGATATGTATTCAAATGTTTTTTCTTTCATGCGATTGTTTCTAATACATTTATAAGATTATTTCTTTGTTGCTTTGTATGTCCCTCCCCCACAGTATAACCCCTGCTTTCACTGTATTTGATGTTGGTATAATTTGTGGAAGAGAAGGGAAAAAACAAATAGTTTAAATAGTAATACAGGTGGACCCATTGCAGCAATGAGATGTACAAGTTGTTATGTCAAAAATGAACTTTACAACTTTGGTGGTGGGGGGGGGAGGATTGGGTGGAGGGGTGGGGGAGGACGGGAAGGGATGGGAAGGGGAAACAAAGGAGGAAGCTACAATGATTGATAAGAAATGTACTCATTATCTTGCCCACATAATTGTAACCCCTCTGTACAGTATTTTCACAATAAAAAAAACCCACTTTTTTTTTTTTACTTCTGTGCTTTATCTACACTGAAGCAAGAAGAGACCTTTTGGTCTGGATTGCCAACAAGCCTGAGTTTATTCCAGCTTCTCAGTATAGATCGGTCTCTGATGTTGTGGAGTAGGAAAGCAATCTGAGTATTGGCTTCATATTACTCCTCTAGTGAGAAAGGGAGTAATGTTTTGTCACTTGTTACAAGTTGGGAAATAATTTAATGCAACCTTACTTAATGAAGCAAGTTAAAATTCCATGCCCTAATTCTGCATATGGCGTCAGCTGAGCTAAGGACAGCAGAGTCACAATCCTTGAACTCATCATTGTTCTTTGTGAAATCGCATATGTTTCTATCCTTCCTCCCATCTTTATTCCTTTCTTCATTGCATTCTCACCTACAGCTGATGCCTCTGTTTAGTTTTCATTAGTTTTTTTAAAGAAAAGCATGTCTTTTATAGATAGATATTTAAAATTATGGTTAAATATAAGGGAGGTAATTAGTATTGCCCACAACTAGTTTGTAGGAGGTAATTTTAAATTTTCCTAAGGATGTTTTGGAATTTTTCACTTACTTGAGCTTATATTAATGTCAATTTTGTGTCCTGTTTGATAAACATTCTAAAATAAACAATTGTAATATCATTAGAAATCCATCATAAACATTTTGATTCCAAAAGTGGATAATAAATATGACTCCTCTCTCAGATTTCCTTCATACAAATTCCTTCTTAGATGTATTGGAGGAGGTAAATATGTTCATCATCCTTTCCCAATAGTGCATCAAAATTATACAGCCAGATGAGAGAGCTAATTTCATTTCACCCTAACCAGTAATAAAGGAATATTTGTTTCTAAGCAATCTTCATTTATGACCATAGAAGAGGAGATTCTATGTTCAAAAATAGGTTTTTAGCCAGGTGCCAGTGGCTCGCGCCTGTAATCCTAGCTACTCAGGAGGCTGAGATCTGAGGATGGCGGTTCAAAGCCAGCCCGGGCAGGAAAGCCCGTGAAACTCTTATCTCCAATAAACCACCAGAAAACCAAAAGTGGCACTGTAGCTTAAGTGGTAGAGCCCTAGCCTTGAGCTGAAGAACTGAGGGACAGCACTCAGGCCCAGAGTTTAAGCCCATGACCAACAACAACAAAAATAATAGATTTTAAAAATTATTCTGGAGATTGGATCTTTAAAAATGCAAGTAAATCTAGAACATATTAAATCTTCTATGACAAAAAAAAGATATGAACACATTTGTGCTTCTTCATTGAGTCAAGGAATGAAGGGAGACAGTATATGAATCACTTCTAAAACTGATATGTAAGAGTTCTTGACAGGAATCACGGAAACCATTTCTGGTTACCTTCATCAGAACAGCAATATATTTGAAGAGCCATTGTGTACTGGACCAAAGAGACAGGGAGGTTAGAAAACCAGCCTCACCATACAAGCAAGGAAACTTGTCAGCTGGAATCAGAACAATTCACACCTTCTATAACACTGGTGCCTCAAGTGGTGGAAACCCTGGATACTTCTGGCATTACTGTCACTGGACGCGAAAGTTACTTCACAGATAATAGAAATATGTATAAAGTGTCTCTTCTTAAATAATTGATTTCAAGATCAGTTAGGAGCCTGTAGTTGACTAAAATTAGGTCAGATGATGGTGATCTAGCTGACGGGGATAGTGACAGTGAGTCTTGGACTATTTGACTCTAACTTCTTTGGAAGTTTTTTGATTTGTTTTGAGACAGGACTTCTCTCTGTTACCTCAGCTGACATCAAACTCCTAGATTTAATATTTTTTTCTGACTCAGTCTCCTGATTAGCTAGGACTAAAGTCCTGTGCTGAGCTATTGAGTATTGGGATGTCAAGTAGTAAGATCATCCAGGATCAATGACCCTTATGATTATGTGTATGGAAGGTTTTTGTTTCATTGTACTTTTTAAGAATGTGATTAGTCTTCTTAACTATCACTGATTGTATATTACCTAGTAGATAATGCGATTATCCATTCCAGAACTACAAATACCTCAAGTTCCTCAGAGCAGTAGGAAGGAATGGATGGAAGGGGCGGGGATTTCAGGAAAAATGGAAGAGCATTTATGCAATGTAAAGTAGGTAACTGCTATAACCCACCTTCCATCTTACAATTTTTCACAGAATACCGAAAAGCTGAATGAGAGGGTTGAGAAAATTATCTTGATGGTAAAGCTAATGAATAGCCCACAGGAAGCTTTTATTGACTCCCTAGCACTCCAAACAAATACACGATCAAAATAAATAATTTGTAATATCTGAATTGGGGAGAGAGGGAAATTTCCTAGTTTGGAACCCAAATCAAAACAACATTGCTTTTTAAAATCTACGTTGCAGGCTGTCTCCAACAAGCATCTTAAAACCTAATGTGTCAGTGCCGGCCAGAGGCTCCCTCCTGTGATTCCAGCTGCTTCAGGGGCTGAGAATTGAGGATTGCTCTTCCAAGCCAGGAAGGGAAGGAAACTCTGTGAGATTCCAGTGAACCACTAAAAAGCAGAAAGTGGAGTTGTGGCTCAAGTGGTGTTGTTCTAGCTTTGAACACAAAAGCCCAGGGACAGTGCCCAGGCTTTGGGTTCAAGCGCCAACGTCTGGTATACACACACACTCAAAGTGGCAGTGATCATGTCTAAGAAATACTCATCTGGCTGCAAGACTTTAAGTTTAGAAGAAAAGCCAGTAAGCTAGCACTGGACTCTGGAGCTAGCCTCAAAAACAAGGTCAAGAGAAGGGCCTAGATTTCATCCAGTAGCAGCAGAGTTCCGAAAACGTTTAATAGAATCCATTCAGCCAGTAGTAACAGCTTTTGATGTCTGAGCAGTGTTTCTCCTTTTCCTCACCCCCTCCTCCCATTAAATGCTAGCTTCTATAATTTTCTAGGTTCGTAACTGGAGATAAATACCCTATAGTTCTCTGTGTCTTGCTTATAAAAATAATAAGAGCGGCTTTTATGTACAGGGCAATAGCAGATAAGTAAGAATGCACGTATGAGGTGCCTGGCCTGGTGCCAGGGCCATATGTAAAACACAGCTTGTGATACGAATACTACAATGATACCCGGGAGCCACCGCCGCCAGTTTGTATTTCTTCAGCACGCACAAGTGGAGGGGGGAGAGCTTAAACCGTTTCACGGTGGGCGTCCCCAGTCACAGATCAATCCTCTAGGAAATGTAGATGCCATCATCCCCCCAGCCCTATCCTAAGTCCGTTTCCCTGTGGGATTCAGCTGACTGCTGGGTGATCTTCAGGTCACCCGCCATGCCAGGAGTCCCCTTTTGAAGAAATTCCCGGTGGGGGGACCGGCGCAGTGCGGGTGGGTGGTGGGGCAGGGCGGGAGGAGCGCAGGTTCATAGATGGGGAAACCGCAGGCCACCTTCCACTCTGGCCCCGGGCGGTCCGCAGGGACCGGCTGCCACCTGCGAGCTTTTCCTGCGGCGCGCAGGCGGCCGCGGCGGGGAGGAGGGGGCGGAGGCAGCGGCGGAGGCGGCACCCGAGGCCGGCGCCCTCCAGGCCCGGGAGGCCCGGACCATCTCGGTGGCACATTCTTTTTCTGCCGCGGCGGCGGCGGCAGCAGCAGCATACAGGTTCAGAGTCGTTGGGCCTGCGTGCCAGGACCCTGGGGGTGAAAGTGAGACCACCCGGAGGAGGAAGAAAAAAAGAGGAGGAGGAAGGAAGCCGCACGCTGAGAGTCCGCACCGGCGATCCGGCAGGAAGCGCCGCGCCCGGACGATCGAGTAGGGCGCCCCCGACCTGGGTTCCATTATCTCCCCCGCTGTCTGTCGTGCCTTCCAGCAAACGCCACCGCGGTCGGGGCTGTCGGGGCCAGACGGATGACCGAACCACGCGGCCGGCGCCGGGGCCGCCGCGATCACCGCCCCTCGCGGGCTCCGGACAGCCAAGGCTGCTGGCGGGTGAGTGAGGGGGTCGCAAGCGCGCGCGTGCTGCGCGTGATCGCGCCCCAGCGCCTGCGAGCGAGCGAGTGTGTGCACACCGGGGGCCCGTGCCCGGTGGCCTCTTCCGCTGACGCCAGCCCGGTGGCACGCTGGCTCCCGGTGGAGGTGCGCTTTGCTTCCTGCAGGCCCGGCGGTCCGGCAACCTCGGTGCGCCCTAGCAGCCTGGGCGCACCCTTCTGCCTGGCCTGGGGGTTGGTTTCACCTTGATGATGGAGAAGGATGGCAGGAAGCTGATGGGCCTGCTGGCAGTGACCTGGCTTGTGGGTGCGCATGCATGCTTTGCTGTTCAGCTTTGGAAATGGTGTCAGTAATCGGAGAGAGAGAGAGAGACAGAGACAGACAGACAGACAGACAGACAGACAGACAGAGACAGACAGACAGACAGACAGAGACACTGTCTAGAGACAGAGACAGACAGCGCACATCACATTGTTTTCTGTTTCTTTACGTAAGCTGAACACAAAGGGAAGAAAAGGAGAAGTGAGGATTGGAAAAACAGAAACCTTTATTCCTGGAGGGGCTAGTGATGTGGTTTTCTGTTTTCTCTTACAAAGGACTCTTGAGACAATGTTCTTTTTCTTGAATAACTTAAGCATTTTGCTGAAAGCTTCCAGTGAAACAAACAAAAGTGGAATGTAATGGAAACTTGAGTTTTCAGTCCTCTCTAAAACAACCTTCTTCCCTGTTGACAGACAAGAGCTTGAAGAGCTGTCAGTACTGAAATTTTAAAGGAAGTTAACCAAGGAACCTAATCATTCTGAAAGAGAACCTGAGCTAAAGAATTGGGGGGGGGGGGAATCTCTAGGGTTGATGACAGGGTAAGAAAGTGGTTGTCTTACTTTGCAGAAATCAGTACTTGGAATCAAGTAAAGCAGACTTCTTTCAAAGTAAGATTGGGGAACATAATGCCTTTCGTAGCATCCTCATCTTCGAAGAGAAAATGAAGTTGTGGGTTTTAAGATCTATCTATAAATATAGTAGATGTTAGTAAGATGCTGATTTATAGTCTCATGATTCAAGGCTCTGTCAAGGTCAAGAACACAGATGAGTGAAAACTGAATATTTGACTTCTTGTTTCAATTTGGGGGAGGGAGACTAGATTTTCCGTGATGGTTTCACACAGAGATTGCTTTATTCTTTTTTTTTTCCCCAGACTTTGTGTCATTTGGTTATTTTATGTCTTCATAATAGATGCTAAATTGAACTTTGAAAAATGCACTATAGACTGGGCATTTTGTATGTTTATGTTTCTTTTTTATGCAAGGTAATGTTTTTCTTTACCATAAGATCCCTTAGAGCACCTTTATTCAAAGGCATAGATTGTTATTGGGTTGGACTTGGCCCATGAGTGGTTGTGCATTTCTGTTTCATTATACAGGCAGAATTCTTTTTTCCCCTACCTGGGAATCAGCTTCAGAAGGCATGCTGACTGTGATTTATACATCAGTGCTTACAGAAAAAATTATTGTTTTGCTTTTTTATTTTGTACCTCTTTTATAAAGTAAGCATCATTTAATCGATAAATCAGATTCTAAGTTTTTACTTTTATCTCAGTGCTCAAGGCTACTTCTCTGCCTACTTTTACATTGTTTCATGAGATTCTTCTTGCCAGGTAGAGGGACTTGGAAGGAATAATGAAGGAATCCATGTCCTGCTGATACCTTAGCAGAGATTTGCTCATGGAAATAAGGGAGGGTTTGAAGTTGGTTCCTAAAAAGGACTGGATAAAAACAGTTAAATAATTATTAATAATACTTACCTCTTTTAACTTCAGGATATAGAATTTAATTTCACTTAATTAATGGCCTCTGTTCCAGGTCTACTTATAGCTATAGTCCAAGGAATGAGATTTCATTTTACAGGAAAGTAAACCTTAACAACTTTTACTCAGCATATGAGAAGAAATAGCATAGACACTGCTGAAGAAGTATCAGGGACACATTTTGTTCATCTGTTGGTTTCTGATTCTGTCTAGTACTATAACTTTTTCTTGACCCTGTTAGAGATTTATAGGGGACTTCAATTGAAGCTATGAGGAATGACTCATGGCTCTTCTTGAAAGCACAAAGTTCATTTTCTACCCCTTAGGACTGAGGGGTTACAGATGTTCAATAAATATTTGTCAAATGAGTAACAAACTAAACTCTTTACCTTCTCAATTTAATTACATAGACTCTCCTGGAATTATTCCTTTTTAGTTATAATTTTATATGGAGCACTTCATGAAATTGAAGCCCCAGTTGGCATATTCAACTTGGCAGACCAATTCTCAACAAAAGAAACAAAATCCATCCCTCTAAAATCATACACACACACACACATCACAGAGAGAGAGAGAGAGAAAGAGAGAGAGACAGAAAGACTGAGAGAATACCACTGTATTGATTCTTTTTAACTTGATTGTTCCAGTTCTCTGAACTTGTTGTATGTGTGTACATTCAGAAATTCTGAGCTGACATCAGAATGTTCAACTCAGGAATTATCTGGATGTTGCCACATCTGGATGTGGCTTTTATCTGACATTGTTTGCATTTCTAAGCAAATTAGATGAACTTCTAGTACCATCCTGCATCTCCTAAAGCCAAGTACAGAGGTCAATTTAACATTTGGCAAATTTCTAAGTCTTCCAAACACATGTTGTTTAATTCTTTTTCTAATGTTTTATTTAAATCATGTTATTCTGATATATTACTGTGGTTGGCTTAGGGACATCAATTTGGTTACTTAGTAACTTATGTTTAGTAAAAGCAGAACCTTAATAGAAGCACCAGTAACCCTTCCCTTCTGATTTGCTCTAATTATTTTTCAAGATATTCTTTTGGAAGTGGATACATTGTTTGGTCTGAAATATTAAATATTACTCCTTCTTTTGGTTGTACTTCCAACTTTCCATCTCCAATCATTAGAGGTTTCCCCTGTGATTCAGGATCTAAATTACATGAAATGTACCTACCAATCAGCATTGCACTGTTCAATAATCATACAAAATTTCTTTCTAATAGTCATCACTTGCATGCTTCTCTAATCACACTTTGTTTTATGCTGAATAAAAATAAAGTGAGACTTGCCAACGTTTTTTCTATTATGTTCAAGAAGTAATAGATTGAAAAACTGTGTAACGGCATTCTGCAGTAACTGAAATGGTGCTGATCTCTTGATGATGAAGCATAGTCATTCATAGCCATTATTTATTTGATAAGTAGAGAGTGGAGCACTTTCATGAGAGTTAAAAGCCTAGATGCTCCATATCTTTAGTTAAGACTTTTGAAAGCCAAGTGGTAAAGTCTTAATTTTATACAGTAGTCAATTATACGTTCCTTGAAAGGCAGTTACGAAAGAGTGTTTCTATAGGTGCACTTTGGCAATTGTGTGGGAGTGGATGAGTAAAAGGAAGGAGGGGAGCTGATAACCTGGTATTAGATGATAGCAGCATGATGAAAGATCCAGGGACACTGAGGTTGAGAAGGGAACACTTCCGAAAGCCAGGCATCAGAATTTGTTGTCTTATATGAAAAAGGGTACAAGTGCAACTATCTGTTACACACCCACTCAAGCATCAACAGTAGATCACAACCCTCCTTTGCTGCTGAAACATGAGGAACTCCAGAATCTTGCATATAGTTGGTAAATGTTTATTAATATAGTTAGTTATTAGACATGTGCTATGTCAGAGACTACTTAACTTTATTACCTGTCTCAAGGAAAATGAAGTAGCTAGAAACATGAATTATTTTGACTGCTTACTATCTGTGAGTTCTTGGGCAAATCATTAACCTCTCTGACCCTTGGGTTTTTTTTTTATCTTTCAATTGGGTCTGTCTGCTTTCTTTCTTTCTTTCTTTCTTTCTTTCTTTCTTTCTTTCTTTCTTTCTTTCTTTCTTTCTTTCTTTCTTTCTTTCTTTCTTTCTTTCTGTCTTTCTTTCTCTGTCCTTCCTTCCTTCCTTCCTTCTTTCTTTCTTTCTTTCTTTCTTTCTTTCTTTCTTTCTTTCTTTCTTTCTTTCTTCCTTTCTTTCTTTCTTCCTTTCTTCCTTTCTTTTTTGTCAGTCATGGGGCTTGAACTCTGGGCCTAGGCTCTGTCCCTAAGTTCTTCAACAAAAGGCTAGCGCTCTACCACTTGAGCCACAGTGCCCCTTCCTTTTTTTTTTTTTTTCTGTTGGTTAATTGGAGACTTGTCTCACGAACTTTTCTGCCCACGCTGGCTTTGAACCATGATCCTCAGATCTCAGTGTCCTGAGGAGCTAGGATTACAGGCATGAGCCATCAGTGCCCGGCTTATCCTGGTTTCTTTTACTGATGCTAAGGGATACATGAGTGGGTTTGTCCTCAAGAAACTTCAGGGTTCCAATCATAGGTATAGTAGGCTTTGCTATCTTGGGTATAAAATTGCTTCTCAGAGGATTGTTTCTTTTTTCCCATTTTTTCCTTTAATGTTTTGTTGTTTTTAAAAATAATGCTTTTCATTCTAATTTATATTTTCTCATATGCTTTAAAAATGGGTTCTTTTTTTTTCCTGCTTGGCATAGTTGCCATGCATCTGTCCTTATATTCAAATGGCTCTGCTGAAGACAAGGAGGTGTATCTCCAAAGTGTACTCTATCCGATTCTAGAGCAAGTGTCAGTATTCCAGGGACCTTCTGTGCCATCCACCACTCTCCAGAATTCCAGAGTCCATGTGTTTCCTTCATTATCATGAAGAGATGGTGACATTTCTAACCATTTTTATTCAGCATATTTGTAATATTTAGTAGAGTAACAGGAAGGTGAATCTTAGCTGTTCTTTGGCTTTGGTGAAGTTGTCCAATTAGGAGAGGCCAAATAGTACCGTGGTGGAGGGACATACAAATCAACAAAGAAATCATATTATAAATATATTAGAAACAATAGCAAGGAAGAAAAACCATTTTAGTCCTTGTCCCTCCTCATGGTATAACCCCTGTTTTCACTGTATTTAATGTTGGTATAATTTGTGGAGGGGAAGGGAAAAAACAAATTGTTTAAATAGGGGTACAGGTGGACCCATTGCAACAATGAGATGTACAAGATGTTATGTTGAAAAACGAACTTTACAACTTTGGCATGGGGGAGGGGGATGGGAAAGGATGTTAAGGGGAAACAAAGGAGGAGGCAACAATGCTTGAAAAGAAATGTACTCATTACCTTGCTCATGTAATTGTAACCCCTCTGTACAGTATTTTCACAATAAAAAATTAAATAAAAAAGAAGAGGTGAAATAGTAATTATAGGTGGGAACTTGGCAGGATGGAATCTGCCATCACTCATTTCGATAATATGACCATGTTATATGTATCCCTAGAATTTTTTTTTCAGAAATAGCCTTCAGAGCTCTGTAACTATTATGGGTTCTTTCTTTGCTTTTCTTTTTGTTGTTGTTACTTACTTATTTATTTATTTATTTTTGCTAGGCTATCCTGAAAACGAAGCTCTACCCTAGTAGAGCTTTCTAGGTAGGTAAAAGATTTGGATGGTTTTATATAAGGTTCATGATGAAGTATTGGAAAAAAATCAAATCTCATATATTTAAGAATATTTTGTAAATTTCTATTCCTCTAAAAAGAAACCTTCTATTTTTATGAGCTGAAAATTGATTCCAAGTTCTAAAACTTGTGACATGGTGAAGGTGATGCTCTGATTTTTCAAACTTCACTGATTCCTAATGTTTCAGTAGCATGTCACTGACTGAACTAAATATTTAACAAAAGTTTAGATAAGAGCTGTCAAATAACTCATCACAAATTACTCATTTTGCTAGTTTGGGATACTACTGGGATGGTGTGGATCTGTGAAAAGGGTGAACAAGGGCAAATATCATCAGAATAATCTATACACATGCATGAAAATAGAACAGAGCAGCTCAATGAGATTGGTTTAGGGAAGGAAAGAGGAAAAGAGGGACTCTGATGAAGATGGTGACAGTGATCAAAATGCTTTGTATATATCAATGGGCATGTTAAAATGAAATCCCCTTGGACAGCTAACTGATGCTAATAAAAATTAGTCGTTTTGGTCATATGACTGGATGAGTCAGTTTGGAAACACAAGAAGGCCTGGATGATTCTTGTTTAACCTTTTGTGGCCTTGTGTGGACAGTGCTTTCTGATTTAGTATTTGTCTATATTTATAAAGAAGCCCAAGTGTTCTGTTGAGAGCTCCACATTTCAAAACTTAAATGGCTGGGGCACTTATCAACTGTGTACCTTCAGCTAAAACCAGAAAGGAAACTGCAACCAATAGTGGGATTGTGGCTAAATTTTACTCGTCTTAGGACCCTGTGATTTCATTTACCCCAGTCCTGAACTGAATATATCTTGCCATTATCTTGTCACTTGAGTCATTTCCTTGAACTAGAAATGTGTAAATGAAATAGACTTTTCATTTGCCTCTGGGTCTTTCTTCAGTCTTCTGCTGGATTGACTCTAGTTTTATTCCCAAGAACTGGAGTCAAAGGATACTCATAGGATAAATTCTCTTTGACAGTAGGAACAAGTAGACATGTTGCATGGAATAATGATCTTCAAAGACCTGGGATAATTATTTCATATATTAATCTTTCTGCTTAATAAAGCAGAAAAACTGCTTAGTGAATCAGTATAGCACTTTAGTATATACATAAAACAATCAAAACTACTTGGAACAACTAGAGAGTGTGGAACTTTATTTTTCCAATTGGCAAAAAATCCAGAAAGTTAAAATGTGGATCTTGAAAGAAATATAACTGGCTGTTATGTACTTTTGACAAGTGGAGAATTCGATTATTAAAAGAATTAGAGGGCTGGGAAGGTGGCTCAGTGGTAGAGCACTTGCTTTGCATGCATGAGGCCCTGGGTTCCATTCCTCAGCACCACATAAGCAAAAAGAAAAAAAGCTGCAAATGGCGCTGTGGCTCAAGTGGTAGAGCCCTAGCCTTGAGCTGAAGAGCTGAGAGAGAGCACCTAGGCCCAGAGTTCAGGCCCCACAACTGGACCCCCCCCCCCCCCAAAAAAAAAAGAATTAGAAAGATTTTCAAATTTATCTTAAAAAATAAAATATCTTCCAACTCATCCCTTTAGATTATTGTCTGGAGGATTTGGTAGAACCTGAGAACCTTCCTCTCAACAATCTTAGGAAATTTTCCTGCAAGTAGACAAAAAGCCATCTCCTTAGAGAAAAATCTAAACAAGAGCTAAGTCAAATGTTATGTTTATATTCTTGCTTCCATTTTTATGCTGTTAAGCATTTTCCTTCCTGATTTGCATGTACATTTTAAATAATATATCATAATGCCAACTCTAGTGTTGTTGCATTGGCATTCTTGTCATGAACATATATAGCAATTACCTATAGTATTCTTAGTAGATTTTGTTTCTTAATGGAAAGAATCAGAAAACCTCAAGGCGGCTAGAGAGTCCTAGAGATAATGTCAGGGAGGATTCAGGAAGCAGAAAATCAAACAGTTAAATAATGCAAGAGAGAAGGAAGGTGGGGATCAAAAGTGTTTAAACCTACTCTGGTGGGCACTAGGTTAGCAGCATGTATTTTTGATCAACCTGATGCAAACAAATGTGTTTGTCAACTAGGATTGTCATATACTGCCTGGTACAGAAAGAGCACATCAAAGTGAGTGAAACAGGCTGGTTTTGTCATCAAAAATCAGAACGGAATAAAGGTGAAGATTGGGCTTCTGAATTTGGCATCACCAGTTTTGAATGGTTTGCAGTACACTTCTTCAACTCTGGGTTCTTGAATGTCTGTAGCCCATACATTACTCTTCCCAGAAATTGAATATTACGGTGGGTAATGCGAAGGCTACCCTGCTTAGCCATCAAATTCTCACAAGTAGAAATTGGCAAGGCTGAGATTAAAATCTGGAACAAACCACTTAAAACTTAGTTTTAAAAAGTATAATTTTAAAAATTATACAGTGATATATGTTTATAACAAAGTATACAGAAATGAATAAGGTGAAAATGAAAGGCCCTCATAACCCTACTAGTTAGAGAACAGCTAAGAAAAATTCAATCTATGTTTTCCTGATATGTTTCTCTCAAATACCAGTGTAAATTTGCTATACATGTACTCATGCTATAGGTAGGGAAACACACCTTATATGCTTTTCCACAACTTGCTCGTTTTTATGATTCAATGCACAAGCATGTAAATACTTTCTAAGTAGCTTTACTTCTCAACCTGCCATATAGATTTATTTTAAATGATCTTCTTTTGTTAGTTTATATTTTCTTCCAGATATTTTTCCTCTTTATTGTGAGGTAGAGATAAAACTCAGGAACTTACACCTTCTAGGCAACTACTCTAACATTAAAAGCACACTACCGTTAAAAACCACATTCCCAGGCCTTCATTGTTGTTAGTGTTGTTTGAGACTGGGTCTTAGGCTGACCTTGAATTTCTCATCCTATAGTTTCTACTGCTGCTCCTGCCCAATGCTGAAACAACAGATGTGCTCAATCATGCTCAATATTTTTTAAACCATACTATGACTATGGTGTGTGTGTGTGTGTGTGTGTGTGTGTGTGTGTGTGTGTGTGTGTGTGCGTGTGTGTGTGTGTTTGTGTATGCGTGTGTGTGTGTGTGTGTGTGTGTGTGTGTGTGTTATTTGGGCAGGATAACCTTAGAGAAGTCTTAGAATTAACTGCAATTTTTTGGTCTATAAAGATGCATATTATTAAAATATTGCCAATTTTAAGTACGCTATTACATTAAGTTTGATTGCATGTGAGTTTTATCAATAAAATAAATCAAATTACCATGTTGAATTCATAGGACACTTTTCTTTTTTGGGGGTCAAGGGTTGTCTGGTAACCAAGCCCAGCATCACCTGAAACAAACCATGCAAGCATGCTTTGTCTTCAGCCTCAAATTCACACTTTTTAAAATAATTCTAGTGAATTTGAACATTTTTCCACATGCTACTTAGTTGCTTATATTCCTTCTAAGACTCTTTCATGTAATTTGCTCCTTAGTATCTTAGTGGAAGATACTTTGATACAATGATGCCAATATTCTTTTCCTTTGTTGTCCTTTTTTAAAATGCATTATTTGAACACACTTTTTATCATTTTGTTTTAAAATAATTTCAGGCACTATCAAATTATGTAAGTAGATATAGAATTTCTCTATACCTTTACACAAACTCTCGAAATAATAACACTTAACTACAGTAGTCATTAAAATCAGGAAATTAACATTGATGCAGTACTATATCTATTGTGGACATCTCATTCTCAAGTCTTCTGATGGAGGATCTGGTCAAATGACATATCTTAATCATATTATTTAATTAGTTGGTTAAATAGTTATGGGAAACTGGGACTTAAACACTGGACCTTGTGCATACCTGGCAAGCATTCTACCACTGATCTTTCTCTTCCAACTTACTCCTTGATCCTTTAAAATCTGAAATGTTCCTAGGCTAGTTGTTTTGTTGAAAATCCCATATTCAGATCTGTCTAATGTTTGGGTTGAGGAATGGTCAGAATGCAGGGTAGCTATTTCCAGGGTTTTCTGTGTTCTTTGTAATTGATTGGGTGTTGGTACCATGCATGGAAACAGAAAAAGAGAAATTTCACCTTTGGGAGTAGGAATCAGAAGTATTAGCATCCTCAATTTCCTTAAAAGTCGATATTAGAGTATCTTCTTTTACATTTATTTTATATCCTATTATATCTGTTTACACTCTAAGGTTAACGTTTTTCTTCAGAAGGTTCCCCATAAATTGCTTGTCTTCTCCATTCCTTTTTCTGGTCTTCAGTTTGGACCTGGGCTACCTTATTTCACAGACACTTACTTGTTCTTCTTAGACTACCACAGTCCCTCCTCTCTGCAATGCTTTTCATCACAACCAGAATATTTCAACTTATAAATATGTACCGAGTGCCTGGCTTGGACAGATCACCTTACTGGCTGGAGTTGAGAGTTAAATATGAAGTCAAATATATTTGGAGAGTTTTGGGTCAATTTATAATTACAATTTAAGGCAAAATAACCTTTTCATTTTGCCAATTTATGAGAATATCCTTGACACAGTTCTTGCATAAATATAAATTGCACAGGGGAAAACTGCATGTGGTTCACACTTAAAATCTTAGCTACCCAGAAGGCTGAGGTCTGAGGTTCATAGCCCAGGAAGACAAATCTGAAAGAATATTATCTTCAAATAATAAACAAAGATAGACATGTGCTTCATGTGGTAGACTACCAGCTGTAAGCATAAAAGCTGAGCAAGGATTTAAGACTTGGAGATCAAATCCAGCACCAGCAATAGATAGATGGGTAGACAGACATATAGCTAGTTAGCTATTATCTAGATAGATAGCTAGATAGCTTTTATGTAACTAGCTAGCTAGCTAGATAGGTAGATAGATATATAGAAATAGAAATAACGTGTATCAAAGGTATTTATTAACAATAACAATGAAGAAAGACTTCTTATTTCCATGACTTAGAGTTCATTTTGCTTAGCATCATCTTACATGGTCATATGTACATAACTATTGGGCTCTTCTGTTCATCTGCTAGGACTATCCTAGACCTACTCTAATTATTAAAAAGAAGGGAAACCATGGGAACTGTATTTCTTTGATTCTGCTCACTTCACTTAATATGATTTTTTTTCCTAGTCTTTCCATTTCCTTACAAATGGAGCGATGTCATTCTTTCTGATGTAAGCATAGAATTCATATGTATATATATATGTACATATTTATATACATATACATATATATATATACATTTTCTTGAACGATTTAATGTACTGTGTGGGATTTTTTTTCTTTTGTGTTTTTCCCCTATGGTTTATGCCCTGTTGTCACTGTTTTTAATTTTGATACCCTGGGTATTGTATATACATTTGTCTGAATTAGGGAAGGGAAGGGAAATAACAAAATGGTGAGACAAAGGACAAAGGGTGAATTAATGCAATAGCGATACTCACAAGGCAATATGTTGGAAATGAACTGTACAACTTGGGGGGTGGGAGAGGAAAAGTAGGAGAAAAATGAGGGATGAGATAACAAGTTTGACAAGAAATGTACTCACTACCTTACCTATGTAATTGTAACCCCTCTGTACATCAACTTGACAATAAAATTAAATTTAAAAAGGTATTTATTAAAAATGTTTAACCATAAAGTAATAGTATTTAAATATTTTTATGTAAATATAATGTATAGAGGGGTTACAGTTACATGAGTAAGGTAATGAGTACATTTCCGATAGAGCATTGTTACCTCCTCCTTTGTTTATCCCCTACCATCCCTTCCCTGCCCAACTCCTCCCCCCCCACAAGTTGTAAAGTTCTTGTTCAACATAGTATCTTGTACATCTCATTGTTACAGTGGATAAGCCTGTATCCTTATTTAAGCATTTTGTTATATCCCTTCCCCTCCCCAAATGAGAAAAATGTATATATAAGATGCAGGGCACCAACATCAAATACAGTGAAAACAGGGGTTACACCATGGGGAAGCACATACACATATTGTTTTTAGAGATGCTAAAAACAATAACAAGAAAGAAAAACAGTTGTGTCCCTATCTTGGGGTTCATTTTGCTTAACATCATCTTATATGGTCATATGTTCATAGCTTTTGACCTTTTCTGCTTGTCCTAGACTTATACTAGTCATTGCAAAGAAGGGAAACCATGGGACCTATGTTCCTTTGGGCCTGGCTTACTTCACTTAATATATTTTTTCCAAGTCTTTCCATTTCTTAAGAAATGGGGTGGTGTCATTCTTTCTGATGGAGGCATAGAATTCATATATATATATATATATATATATATATATATATATATATATACATATATGTATACATATATATATATCCCAATATCTTGATCCATTCATCTACTGAGGGGGCACCTGGATTAGTTCCATATCTTAGCTATGGTAAATAATGCTGCAATAAACATAGTTATGCTGGTAGCCTTAGTATAGCCTTGTTTGTGATCGTTTGGGTAAATGCCCAAAAGTGGAATGCTGGGTCATAGGGGAGCTGTATGTGGAGTCTTTTGAGGAGCCTCCATACTGCTTTCCAAAGTTGTTCAACAAGTTTACACTCCCACCAACAATGCAATAGGGTTCCCTTTTGGCCATATCCCCTCCAGCATCTATTGTTATTAGATTTCTAGATTATAGCCATGAGCATTTCTTCATGTGTCTATTGGCCATTCTTATTTCCTCTTTAGAAAAGGCTTTAGCCTACTTGTTGATGGATATTTCAATAATTTTATGGTCTGTGATTTTGAAGACTTTTAAATGAATTATGTTTGCCCACTTTGTGTCTCTGTGATGTAAGAAGCAAGGGTTGATTTTGGATCATGGTTCTAGAAGTTTCATTCTATGGTCTCCTGGTTCTATTGCTCTGGGGCCAGTGGTAAGATAAAATAGCATGAAGGAGAGCATCAGCTGCTCAACTCATCGTGTGTAGGAAAATATCCTAGGTTGCTTGACTTAAACAAAAACAAAAAAGGTTCCTGTGGTACCCTTCCTGGCATTCTGATTCATTGAGATCTCAAAATCTAACTAGCATTGCAGGTGTCCTCCTCTTTCACCAAGTAACTGTGGTGCAGATGGTCCAGGAACCACATTCAAAAGCAACATTAGGACAGTTTAGGGGAATGTCAGAGAAGGGGAAGACAGAGAGAAAGAGCAGAGATAAGTAAACAAACAGATATAGCACATAGCCACTCTCCAACCAATGTGCTTGTAAAAGGAGATCTTCAAGAGTTTTATTGCATATTACCAGAAAATGTTATAGAACACAGCTCTGTGTGGCTACTGTCTACTACTACTTTGTCTGTGACAAAGCCAAATGTTAATGTAAGCAGAACATATTAAGCAGTGGCAACTCTTGCGGTTAGAGAACTTTGGAGAAGAAGTGGACAAGTATTCGGAGGTACCAGTTGTTTGCTTTTGAAAGCAGTATTGGACTATATTCATTCCTTGAAGAACTATCCCCAGGAAATTTATGAAAATTAAATAAATGATTAATCATGCCCATGGACTGACCTTATCTCCAAGTTTGAGGAAACTGGCAAGCAGAAAAATGATGACATTTAAAAATTGTATTTGTGTCTTATTATACTTCATTTGATTAAGTATCTTTTTGGATAGTATTTTCTTAAAAATAAATTAGATTAAAAAGAGAAGCATATTAAGATATATATTCAATTCTGTTGGCTTATGGGTAGCTAAATTTTTAGTACAAAAGTTCTAAGAAATGTTAGTATTTTAACAGCAGGAAAGTAAAATTAACATTTCATGTAGATTCCCAAGGGAAAAATACCTGTGTTTAAAGATGAAGTTTTCCATAATACCCCAAATTAATTCACCAAATAATTTATAATGCATATTAATATATTAAAAATGAGACTCCTAACATTGATAAACATATGAAATGCCTTTTGAATAATCTACAATTAGACTATATCTAAAAACCCAACAGATATGTTTAATTAAAATGTGTCTTGGTAGAATATTCATTTGAATTTCTTTGACTACTTGTACCAGGTGGTCAGTTCAGTACACACACACACACACACACACACACACACACACACACACACACACACACACACAACACACACATGAGAGAGTTATTTTGCCTTTGAAAACAAGTAAAAAGAATGAATGTCTCCTATTTCTTTAGCAAGGAAAAGATTATGAATGATATTATCTGTAATACTGAACTGAATTCTTCATTTCTGCAATAAATGCTATAAATATTGTCTAGGCTCAAGGATCTGAACCCCTTCATCCAATAACTTATTGCTGGATACTAGGACTATGAGCTCTGGACTCCCATGCACCTACGTTTGAATCCCTGCTCCATCATTTGCTCAAGCATCTTACCTGTTAAGGCTTTACTTTTCAGATCTACAAAATGGAATTTGTGGTAGCTCTGGTTTATTGAATTCTTACTGGCAGCAAAAAACCGGTTAGAAATGAATGAGTTTTGCTATGGGAAGTTATTGTAAAATAGAAGTGAATTGTCAAGAAAAGGATCTATCTATCTATCTATCTATCTATCTATCTATCTATCTATCTATCTATCTATCTATCTATCTATCTATCTAGCTATCTAGCTATCTAGCTATCTATCTATATTTTGAAGCAATGAAGAAGTAATATATCTTAGAATCATTTCCTTCAAATACCTCACTATCATATAGCTAAGAATTCTACATCAATTAGACAGAATTAGAGTATTACAGAATCCAAGAAAGCTTTAAACAAAGGCATTTAGGAATAATTCTGAGTAAACCGTTTTAGGCAATATGGAGCTCACCAGTATATGGAAGGAGCCACGCTGCTTCTCCTTTTGGGCTCTGCTTCTTGGACTTGAACCTTTTGGATTGCAAGATACCTGATGTAGTTGTAGGCTTACATGAAGACACAGTCTCACTGATGAATGAACCTATCTTCTCTCCAGGTTGTCTCTCTGTATTAGAGATAAACCTGCCTTGCAGAATCTTATCTGAAGATTCACCATCAGGTCTCATTCTGTAAGACTGGATCACTTGCTAACTTGCTTAATGCCAACTGCTAGTAAAGGAAGTTTCCCAAGGGGACTGGTCCCTACTGGCAATGATGAAGTTAGTGTGTGTGTGTGTGTGTGTGTGTGTGTGTGTAGGTTAGGAAAGTCAGTGTATGTTTAATAGAAACCTTGATGTCTCTCAAATGCTAATTGTAAAGAACTAGTAATTATATATGTACCATTGTTGATAGCTACAGGGCAAGTTAGCTTTTAGGAGAGGACATGAACCTCATATCTGTAACCACCTATTATGAGTAAGGACAGCTTTTCTTTTATTTTAGTCCTGCAAGCTGGGAGCTACAATGTTTGTTTGTTTTAGTATACCTCTTTTAAGCTTCACTTGAGTTTTTCCTGTAAAGAATTGTTGTCCCCTTTTAGTGGATGAAGGTAAGCTGCACAAGAAGTTCAGTAAGATGCTGTGGCACTCTACACCTCTAAGTGGGAAAGTTGTATTCTTCTAAAGGTGTATGTGACCCACAGTCTGAGCTCTCATTGTTTAAAGGCTCAGATCCTGGAAACAGGATACAAGTTTTGTAAGACAGTGTATAAAATACCCCCAGGGGTAGCTTGAGTCTGCCTCAAAGGAATTTTAAGCATGTATCCGGAATAGCTTAATTCTTTTTTTTTTTCCCACAGCAACCATATTCTTGCTAGTTGATAAAATCTGAACCACTCTGTTGCACAAAGTTTACCTTTGGAATGTACCTTTAGGGATATGAATTAGTAGAAAAGAACATAAAGTACTTAAAAGGCACAGAAAAATATGTAATAAAGGCTATTTTGATTTCGTTTCCTACTTCTCCTGCAAATTTTGATATTGTCCTTTCATTTTCATTTGGTTCAAGTGTTTTTATTTCTTTAGAAACTTGTTTTCTGATCTTTGGAGAGTACACTATTTGGAGACAGGTTGTTGAACTTTTTGTTTTAAAGATTTCTTTAAAAACCTGACAAATTAGTTGTATACATTGTGTTCATTTACCAATATTTTGGTATAAATAAACTATCATCTGGGTCATAGCACTGGTAGATAGTACAGATAATTTTTTTTTAAAAATCAAAATAATATCGCTTTCATGTCTAAATAGAATCTTTTAAAATACACAGCAAAGGTAAGCTTATATTATTTCCCACCTAAAATGGTCCCAGTCTGTTGGGTCTTCGTCCGTCCCACGAAAGAAGGAAGGGGTCCAAGGAAAGGTAAGTGGGGCGCTGGCCCGTTCCCCAGCCTCCCTCAGCCCGGGAGACAATCAGACACAGCGGGGAGCCAAATCCAGCAGGTAGAAAAACTCCTTTATTAACAGAGAGCAGCTCTTTTTAAAGCCAAAAAGGGCGGGTGGCATGGCAAGGGAGGAAGAGGAACCAATCACTGTCAAGGTCACACCCTGTCATGCACCTTAGCCTTCACGGGCTGGTGCTGGTTAGGCACTGATCGGAAGGCAAATTGGGCTCCGCCCACTCAACTCTCTTTCAGCGCCATCTTTGCTTCCCATGTGCTCTGCACCAGTCTATAAGAAAGAGATTCCTCTTTATGCCTCTGTCATTTAAGGCATGGGAATTGTTCTTTAATTGCCTTTATATAAATCAGATTAGGTGATTGCAGCCCACGACCAAGGCCACAACAATTTCCTTTATGCATCTCCAACTAAGTACATTGCATTATGTTCTTCCTGGCCAATGCAAACTTTAACCCAGCGGAGAAAAGAAAGGCTGTTGGTCTGGTCAATTACAAATGAGACTTCATGAGGTGTACTGACCTTTTTTCACTTGCCAGCAGGCCTAACTTGCTTGTACAGGTCACTGTGGCTCTCCTGGAGGAAGAGACACGTGTAGGTGAAGGTGAGGACAGACAGCGCTACTCTAAATGTGAACTCTCCATGGAGACTATTGTCTGGCTCTGTCTCCTTTCTGTATTCTGAATAACAGTGTTTTATGAATGAAAGTGGGTCAGGGCTCTGAGCTTTGACACACAGCAGGATTAAAAAGAGGAACAAGTAAGCAAATGAAAGTTGGAAAGAAAACTCATAAAATTGGGAATGTAACTCAACGGGTCCAATAACATATCTGAGGCTTATACATAAGCCTGAAGTACGTGCCATGATAGGATAGATATTTTCTTTTGTTCATTCTTGAAGTTATTTAGAAGGCAAACACGTACAGCTTTCTCCCCTGTCTCTTGGGGAAGTTGAGACTTATCGACATTGAGTTGGGATCCAAAAGCCAAGAGGATACTGTTGTCAGTTGTAAGAAACCATTTTCCCCCCATATCCCTTCTGGCCTTTTTTTTAGGCAGTGGTGTTTACATCATTCTAGAAACTACTTATCAGTTGAACTTCTGGTTTGTAGTAGGTTTTTATATGCTATTGTGAACGTACATGGTCTGCGACTCAAGTTCCTAAATCCTGTGTGTCAGATTAGCTCTCTACACATCTGTAAAACTTCTATTACATATGAAGATTACATCTTTGGAGACCAGGAAAGGAGGTAGGGATGAAAATGAGAAAGTAGGCACTCAAAAGAAAGAAACTTCCTAAAGTTCTCAGAGATTAAATATATTATGGCTGTACTCAGTCAAGCCTGAAGACTGTGGGCTCCTTTGGGGTAGAGCTGAGATCACATCAGACATTTCTGTTGAATATTTCTGATGAGTTTAATGTCACTATGAGACAAACGATGTCAGATTGTGAATATCCCAGGGGCTCAATAAAGATCATCACCAGTAAGTACATAGATGGGAGAGTAAGGCTTACATACTCAGCTTGTTTGACTGTACATGTGTTTGCAAAGTAGCTATATCTTATGTTTGTATTGAATGCTTCCCATCTTCCTTCCACTTTCTTTTTTTTAATTTATTTTATTGTAAAGGTGATGTTCAGAGGGGTTACAGTTATGTAAGTAAGGTAATGAGTACATTTATTGAACATTGTTGAACATGGTTACCCTCTCTCTCATTCTCTTCCACTTTTCCTCCCCTCAAACCCCTCCCCCCAAATTGTAAAGTTCATTTCCAATATGGTGTCTTGTGAGTATTGAGTATTGCTGTTGCATTGGTTCACACTTTGTCCTCTGTCTCACCATTTTGTTATTCCTTTTTCCTTCTCTAAATCAGATAAATGTATATACAAGACACAAGGTACCAAAATCAAAAACAGTGACAATAGAGAATAAACCAAAGGGGGGAAAAATGAAAGAGAAAAGAAATAACTTCACACAGTACATTCAAAAATAAAAACAAAAAATGAAAACAAAAAAAACACCTTTGTTTCCATGAGTTCGTTTCGCTTAGCATTCTTTTATATGGTCGTATGTACATAGCTATTGAGCTATTGTGGTCCTCTGCTTTCCACTTTCTGCCTCACTGTATTTCTGATTCTTCAAATCACAGTGTTTTCCTTTAACACTTAAACTCATGTCTTCCCCACGTGTGCTTTGAGGCAAAAGGCATTAGCAGACAGCTCTGCCGACCTCATGGCAGCCCCTCTGCTCAGTTAGTGTTACATGGATCCTTTTTTTTTTTTTTTTTGGTCGGTTGTGGGGCTTGAACTTTGGGCTTGGGTGCTGTCCCTGTGCTCTTCAGCTCAAAGCAAGCGCTGTACCGCTTGAGCCACAGCACCACTTCCGGTTTTCTAGTGGTTTATTGAAGATAAGAGTCTCATGGAGTTTCTTGCCCCGGCTGGCTTTGAACCGTGATCCTCAGATCTCAGCCTCCTGAGTAGCTAGGATTGCAGGCGTGGGCCACTGGCACCGGGTGTACATGGATTCTTTTCTACTCTGAAAGTACTATTTGCTTATCATCATGGGACTTAAAAGTTGCTTGACTTTCCTCCTGCTGGGAAAGAACATAAATGAAAATGATTTCCATTTCCCCATCAGAGGCTTAACATTCTGTTTGCTTGATCCACTGATGCAAAAAAAAGTATTCCAGGTGCTGGGCTCTAGACCTAGTGAAGAGCCTCTGACTGGGGGAGAGGGAGGAAGGAGGCCAGGGCTTTAATTCAAAGCCTGAGTGATGTCCCTTTGCCCAAATCAGAGATTCTGTTCTGTTTTATTTTGGGGTCAGTACTGAGCCTAGGTGCTGTCTTTAGATATTTTGCTGAAGGCAGTAGAAACTGTTTGAGCCACAACTCCACTTCTGGCTTTTAGGTGGTTAGTTGGAGATAAGAGTCTAACATTCTTTCCCTCCCTGGTTAATTTCACTGCATGAATCTCACATCTTAGCCTCCTGAGTAGCTAGGATTATTAGTCACAACATACAACTTAATTTTTGATTAATTGCTTTTTATTTAATCTAGACATCTGAGGATTTTTTAAAAAAATAGGAAATCTTGCAAATTTTAAGTGTTGATAACTTTAGAAAGCTTCTTGCAACAGTCATATTCAACATTTATGGCAACCAAAGGTAGCCTTTGGGCCTATAGCTTAGAGTTACCTACTCTTTGGAGGGGTTGTGTACTACTCATTCTGAAAAAGTCTAAAACTTCTACATGGGGAAGTACAACCTTACAGATCAGGCAGAATAGTAGTTGAGATGCACAGTGGAAAGGAGGAAGGAGTTATATCTGCTACCTTCAGACCAGCTGTGGAAGCAGGCCAGATAGGATGCTGAGGTTGAAGGCAAAGAAGAAGGTGGAGGATCTGTACATCTTTATCGGAATGACCATCTTCCCCACTGCTCTTCTGGATGAGCCTTTTTACCCTTCTTGTTATCAGGATGCAAGATCCAGCTGCCTACTGTGTAAGAATGAAACAAGACAGAAATTTCTTTCTCTGGTAAAATCTGAGTGTGAGCAAACGAGAGTGCTCTGTTGTCCTTTGTGTTTCTCCCTGGCTCATTCGCATGATCCACCCCAGATGATGGATGAAGGACAAGTAGGTGGGTAAGGCCCAGGGCAGGATCCTAACTGGAACTGCATCATTTCTGTCCACACCTTATAGGTCCCAAACTTGGAGACATGGTCACTCTTCACTCAACAAGAAGGCCAGAAAATGTGGCTTGCAGGAGGCAGTTCTTTGTTGGCTAACAAGTATGCATTTATATCAAAAAGAGGTAATGAACTGAGTGCCAGTAGCACACAACAATAATCCTAGCTATTTAGAAGACTGAGGTCTGAGGATTGTGGTTGGAAGCCAGCCCAGACAGGAAAGTCTGTGAGAGTCATCTCTAATTAACCACCAAAAAACCGGAAGTGGAGCTGTGGCTCAAATGGCAGAGCACTAGCCTTGTATGAAAAAAACTAAGTGACAGTGCCAGGCCTGGGATTCAAGGCCAAGTGCTTCTCATATGATGGGATATTTAGCAGCCTGCTATATTTGACAAGTGTCAAGTATGTTAGGTTTGGTAAGGTAGAGTGTTTTTTAGTTTATCCTCAGCTTAAAGTTTCTAGTTATTTTAGTAAGACTATATCAGCAGAAATGACATTTACTTAATTTAATGGCAAGTTATACCATCAAATCCTGTTTTAGATTTTGATGGCCTACTTTATTCCTGGTTAATCAAACCAACCAAGCATCATATGGTAGAGTTTTTTATGTTGTCGATTTGCATGGTTGGCCTTAGATCTTGCCCTTTAAAAACTTCTTAAAGTCACTAAAGCATTTTGTTTATATAGATTATATCTACTTATATATTTACTATATTAAAAATTAAAATAGATACTTACAGAAGTGTACAAGAATACATTCTATTCATTGTTATGCCCCCTTAGGAATCTCTATGCAACTGTGAAGGATCAATGTTTTTTTTTAAGCAAACAATGTTTTAGTGATAATATTATAAAAATAATATTTATCATTCAGATCCCTCAGAAAACTATTGGGAAACTTGGAGAAAAGGAAGGGAAAGGCCAGAACATGGGAGGCAGTGACTTCACTTAGAGGATTTCTCAGCCATGGAATCAAACCAAAAACAGCATGAATGGGTTGACTGATCTACTGTTGAGATTTTTACATCACAGAATGTTATGACTTAAAACATTGGAACAGTCCCTGAGGGACTGAGGTAGAAGACAGATATCCAAACTCACCTAAAGTGGAGTAGCATATAAAGGAAAGAAATAAAATGCCTTTAGGAGTTTGGAGAGATGGTGGTGCAGAGCTTCACTTACACTAGCATGAGAAGGAGCGAATACTGAACTTGTGTGCATCCACTTAACATCTTTGAGCCCCAGCCTCCTCAACTGTGAAATAGATCCTAGATATTTGCAAATATCCACTATGTTCTAGAAACTATGTTAAGGGCTTTGCAAGCTAACTTATTAAATCCTTTCACAATTGTAGGACATGTACACTGCTATTTCACCATTTTGCAGACGCATAGAAAGATGATATAACTTATCCACGGACATACAACTTACCATGTTGGTTCTTTATCATTGTTACACATTTCTGTTAACTCATCTGCTTACGACAGCATACACGTCTTAGCTCCTGGTGTTTTGGGTGAGGCATCGGGGCGTAGCTTCCTGTCTCTGCTTATTGTCTCACACAGCAGCAATGGAAGGGATGTCTAGGACCCATCTCAGGCTCAGGCTCAGAGCTTTTCAAAGTTCTTGTGGTCATTTGTTACCTTTTTGTGGGACCCGTGGCCTTTCTATGAATTCAGTACATCTTCAAAGTGAGTTGAGGAATTGATTTTTAAGGTCTTCTCTCATTAGATGAGGAGCACTTATAAGCACTTGTTTAACCTTTGCCATGTGGTGTGATGAAAACATGGGAGTAACAATGGTCAGTGACAGCAGACAAAATAGGTTTTGTCCATAACACATGCAAAGGATCTCCCAAATTCAAGGATTCCAAGGGTAGGAATGATAGAGTCATCCTAGATTTCATTCTACCACAGCTCTAAAGCTGCATAAACCTAGCCTAGCTCCTGGCCCCAGAGTTCTTGCTCTTTTCCAGTATGTTCCTCCTTCTTTTGAGAAAAGTGAATGCATCTTAACACCAGGTGCTCACTGAATTTTAATTCCACTTTTAAAGGTAAGCTTGAAGAAACTGTAACACATTTTAAAGAAGTCTTCCAAAAACACTCTAAACTCTCTGGTTATACAAGTGATTTCAAAGTGTGTTTGTCTTCTCTTGGATGGGAGGTTTGCATTTTAAGACTTGAGTGCCCAACAAATAATCCTAGATTTGTATTTTGAATTTGAAACAGATGAAGTGATTGGTTAGAAGAAGCAGTGAAGACCTTCCTTCCCTTTGCAGACAAGACAGCATGGAGCAGCCATTTACTGTGAATTCACTGGTGAGTTGTGTCAAATGATGCTTTACATATGGTTGGAAAGCCCAGAAAGAACAGAAATGGACCACATGTGAAATGAGTCACATTTAGTTAAGTTTAGCACTTATTTGCAGATTTCTTTCCAGTCGTGGGGCCTGAACTCTGGGCCTGGGCACTGTCCTTCAGCTCTTCAGCTCAAGGCTAGCGCTCTACCACTTGAGCCACAGCGCCACTTCCAGCTTTTTTCTTTTTTCTTATACGGTGCTGAGGAATTGAACCCAGGGCCTCAGGCATGCAAGGCAAGCGCTCTACCACTGAGCCACCTTCCCAGCCCCCGCAGATGTTTTTTAAAATCTATTTGTATGGCCTTCTCCTTTGAGGAAGTGACTAATAAAGCTATTGTCCAGAGATCTAAAAATAATTTTTCTGCCACTGTAGTGTGAGCTTTTCATTTGTCTGGCTTGATTCTATGGGTATAATCTATTGGAAAAACACTAGAGACAATTTCAGAGTTGATATTATAGCAGGTAGTATAGCAGATAGTAAGCCTCTTTGTTTCTGTTTCTCTTTTTTTTTATTGTGAAAATACCATACAGAGGGGTTACAATTACATGAGCAAGGTAATGAGTGCATTTCTTATCAAGCATTGTTGCCTCCTCCTTTGTTTCCTCTTCCCATCCCTTCCCATCTCCCCACTCCTGGCCCCCTACGGGCGCTCCCCCACACCTCCCTGGACAGCAAAGTTGTAAAGTTTGAACATGAACATAATGTCTTGTCAGTTTCTCTATGGATTAAAACTGGAGGCTTACCTCATGTAAAAATGGAGACCATTGTCTATTTAGCAGGTAAATGTTGCTTTGGGATTCTCATGTGAGCATGTATACACTTGAAGCTCATGTTCTTTTAATTACCCCCGCCCCTTATTCTCTGTCAGTGTACATTTTTCCTCTTGCCACATCCTAGAAGAACAGTTTACAAAAGAGGAAAGAACAAGTAGGGATCATATGGTTTGTTCTCTGTCCCAGATCAGTCTCTGAATGTAAATATAGATGGGTACTTTATGCAACCCTGTAGCCTTTGCGCTTATGACAATCAAAGATAATATTGATCATGTTCCCAGCCTCTCTCTCATGTGGCTTTGAATGGAAGTTGTCATTCTTTTGAGGAGAACTGTGGGGGCAACACATAGTTCTGGGAACAGTGGTATACTAAATACCCTATGTATACAAAGACATAGAAGTCTTGGCTCTTGCACTGAAAAAGGTTGTAATCTCATGTGCTCCTTTGAGTAAGAAAGTTCTTCACAGAACTCAGTTGCCCTCGGGATGTTTGAGAAATAAGGACTTGCAAAAACCCTTTCAAGTTCTGACCTTATGTTGTCATTCCACTGGGAGATTGCAATTTTAATCCTATATCTGAAGAGTAATCAACTAGTCATCTTGGTGGTATCTTGTGTTTTTTTGTTTTTTTTTTTACCAGAACATTGTGTAGGAATAACGAAAATATTATTGCACTTGCCACTGCAAAAATGAACACTATAAGGCTTTTTCATGTGGAGAATGTGTTTTCATGTAAGAAGTTTACATGCAAATGAGATATAGATTGATGGAAACTTTAAGTAATTTCCCATTTTACCTGATTATTTAATTGTACTCTCATCATTTTTTTCTCTCTTCTTTCATATACATTCTGTGTGTGTGTGTGTGTGTGTGTGTGTGTGTGTGTGTGTGTGTGTGTGTGTCCTTTTCATGTTTGTGCTTAGGGACGTGTGCATCACCTTTACTTCTAGTCGCACTTCTCACTTATTTAATACACTTAGGGATTATTAACTCTATTTTAGGAAGATGCTACATTCTAAGGAGATGCACTGATGATTTACTTTAAACCCCCAAGGAATTCATAAGGGTTGGAAACGCTTTTATGATTCAGTGTGGATTATATAGTTGTAAAGACAAGATTAAAGAAAAAGACAAATTATTCTTATACACAAGGAAGGCTGGAAGTCCTCTTTACAAAATACTCTGAATGTCATAGGTTTTTTTCTTTCAGTCATTATTTTATATCATTGAGGCTACTATCTTTGGCTGAATAACATTATTTTCATTTAGTGGTGTTGGTTTTTTACAGATGAGTGTGATTAGGGGAAAGTGTATGAGTTGCTGTAGTGTTGGAAATATCTCAGCTAACAATGGCTGTGAATTCTTGAGGTTGAGTCTCCAAGTTCACACGTTCCTATTCCTGTCTCTGGTGTAAGGAAGCTTCCAACAGCTTCTCTGAAATTAGAAAGCTGTTCAAAGAATAAAAGAACAGCACAGCATGGTATGGATCAAAGCAAGAGTGACCTTTTATTATTGTTGTTATTATATATATAGAGAGAGTGTAGTATAATTCAATATGTATATATAGTGTGTGGTAATGAAATCATTATAATTAGCAGTTCCACTTCCTGAAATATTATTTATATTTATTGGATAATATAGATTCTTTCTATTTGTATTTTGAAACATATAATAGAGTATATAAAATTTTAGTTTTCCTCCTGTATTTAGGACACTATAATGAATTCCTCTTGTCCAATAGTATTTGGTACAGATTAAATGAAGGAAATATGTTCTCATTCAAGAAGGGCCTGAGCTTTGGAGTTGCAGTCAGGCATATCTCTCTACCTTCAGAACTCTGACCAACAGGGAGCAGATAAAAATAAGAAATCATATTAAGTGAAGTAACCCAGTCCCAAAGAAATTTAGGTCCCATGGTTTCCCTTATTTGCAATAATTAGTGTATGTATAGGACAATCTTATCAGATGAGCTGAAAATCTCAAAAGCCATGTACATATGACCATATAATATGATGCTAAGTGACATGAACCCCAAGATATGGACACAAGAGGTCTGTCTTTATTGTTATTTTTTAAAATTTACCCTGTGATTTTATTATTATATATTTTATTTTATGTTTGTTGTTTCCTTTGTATGTTCTTCCCCCTATGGTATATCCTTGTTGTCTCTGTACTTGATTTTGGTACCCTGCATCTTGTATATATATATATGTCTATCCTGGGGAGGGGAAAGGGAATAACAAAATGCAAAACAAGGACACAGGATGATCCACTGCACAAAGGATACCCACAGGACAGTATATTGGAAACGAACTTTACAACTTCGGGCTTGGGCGGGGGGCAGGGATGGGGCTGTAGGGAGGAGTATGGGAGTGGGGGAGGGAAGGGATAGTGGGACAATAACAAGGAAGGGAAGGGGTAACAATGATCTACAAGTATTGTACTCATTGCCTTACTCATATAACTGTAATCCCTCTGTACAGCATTTATACAATAAAAATATTGTACATTATTTTAATATTACATTAAAAATATTGACACATAAAAAATTAAGTTGACAATCCAATATTCCCATTATTTCTGGTGACTTAGAACAAAAACTTCTTTCCTTTGGAGAATGTAGGGGACCAGGTCTTCATATTGTTTCTGCTCTAAATGGACCAGGCTCATTCACCCACTCACAGGAGGGTCATCTTGAGGCCATCTCTCAGTCTTTATTATGGAGAGGAATCCTGGACCTAAGAAGCATCTTTGGGAAAGAGAAACAGGAAGGATGGATGTCAGGTCCACATGACTACAAGACAGGTCAATAGTAACAATATCAAGCATAAGGAGCATGAGGGCTTAATTGGCTATCCTCTTCGTGGAACCTTGGGTAACGAGTTTATGGCTCTCTGGTTGGTTGTGTATTATACCTTTAAGAGCAAAAGTCATTTCAGACCTGTAGGGTTCTATATGCTATAAAGTAGCCAGCAAAGTAGATAAGATGGCATTGGAAAATCTCCAGATAACTAATCTACTGTGGCTTGCCCCTGAAGTCAGTATAGTAATTCATGGCTGGAGTAAAACTTGGTCTAACTTGATTTCTTTCAGAGCTTTCTACAAAACATTGTCAAGTGCTCTTTACACACTGTAGTTGGACTTAGAACTTTAACTTACTTGACTAAGGAAAGCTCAGGAAGCTATATTTCTTCTGGGCTAACTCCATTCTTTCAGAAAGAGATGAGAGTTGGGTTGTCTACTACCAGAGAATGTGCAAATTCCTTTGAGAAAACTATTTAAGTCATCAGATAGCCCTTCTCACCTCCAGAGAGCCTGAGTCTATAGATTTGACATATAGATAGTTACAAACTTGAATTTTTAAGGAAATTCCAGGAATTACAGATACTGCTGGTACTTGGACCACACATAGAGACACATAAATATAAGCTAGGCAGGAAAAAATAAGCTCTTACCTTAGAGCTAAATTTACAGGACTGAACAGAACCTAGGTTCATTTGTTTCTCTATTGTTGGTGGTAGTTTTGATCTCAGGAAAGCTGAATTCAATTGAAACAGAGACTAGAAAATATTTGCTATTAAGCTTTTATTAGAAAAATATTGCCTGCATTTTTTACCTTTCAAAAGCACTGGCTTTTTATTCAATAATGAATAATTACCCTGATTATATATTTTTCTCTATCCATTGCCAAATGTGAGACCAAGACAAACATACAGACAGGCACGTTATATACATTTCCAAATGTGCCTGGATATTCCTTATTAATAAAATTCAAATGTAGCAATTAACATGAGTGACTTTGCTTAGTAATTTGTTATCACTTTTCTCAGTCAAGGACTAATTCATGAAATTACTATTATGTTGAGGTCTAAGAGATTTTTGCATTTAAGAAATGGAGTTGGTTTTTTTTTATGCTTGAAGATGTTTAGTACTTTTTGGTGGAGTTTTTTTGTTGTTTTGTTTTTATTTTATTTCTGTCAGTCATGGGGCTTGAACTCAGAGCTAGGGCACTGTTCTTGAGCGTTTGTGCTCAGGGCTAGTGTTCTACCACTTTGAGCCACAGTTCCACTTCCAGTTTGGGGTTGGTTAATTGAAAATAAGAGTCTCAAGGACATTTCTGCTCAGGCTGGCTTCAAACCACTGACCTCATCTCAGCCTCCTGAGTAGGATTACAAGCGTGAGCCACCAGCACCTAGTTTCTGATGGAGATTTTTAAATTAACTTTTTATTCAGTAAAGTTGGAAGGAAGCTTTTAAAACTTCTCATTAAACTAGATCTATTCTGGAATAGAATCAAATCCTGAGATAGCTTTGAACTTAGTGACCTCCTAGAGACCCTTCAAAATCTTACTTAGCAATATGCCACAGAACTCAGATGGAGGATCAATAACATTTTATCTAAAGTGATCTGGAACACTTGCATACTCAGGAACTGTCATATAATTGCTCCTTGAAACCTAAAAATAGATTTTTTCCACCAATAAAAATACATGTTTTCCTGGGTGTGTGTCTTCTGGGTATGTTTATACAAAAAGATTATGCTTTGGTCATGTCATTAACTGTTGTGAAATGACTTCCTTAGACATGGGTGTGAGGATTTTCGTATGGAAAACATATGTATGAATCAATCCTTATACTTTTTTCCTACTAAGCAGAGATTCAAATGTTGCTTTGCAGAAAAAGTTAGCTGCCATGCCTGACCATACAGATGTCTCTCTAAGCCCAGAGGAACGAGTCCGAGCTCTAAGCAAGCTTGGCTGTAATATTACAGTCAGTGAAGACATCACCCCACGCCGCTACTTCAGGTCCGGAGTAGAAATGGAGAGGATGGCATCTGTGTACTTGGAAGAAGGAAATTTGGAAAATGCCTTTGTTCTTTATAATAAATTTATAACGTAAGTCTTGATGTAAAGGTCTTTGGAATGAGAAAATTGGAAAAGTGCCAGTGTAGTTTTCAAACTTTAAATCAATTTTCTCTTTCAAAAAGTGTGAAAAATTCAAGGTTTTCAGTTACCAAGAAATATATTGCAAGACCCCCAGACAAGATCTCTGAGGCTCAGGAATTGGAGGAATGGAAGGTCAGAGAAGAGAGGACCCTCTCAACAGCCGGTCCACTACCCACATTTTCATTTTTAACAAATAGACTTTCTTATTTCATTCTGCGTATCCTCCGTGGGAGCATAAGCTTTCTGGGGGAGGAGCCAAATTGAAGCTCCCTCTGTAACACATGGGATGTGCCATCAACATTTAGAATGTGTGATTTGGTACAATAGACTCAGGGACAACAATGAATAAAAAGGAGAATTCTCTCTCCTTGTAGAAGCAGTATCTTCACTTTATCTGTGAGCAATGCACAGGGATTTCTCTTCACTTCTGCTGTAGCTTATTCCTCAAAAAAGGTGGTTAAAAATAGTAACTCAATTAGTATCTCCTAATGCATTAGGGACTCTAGTTGTCATTCTCTCATAGTTATAAATTTTCAGTAAAGAGTTTTTGTTCTGAATGCATGGCAATATTGATTTACCAATCTTTCTAAACTCATACAGACATAAAAAAAATATGGTTTGGGTGAAGCCTAGCTACAGGTTCTAAGAAAGACTCGAATGACTTTAGGTGTTATAGAAGCTATGTGTGCTGACTTTAACCTTGTTGGACTGAATAACTATTATAGAAAAAATAAGAATCAAATTAACCTTTAATGGAAAGGCAATAGCAAGACTGTAGGTAAAATAAGAAGTTATTAACCCTGTCATTTTTGAAAAGGATGCTCAATTTCATTTCAGAAACTATAATTGAGACTTTGCAATCATATAATGAATGGTGAGATTTTTTGTTATTGTTGTTGTTGCTATTTTATGCTCTTTGTCTAGTTTGTTTGTAGAAAAGCTTCCTGGCCATCGAGATTACCAGCAATGTGAAGTACCCGAAAAGCAGGATATTATGAAGGTATTGTGGTATCGATTCTCAACTGTGGGATCAAATGCCCCCTAAGTATCCATTATTGATTCACAACCCCTTCCTTTCTTCCTCTATCTCTTCCTCTGGAGAGTTTGAGCACAAGAAATTCATTCCATTAGGCATAATGTTTCGATTTCTTCTCAGACATTTAATGACTGGTACTGAGCCAGTGTGAGGTGTCTTAATTGATGGAGGAAAGAAGGAAGAAGGATGTACTCATCACCTTATGAGGTGAAGAAGGAATTATCTTACAATCTCTCCCAGAGGCTTCAAGAATAGCTATATATTTCCATATAATTGCTTGAGGTAGTCATTTGGGCATGTTTTGATTGTTCTGTGCAGCTCTGGACCCAGTAACTCATTAAAAATCAATATGAGTTAAAAAGGGATGCTTCCAGCAACTATAGGCCCCCTCCATATAATGCTGGACCCTTTAAGTTATTTTTTATTCTTTTTGTGTTTTGTTGGTAACATATTTAAACTCTAGGCTTTGCACTTGCTAGGCAGGTGATCTACCAAAAAGCCATACAGTCAGGCCACATTAAATTATATAGCCTAGTGACATGTGCTGTCTTTGCTTGTATAACTAAACTCTGATGTTCACATAACAACAAAAATCACCATATTCCTCCGAATGTGAGCCATCATGAAATGGCTATATTTACGTTTTAAAAAGTTTGGATTATATACAGAGAGTATATAAATAGGATATAGGTAGGATTATAAGATGTTGCAGGAGTAGCCTGCCTAAAATACTCTGATTAGTATTTATTTGATAATAAAGACTGTCCTTGAAATCCTGTGAGGCTTAAGACTTCCTAGATTTTTGTCATGTTCATCTCTTTTACAGTGCTTATACTCCCTACATTACTATGTCTTCCCGTAGCATTGTCCCTCGATTTTCTTGCTCATGTAACTCAAAGAGTTTTGTATAGAAACCATAAAGGAAATTTTGATGGAAGGAATTAGTTAGAGATGTGTGTCCTATTATTAATGGGCTACAAGTTAGCTCAGTCTCTGTGATCCTTGCTTCCTCAACTCCAAAAACAGAGGGTTGTGACTGAAATTTATGTTAGGTTTTCCAGACTTTCCTGCCATTGCCAATCACTGAGATCTGAGATTGTAGCCCAGTGGACAGAGGCTTCCCTACCCTGTGCATGGTCCTATGCTCATTTTCAGCTACACACTCTCTCTCTCTCTCTCTCTCTCTCTCTCTCTCTCTCTCTCACACACACACACACACACACACACACACACACACACACATCTCCACACATGGTTAGGAATTTTTTTAGATGAAAACTCTGTGTCCTCTTCTTTAGAGAGATGTTAATTCATTAGATCTGGAATCAAGCCTGCTAATCTGTATGTTTATGAAAAGTGTCAAATCTGCTTTGCATCTTTGGGCATGTCTAGGAATCATTACCCTTCCCCAACTGCCTTTTGACGTCCCTTGTAACTCTCATGCTACATGATTTACATATGGAATGTACCCTTTATGTCTGCTGTCTAAAACTGTGTACCTGCCTAATCAAAATGCTTGTCTAACTAGTAGATTTAATAAACCCTTTACAAAGGCATAATTATTTTTAGCTTCCCTGGTTAAAGTTGTATTTTAAAGATCTAGACTAGAGAGATTTCTTTTCCTACCAGCATCTTTGATTACTTGTGGCTTGCTTTTCTGATGTAAACACCAGCTGTTTTCCTTTCTCAGCTGATGATCTGAAAAAGTACACTGAAAATCCAACTAATCATTATGTATATATATTTTTATAAGAAACTGAAGGAGATTGCATTCCCAAGGACAGATGAATTGAAAAAGGACCTTTTAAAGAAATATAACATAGAATACCAAGAATATTTGCAAAGCAAAGTAAGTTCAATTGTACATTTATTTCATGACTGTTTTCTGTGCAAACATTTTTTAATTTCACTTTTAGATGATGAGTTTTCAAATGCATGTGCATGTAAGTGAACATGAAAAGATGCAGCAATATGAGATGAACATTTAGAATAATCATGCTGATGTCCAGATTGAGCACTTGCACCAAGGATGTGGTATTTTCATTTTCCGGCAATGACTAATAAGGCAATGCATCAGAAAATGAATTTCCTGCAGTTATTTAAATAGAGCCTTTTGACCAAATCCTGCCAGAGTAACCTTGAGGCAGATGGCTGCTTTTTTCTTCTCTCTTTTTTTTTTTTTCCTAAAAGAACAGATAAGTGAAAAATAAGGACTCAGAATGTGATTTCCAGTGTATCTAATTATGATAGCCTTGAAAATATGAATTTAATTTTTATGTGTTGTAATCAATATTCCAGTTGATGTAGAGGAACAACTAACCATAGACCTGAAACAAAATTATTGCGCACAAGTATGGTCATTTCTGACTGTTAAATAAAGACCAGAATGACAGTGATGTCTAAAAGTCAAAAGGATATTGAAGGAAGAAATTGATTGATGGATGGAATAATAGCGTTCAAAATACACTTTAAAAATTCATATAACATCATTAGTGGTGGTGTTTTGCTTCGTGTGTGTGTGTGTGTGTGTGTGTGTGTGTGTGTGTGTGTGTTTATTTGTACTAGAGGCTGCCACACTCCCTGACTCTTACTTAAATTTAATCTCACTTTCTCTGAAAATGGTCCCAGAGCTTTCTGACATCCTCTGGGTGTGGCTGGAAGTCTGGTTTGCCTGAGATGTTTTAACATCTGAAGTTTCTCTCAACTATAGAGAGATATGATTTGATCTGAACTGTGACACACACACAGACACACACACACAATGATATTGGAAGCAAAGACAAAGTAACATCAAGGAAGAGAAATGTTTAGTCTAAATCCCCTCCACACTCAGCAGAGCCTACAGGGTCTCCCAGTGGGGAGCATGTTTAGCACCAATGCCCTGTTCTACTTGGAATGACACCAGTGACCTCATCGTCTGACCTCTGAGGGGGTAGAAAGGCAGCAACTGTGACTAGATGAACAGACTGGCCTGTAAGCCCTGGTCATGGGCAGCACCTGTTTCACCTGAAAGCTTGTTAGAAATCGAGAATGTCAGTCCCACCCCAGACCAGAAAAATAAGAATTTACAACAGTGAGACCCAGAGATGTTCTTGTACATAAAGTGCTGCTGTAAGCTACATCCCCGAAACTATCCACACTTACAGAGTCACCACAGTTTCTATCAACACCAGTTGTGAAGTTTGTTTAAACATTTTATTCTCTGACCTCTTAATGATTAGCTATTTTGTTAAGATATTGTGAGGTTCTTCTCTTTTGACAAATTTCCTGATTAGTTTTGATAGAGATGGTTGGAAAACACTTTGGAAGTACTTCTAAGCAGTTTCTACTCTGTGATAATTCTAGCAGAGAGTAGATTCTAGAGTCAAACGCAAAAGATTCCAGTCAGCTCCATCCTATTGGCCTTTCTGTGAAAATGGAAACATGCTATGTGCTACTTTCCAATATGGTGCTACCAACTGGGTGTGGCTACTGGATACTTAAAATGTGACTAGTTTGGGGGTTTTTAATTTTTTTAATTTTGATTATTTAAATAGTTACATGTATATCTAAAGAAATGCTTTATTGGAAAATGCAGTGTGGGGTGAGATGTTTTGGTCCATGTGACCTAACAAGTCATGCTGAGCAGACAAAACTGACCTCGATTTTTCAAAAAATTAGCAGTACAAACTAATGACTGTTGTGTATTTCTGTCTCTGGTTTAAAAAATGTTTGGCTTTATGACTGCAGTCATAGTCAGAATAAAGATCTTTTGCTGTGATGCTGTGTGGCCTATCAGTGTCAAGTTATTCTAGTTTGTTGGAAGATTAAAGTGTCTAATCCCACATGGGTGTGTTGAGTTGGAAATTAACCTTTTCTTCTGACAATCACATTTTTTAGAACAAATATAAAGCCGAAATCCTCAAAAAACTGGAGCAGCAGAAACTGATTGAGGCAGAGAGGAAGAGGATTGCTCAGATGCGTCAGCAGCAGCTAGAATCTGAGCAGTTCCTGTTTTTTGAAGACCAACTCAAGAAGCAAGAGTTAGCCCGAGGTCAGATGCGAAGCCAGGAGACCCCGATGCTCTCCGAGCAGATTGATGGCAATGCACTGTCCTGCTTCTCCACACACCAGAACAATGCCTTGCTGAACGTATTGGCTGATCAACCAGATAAAAGCAGTGCAACTAGTTTTGCTGGTCATTCTCCTCCTGTAAACAGGGCCTTAAAGCCAGCAGCTACTCTCAGTGCGGTTCAGAGTAAGTGAGGGTGGGGCCCTGGAGGATGCAGAGGCTGGGCGAATAGAATCACGTTTTTACAACCTCTGGGAGGATGTCTGCAGTTTGTTATGGGTCAGGGCAGTACCCCTACATCCTGTGAATGACGTAGCTCTCCTTTCAGTTCTCTCTGGCTTATACTTTAAGCAACTTTCAGGCAACTTCTTGCCTGGTTCTATAGATCAGATTATAGTAAATGAGATTAAGCAGGAATGGAGGTCTGGCTCAAGGGGTAGAGCACCAACCTAACAAAAAGATGCTGAGTTCAAACCTCAGTAATGCCATAAAAATAAATAAATAAATAGGACCATATTCTGTCACCAGATAAAGACCTTTGATGAGAACAACGCCAAGCACTTTTTCTTCTATGTGTTTCAAACAACAAACACACTTTCATTGGAGAGGAAAGGAGATCATAAGAAAATTGCCCAGATCTTTCTTCAACAATGAAATGTTTATGCTTAGTACATATAGCATCCTCCCGGTACAGGAAGTTCCTATGACTATGAATAGCTAACCTCCAAGTGCTGTGTATGTGTTTCTGCTAGCAGTACGTATTGCTAAATGCTGCTAATCCATGCTGGCAACATTCCAGAACCCAAGAGGAAATTCTTTTTGTCAGACATTGTCAGATGGAATTTGCATTCCATTTATTTTTTAAGAATCATGATAGGTAAACATTGTAAGTTCATCACTGCTAATTATTTACAAAAATGTGCTTAGTAGATTAAGTAATCTTAACTTTATTAAGATACAAGCAACCTGTAGTAATATTTACCCTATTTACTGTATATTGTATCATTTGCAAGATGTGTTCTATGCAGCTTATGCATTTAGTAGTATATTTTAGGTGCCAAATGAGAACATATACACCTATGGAAATGGTTGTTCTAGGGCATACGCATGTAAGCATCTCAACATTATACAGTTTTCTTTATAATTTTACATTTCTTCTAACCAATATTTTTAAGTTCTTAACAAAATATGAAACACTTGATAATTGTATTTTTGAACCATTTTGAAGGGTAAGATGCAAGATATATTTTTAGCTTTTTCTCCTTTTTCTGTGTCTTAGATTTAGTGGTTGAAGGACTGAGATGTGTAGTTTTATCAAGAGATCTTTGCCACAAATTTCTGCTGCTTGCTGAATCAAATACAGTAAGAGGAATAGAAACATGTGGAATACTCTGTGGGAAACTGGTATGGTCTTTTTTTTCCTATCTCATTGCACAGCATACTTTAGAATTAGCTTTTTTTGTAGTAAGCAGAGCAGAATAAAAACACACTAAGAGTTACAAATATTGTGACATTAGCCTTATGTAGATTAATTTCACTATTCATAGAGTGCTTCTTCTGGAAAATAGATTTTTTAAATGTCAAGGGCATTATGCAACTTGTTGTAGGAGAAATCAGTCAAACCATAAATTAAATCTTTTTCTAGAAAAGTGATACTTATGTCTATTCAGATTTCTAAGTCCATCCTCCTTTCTAAACTAAATTTCCAATGCAATCATTAATTTCACATACACTCATTTCACTTTCATTCAGCTTGTTCTTTCTGTGGCAGACATTACTTGCAATTCCTTTTCAGATACATATGGAATAAAACAAAATTTAGTTGATTTCCCTTTTTTTAAGGAAACAGTTCAGCAAACTGTAAGCCCAGACCATACTTAATAATGAACATATTACCTGAAGTATTGTAAAAAGACTATGTCAAAATAAGAGAGGCATCTTTTAGTTTATCATTGAAACAAAGATGAAAGGTTTATTTTAAAAGTGTTCTTTGGTGGTCTTTTTTAGATAGCCATTTATAGTCTGGATCCAGGCACATTTTCATTATCCAACATATAAGGAGAATAATATGTTTTATTCAACACACATTCACCTGCTGTATTCCAATAGTTCATTATCATATTTCCTCCAAGAGAAGAATCCACTGGTGACAAGCACACAGTGACCCACCATCTAATACACACAGTCATCCTCTTTGCCCATCTGGTGGCTGTATTGGGGCTGATGCCTCCTCCCTTACATCATATGAGATATTTAATTAGGTTGATTTGTGGACTAACTCATTTTGGTTGATCCATGCATGTGTTATTCACTCACTCTTTCATGAAGCATACATTTTCAGAGAGCCTTTATGTTCCAGCGCCATGCTAGGTATACAGTAGTCTATAGTAGCTTCATCCCTGCTGCATGATGGTTACCTGGTCCTTGGGAAAAATCAGATGATTCTAAGTGGGGCCAAATGGACAGAGTAGAAGTTCAAGATGCCTGTCATGGGAATGAACTATAGGAGCTAACCTTGTGTTTGGAGTGAGTGGAGAAGGGCTTGCAATCTAGATAGAAGGAGTAATGCCAAATTTACAGGAAGATCCTCAGAGCTAGAGCGAGGATGGCTGGCACTGTGTTCTAAGGGTGGGGCATGGGATGAGGAAACACAGCTCCTCCCAACCAAACAGCTCTTACCTGAAGATTGGCATTTACTTCCGGCCACTTCTTTTCAATTCTTTTTATCTGTGAAGAAAATAATTTACTTTTATTGTCTCTTTATCTAATTGTAAAAGCAAAACAACTTACTTTTGGAAGGTCCTACTGAGTTTCCCAATCTTAAACAAAAGTCCTAAGCCTTGAAAAGAAAAGACAAATCAGGGTGTAGTGCTGTGGCTCAAAGTGGTAGATTGCTAAGTCGTGAGTAGAAGAGCTCAGGGAGTGTGCCCAGGTCCCGAGTTCAAGCCCCATGATTGACAAAAAAAAATTATTGATGGATTATTGATGGATTGATGAGAAACAGACAACCTCTACAACCCTCAGAAATATGCTTTGTCGTAGTATGAAGTTACTCAACTAGTATATCTCTCTCTAAATAAATTTGCCTTTATTTGTTCTGAGTTGTTTCATTAGAGATCTAATAGGCTAAGACCTTATTTATTAATTAATTAAGCTCCCATAGACCCCCCCCCCTTCCAAATCCCAGGATGCTACTTCCAAATGATGTGTTCTACTTGAAAGAAAATGGATTATGAACTCCAACCAGCTGATTCTCAATACATTTGGTAAAAGTTAAGTTTTCATGTTAAAGTAACACTTTGTTTTGGGCTTGAGAGGAGGGGTGATAAGAGTAGTAGAGGTGGTCTTTATTCTGGTATCACATCCTCTCACATCCTACTCATTGTTTTTGTCCTATGCCTTTTGCTCATTCTTTTTCAGACACATAATGAGTTTACCATCACCCATGTGATTGTGCCAAAGCAGTCTGCGGGACCAGACTATTGTGATGTAGAGAATGTAGAAGAGTTATTCAGTGTTCAGGATCAGCACGATCTCCTCACTCTGGGCTGGATCCATGTATGTTTGACTTTTGGGGTTCGGTTTATGTTTGGATGGTGTGTTCTTTTCCTCTGAGAGAAATTAATTTCATTAATTTCTTGTTTTCAATTTTTTTCCAGCTATAAAAAAGCCATCATATTACAAAATCTTTTTTCAATGTGAAGTTGTATCTAAATCTGTCAAAACTGGGCTATGTTTTTTTATTGTGCCATTCAAAGTTGAGAAAGAGACTATAACATTTGGAAATTAGATGACTTTTTCCTGATGGTTTTACTGCCAGATTTTTGTTTTGAATAGGTAGTTATTATATGTTTTTGCCTTTTGCTTATGATCTACATTCAGTTATTTTTTAATTTCTTTTTTTTTTTTTTTGGTTGGTTGTGGATGCTGTCTCTCAGCTCTTCAGCTCAGCCACAGCGCCACTTCCGGCTTTTTCTGCTTATGTGGTGCTGAGGAATCGAACCCAGGGCCTCATGCATGCTAGGCAAGCACTCTACCACTGAGCCACCTTCCCAGCCCATATTTTTAATTTCTTAAGATGTTTCTTTGAAAAAGTATTTATATGGACTGAAGAGGGTCCATACATTTTAATGCATGTCCTATAAGCCAAGGATGTGTATATTGTATAAATGGATTTGGAGTAGAGCAAAGGGTCAAAAACAATGGGTTCCAACACAGTGTTAGAACTTTTTGTGGAGTAGGAAAGGCCTAATAAGTCAAATCGTATGGCACATCACATTCTTTGCTCTGCTAAGAGTTCACTGTAGGAACACCATCAAGTTGCTTTAGCAGTCTAAATGTCAGCTTTTGCCAGGCACAAATTGGGGATCATAATATTTGACCTCATATTATTTTGAATATTAAGTGAGATACAGCCAGAAAATTTCTAACCATGACTTTTTAGGGACTCAGAACTATAATTGTTATTATTGGTGATGATGCTTTGTTTCATTTTGTTTGTTATCCATTATTCAATCCAGTTAAAGGACAATCTTTTCTATTCAGCTCCACACAGCTGGGCTTGTGATGCCAGTTTAGTCCATTTGTGCTAGAGTAGGTGATTTATAAAGGACAAAAAATTTCATTCTTACAGTTCTAGGGCTGACAAGTCTAAACTCAAGTCTGTGGTCTTGGTATCTGCAGAGGATGCTCTCTGCTTCCAAATGGGGCGTTATTGCTCTGTCCTCACCTGATAAAATGCAAAAAGGAAAGAGATAACTCCTTGACCTTGAGCCCTTTTATAAGGGTGCTAGCAGTCAACCCCCAAAGGTCACATTCCTTGATACTTTTGCATTGCATATTAAGGCTTTACATGCATTTTGGAGGAAACACCATCATTCAACCATAGCAGGTAGGAGCAAAAGTCACCTTCCACATAGAGTACACTGGCTAGTATTTACAGAGCATATCCTTGGGTATCTTGGAGAGTCCTAGAGAATAAGAAGTGAACTCAGCCTGTGGTGTTCATGCCTAGAAACTCAGGAGGCTGAGGTCTGGAGAACTGAAAAATCAAGGCCGGCCCAAGCAGTAAAGCCCACAAGATTTCATTTCCAATATAGCCAGCAAGTGGGGCTGAAGATGTGATTCAGGTGGCAGAACACCAGCCTAGCAAGTAGTGAGACTCTGAGTTCAAACCCTAGTATCACCAAAAGATTAAAATAAAAAAGAAAGAGCCAGGCACTGGTGGCTCATACTTGTAATCCTAGCTACTCAGGAGGCAGAGATCTGAGGATCAAGGTTCAAAGCCAGCCTAGGCAGGAAAGCCCCTGAGACTCTGATCTCCAATAAACCACCAGAAAAAAAAAACAAAAACAGAAGTGGTGCTGTGGCTCAAGTGGTAGAGTGCTAGCCTTGAGCTGAAGAGCCGAGGGACAGTGCCTAGACCCAGAGTTCAAGCCTCATGACAGAAAAATGAAAGAAAAAAAGAAAGAAGTGATCATTTTGTATTTTATATTTGCATTACTTGTTTATAGAGAAGCAGTGGGTGGGAACAGAAGAACATACATAGCTAGCAAACATTGTATTATGTAATTTAGGCGGGTAGAAGAGACTATACATTACTATTTTCCTTTAGTCAGAAACTGTTAACCTCCAAAATTTCCAGGTTACCTCACCGACTGAGTGAAGTTAATGAGTACCTTCTCTCCTCCCTGAATTTATGCAAAACAATATAGACTAATATAGATGAATATAAGAAGTGATTTACAATAGAATTTGCAAAACTTTACACTATTTATTGTTGCTAACAGTAAGGAATATGCCTTACTGTTTTCTTGGAAATTACTGCATTTTAAGTACAATGTCAAGCAAAGCATGATTCCTGTAACGATTGCATTATAAAGCAAAAAAATTGTAGCAACCTAAAAATGTTATTCCTTTAAGTGATGTGATTATGTAGACAAATTGTTGTTAGTTTATCTTACAAAACAATTCCTAAATTAGAAGCAAAAGTTTTGTTTTTCCTGTTGTCTTCTGGTTATATAATATTTTCAATGGTAAATTTAAATTATTTTATGAAGTTGGCTTACTTCTAGAATTCCAGAACTCAGCTTTTTAATTTATCTTACTGTATCAAGTTGTAGTTATATAAGAATACAAACAACATTTTTGTTTCTAAACTTTAGTGGTTGTAAACACTTTTTTGTGCTAATTTTTGTTGGGCGGGGGGAGGAGGTTGTAATACTAGCAACAGATTCCAGAGCTAACTTTGCTCAGATATAAATTAGTCATAAGGAAGAAAATCTAAATCTGAACCAGACAGAATTGGATTTGGATTTAGGTTTCTTGGCTTGACTTGCTGTCTGAGCTCTAGGAAATTATTATTCTACTGCAAACCTTCATTCCTTCATGTGTAAGAGGTGGATAAACATAGCCCTGACCTTCTCTTGTGAGAATTCAATGATGTGTTTAGTACCTGCATTGCAATAAATGTCAATCGCTCTCTTACTATCACCATCATCTTCATTTCTTTAAACTCAGGAAATGGGAGAACCCTTCTCCCTTGGAAGAGACATTCTCCTCATAAGAGAAGTGGCTCTCTTGTCTCAGACATGCTCATGTGGTATGCATTGTCTGGAGATACATTCCCAAGCATATTAACTAGTGTGTTGACAACCTTATTACTACCTCCACAGCAAACGTATGTCCTTTGAACACTTCTTAATATTTACTAAGAGACATAGAAAGCTTCATTTTTCTATAAGAAAGAATTCCCTGAAGACAACAGGATGCCAGTTCCTGCTAGTCACACTCCTATTAAATATTTGGGATTTTAAAAGCTAAGGTAGAACAAGAGGGGTATGCTTTTCATTTCCAAAGTCTAGTTCAATCTCAGTATCAAAAAGGGGTGGGGGTAGGGTGGAGGTAGTGTCAGGATAATCCTATTCTTTGGCTAATCTAATTATTTATAGACCAGCAGTTATTGTATTTTTCGCTGTGGAAGGTGTTTCTGTAAATAACCAGATGACTTTCACTTTGTTCTATTATATCAACACGAGAAAAAACATTTCTAATTCCTGCACTTCTACAATCTACACTGGTTGCTATAGAAAGGAATCAAGCTATTGTTATAGACCCATTCTTCTTTAGTTAATAATGACAACACTAAAATAAAACAACCCATGCAATTAGTAAGAGCCAATGGCTTTCTATGTGCTAGGCACTGTCCTAACAACTCTGTACAGGTTGTCCTTTTCATCTTCAAACCAATCCCATGAAGAAAGTGGTTGTCACCAGCTTTACAAATGATGATGTTGCCAAAAGGAAGTTCAGTGGTCTGCACCCTGAATACAGTGAGTCTTGGAAAGAGGACCTAGACAATATGTACCAAGGACATTTAGGTTCTTGGTTTAGATGGTCATATTCTTTGTCTTTTTAAAGGTCATCTGATTTTAACTGAAATTTTCTTTTTGTGTACGTTTTTTATTGTAAAAATACTGTACAGAGGGGCTACAGTTACATGAGCAAGGTAATGAGTACATTTGCTATCGAGCATTGTTGCCTCCTCCTTTGTTTTCCCCCTACCATCCCTTCCCTCCCACCTCCACAACTACACCCCCCCCCCCCAGCCAAAGTTGTAAAGTTGGTTTTCAACATAGTGTCTTGTACATATCATTGTTACAATGGGTTAACCTGTATCCCTATTTAAGCATTTTGTTTTTTCACTTCCCATCCCCAAATTAGAGAAATGTATATACAAGATGCAGGACACTGGAATCAAATACAGCGAAAATAGGGGTTATACCATGGGGGAGGAACATACAAAGAAACAAAAAATTACATGGTACATTATAAATACAATAGCAAATCAGAAACAAATACAATAGCAAGGAAGAAAGAAATTTGTGTCCCTATCTTGGGGTTCATTTTGCTTAACATCATCTTATGTGGTCATATGTCCATAGCTTTTGACCTTTTCTACTTGTCCTACTCATGTACTAGTTATTGCAAATCAGAGAAACCATGGGACCTATGTTTCTTTGGGCCTGGCTGATTTCACTTAATATAATTTTTTCCAAGTCTTTTCATTTCCTAACAAATGGGGCAATGCCATTCTTTCTGATGGAGGCATAAAATTTCATTGTTTATATATACCACATTTTCTTGATCCATTCATTTACTGAGGGGCATCTGGGTTGGTTCCATATCTTAGCTATGGTGAATAATGCTGTGATAGATAAACACAGTTGTGCTGGTAGACTTAATATGCCCTTGTTTGTGATCATTTGGGTAAATGCCCAAAAGAGGGATTGCTGGGTCATAGGGGAGCTCTATATGTGGAGTCTTTTGAGGAATCTCCATACTGCTTTCCAAAGTGGTTAAAAAAGTTTACACTCCCACCAACATTATCTGAAATTTTCAATCACAACACATGCATGTATTTTCCATAAGTACATATGAACCACTGGTTTTGCCTTTCATGAACACAAGTCTGTGTAGAGTTAGAAACTTGGAATATTTGTTTTTATTTATCTTCTACTTTGTTTTCCAATCATGTGAACATTTGATGGCTGAACAGGATGAATCCCTGATATTTTCAACAGCCTGGAGCCTCCTCCTTCTGTTTCTAGGAAATGCTGTTGTGTCATTGATGAAAAAGGCACAAAAGTATCAATCAATATATGTTTCTGGTCCAGGGTTTCCAGTTATAGCTCTGCTCCTTAGCCAGCTGTATGATTAGGCCAGTATCCCTTCCTGTGTGTCTCAGGATGAAAGATGTCAAATGACTTGTGATGATTAAATGAGATGCCATTTGAAAGCCTTCTTTGTAACTTAACGTTTCTTAACAAGGGAAAAGCACTTTCCCTCCAGGAAGCCATGTCTCAGGCTTGCACTGACCCCGTACAAATATAGGAATGTATAAAGGAAAAGACCATGCCAATAAACTATTTGCTGGAAAAATCCTTATTGGATTAAAATGGTAAAAAAAAAAAGAAGAAGAAAAAGATGTAGTATTTCCTCAAAGAACAGTTGGTAGAACCTGGTTAGGCTACACTTTCCTTGATATGACAGTCTTCTGTTCTGTTCTTAGACACATCCCACACAAACTGCGTTCCTATCCAGTGTTGATCTCCACACTCACTGTTCCTACCAGCTCATGCTACCAGAGGCCATTGCCATTGTTTGCTCCCCCAAGCACAAAGAGTAAGTATGCCTGTGAGGGGAGACCTGGAATGTTTGATCTGGGCTGCTGGATGCAATGTGTCCACCTGCTACTTGGTGTGACCCAGGAAGCTCTTAGGGAAAAGAAGGGGATGGTCAGTTCCCAAATACAAATACTACAGTGCTGAGATCTTTGTTTTCTAAGGACCTTGTGCAGAAATAATTCAGATTTCTCTTTCTTCAAGGAATGTGTCTCTGACATGGACATTTAACAGGGATGTTATTCTAGTTTGATTTTTTTGATATCTTATGTGTACTACTTTATGTCTTATCAAAAACTTTACGTCTTATCATTCAACCTCAGCTGAATGACCCCCAAAACTTTCCTAGTTTGGAAGAAAAAGGTGATTGTAGAGTGAGTGTGATCATAGGAATCAGAGAAACTTACTTTGAAGTTCTGGCTACACCCATCCATCCACCCGTCTTAGCCAACTTGATCATTGGGTGTCCCAGCTCCTTTATACTGCCTAGCCTACATCAATGTGAAAATGAGCTTAGACAATACTGCATGTAAAATGCTCAGCATAGCTCCTTACACCACAGCAAGCACTCCCTAAATATTTGCTGTTGCTACGAACAGCACTACTATTATTGGAAACATCAGAAACACCTGCCCTTCTAGGTTCCTCCAGGGGTAGATGTCAGCCTTTCCTCTATGCGAGCATTTGGAAATCATTGCCTCTCCTAAGGTTCTCTCTTGTAGATTGTCATGAAAAGAACAGTGAGGGGGAGGGAACATGGAATTCCTAGTTTGTGTCTCCTTCCACTGTCCTATTTGAGGAATGTATCCATTGTGCCATTTAAATGTAGAACCTGGATTTCCCAATTGATCCTGAATTTTACACTTATTTTTCTTCTCTTCATCTCAAAACATAGTACTGGTATCTTCAGGCTCACCAATGCTGGCATGCTTGAGGTTTCTGCTTGTAAAAAGAAGGGTTTTCATCCCCACACAAAGGATCCCAGGCTGTTCAGTGTGAGTACATAGTGTTGAATCTTGGGGCAGATATCTATCTATCTATCTATCTATCTATCTATCTATCTATCTATCTATCTATCTATCTATCTATCTATCTATCTATCTATCTATCTATCTATCTACCTACCTACCTACCTATATCTATCTATCTATCTCTCTATATCTATCTATCTATCTAATCTATCTACCTATCTACTTACCTACCTACCTATCCATCTACCTATCTCTCTCTATATATATTTGTGTGTGTGTGTGTGTGTGTGTGTTTACTTCTCTGAAAAAACTTGACAATATCTTAGTAACTGGGAAAGATTTTAAATTAGGAAACCTACACTCATGTGTCAAACATTATGAAGTAACTCCATTTTTTTCCCTCCGTAGATATGCAAACATGTGTTGATAAAAGACATAAAAATAACTGTTCTGGATCTGAGGTGATAAGTACCAAATCGAAGCATCATCAGCTCTACACCCCTGCCCATGGTCATGTGATTGCCAGATTTTGCTAAGATGTTTCCAGAAATGACTGATATTTTATATTTATACATTTTAGATGAGGAAGTTTGATATTTATTGCTCTCGCATATTTTGAAGTTTTCTTTTTCAGTTGCTTTCTCTCAAGAGAGATAACATGGTATTCAATCAATATCTATTAATGTACCCAAATACTATCACCAGATAATAAATTGTGCTGCAAAAAACCCACAAACGCATAATTTGCCTGGTATTTATGAATGCTTCTGCCTATATTTCCAGACCTTTAAATGTTTATATTTTTTAATTCATAAAATGTAATTCCAAACAAGAAATTCTGTGTTTAGTTGTCTCCAAGTCAAGTCCTCTATTATTATTCCCTTTCCTGTAGTATTATAAGGGAAGCAGTTTCCGTATGAGAGAAGAAACATGGCAGCTGACTACTGGCAGAGCCTAGTCTGTGTTTGGGATGCATGTAAGCTCAGGCTCAGAGTCATGTTTAGAGTTAACCAATGTAGGACATCTGTGCAACAGGTGTCAACTCAAGAATCAAGTGTCAGAGAGCCTGGGACAATTGATTGACTGGATTTAGAAGACTGAAGGCAGAGGGGCTAAGATAAACTTTTAAAAAGTATATGTATGGGGCTGGGAAGTGGCTCAGTGGTAGAGCGCTTGCCTCACATGCATGAGGCCCTGGGTTTGATTCCTCAGCACCACATAAGCAGAAGAAGCCAGAAGTGGCTCTGTGGCTCAAGTGGTAGTGTGCTAGCCTTGAGCTGAAGAGCTGAGGGACAGCACCCAGGCCCAGAGTTCAAGCCCCACAACCGGGGAAAACAAACAAAAAAGTATATGTATATCTATGTATGCCTATAGATATACATATATGCATATATACATATATAATAATAGAGAAAATAGAAATAATGTTCAAAAACAGAGTAATATAAATACAATGTCATGGCATTACTAAGACTTGTAGTGATATTAGTGACTATTGTTTAGATAAATAAGTGTTTACCAGGGCTGAGAAGGTGGCTCATTGGTAGAGCACTTGCCTTTCATGCATGAGGCCCTGGGTTCGAATGCTCAACACCACATAAGAAAAAAAGAAAAAAGCCAGAAATGGCACTGGGTTCAAGTGGTAGAGCACTAGCCTTGAGCTGAAGAGCTAAGGGACAGTGCCCAGGCCCAGAGTTCATGCCCCACGACGGGACCGCCCCCCCCCCCCCAAAAAAAAGAGAAAAAGTTTACCTCATCCAAAAGATACAGGTCAAATAGAAGGAAGAGCACATTTAAATTAGTAGGGGAAAAAACTGAGAATGAAGCATGGTGTAGAAAATGTAGCTACAAATATAAGAAAGAAAGAATGAGAGTGATAATGCTAACCATTTTGAGAACTGGGAAGTAATCTTAAGGATGCTGGAACTGAGTCTCTAGGGACAGCCTAAATCTAAACAGACATCTGGGCCATACTGAGTTGGCTGCTTTTTTCTTGATCAACAATCCTGGATCACCTCTACCTTTTAGTTGCCCTTTTCATCCTCTAGTGTCTTACCACTTGCGTTTAATCTAGCTTTTTACTCTTTTCTTTCTAACTGTTATGCTTCATTTCCCAAATATCTCTCCCTAGATCTCTGCTTTTTTGTTGATAGGTTCAAACAAATCCTCACTAGCCACTTGTCTTCTCTGTGTGAAGGAGGCCAAACACAGCTTTCCCAGTCTTTGCTTTTCTCCTGGCATCATATCTGCATGGAGAACACTGGCATGTGTGTGTATGCATGTGTGCATGCGTGTGCATGCATGTGCACAGGCCCTGAGGCTTGAATTCAGGGCCTGGGCACTGTCCCTGAACTTCTGCTCCAGGCTAGCACTCTACCACTTGAGTTCACATCTCCATTTCTGGTATATTTTGGTCTTGGCTGGCTTCAAACAGTGATCCTCAGATCCCTACCTCATGAGAAGCTACAATTACAGGTGTCACCAATGCCCAGCCTAGCATTGGCTTTTTAATTCAATCTTTTATTTATTACAACAAGGGATATTCCCTGTGCTCTTTACTTGGATAAGTTCACATTCTTCCTGTTTATTCTTCAATATTGATAGTAGGCCAGCCAAGTGTTGCTTGTTTTTATTCATGAATCAGTGACCTATTTTATGACTACATGTATCCTTGGTAATTTCACATCTCAGACTTCAGAGAACAACTCCATTTGCTCTGTATGTGGAAACTTAAGTCCATGGTCATACTTTCAAAGAGTAAATAAACACTGCAAGGCTGGCCTTGCCATTTTATACTTAGTGTGCAGGCTTAATTTCTGAACCCTTAAGTACACCATAACACTGAGCAAAGAAAAGGATTATATTATGTCCAGGAATAAATTGTATCTGGTGGGAAAAGGGATAGTTAAAAAAAGAGTAAGAATCTCTGTGTAGAAGTAAAAGATGAAGTATTATAGCATGAGTATATAAATGATGTAAACAGTATAGATGTTGAACAGTACCTACTTATAAAATGTCTTGGTTGAGAGCCAAGAACATTCCCAGAGAGAAGATAAAGAAAAGCTGTGCACATGCAAAACCAGAGTTGTCCCTTTATAATGGGAAATGAGAAATACAAATTTTACTAAAAAGATATATTTTATCTCCTTTTTTTTTTTTTTGGCCGGTTGTGGGTCTGGGCCTGGGCACTGTCCTGAGCTCTTCACCTTGAGGCGATCACAGTACTACGTGAGACCAAGCACTACTTCTGGTTTTCTGATGATTAATTGGAAAGAAGAGTCTCATGGACTTGCCTGCCCTGGCTGGCTTTGAACCTCGATCCTCAGATCTCAGATCTCCTGAGTAGCTAGGATTACAGGCGTGAGTCACCAATGCCCAGCTTATCTCTTAAGCAAGATAGTCATTCTTGGTCCTTTGATTCTATTACAAGAAGAAGTAAAACTTTAGGTATGAGACAGAGTTTGAACATTGTTCCTTTAAAGGGGCTTTCTTCTGGTGTTCTTCTAGCCAAGTTCAAAGCCAAGTTTGACTTCCCAGAAAATCATGCTATAGAGGTAGACTTTGGGAGACAACAAACTAGTGAGCTGAGCTTGCCTGTCAGGGTGTCTTTTAGGTTTCAGGTCTGAAAGAAGAAACAACAGGATGTTAAGCCCACCATTGAGAAGTGCTTTGGCCATGAAAGAGAACCCAGGCCAGCTATCCTGGAGAGCTGTGACAGCAGACATGCTGGACCACTTGTGCCTTCCTAGCAGCAATGTGGCTTTCTCTTTTGCATATGAATCAGCCCTAGAGCTCAGCCACTGTCTTCGTCCAAAGTCAGAAAGAACTCTCTTTCCTTTTCAGGCTCCTGCTTCTATAGAAAATGGAACCTATCAATTTTGAGCTTTGTTTGGATTTTAATACTAATCTGTCTGTGATACACAGTGCCTGGCACCTAGTTTGTAATGTTGAGGTCCTTAACACTCTGGAACTTAGAATGTGGTTGTATATAAAGATAAGGTCTTTAGAAAGATGATGAAGGCAAAAGGAGAACACTAGGGGGCCCCAATCCATCACAACTGGTTTACTCAGGAAGAGAACATTGGAACCAGCACACCTACGGGAAAGACAGTGTGAAGGCGGAGGTGGAAGTCATCCATCTGTAAGGAGGGGCCCCAGAATAAAGCAATCTGCTGACAGGTTCATCTCAGAATCTGCTTTCCAGAAGTGTGAACAGAAGAACAACAATAAGAATGTTTATTGTTTAACTAATTTGGTATTTTGATATGGCGGCCCAGCAAATTAATACTGTTCTTAATGTTTACTGAATATTTGAGGTCTTTTTCCTTTTCTTTTTCCTTTTCTCATCTTTTCATCACAGACTAATGGGAAGTGGTTTTCTTTGTTGTTATGTGCAGCAGAGATTATTCTTTTCTCCACAGACCTTCTAAATTATACAAGAGCAGAGCAGAAGGTTTGTGCATTATTCTTAGCTACTGAAGTTACTCTCAGTTTCTTTTTATTAGGATTTTTGCTCATGGAAAGTTGATGTTGTGTTTGAGGCAAACTCTTAGAATTAGTTTTTACTAGTTTTGTTTCATGTACAGCCACATAAATGGACTTAAGATTGTGTTGTTGCAACAATTGACGTTAGTTGAGGCTTGCTGCTGAAGTGGTCCCAAATGTGGCAAGCAGATGTTCCCTTGTGAGAACATCTCCCCAAGCCTCACAGAATTCTCTGGCAAGATAGATTCTTCTGTGAAAAGGATGCTTGAGAAATGCCATACATTTGGCAATAATTAAGGAAGAAAAGTAAACATTCAGGCTTTGTTCTTCTTAGAAGAATTTTCTCATTATTTATTGTGCAGACAGCTATTATGTGAAGAACTCTTCTTTATTAAAAAACTTGCCTGTCCTTTGACTTTTCATGAAGCAAATATATTTTTTCTTTGGAAACAACTGGGGGTGGGGGAGAGACATAAGGTAGTGGTTCTTAAAGGGTCATAACACACGTCCAAAAATGACAGTTAAAAAATCATCAATGTCACAAAAAAACTCCTTGTACAACTAATATATGTTAGTAATAAATCTTTTAAAAATATATCAAAAGGTATGTCTTATTGGGGGCTACTATAGAATATTATAAACTACACAGCAAAACATTCATATTCCCATTCTGGGGATCAGGTTCGTACTTTGCAACCCCACCCCCACCCCATACACACGCACACTTCTTACTTTGTTCTCTCAGAAAAGGAGAGATATTATGGCATATCCTTTCTTGGAGGTCACTAATCCCATTACAATGGCTACATCCTCTGGACTGTATCACCTGCTCAAGCCCTTCCTTCTAAATGTCACCATATCCAAGGTTAGGATTTCCTTTCTTTTTCTCATCTTCTTCTTTTTTTTAATTTGTTATTGTTATTGTAGAGGTGATGTAGAGAGGAGTCACAGTTACATAAGTCAGGTAATAAGTACATTTCTTATTGAAGCATGTTACCCCTTCCTTTACTCTCAGTTTTTCCCTCCAGTCCCCACTCACAAGTTGTATAGTTCACTTTCCACAAAGTGTCTAGTGAGTACTGATGCTGTATTTGTTCACCCTTTGTCTCACTTTTTTCTGTATTCCTCCCTTACTCGCCCAAAGACAAATAAACTTACAAACAAGAAAAAGACAATGAAAACCACCACCACCACAACAAATCTCTTCCTTCCATTTCTTGGGAGTTCATTTAGAAAAATATTATTTAATATGATCATATGCACATAGCTATTGAGACCTTGTAATCCACTCCTATGAATATCCTCCTTTGTTATCACTGTGTAAATATCTAGAGACCTGTATAATTTATCATGTCCATATATATAAACATATACATATATTCCATTTAGTGTGTTCACTTGTAGATTTATAAGCACATTCTAATTATCATAAATGAGGAAAAACACACAACCTCTGTTTCTTTGGCTCTCGCTTACTTTGATGTCAGAAGAATCTGGCAGAAATATTCAAACTGTTATAAAGCAAATGTCAACATATTAATTTTCCCCATAAAACACAGTTGTCTTGTGTTGTTCGGATACCACCTCACTTAGTTAAATATACAGCTTTCAAATAGAGATGCACAGTCAGTGGTAAATGCTGAAAAAATCCAAAGGCACTTTATTTTCTTTGCCAATATGATGACAAAAATGTTCATTTTCTGAATAATTTCAGTATGATAAGTATACAAAGAAATTTGTGGAGATGTTTTTAAAAATCACGTGGTGTTGTGAAGATTTATAACAAAAAGGAAATGTAAAATACTTTTATAATACTTTTGTTTAACTGATGATATATCAATACATTTATATATATTAATACATATATAAATACATTAATTTCACCTGCTTTAACTTTTAATTTGTCTATGTGAAAACAAGATTATTTACATTGCTGGCATTATATTTTTTACCTCTTTGGAGTGCCATATGGCATTTTCCTTAAATATCATGTTTATATTTCTTTTAAATATAATCATTCATGAGCAGGTGAATAGTTATTATTATATTTTCTATGATGTGGTGTTAAAGTGCCTATCTGATGACACTTCAACACCACATTGACATAAACAATTACTCATTAATAGCATAGTTTTGAAAAAGAACTACCAATTGATTAAGTCCCATTATTGTGAAATTCCAACTTAGGGAAAAACAAACTTTGGAAATTAATATTAAAAAACTAGATCAACATAATTTTATATCAACAATGCTGTTTTGTAATTGCTATGCTTTTAATTTCATAATACTTTTATAATCAAATAAATTTAACAAAATTTTTTTAATCTGTGTATGCATTTGAATAACTAAAAAAGGGTTGGAGGAATAGAAAAGATGAAGAAAATCCAAGGGAGGATACATTACTTCAAAAGAAGTTTATTATATGCAAGATGTGTCATTCACTATGGGGTGCTAGAGTTGGGGATGGTGGGTGTGGAGAGGAAGAGGGTAAAAGAAGGGAAAAAAGAGAGAGATGAATTTTGGCAGAAGGAAAAGAATTGCCCATTGACTTTGTTTATTTGAAGTAAATTTCTTGGCACTAACTAGACCACAAGATATTTTTAAACCAAATGCAAATAATTAGATCTTTCCTTTTTTTCCATTAAGGAAGTTCACTTATATATCTGTGTTTGATAAGTAAGAGTTGACAGTAAAAAAAAATGAAGTTGTTTATTCAAATTGCCTCTTTCTGGGTGAATCACAGGGCTAGGAATGGATTGACTCATATTCTTGAGTCTGAAAAGCATGTTAACAACAACAAAAAAACAGGAAAAAAAGGCCTTTACATGTTATTTAAAATGTAAGCTTGTAATACAAAAGCTGATATGTAAAGAATATCAAACAAACTCCCAGAACATATTTGCTAATTATAGAATAGGCTTTATACATACACTTAGCAATTACTCTACCACTGGCTACATCCCCAGCCAGATTAACTTAAAAAGTGCACAATTCACTTTTTATTATCAGTCATGGGACTTGAACTCAGGGCCTGGGCAAGCCTATCCCAGTTTTAATGGCTTTATCAAAAAGACCAAAATAAGAAAGCAGGGGAAGATGAAGAATAAAGGAAAGTGTCATATGCTCTTGGTGGTAATGTAAATTAGGATAGCCATTATGCCATTATGGTGATTTCTGAAAAAATAAGATAAAAATAGAACTACAAAAAAGTGTAGAATTCAGCAGTTTGTAGAACCTTCACAACTTTGTATACTCACTCTCTCTGTTCAGTTTCAAAGCATTTCCATGACTAGAGAAAAACCCATCCAGCAGTTTCTCCCCATTTCCCACCCCTTTCCTAGCCCCTGCCAGCTATCAACCTACATTCTGTTGCTATAGATTTATTTATCCTGGATATTTCACACAAATAAGATCATACAAAATATGAGCTTTTTGTCTAGTGTAACATAATTTTTGAAGGTATATTCCCAAATAGTCTGTATCAATACTTTAGTTCTTCTTATGGTTGACTTTCCATTGTGTTTATATATCACATTTATTCATCCATTTGTGCTCATGTGGAGGTTTTGCCCACTTATAATCTGCACTTAGTGAAGATAATAGAATTCGTGTACTTATTTTTCTGTTTTTTTTTTTCAGTGCAAGAGATCAGAATCCAAGGCCTTCTGTTCTATCCTTAGCCTTGGTTTCTGAGACAGGATCTCACTATGTAATTCTAGAAGGCCTCAAACTCATGATCCTTCAGCCACAGCCACTCAAGTGCTAAGATTACAGATGTGTGCCACCACACTTACATAAGTAGTTGTTTGAGTGCTATTTTTAGATCTATACATACTGAGGACTGCAGTTGCTAGATCATATAATTTAATGGTTAATTTCTTGACAGGGTCTCAAGAATACATTCTACAGCAGCTCGACCATTTTGCATCCCCATTAGCAATGTATGAGTGCTACAGTTTCTCCACACCTGTGTCAACATTTCTTCTTCTATTTGATGTTGTTATTGTTTGCTGGTGAGGGGGGGGGACGCTTTAACTCAGGACCCTAGGCACTGTCCCTGAGCTCTTTTGCTCCAGGCTACTGCTCTATCACTATAAGTGACAGCTTCACTCCTGGGTTTTTTGTTGGTTAGCTGGGGACAAGTCTCATGGACCTTTCTGCCCTGACTGGCTTTGAACAGTGATCTTCTGATTTCAGCCTCCTGAGAGTAGCTAGGATTGCAGGAGTAAGCCACCATCGCCCAGCTAGGTTTTTTTCCCATCCTATTGTTACCCAGAAATAGATCACTAATTAATTCAAAGTGGAATTTTGGTAATAAAGAAGAGTTGATGATGTCTGTGGCTGCTAGCACTCACTCACCCTCAACATTCTCTTCTTGTGTAGGATAATTGTCTCAGATCTTTGTCAAGTTCGGTTGCACCATGTTTAGAAAGGGAACTCGATTATATCAAAGATGGTCAGATCTTTTGGCTGGTAGGATGAAACATACAGAAAACAGAACCAACAGGCATCACCGATGGTCATACTTTTAGAGCACTCTTGCTTGCCTCTGAATGCAATGGTCTGTGTATTCATAAGGGGGAAGATGGACTGAAACATCCACCTGAAACCACAAACTGACTTGCAAGAACAAGAGCTGATTCTAAGTTTAAGTGGAGTCATGCCTATGCTTATTACTCTAATACCATATTTTTTGCCCAAGTCTTTTAAGGCAGCCATCCTGATTGTGTTACATCCTGGTTGGACCACTAGAGGGAGCCAACTTGTAACCCCGGTCAACAGAATAGAGGTAATCCGCTAGATGTTGATGTGAGAAGCCAAAAGCCACAAGTTAGGAGTAGCATATTTCAGATTTATTAAAAAATACATAGGTAATGAGGCTGAGCTTTGGCTAGGAATGGATTGGAGAAGGACTGAAGGCACAGAAACATTCACAGTTGTGTGCTAAAGACAGACGGAGAGCAAGGAGGTGTCTTAGAAGCATTTGCGGTGGACAATGGAGGGTCCAGCCTCATCGTACTCCTGCTTGCTGATCCACATTTGCTGGAAGGTGGACAGAGAGGCCAGAATGGAGCCTCCAATCCACACTGAGTATTTGCGCTCTGGAGGGGCAATGATCTGTGGGTCAGGACAGAAACAAAACAGGTCATAAGTGACATAGGGCAGCAGGGCTTGAGTACTGTACCAAGGCACACATTTCTCAGACTTGGCTGTAGTCTATTATATAGCAGGGACTCCCATGGCTGTGAGATGACAAGATACAGCCAAGAAGACGAGTTTAGAGATTCCTCACCTTTGGTTTTCTGATGTCCTGAATGATCTTCCAAAGATCTTCCCTAACTCCTCTACCATGCTATTGAGCAAAGCAAGGGTGGTTCCCAGTGCTATGGTGGCCTCCACTAAAGGGTCCAGACAAACATCTGATTCTATGAGCTGGGCCCCAGAGCTCAGCGTGAGGCACACTTGCTGTGGAAACAAGCTCTAGCATTTCAGAGAAGCTTTTATTATGGCAGGACATATTATGCCAGTGTTCCTGCATCTGGGCAAGGTGATTGCTACTCTCTGAACCTCCCACCCCTATGCATTTCCTGTCACTGAGGGACTCAGGGATGGACGGTCCCCTTATATGGGTCACATCAAGGTTCTCTGGCAGGCCTTATGCACAAGGACATAAGCATGGCACAAGGGACATGCTTAGGCTTCTTCAGTAGATGTATGGCTCAGGCACAGAGACCAGAGGGTATGACCAGAAGTCTTGTACATCTGCAGCAACTCAAAAACAAGCTGAGCTGTGCTAAGCCCCACATCGTATTTAAATCTTGGGTAGCAATGGACAAAGTGTATCTGAAATCACGACTTAAAGACTTTCTGTTTACTCCAGTGCTCTGGTGAGACTTGTTTTCATTTCCTTAATACGACACACTGACATTAACATAGCTCTTGCTATGTTCCAAGCCCTATACAAAACATTTCACATGTATGTTATCATGTATTTTCATAAACACCTCTAGGAGTAAGTATTAAATAGCTTCCATATTACCTATTTAGAAACACAGCTAAGACAAATGTAAGTATGAGCTATACTGGCCGCATGTATGTCAGGCTGAGTGTACAAACCTGGGCCCTCCTGGATGTTTTGTTTTAGACAGAAAATTTGTGGGGTGTTTTTGGTGGGGGAGGAGGAGGGAAGAGGATAATTTTAGATTTCTGCAAAACTTGCAAAGAGTTACAGGGAGTTCCCGGAGATACTTCGCCCAGTTTCATTTTCTCCAATGTGTCATTCAACCGGGCCCCAGGTTTTAATGATTCTCCATGCTCTCTCACCACCGTGGGACTGAGATTCATACTCATGTTACTCACAAAGGGGAGTTTAGAAAACTAGGAATTGCTCAGTTCTGTTCAGGGCTCCTCTCTGGTCTAAATCCTCAACTAGGTTGGCTGTGTTGTATGCTGAATGGCTGGCTTTATCTCCTCCCTCCAGTATGGTTACTCAGAAAGATCATTTATGTGTGTGTAAGTCTAGCACATTGTTTGCATAAAAGAGAAGGGAGCATAAGTAAAAGAGGTCTTATCTGACTGCTTCTCCTGTGTGTGAACGGCACTGTCATCGACCACACATAAACACCCTCAAAAAGAATGGTCTCCATTGAGTGCAAAATGTACACCATGTGAAACCCTTGTGTGTGTATGGGGGAGGGGAGGGGTGTTCAGGAACTAAGCCTGGCCATGCAGGAATCAGTCTGTGCTTTTGTGCAGCTATATTAAAAATGAATGCCAGATACAGACATGAAGAAAGAATTCTAATTCCTGACCACTGAAATGGGATCAGGATTACATTTAGCAGAGAAAGAAAGCCAATTACTAAGTCTACAACATTTAAGATTTTTAAGACAGGATCAAAGTCCTTGAAAATGTGAACAATTGACATCCTCACACAAGGCTCCACTTGTCCAGCCTACATTGATGTTCCTTCATATCCTTCTGTTTCAACTACTCTTGATATCTTGTATAATTTGTGTCCTTTCTAAAGCCCAATCTTACTGTCCTTTCAATCCAGCCTTTCAGTGTAAAGAATGAATAATGTATACATGAGCATATATGTGCACAAATAAAATGTAAATGTGTGCATTGTGTTCTATATTTTTTCATGTTCTACATGTAAAACATACTGTTATTTTTTGTTGTTGTTGGTTGTGGGGCTTAAACTCAGGCCCTGAGGACTGTCCCTGAGCCTCTTTGTGTTCAAGGCCAGCACTATACTACTTGAGTCACAGTACCACTTCTGGTTTTCGAGTGGTTAATTGGAGATAAGTCTCATGGGGACATTTCTGCCAGGGCTGGCTTCAAACCATAATCCTCAGATCTCAGTCTCTAGAGTAGCTAGGATTACCGGCATGTGCCACTGGTGCCTAGCAGAAACATACTATCCTTTCACATTTTTGTGTGGTACAGGAGTTGGAACTCAAGGCTTTGTGTTTGCTAGGCAGGTACTCTACCACTTGAGCCACCTAGGCCTTGAGATATACTATTAGGTGAGAATAGGTCAAGTCTATCTAGATAATGAAAATCCTTTTGTGTACCAAACTGAATTATATAAAGTATGGGATATGTGGATTATTTTTGCTAGCCCTAGAACCCACAATTGTCCATGGCCATGATATAGCCTCAGAACCATCCTGCAAATCTTGTTAAAGGGCCAACATCTTGTTAAAGGCACAACCCTAGAGCATATCACTACACAGTACCTTTATCTTCATGGTGCTGGGCGCCAGGGCTGTGATCTCCTTCTGCATCCGGTCAGCAATGCCTGGGTACATGGTGGTACCCCCTGAGAGTACATTGTTAGCATAGAGGTCCTTCCTGATGTCAATATCACACTTCATGATACTGTTGTAGGTGGTTTCATGGATACCAGCTGACTCCATTCCTGGAAAAGAGACAAGGGCCATGGACGGTGGGTCAAACTCAGGTTCAACATGATCAACCAGACTGAAGATCTTACACGGATGAAGCCTGGCAGGCTCAATCACCGAGACATCACCCATTCCCCATTTCTTCCTGCTTCACAACCTCAGGAAGCCAGGCTGCAGCATCTTCAGGATGGACTCTTCTAGAATTGATTTTCTATTCAGCAACACTGGGATGTGTACAGTTCATTATAAGCAAAACCTTCAGATTCCTTCTGGAAGGTGCCACACTCGGCCAGTGTCACCACCATCGTTCAGAACTCTCATTTCAGGCGGGGCATAATGGAACACACTTAAAATCCCAGATCCAGGGGATACAGAGACAAGGAGGACTTCTGACCAGCCAGGCCCAAAGAAAGCCAGGAAGACCTTATCTCAAAACACAAGTTGAATGTGGTGGTGCATGCCCATAATCTTAGAGGTAGGTGGATGTCACTGGGAGACCAGCCCTGAGCAAAAAGTGCAAGACCCTATCTGGAAAACAGTAAGAATGGCTGGCAGCATGGGTTATGTGTTAGAGCCCTTGCCTAGCAAGTGCTGGCCTTGAGTTCAAATCCCATTGTTGTTCTTTCCCTTTCTCCTACCTAAATATCCAAAGCACTCTGTCATCTTCTGTGGCTGATGCCTTTGCACTCCCAGTTGCACATTTCAGCCTGCCTGAATAAAGCAATAGTTTTCTTCTTCTTCTTCCTCCGCTCCTCCTCCTCCCCCTCCTCCTCCTCTTCCTCTTGCCCCTCCTCCTCTTCCCCCTCCTCCTCTTCCCCTTTCACCAACTCCTCCTCCTCCTTTTTCACCTCCTCCTCTTCCTTCTCCTCCTTTTCTTCGATCTCTTCTTCCTTCTCCTTCTCTTCTTCCCTCTTCTCTTCCTCCTTCTCCTCCTACTTCTTCTCTTTGCTCTTCTCCTCCTTCTCTTCCTTCTTTCTTCCCATTCTTTTTCTCCCCCTCCTCCTCCTGCTCCTTCTCCTCTTCCTCTTCCTCCTCCTCTCTTTTTCTTCCTCCTCTCTTTTTCCTTCTCCTTCTCTTTCTCCTTGTCTTCCTCCTCCTTCTTCTTTAGTTTTGATAATGTTTTTATCTGACTTTTTGTTAATTTTGTTAATTTCTCTACTTACCCTTCATCTTTTGCCATGTCATGAGCTAATGTAATTATAATGCTACCACCTAGATGTTCATTTCTTACAATATTGAGTTATTGAATTTTGTTTTTGCTAGGCACTGGGCTAAGTAAGGCCTCTCCATAGGTCTTCTGTGATTCTCCTGGTCATCCTATTGCATTGCTACTATTATAATCTTCATGTTATACATGAAGAAATTGAGGTTAAGTGCTTTTCCTAAGGCTGTGAAAGAATGAAGTTTCAAACCCAACACTACCTTCAAGAGCTTCTTTGTAAACATTTCTGCAAACCCCATTGTTTTTCTGTCCTAAGCACAGACAGTATTTTCCAGATTCTTTGGGCCTGACTACAACACATTGAGAGAGTATTTTTTAAAAATCTCTTTTTCTTTTTTTTATTGTGAGAGTACCGTACAGATGAGTTACAATTACATGGGCAAGATAACGGGTACATTTCTTATCAAGCATTGCTGCCTCCTCTTTGTTTCCCCTTTCCATCCCTTCCCAAAAATCTTTTTCTGACCTTTTAAACTCTTACCTTGAAAAAAGTATGACACTTCCCCTTTCCTTGGCTCAGAAATGCTTTTGGTCTTGTGGCCTCTAACACAGGTTTCATGAGCAGAAGGTCCCTGGCAGCCCTAGGTCTGGGCTGACACAGGAGATTTGGGTGAATGCCTTCCTACTCCATTGCTTACCGATGAATGATGGCTGGAAGAGGGTCTCTGGGCAGCGGAAGCGCTCATTCCCAATGGTGATCACCTGCCCATCTGGCAGCTCGTAGCTCTTCTCCAGGGAAGAGGAGGAAGCAGCTGTGGCCATCTCGTTTTCAAAGTCCAGAGCAACATAACACAGCTTCTCCTTGATGTCCCGGACAATCTCACGCTCGGCTGTTAAATACATACAAACATTATGGTACACGCCGGGGTTTACACAGATGCTAACGATCTGCCTTCCTCCTCCCACCCATGCAGACTCAGCTCCTCAGGGCCCTTGCTGCCTGGCCCAGGTAGATGGCAGCTCAAACCTTCAGCACACCCAATACTTTCCAGAAAAAGGTAGGAACTGATTCAGGACTAGTCTTTGTCCAGAAGGCTCCATTAGTGCAGTCTGGAAGGCAATATAGAAGAGGCAGGCAGGCATACACTCTGGAGACTCCTACACCATGAAGGTCTAAGGTATTGAGCTTCTGGGAAGTTTGGGGAGGTGTTTTGCAAGCAGGAATGTATTAATTCAACTCCATACCACAAAAAAAGACCTTAAAAGCTGTGTGCTGGTGACTCATGTCTGTAATCCTAGCTACTCAGGAGGCTGAGATCTGAGGATCCCACAGTTCAAAAACTAGTCCAGGCAGAAAAGTCCCTGTGAAACTCTTATCTCCAATTAACCACTTAAAAACCAGAAGTGGCACTGTGGCTCAAAGTGGTAGAGCACTAGACTGAGCTAAAAAGCTCAGGAACAGCATCCAGGCTCTGGGTTCAAGCCCCATGACTGACAGAAAACACGAGAGGTGGGGGGGGGGTGGAGAACTTAAAATCAAAGCTCATAAAAGGAGTTTAGAAAAAGTCTCAGGAATGTCCAGAAACCACAATTCTAGACAATGCCAAGTTCATGAGATTATCCCAGTAGCCAGAACCGCAGATAGCTAGGAGATCCAACTGTTCCAACTGTTTCTGGTAATGTCTGGCACTGCTCTCTTATGGAGAATGAGAGTATGACAACATCTTCAATTAAAAATATATCATCACTGCCTCATGGGTCTATATCATTAATATTAGCTACCAATCACTGAATACTCACTCTATGCAGGATATTCTCCTTGTGTTATCTTGTTTTCTAGTCAATAGAGTTCTGGGAGATGAAATTTATGATTATCTCCATTTTACAGATATGGAGAATGTATTGGCTTTGCAAGTGGGTAGAAAGTTAAGACTCAAGTCTATTTAGAGATCTAGGAAGCTTACCAGACACCACACCTATCAATTTTCAGACAGCATGTTTTTCCTCCATTTTCTAGTGTGAGAGATTAATGCATGATTTCAAGCAGGGATAAGAGTCCAGCTCAATGGTAAAATACTTGCCTAGCATACAAAAGCCAAGGATCTCATACCCAGCTATACAAAACAACAACACTAACAACTAAAACCACCTCCAAGAGCTGCGAGGAAACTGTGTGTAATCAGTGTTATCAGTATAATTAGCACAGCAAAAATGTCTGAGCTTTGCCATGTGCTTTAGGCTGAGGCCTTCCCATTGGCAACTGTCCATCCCATCATTTCCTGGCATAGCCACAGTGATCCTACAAGTTGCTATGAGCAACACTCGGTCCTTCCCCTGTGTCTTGTGTCTCCCCCATGCCTCACCAGTAGTCACGAAGGAGTAGCCACGCTCAGTCAGGATCTTCATGAGGTAGTCGGTGAGGTCTCGGCCAGCCAGGTCCAGACGCATGATAGCATGGGGCAGGGCATAGCCTTCATAGATGGGCACGTTGTGGGTCACACCATCTCCAGAGTCCAGCACAATGCCTGGAAGACAAGTGAGCACGATCGGCATCACCACAGTGGCTGGCCTGCTGGTCAAGTAGAAGAAAACCTTGGGAAAGAGGGAATTCCTAAGCTGCTTATTTGAAGGAAGAAATGAAGGACTTTGATGGAAAAGGTAAAGTAGGCCAGGGCTTGGGAAAGCTGGACAAAGGAACGCCAGGAAGAGGGTAACAATTTTTGTTAATGTCTGGCTAGAAAGAAGAGGTCTGAGACTCGAAAAGATGAAGTCTTTTATGGCTTGAATCAGCCCTGCCAATTCTAATTCACACCTTGTCACTACAGGGCATGTGTTTATAACCAGCAAATCCCACCCATTGGAGCATATTCATTTAATCGCAGTGCTCATTTCTTCCAGTCACCTACCAGTTGTACGTCCAGAAGCATAGAGAGACAGCACTGCCTGAATAGCCACATACATGGCTGGGACGTTGAAGGTCTCAAACATGATCTGCAAAGCAATCCAAAGAGCCAAGTGAGTGATTGGGCATGTACTAGAGAGCACACCTCCTTGACAGATCCAGACAGGCCTGCCCGGCAGTGGCCAGAGGACAACAAAGGCAGGGCCAAGGCAGCCCTGGTCACTCACAAGGGACAAAAGCAGGAAGATGAGACCATCGCAGTGGTGGGACGGGGAGGGGAGGAGGTCGTGTGCACATGGCCTCAAGGAAGGAAGCTATAACTTCTGCCCTAACTTGAATGTGACCTGGCAGAATTATACTGAGTTGACTGATTTTGGATTGTATTCCAGATCTCCCAACAAAAGTTACAGGAAAGTTGTGACTAGATGAGCTCTTAGCTCTTGAGGGTAAAAAGTCTGTGTTTGCAATAAGAATGTATCATTAAGGTGGGCTTCCAGAATTGCTAGGAAGCAGTCTATGGCTGGACTGTGGTTTGGGACCTTCTTTCTGCTTTTCTGTGTGGCTTTGTTCTAACTAGACTTGATGGATGCTGGATGTGCATATTCACCTGGGTCATTTTCTCCCGGTTGGCCTTGGGGTTCAGAGGTGCCTCGGTGAGCAGAGTTGGATGCTCTTCAGGGGCAACACGGAGCTCATTGTAGAAGGAATGGTGCCAGATCTAGCACAGAGGAAAGAAGAGCAACAATAATGTGATGTTGCAGGGCACCAAGATCCCAAAAAGGGACAAAAATGAGACAAACAAAACCAGGACCAAGTGAAATGTTCCCAGCTCTCATGTGCCAGTACTTGCACAGGTGCAAAGACAGAAGCTCAGAGAGCGTGAATGCCTTCCATGGGATTCACATTCAAACCCAGGGCTGAATGTAGAGTCAAAGACACAGGCTCTGCAGTCAAATGAGGATGAAAACCTCAGCTTGGCCACTAAGCAGGTTTTTCAGCTCCAAAGGAGTAATATGGAAGTGTAAATAATTAATGTTTACATCATTGGCTCTTTGTGGATTAAATACTATGACCCTTAGAGTAACTAGTCAGCCCAGTGTCTAGTACAGAATAAATGCTATCATGCAGCTATGTATGCCTTTCTTACACCCTCCTCTCCCATTTTAGTTAATAATCTATGGTAAGGTATTTTGATTTAATATGAGCAAAGACAAACATGCAGACACAAATGCACAAATTCGGCTGACCTAGATGATCTAGAACAAATGTCAAAACCTAAAAGTGCAATTGAGCAATGGGAGTCAGTTATTTTCTCCGGCCATAGCACGTTATTTAGAGTCAAGGGACATTGGAATGATGCATTCTGAGAATGCAGCTGTGTCCTGGTACCTTCTCCATGTCGTCCCAGTTGGTGATGATACCGTGCTCTATCGGGTACTTCAAGGTCAGGATTCCTCTTTTGCTCTGAGCTTCATCACCCACGTAACTGTCTTTTTGTCCCATTCCTACCATCACCCCCTGAAACGGTTCAGCATATTACAAGTCAGGCTTCTCCAAACTGTATGCATTGCTTGCAATCAAATCACAACGGACTTACATCAGTGAGAAAAACTTCCTCTTTTAGTACCAGCAATAATATGAGTCCTACTATGACTACAGTCTTAAATGATATCCCTCAGCTGGTTGGAACTAGACCTAAACCAGCCTCCAAATAATCAAGGATTCTGTGAGAGAAGCAGGCTTACGTTGTGTCTTTTTATCTTTTATATTAGTTGATGAGCCCTGTTTAGGGAGGAGATTGTAACTCACAGCTATAGTAAGCTGTAATGCACATGTCTGCTACATAATAATCACTTGTTGAGAGGAAATAATAAAATTTACATATTCATTAAATGGCATTTTTGCCTCTTGTAAATCTTTTCAATCATACTGTTGTGTGTGTATGTGGAGGGGAGGGCAGTAATATGTTGATACTGGCCCTTCACTCTTCTTTAGCTTTGTCCACTCAAAGCCTGCACTTTACCATTACTTGGGCCATATCTCTACTTCTGGCATTTTCCTGTTTAGTTATAGATAGCAGTCTCCTGGATTTTGCCCAGGTGGGGTTCAAACCATGATCCTTAGCTCTTAGTCTCCTGAGTAGCTAGGATTACAGGTATTACCAAGGGCATCCAGCTTACATCATACTTTTAATCACTTACTCAAAAAAGAATTTAAGTATTGTTTGCCTACCATAAGCATTACAGCTACAAATAACCATTTGATATTTGATCACTACAGGATAAATACATGGAGATCAATTGCTAAAACATTTGTCTAAACTAGTCAGATCCATCTTTTAGTCATTAAAATGAAGCTTAAAACATTCTCTTTACTAGATATTAAATTGCCTTAGAATCACTGCTTTAGAATTTAGCTTTTGCCACTGGCTACCACCAATATTTTGTTTATATACAATATACAAACTTACCAAGAGACTCTCCAGATATAGTTTGCTGACAACTAACCTGACATACAGTTAACATTTGTTATGATATTGTTATGACAATGATGATATTTAGACAAAAAAGAATATGCAAAATGGGACAGATTTTATACCTGGTAGTTGCCCACCAAATATTCAGCATATAAGTGAAGTTACTTTTTGGAATTTGCCTTGATGGTCATCAAACCTTGCACAGGCCAAGCAAATACTCTACACTAAGCTACACTCTAGTAGCTCACAGATATATGTTTAACACAGTTACATAAGATCTGGCAAAGACAACTCACACTAGGACATAGAGAGATCTAACCAATAGCCTTGTGCTCTCTCTTTCCCATCCAAGTGTTGCTCACCTGATGTCTGGGACGTCCCACAATGGATGGGAAAACAGCCCTGGGAGCATCATCCCCAGCAAAGCCAGCCTTACAAAGCCCAGAGCCGTTGTCACACACCAGGGCAGTGCTGTCCTCTTCTTCACACATGGCTGGAGCTGCTTAGCGGGTTTCTAGAGAAAATGAGAAGCAGCCCAGATGTCAAGCACTTACTAAGTTGATTACTGCTCCTTCAATATTGGCATCTCTTAACAGGTGTCATTCCCCTGACTGACACTTATTTAACATCACTTTTATCTTGAAGTACTTTGATTAGGATGTAAGCTTTTGATAAAGCTGAACTTTGGCCTCTGTGTTAATACCATACTATTATTATATAGCACAGGTTCTTACCAGCACTTTAAAGATAAGCTGAACAAATGAATCATTAGACTGCAGAGCACTGATGAAAATTCCAGACTTTAAGACCAGCCACTCACAAGGACAAGTCATTCACTATATGTTAAGTAAGTTTCTAGAATTTTCACAAGGTGTCCACCTAAACTCATATTTCTTCATATTTATTATAACTTTTCATGTTTTTAAGGTAGATTTTGAGAGCTTTTGGACATTTTTTAAGTGTTTAATAAACATCTTTGGTTACTGAAGGACTTTAATACTCAGACAAATATTAAATGGAATCAATACTTTTTAAGAGAGTGCTTGAAAGTTTAGAGGCTATGATTATTCTTCACCAACAAAAGTCACTGTTAAGTTGCAACTCCAAATTCCAAGTGTGTGTGTGTGTGTGTGTGTGTGTATGTGTGTGTGTTTGATGAATTGCATATCATGTAGTACAAATTTCTGTTATTAAGAAATATAAGTAAAAGTCAGGCACTTATTGCTTACACTTGTAATCCTAGCTACTTAGGAGGCTGAGCTCTGAGGATTGCAGTTCAAAGCCAGCCAAGACAGGAAAGACCATGAGACTCTTACCTCAATAAAACCACCAGAAAACTGGAAGTGGTGCTGTGTCTCAAGTGGTAGAGTCCTAGCCTTGGGCTGAAGAGCTGAGGGACAGTGAGTTCAACCCCCACAACTGACACCCCCCCCCAAAAAAAAGAAATAGAAGTAAAAGGATCCACTAACAACATATTCTTATTTAAGAATACCAAATTCAAGATTGCACTATTGTGTGAGCCAACAAAATCACTTGTTTATGCAAAAAGATTTGTTTTATTTACCAAAGATTTTGCTTGAATTATTTTGAAGTGCCAGTATTTTTAATTATCTTCCCTGATTCTGTCACATTTTTTAGTTGAGTATATACTCTTTTGATTATGAAACAGTATTTTTATAATCCCTTTTTAAGATTGGATTCCTTGATAAAATTGGAAAGGCTGATGCAGAAGTACTGAAGGCTCCTAATCAGAGGGCATTTCTATTCAATGCTCTCACTTTTTATAAAAAAGAAATTCTAGGAGAAATAATTTTCAAGAGCACAGGAGATATTGGAATCAGAACTAGAGTCAGAACAACTAGAGATTGGGTGGCCCTTGCTCTCCTGTGGCTCTTAATCCAGGATCCTTCCCATTTTTCCAAACAGAATTAGAAGTGTTCTGTAAAGAAAGGGATGTTCATTGTTCTTCGGCTAGCATTGATAACATTGACATCACAGTCAAGATTTCAGGCTGAGCAAGATTATTTTGCTTTTTCAATGCTGAGGATCTAATCCAATGTCTTGCATATGTTAGGCAAGTGCTCCACTACTAAGCCGCATCCCCAAACCAGACTTCTCTTAAATTGGTAATCTAATTACCAGACCTAGGTAGGAAAGGAAGTTATTGGAAGGAAATCTCTAAGAAATGGGGAAAGAAAACAGCTCTCACAATTGGAGTTTTATCAGACCATTCCCACAAAATCAAGGTTGAATATCCCAAATGCCCAGAACCTTCAGAGCAGAGAGCATTTTGCAAAGGGATTCCTCTTGCCTGGCCATTTACAAATAACATCAATCTAAGTTGAGATAACATATTGTATGATCAGGTCATGAAATACTATCTCTTAACTCATAAAACAAAAACCAAACTTAGGAAAATTCAAGTCATCTATCCAATATCCCCACTGGTACATTTAGGACAATGGATGACAAAGTATTATTTATTTTAAAAGTCACTAGCTGGGCATTGGTGGTGGCTCACACCTAGCTACTCAAGAGGCTGAGATCTGGGGATCATGGTTCAAAGTCAGCCTGGGCAAGAAAGTCTATGAGACGCTTACCTCCAATAAACTACTAGAAAACTGGAAGTGGCACTGTGCCTCAAGTGGTAGAGCACTAGCCTTGGGCTGAAGAGCTCAAGGGCAGTGCCCAAGCCCAGAGTTCAAGCCCCATGAACAACCAAAAAAAGAAATAAAGTTACTGTGTGTCCTGGGAGGGAACTGGCTCCACCAATTAGAAGCTATGATTCATCAAGTTATTCAACTTCTCTTAGTCACAATCCCCTTTACTATTAAGCAATAATAATAGCAACACATACCACATAGAATTCTAGGGTGGGAGGGTGTTGTTTTTGGAAATGCGTTTAAACTTATTCACAGTGGCATATATGTATAAGTCCTCAATAAAAATGATTTTCATCATTGTTATTAATGGCATTATATAGCTATTAATACAATCCAGATTTTTTTCACATCAAATTCTTGCTTTCTTTACACATTGCCCTAAAATTAGATGGACAATTTTCAATGTGTGGATTCTACTTGCAAGAATGGGAAAATGGGACTTGTCAATGACTCGTCCTTTCCTTTTCTCTTTTATTCAACTTTTATTCTAGACATTATTTTATGCTCAACCTCCTTCTTAGAAGATTATTATAGCAGATTACAAAGAGTTGGAAGACAAAAGATAACCACCTGGAGACACAACAGAAGACACAACAGTGTTCAGGTGTTTGTCAGAGATAACTGACACCAAGGAACCAGGACCCAGGCTGCACCTGTACTGAGGATACTCTTCAAACTGAGAGCAAGGGCTGAAAACACATAGAAAGTAGAAAGGGATGTCCCAAATAATCTATTTTATTCATCAGGGCTGACGTGGATCAGTATTTGAATATATTTAGAAATATAGACTAAACACCATCATTAGTAAAAATGAAGAAAAATATTTCAATATTCATATATACATTATATGTACATATATATTTTATACAAATATACATATATAGGTATATGTATATACACATAGTGTATGTAAATAGTCACATACACTATATGTATATACACATAATATACACATACGTATATACATATATTGTATGTGAATGTTCACATACACTATGTATATACACACATATACACATGTATACACATACAAACATATACACATGTGTATATACATATATCCATATATGTGTATACATACATAATATATTTTAATTCATATATCAAAATTTATGCATAACACATACACATATTACATATACACATATAATACATAAAATATACACATATATACAGTATAATGTATACATATGCATAATATATTATGTGAATATAATCTATATTATGTGTATGAATTTGTATATATAGCAAAGAAAATTGTCCAGAAAAAATTGTATAATCTCTAAAGAGAACTTATCATTACATTCTCTGTGTATCTAAAGAGGAAGCTGGTTCAGTAGTTTACAACCCTTATCTAACCTGAATAAGCACTTGATTTGTAGCGAAGCATTTCCTAATTAGGTAAAACAGGCTTGCTCCAGTGTCTGCTCTTGGATCTGCACCCAGGTCAGAGGGTTTGCTTCAGCCAAGTAGAGCACATCTTGTGCCAAGAAAATGAGTTGTTAGTGGGAGGGAGGGGGAAAGGATGGTGTTCGTTCATCTTGAAACACAAACCATATTTAGGCATGAATCACAAGATACAAGAAAAAAAAAATCTCAGCATGAAAACTCCAGTCTCAGTTTAAGTGGCCAAGCCCTGAGTTATAGCAAAGTTCAGGCTGGGGTGACAGGGCTGGCTCCGCTGTGACACTCCAATCACAAGGCGGAGGGAAACCTGAGGCTGAGGAAATGCAAACCAGACCTTCCTGCTTCACACACACACACACACACACACACACACACACACACACACAATCAGATGCAAGCTCTGCCTCTGCCCACTTCTTTGGAGAGGAAATAAAGAAGAAAAGCTGATGGTAATTGCCTGCTGTGCACTGCTGCAAACAGCCAATGATGCTAACCCTAACTAATGAGTTCAAGGTGCACTCAAGGAATGCACGTCTTCAACACAGGAAACCTGCAAAAGGCAGGGGACTAAACCCAAAGCAACACGCAAGTTCAGCAATACAAAATTGAACCACTTTGTCAATGCCCTCTTTTCATTTTGAACACATACTTTCAGTCACAACAACTGTACCACAAATACCGTCTACTCAAAATTCCCCACACAAACTCTGAATCACAGGCAAGTCCCAGAGTTTCCAGTGCATAAAAGTAACTATAAAACTAACTGTAAAGAGGTAGACTTCATCCCACAGGATCTGGGCTACTGATTTAATATGGACAGACATTTTAAGGGTGACATGCATGAATACATATTCATTCCATCTTCCTCTTCACTTCCTCTACTAACCCAAACTGCACTTTTGTCTTTAATCATTAACAACAACAAAAATCTACAATAATTTTAAAAGATCATTCTTTATTCAGAGGAACTGGACTGTATGAGTTCCTCAGATCCTTGCAGAGAGTATCCCATTAAAATTGGGTTGAGAGACAGAGAGGAAAGAAAGAAAGAAAGAAAGAAAGAAAGAAAGAAAGAAAGAAAGAAAGAAAGAAAGAAAGAAAGAAAGAAAGAAAGAAAGAAAGAAAGAAAGAAAGAAAGAAAGAAAGAAAGAGAGAGAAAAAGAGAAAGAAAGAGAGGAAGAAAGAGAGGAATGGAAGAAAGGGAAGAATGGAGGAGAGAGAGAGAGAGAGAGAGAGAGAGAGAGAGAGAGAGAGAGAGAGAGAGAGAGAGAGAGAGAGGGAGAGAGAGCCTCTGCCATCTCTCAGTCACATTCCTGGGCTGGAGCCACTTACCCTGATGGTGCTTGGCTGGGCTTTTCCCCTCTGGGTGGGTGGCGTTTTGGGAAGCTGAGTGCTGAAGGGTTATATAGCTCCTTCGCCTGCTCTCCTCCCACTTGCTTCCCAAACAAGGAGCAAAGACAGACTAGAGCTGGTTGTTCAGTCTTACACAACCATATAGGGACCTCAGCACAAAACTCTCTAATCTGGGTGGCTAGTGGCCTGGGTCTCTTCCACTGCATTCCACTCCTCTGCTCATGAAACAGGAGGCAGTTCAGCTGCTTTGGGAAGATAAACACCCTGAGCCTTCTGAACAACTGCTGAAATGCCCAGAGACACTGAGCTAGTGTTGATGGCAGGGAGAGACAATTGCAGGCATGGTTTGCACATTCCGCAGAGAATGCTAGCCTGCTGTCCAATGGGGCTTTCTGGCCATTGCCTAAGGCACTGAGAGAAAAGGAGATGTATGTAAAAGGCTGTCCTAGAAAGGTAGCCCTATAATGAAGAGAGATATTATTTTAGTTTCCCATAAATGTAGAGAGGGGGTAGTGGGAATCACACTGTGTTTATGAATTGAGTCTGTGAGTGGAGTTAAGGGAAATAAGAATGGAAGTGTAAAGGCAAGGTAGGCCAGCCATGTTTCACAAAGAGGCACTTGGAAATCAGCACTACAAGTGTTTTTATTCTTGGGCACATTAGATATATTTATGAACTTATAACTGAGCAATTTAGCAGTATAATTAGGGACTGTGCATTGGCCAGAAAGTTTACTTGGTACCCTGTCACAGAAATAGAGAAAGACAATGTTGCAAGGAAAACTCTTCGTGTTTCTCTTTGCCCTAGTGTTTGTCTTTGCTTCATTTAACAGCAATGGAGCTGGAATGACTCATCCTATCTTAAAGCCATCAGCTCTAATTATCAAGCATCAGTGAATAACTCCAATGTTTTATGTTTCTTTCCATCCCTCCTCCAAGTGAAACTCATTCACAATAAGTATTTTTGATGGATACCATGAGTTTTTCTGAAGTCTTGACATGTAAGTATGACTATATTCTACAGCTGCGGACAGCTGTTCACTTGTGTCATTATGTTTGATCTGTTTGATTTGTGGCATATACATTCATGTAGGCATATTTATCTATGAGCCATTGCTAGTTGGACAATTTAAATAGCTTTACAACAACTTAAATAACTCAGGCTAACTCATGACAGAATTTCTCTGTGCTGCTCAGTATTTTGCTATATCTACTTTTCACCAACTAGAAAACACAGCTGTCTGAATGTTCAAATACCAAGACAATCATGTACCTTGTAGAGGGGAGCATTAGGAAGTAATAGTTTTCCTCACTTCCATGCTTTATTTGCATAAATGTAGGATTCTTCTCTCCATTTCTTTCTTAGTCAACTATCTATGCAGTTCTTGCTAACTATGAAATGATGGATCCTTTCAATACCAAAGAGAAAGATTTTGAATATCATCCTTAAGATTCTTGCATCATTTCTTCTTTATAACAATGCTATATCAATATCACTGACAGTAACAACACTATGACATAAAAAGACAGAGCAAAATAGAGCTCAATGCTCAACCATTTTTACAAGATTATTTTAACATATTCTAGGACACCAACCAACCAGGGAGAATCCACAACTGATAATAAATGGTTGAGCCAGTGATTAATGGACTCACTGTCTGAGTTTGAGATTTATGCTTTCATATTCAATCCAAGTGAGTGAGAGAGAAAGCAGCACTAAATATTCTTGAGAGAGAGAGAGAGAGAGAGAGAGAGGAGAGAGAGAGAGAGAAATCTCCATTCAAATGGCTGGATAGCTCCTGGTGCCAACAGCCATTATATCCAAGGAGTTATGGAGCAATTAAAGAAACAATAGCTTCTAATGACTTGGTTATAATTCAGGAAAATATAAAATAAATTCCTAGACATAAGCACACTTTCAAGAATCATCTCCAGATATATTATGCTCCAAGTATGGCACATACTTTAATGTGCCATATTTAATGATGCTCCATTTAAATCCCTTAAGACCTCATTTAATCCTCTTGTGGGGTCCAGTCCAGAGCTGAGTTAGCAGGATGCTCATCTGAACTGATGGAAACATTCTATATCAGCACTTTCCACTGCAGTATCCATCAGCCACATAGGACTACCACTATTGAAATGTTCTGTAGAGAACTAGTTTTATTTCATTTACTCATTTATAAATTTCTGTTTACATAGCCACATGTAGCAGAAGAGCTATATCAGGGAAGTCATAAACGCAACTGCAACTAAAAGCATTCAAAGGGCCTTTAAAAAATCAATGTTCAATGGAGCTCTGGTGGCTCACGCCTGTAATCCTAGCTACTCAAGAGGCTGAGATCTGAGGATCATGGCTTAAAGGCAGCCCAGGCAGGAACATTCTTAAGACTTACCTCCAATTACATACAAAAAAGGAAGGAAGGCAGAAAGGAAGGAAGAAAGGGAGGAAGCCACAAATGGAGCTTCGGCTCAAGTGGTACAGCACTAGTCTTGAGAGGAAAAAAAAGTTCAGGGACAGTGTTCAAGCCCTGAGAGTAAGCCCTAGGACTAGAAGAAAAATAAAAAACAACAAAAAGTCAATGTTCAGTCTACATTCTAGACCATTTAAAAGTGAAGGACCTAGTTGGGCGCCAGTGGCTCATGCCTATAATCGTAGCTACTCAGGAGGCTGAGATCTGATCATCACAGTTCAAAGTCAGCCTGGGCAGGAAAAGCCATGAAACTCTTATCTCCAATAAACCTCTAGAAAACCTGAAGTGGTGCCTTGACCCAAGTGGTAGAGTGCTAGCCTTGAGCTAAAGAGCTGAGGGAAAGCTCTTAGACCCAGAGTTCAAGCCTCATGACCAACGACAAAAAAAAAGTGAAGGACCTGACATGGAAAACAAGTGTCCACTGTGTAGCCAAGGATGAGAACCTTCAGAACAAAGGTTTGTTTGAATCCTGTTCAGGAAGGAATATTTAATAATACCCAATGTTGCTTCCCTCCCCCAACACATCTCCTGAATTCCACTTCATGGCATCCATTTTTGAGAAATAAGGTGTCCATTTAGAACAATTTTAGTTCATCAGAATGTTAAGAATATAGACTGGACAGGATCTTACATCCTCGATGTCTAGTTTCTTTTATTATTAACACCTCTCATCAGTGTTATATATTTGTCATAAAGAGTGAACCACTATTTCCAGATAGTCCATCCAGGATCATACAGTCCACTTGATCCTGTGACTTCAGGTTCCTCTTTTCTGTGATCATTTTAGACTTGCCTAATTTTTATTGATCTCAATAATTTTGAGGAGTACCGGTCAAATGTTTGTTAATCTATTCAGTTTGGATTTGTCTGATCTTTTTCCAGATTAAACTGAGGTCATATTTTGTGGGGAAGAGAAATCTTATCACTTTAGAGTAAGACTACAAACTATCAAGATAAATTAGCACCAGATTCGTTATGTAAATCTTATTGGAGTTCATCTCCTTTGCCTAACAGTTGTCTTTACTCTTCTCTCAAGAACTTCCAAATTATTTATTCTTTAGATGGAAGCCATCCTGCACAGCCATTCTTTAAAAATGGGGAGTTATGGGTTTGGAGGAGTGGCTCAATTGATAAAGCACCAGCCAATGAGCTAAAGTATCAGGTACTGAATTTGAGTCTCAGGTCTTCGAAAAAAAGGAAAAAAAATAATGGGAGTTATACTCCACCTACTTGAGGGAATAGCTCTGTCTATCTCTCTATTGCTTCTCTCTGTCTTTCTCTGATTTTTCTCCTTCCCTCTCTCCTCCCAGCTATCATCCTCCCTCCCCCTCTTTCTCCACCCTCTCTCTATTCTAAGGATTGAACCTAAGACCTCAAGCATACCAGATATGTGCTGAGTGCACCTCAGTCCCGTGGATTATTCTTTATGGGATCCTCAATGTCTTTTACTAATACACAAATCAGAGAATCAGTCATCCAGCTGTGGTGGGCAGAACAAGTGATATTCTGGGGCTTCTTCCAGCTTGACTCTGATTCTCTAAGTGTGGGTGACATAGTAATGTTGTAGGTTTGCTGGGCTTATGAAATGACTAGCTGATAGTCAATTATTTAGTCTAGAAACTAAATAGTGGATCCTCTGCACACAAACCAGTGAATAAATAGAGAATTGTTGATGTTACACCATGGGGTATTTTAGATTGGAATCCAGTATATAAAAAAAAAAAAGCCATAGCAAGACTTTGTATGAAAAGCTGCAGGGAACAAGCTAATAAAGAGAAGACATTCACTTTTAGTGAGAGAAATGTGTGTGTGGTGGAGAAAAGGATCCTGGGATCTATACTACCATGTGCAGGCCCCCTCCCCCAACCCAGGGGGTTGAGCAGTGCAGTGAACTGTAGAGGTACAGTGCCATATTTCACTGCAATGTCAAACATTAACTTAACAGTATTCTGCATTTTGTCTTACAGATCCATGTTTCAAATTGGGCATCTGGAATTGACAGATTTTAAACTACTCAGCCAAATTTGCACCATTATTGGGAACAGGTTGGAACAGGATGCAGACTCAGTTTTATATGATTTTGGGCTTGAGATTAAAGCAATGAAAAGGCTAACTGCGCTCTTGCAGGAACAGGATATCCCCAATGATAGGTGAACAAGGTATTGCCTTAAAGAGAGAGACAGACAGAGACAGAAATGGATAGACACAGAGAGAAGCAACCATCTTCCCATTTGGGAAAGTGGAAAAGTGAACCACCCTTAAAATAAAGTCACTGGCTTCAGTAAAACAATATAGGAGAGGCAAAGATGAAAGCCAGAATTTGCTGAGAGTTTATGGTGTGAGCATTTCAGAAACTCATTTGTCACTAGTGGATACTTGGATTAAGAATAAAGCTATCTACCCAAGGGTAAAGAATTTTATTACTGCTGTTTATATGACACAAAGCTTCTGTTCTCTGGATCCTTGCTTTGCTTTAGCAAACCTACAGTTAGAAACTCAACCTTCTCATTTCTTTTTTTTTTTAGGTTGTTGTCAGATTTTTACTTTTTAAAAATATTTTTATTGTGAAAATACCATTCAGAAGGGTTACAATTACATGGGCAAGGTAATGAGTACATTTCTTATCAAGCATTGTTGCCTCCTCCTTTGTCAACCTACTCATTTCTTAGAGCATGACCAGCACACTGTTAACTTCGTAATAGCAGGTGATGTCTGGTAAGAATTGTGAGATCTACTAGTTTAGCCATGTAAGAGCTGCTCTGTGTAATTTAGAACGCTTAATTCGAAGTAAGGGCCTTGCTTCAGCACATCATCAGTAATGTTAGAAAGTCTCTGTCTTTTGAGGGTAAATTTGGTTTGTGTCTGCATCAAAATGTCACTCTTATCAAAAGCAAGTAGAGAAGGTGGGAGGGAAAACTTCACTGTTACCATATTTGGACAAAAAGGCGGCAGGTTCTAGAGTCATCAGACTGATAATCCTTGTCTGGCTCCTAAAGAACCAACATGTACAATATACTCTCAACTACACATTCTGATAGGTTTTCTTAAAGTTCTTCCTTTTCTATATCTCCATGTCCATACTTTATTTCAATGGTGCTATTATTTGTTACCTTCTAGGTTGTACTAAAGGGCTATTTTCCCCCCTTTAGTGTATTTCTGATTGTTGTTTTTCCTAATAGGCCTATCTATGTGACCCTATACCATGAAGTTTTGCATTGTACAGCAAGAAATTCTCCTCTAGCTTTCTGAGCTAGCTTTCTTATCTGGGGTCCTTAGAGCAAAAGACAGTTTAACAAGAGAAAAGCAAATGGAAGTTTATTATTATATGTATCTTATATTTACATGTGAACAATGGAGAGTATCCTTTAGGTCTTAGGGCTAGAAAATTGTGAAAAGTAAAAATATTTTGGAAACAAATAGATAAAATGTAGGAGTGAAGTGTGTTTTATAGATTCCTGCATGCCACAGAGGTAAGATTCTAAGGTCTTTTCCGGTGATCAACTTTTGTCCTTCCTGTTAGTAAGGAGAGGAGGGACATGTTTACAAATGTGTGTCCTTTGCTTTCAAGGAAGCCAAGTCTTCTCTCCTCTCCTCTCCTCTCTTCTCCTCTCCTCTCCCCTCCCCTCCCCTCACCTCCCCTCTTCTCTTCTCTTCTCTTCTCTTCTCTTCTCTTCTCTTCTCTTCTCTTCTCTTCTCTTTTCTTCCCTTCCCTTCCCTTCCCTCCCCTCCCCTCCTTTCCCTTCCTCTCCTCTCCCTTACTCTCCTCTCCTCTCCTCTCCCTTCCTCTCCTCTCCTCTCCTCTCCTCTCCTCTCCTCTCCTCTCCTCTCCTCTCCTCTCCTCTCCTCTCCTCTCCTCTCCTCGTTGTAAGGTCTACAAGGGACCATCCCTCTACCTCTTGTCTAAGTTTCTGCTCAGTATCAGTTACCTAGGTAACTGGCAGACCTGGAAGCAGCCACCTTCCCCTCCTGCTAGGTCACATCTTGGGCTACCTCTGGTTACATGCCTCCCATCTGACCATAGGAGGGTCCCAGACCATGAGGTCAGGATCCAGTGTGGCCATACTTTTCCCCCACCTGGCCACACCTCTTCTTGTCCCTGGCCTAGATAAGTCCTGGCCCCAGAGTGGGCTGCCCCTTCCTTTTCAGCCATGACTCTCCACTATGCATAGCGGGGGGAGCAGTTCGGTAAATAAACTTCTTTTCTTGCCTGAATAGCATGTGGTGTTCTCTTCATTGGCTACCTATGAAACCTACCTGTTTAATGTACCTTACATACACCTCTTCTCTTCTCTTCTCTTCTCTGCTCTTCTCTTCTCTTCCCTTCTCTTCTCTGCTCTTTTCTCCTCTGCTCTGCTCTTCCTTTCCCTCCCCTTCCTTTTTATCTCCCTCCATCCTTTCCTTCCTTCCTTCCAAAACATTCATGAATATTTTTGTGCTAAATTTCCCCATTCTTCACAGTATGCAAACTTAAGTTTGCATCTCTTAGTCCTGGTGCATGAGATTTCTAGAGCTTGGGATGTTTTCCCTCTTCTTATCTTACTAAATCATGTTTCTACCTTGCTTCAAAGGCCTATTCAAAATTTATCCACAACAAACCTTGTAAGATAAAATTTGTTTCAGGTGGAAATGCACTAATCATTCTAGTGATTCCTTCTGCAAAATTATCTTTTGCAAACTTTTGTATTTGGGCACATTTTTCCTCCACTTGTCACTGGGTTGCAAACATTTGGAGACAGCCAGTGTATGGCTTATTCCATTGGAGCCCTCTGCTTTCCATGTATAGGGGGAACTCAGGAATGCAGTTAAGCAACTTCTTATTCTCCTCAAACCTTAAAAGAACTGCAATCAACATCTCAGACCTTGTTATTTTCAGAAAGTTTTTCTAATTTATTTTAAGAAAAGCACAGATATGATGCATAAGATAAGAGAAGTACTCTGGCTCCAGGCTTTCTTTAGCACATTTTGAGTTGATTAAAACATGACAGCTCTGTTCTGTTGTTTTTAAGTAAAATTAGTCTGCCTAGTGTCCCTGTTTCAAGAGGTCAAGCACATTATGTACATCAATGCACATCAATAACCAATAGTTAATGCCCAGGGCAAAGGCCTTTAGGCAAGCAAGCGGGACCACATTCTGGGATCAGATCATTAGACAATGTATCCAACAGTGGCCATAATGCTTCATTTGAACTTCCACAAAGTACCCCAGCAATGCTGAGCAGATGAACCCCTGCCTGGAGGAACATCAGACTCTCTAGAAGTCTTGGTTTGGGTTGATTTGCTGTTCATCAGTTATTACAGCCAATCTTTGGTCTTTGGGCCAGGCTTACACAAAGCAAATTGTCCCTTAACTCTAAGTAGCCAATGGTTTTCCCCACCTCAGTCCTTGAAAATAGTTGGAGCAGTTTCCTAATGTGTGCATTAAACATATAGGACCACTGTCACTAGTCAATAGTATCACTTAGCAGTTTGTTAAAAATTTTCTCTAGGCCATTCTCCAATGTGAGACCAGAATATTTGCATTTAAATAAGAGCCAGCCAAAAGCCCTGGGACAGAATGCAGGAGGAATGTGACACTGAACTCTCAGAATTACAAAAAAAATAACGGTGGTTCACTTACAGTTCATCATTATTTCTATCATTTCTCTTTTGAATGTAAGACCTTAGGCCCATGTCTCCAGAGAGCAGAGTAGACAACAAATGCATAGACAAAAAAAGGGGATAAATTGGCCTCTTGTTCTTTTTTAGATTTTCTCACCAATTATTTGTGGGGGGCCTTGAAAATTTCATTAAACCTTCACGACTTTTGCATTTAAAGTTTCATACTACCTCATAGTAGCATTGATTGGAACATTAAATTTGAAAACTCAAACAACATTTGATTAGAACATTGAATTTGAAATCTAAAGAGCTTAAACTATCAGTGGCATCTGTGAGTCAATGGAAGAATGGTCATTTCCGAAAAGGAAAGTGCGGCTCAGACAGTCCCTACTACTCTGCTTTAGGAAAACTTTGTGGCATTATCACCTGCTGGTTGCAGTGTGACTAGGACAAATGACCTGCATCTGTTTTCTCATTCTCAAAATGAGAAACCATTTTGCAGGGTTCTTGAGCAGACCAAAAGCATAACCTGCTAAGTGTTGTTTTGTTTTATGTTTTGTTTTAGGCTGGGCTGAACCCCAGGACCTCACGTATGCTAGGTGAGGACACAAGTACTAAGCTCCATCCTCAACCCTGCTTAAATGTTTTGTAATCTAGGAAGTGTCAGTTCAGGAGCGTATCAGATGTTGGGTGATAGTTAAATGCTTATTGCTCAGAATGATGTGGACACTTAGGTTTCCATGAGAAGATCTTAAGGCTTGAGTGAGATAATCCCAGAAGAGCAAAGTGGTCTGAACAGCAACAAGAGGGCAGGCTGTGTGCCAAGTTCAGCCCCAGAGATTGTACAACTTATTTTAGATATATTTTATTGCCCAGAAAAGACAGTGAACAAGAAGGGCCTTGTGAGATATCTTTGGGTGCTTCAAGAATTTTACAAGCTGCAACTTGGAATTTGAAGCATTTACTTCCGTTTCTTACCAGTTTAAGACCCTATAGGGTAATTTCATTCTGCATAATTCCCAGTATTTTCATCCGCATAATGCCCTTTAAGATTTGATTAGAATTGAGGACAAGATCCTTGTTGTCTTTACTGAAAGGAATTCTCAAGGCAAGGATATAGAAGTTGGAGTTAGGATGGATTCAAACATCAATGTTTTTCAGCTCTAAGTTGAATCCTTGGGTGAAATTGTGTAAGCATCTAACTATCTTGGGTTCCTCATCTGTGAAATGCCAGTGGCCATAGGGAGACTGATCAGAACACGGTGGGTGCTGGGTTCTGGTGATCCTCAACATTATTATTACGTTCCTTGGCACTGATCTTTTGTTAAATGCTTATGTATGCTGATCCTGGGGTTTGAACTCTGGGCCTGGGTAATGTCCCTCAGTGTTTTTCCCATTTGAACCACAGCTCCATTTTTGGTTTTTGGTGGTTGATTGGGAATAAGAGTTTCACAGACTTTCCTGCCTAGGCTGGCTTCAAACCACGATCTTCAGATCTCAGCCTCATGAGTAATACCTCTGGTACTCACTCATTACATGCATTATATAATAGTCTATTTTGCTTAAGCCTAGATGCTAAATGCAGTACAACTTGGCAATCTTCCAAATACTGTCTGTATCTTCAACTTTCAAAGATAGAAAATAAAAAAATATAAAGCATAACATTGTTTCCTGGCTTCTTATATATCTTGTAAAGCTAAGTAAAAAAAGTGAATTCTTATGATTTTTACCTTGATGGCTCATACATCTGAACCCAGGTAAGTTATCACTCATTTCAAAACAGTAAGGTGCTTAACAAAGTCACTCTGTTTGTTCTCTCAAAGGACACTGCATGAAAGAAATACAAACATGAGTATTTTATAAATAATATCTCAGAAATCATCAGTATGATAAGCTGATATCTGGATAAGCTTATATCTTATCTGGAAACTGCTCAAATAAAGACTAGTTTGTTGGTTTTTTTGCAGTAAAATAATAATAATTGCAATTTTCTTGTAATCTTAAAGTGTGTCATGATTTTAACATTTCTTTACAAATACACCACTCAGCTCCATGGTCTCTGCATTTATGGTTATTTGTATTAATTTATATTTTATATAGCTACTTCATATACAAAAGCCTTGTAAACTAGACTTAGATATGGCCATATTCACTGAACTAAAATACCTAATAAACCATAATATCTACATATGTTTTAAACCTGGGCATTAAATGAATGTTTTTACTTTACAGCAAGGATATACAATAATGATACTTTCTTCAGAGAAGGGACCTCAACAAAACTACATGTAGAGATTTTGGTCACCTTGGGGTTTGAAAAGCACAATGAAACACTTGAAAACTGTTTGTTTTTTCTGTATCTCTGACAACAAGAATTTTGTACAAAATTCAGTTGCAAAGGCTGGTAAAATGGGCACTCCATTGGTCTGAAAAAATGCAGGCATGGTCTACTCTTTGAACACATATTTGTCAGTGGAGTTCTTTTTTTGGTAGAGAGAAGCAGAAAATTCAGAGGAGTGGATGCAGACAACTCCTCCTCCCTAAGAAGTAAAAACATCACTCCGAAGAAGCTTGACTTTATAAGGTAAGGCAGCTTCTGAATCACAGGCTTTTCCTGCTCATTTCTCACTGGCTGCCTGGAATGAGGCTCTGCTAAAAAATGTTCCAGGCCACTACTGATTTAGGCATTTGTCTTCATATCCTGTAACATATGTGTATTTGTTGACGAGGTCACCCAGGATCCTTATGTCTCATTCAACCACTTTGAAGTATTCTTGGTAAGGAGATTAGAAAGAGGATTTCCCCAAATTAGAAAAAGTTTCTTTTAGAACTTCATATGGGTTTCATAGTTTAAGAAACACATTACTTCATTTGATTTATTTTTTCCTCCTAAGAGTAGAGATAGAAAATGAGTCTGGGTAAAAGATCCTGCTGAAGGCCAAGTGCCAGTGGCTCACTTCTGTAATCCTAGCTACTCAGGAGGCTGAGATCTGAGGATCTTGGTTCAAAGCCAGCCCAGGCAGAAAAGCCCATGAAACTCTCATCTCCAATAAACCACTAGAAAACCGGAAATGGTGCTGTGGCTCAAGTGGCCGAGCCCTAGCCTTGAGCTGAAGAGCTGAGGGACAGTGCCCAGGCCCAGAGTTCAAGCCCCAGGACCCCCACGACACCCCCCCCACCCCACCCCGCCAAATCCTTCTGAAGATAGAGAAGTATTTCAACAAATACAAGATCTGAGGGTTTGGAAAGCTAGATGTGTTGTAGTGTTGTATTAGAAATTTATAATCTTTCTAATCTCCCATTCTATAAGTAAGATCTCAGTGATTGAGTCAAAATGTGAAACCTAGCTAAGGGATGGGGGTAGGGAGAATCAGGAGACACTGTTGTTTGTGTGGGATCCCTGTTCCCCTTGCTTCTTCTCTCAGACCTAACACCTCACTCCCCATTAAAAAAGGGGGTCTTTAATGTCAGTGCTCCACCTCACAAAAATTCTTCAGAAGAAAGAACTATTTCCACTGACAGCCATACTCTGGGCCATCAGCTCTGCCCACGTTTTAAGGCTGAGCAGTCATTCTGTCTTAGGAGTCTGTGTATTTAAAGGAGTCTATAAGTTCAAGAGAAAGGATCACAAATCCTGTAGGCAAAAAGGCAGTCTTTAAGCTTTGGTCTCTATCTGTCTTGATCATTTTTAAATAATTCTATTTTTAAAGCAGATTGTGTGTTCGTAACATTAAAATTATTTTTGGCTTTCTTTACTCCCACTCAAATTTTTCAAGGCTTGTGGTAGCCAATTTCTCAGGGAAAGACATCTCCTTTGGCCATTTCTCCACCCTCTCTTTTTCTCTCCCTCCCTCTCTTCCCCCACCTTCTTTCTCCCTAATATATTTATTCAAGGTGGCCACAAACTGCTGATATCAAAAGAATCCTTTTGCCTCAACCTCCTGAGAAGTGCATCACTCTGTCCAGCCTAGATCTCTTCATAAACCTTAATAACACTTGATCTTTTCTTCACATACTTACAACAATTTGTAATAACATATTTAGGAGTGGCTATTCCGTTAATATCTACTTTTTTCCTAGATGAGGTCAAGAACTCTGTTTTTCACCATTATTTTCAATATCTGTCAGAGTTGCTAGCATAATAGATGCTTCTTATATGGATGTTGTCAAACTAAAATCTTCCCTTCAGCCTTTAAGATGGATAAGAGAGTGAACAAACTAATGAGTATAATTATTCAAGCAAAAAATGCTTGTTGAAAACTATGCTGATGGTAGGTTCAGATATAACTACAATGATAACTAGAAAGAAATTTAAATTTATATGAGATTGAGCAGCTCCCAATGTTCTAGCAGTTCATTAATTCACTGTGTTTTAAAAGTTAAAAATTCAGAATCTGATGCTTGGAAATGTCTTCTGACCCTTATGTTTCCACATCAAGGTCCACATCAATTCTTCCTTTACTGAAAGATGAAGTCATTGCACTGTTCAAGTGAGTCTGTCTCTCCAAGAAGCATCTCTTCAGTCTCTGCTTCTTATTCTATCCCACACAAAACACTTGAAGTCAGAGTAAAGTCTTGTTGATTTGATTGTTCTCTTTGATGGATTCTCTTTGAAGGCAGCAAATGTGCACCTTATACCTTGATTTCTAGTTTCACTTTTGGACCCTTTTTCTCTTTTTGATGGTGCTGGGAATTGAACCCAGCACCTCATGAATGCTAGACAAGCACTCTATTACTGAGCTACATTTTTATCCCTATCTCCATTTTTTTTTCTTTTGGGTCCAGTCATGAGGCCTGAACTCTGGGCCTGGGCGCTGTCCCTCAGCTCTTCAGCTCAAGGCTAGCACTCTACCACTTGAGCCACAATTTCACTTCTGGCTTTTTCTGCTTATATGGTACTAAGGAATCAAAGCCAGGGCCTCTGGTATGCAAGGCATGCACTCTACTACTGAGCCACCTTCCCAGCCCCCTTATCTCCATTTTTATCTAGCCATATTAAAGCTCAGGTAATTGCTCATCGGAGAAGACGTGAATTTATCAGAGCTAGGATTATCTGACCATATCTAGTTATAACTAAACACATCTCCAGTTAGTGCTAGGTGGTAGGAAGAAAGACATTGAACAAGAATATTAAAATTGTATTAGAATAGGCCAGCAATAGACAATGTATAAGGCTGTACAATTCTCCATTTTGTATTTATATAAATGTTTAATGTGTCTGAACTCATGTTTGACATTGAGATTTACCATACAAAGACAAACATGGTTTTCTTTTACCTTGGTCCATTAAAAAAGCCATCTACTAGGATAATGGAGTATTAACTTTCAAATGACATTAGGTCCACTGTGTATTTAGACTGAAAGGATTTCTAGAGTAACTTAACTGGAGAAGATGGGTGGATTCTTGATCTCATTTTTTTTTCTAAAATTCACAACTTCAGCTACTTTGAAGGGTATCTCACCTCCAAGCATACACACTACATGATCACTGGATTGCTTTCCATCTATAAAGAGTTAACTTGATGAAATAGTAAAACTTGAAACATAAAATGAGCAAATTCCATATAGAAAGTTTTGGAAAGGGTGTCAGTAGAGGAAGCCATCTGATGCTGTCTCATTCTTTGTCAACATGGCCCATTTAAATGCTAGTTCACAGCTGAGTGTTGGGGTAAATATACTATGCTAGGGATGGGTAGCAGAAGTACGTCCTCAAATCCAAGCTGGTAGATATTTAGGATTAAATCCTATCATCTGATGAATATTTTTCTTTCTAGATATTTTGATTCCATTTTTTGGTCCTTATTTGACAAAATACAGTTTCAAGTATTATTTTACTTTCAAATATTTTTTCAAAAGCATAACTAGAACACAAACAAGAGCCATAGTACATCATAGCTTCAGCAGTTTCTGCATCATCCCTCTTCCTGCTTTTGTGTCATAACTAACCTAGAAACAACCAAAATTGATATTTGCCCTCCTTGTCTTCCCAATAGTTAATTCAAGCCAGAATTGGAAGGCTACCCTGAAGAACTACTTACAGATTGACCATTCCAATGAAAAATGAAGCAAATTCCTCAACTGCTTACATGTAACAGCAGAGAACTTTAGATTCCGCTAGTGTCTGATCTTCAGCACAAAGAATATGGCATCTAGGTATTATCTGAGAAAAGTTCAAGGCCAGCCTGAGCCTTGAACCTTGATTCTCCTGACCTCAGCTTCCCAAGTAGCTAGTATGACAGGCTTGAATCACTGGCGCTCAGCTTTAGATTCTGATTTTAACAGCAAATTTGGTAAGCTTTTAGCCTTTCCAAAAATAATTTAGCTTTTAATTCTCTTTTTTTTTGGATTTTTCCTTTTGTTTAGAAGGTCCCACACAATTCATGCCCCACTTCCTGTAGAACCAGCAGTTCTATGTTGGAGTAATTTCTGAGACTGTTTGGAAATGGAGCCCATGAAGACTGGCCTTGGAAATCCCTATCCTATCTTCAATAGATTGCTGCCCTTGGGGATCTCTAAGTTACTATCACTCTCTGAACAGCTTTAAGAGAGACAAGAAGGACACTGTCCTAATGGGGAAAGTAGTTAGGCAGTCTCAGAAGTTGCCAGAGAGAAAATTGTGGAACCGTCCTTTCTTTCATGGAAGGAAATTGTCTCATCCTTTTCTTTCATAAAGAAAATCCTATTGCTTTATTCAGATTATTACTTTATCAGTCCCTCCCTAACATGAGGCAGGGTGTTAGTCCCTATGTAGGATGTGATTTTATCCTTCCTCCTGCTTCCACATACCAGAAATCTTTTCACCTGGGTCATGCTTTTTTCAGGGTCAAGGTGTTTCAAATAGACAAACTCCAAATTCCTATTAATTTATAGACATTTCAATAACATGTATATTCATTTTTGCTATTAAACCAATGCCTCTTTTAAAAGGTCATCTTGTAGTTCAAAGTCTTTGCCAAGCCCCAAATTGAAAGGTATAAGTGGTCATATTTACCTGCGTGTTTTACATATTTCTATGACTATGTAGCTTCAGAGCTTTAGATTCCTACATTTGAGCGGGGGCAGGGTGGGGGGGTGTCAGTGGTGGGGCTTGAAATTGGGCCTGGGCACTGTTCCTCAGCTCATCAGTTGAAGGCCAGTGCCCTACCACTTGAGCACAGCGCCACTTCTGGTTTTATGGTGGTTAATTGGAGATAGGAGTTTCATGGACTTTCCTGCCCAGGCTGGCTTTGAACCGTGATCCTCAGATCTCAGTCTCCTGAGTAGCTAGGATTACAGGCATGAGCCACTGGCACCCAGCGTTAGATTCCTAAATTTTAAAAGTGAGATTAAGCCAGACATTAACTTTTTGGTAAAGAAACCAAGCTCTCAACTAGAAATAATGACAAATAGAAAAAAAACATGTTGGTATTTTCCCCAAAATAGATGTCTCAAGAGTTTGTGCTTTAAGTTAGATACTTTAGATATTAAAAGTGAGATAGAAATTAAAGTTCTGCCCAATGGTTTGAAGCTTTAGATAAAGCAATTGTCATTAAATGTAATTTATTACAGGCTGGTGATCTTTCAGTGATAGTTTCTCTCGGGCAGATAGATCAGATAGCAGTTACCAAGTAATAAAAATATTTCTGGGAATTCCACCTGACTATAGCTCATTTAAGACTGATCAAACACACCCCTTTCTTCCTAATTAGGAAGAATTTTTAGAAACAGTGTTCTGATGTTGTAGGGTCAGAAAATATGTGGAATGTGGGCCCTCTTTACAGTAATATTCTCAGTGATTGACAAGAACAGGGTGTGCCACAAACAGCTGACTGTTATAATGGTCAGGATTCTAAAGCTCATTGTTTATAGTTAGCTGAACTGATTCTGGGCAGTATATATATATATATATATATATATATATATATATATATATTTTTTTTTTTTTTTTTTTTTTTTTGCTGGTAATGGTACTGAGATTTGAATTCAGAGCTTCTCACTTGCTAAGCTAGCACTCTTATGACTAAGCCACATATCCAGCTCTGTTTTTATGTTGGTTGTTTTTGAACTAGGATTTCAAACTTTTCTTCCCTGTTGGCCTTTAATGTTGATCTTCATGCTTTCAGTCTCCAAAGTAGCAAAGATCTCGTTCATGAGCCACCAGTGCTGGCAATTTACTTGCTTTTGCCAACCACATCTTTTCAGTGAGGAAGATAATATGGCTATTTTGAAAACCAAATGAGATAATTATTTAGATAGTTTAGTGTACTATCTAACACATAATTAGTGTTTCACAGCATTATTAATACAGGCTGTGATATCACATTGGAATATCAACTGAACTGAAAGTAAAACCAATGTGTTAAGTCATTGCTTAATAAAATAAAAACTAGCAAGAGAAAACCAGGTTATTGCCTCTGACTTTTTAAAATGTGAACATTTGGGGTTAGGGAAGATTGCTAAATGCCTAAAAGGAAAATGTTAAATACAGAGCAGAATTGTGACCAGAAGAACAAACACCTTTTTATTTTTTATTTTTGGAAACTGAAGATACCAAAAGTGTTTGTGTTTCAGTTGTTGTATGATTAATAAAAAAAAGTTCCCTGTCTTTCTCTCTTTTTGCTGTACTGATAGATCTAAAAGATAGGTGGGGAGGAAAAGAGGGAGAGAGAAAGAGAGAGTGTATCAAGACAGGTGGGTGAGGTACAAAGAAGGGAGAGAGGAAAGGAGAAGAAAGGGGGTAAGAAGAGGGAGAGAAAGGGAAAAGGGAGAGGGAAAGGTAGAGCTCACATAATGGATTCCATGTTGGTTCTAATAGGTTATATTGACATGTATGTGCATGTAGAGTTGGTCCAAGAGGGTAGATTGGGAGGAAGGAAAGTGAGAGCTAACAGAAAGGGAAGGGAAAACTGGAACCACAGAATTTCTAAGCTCTACAGCAGTGTGGTGCTTTGCCAGCCTTGGCTCTTCAGAATGAGGCCTGTGATTAATCACAGACCAGCTCCTTCTTGACTTCAAAGGAGACATTCACCAGGAGAAAATGCCAACATCCAGGAGGGTAAGAGTCTGGCCAAATTCTTGTCAGAGCCTTTACAATGTATGCTACTTCTTGTGGGATGAAACTAGACTCCGCTAGGTGTAGATGGCAAAGTCTGTGATACACAGGGAACAAGAAGGTTAATTTCACATGTTAAGGCTAATTTCTGTTTTTCCCCTTAATTGTTGATGATAACATTGTTTAAGTACATCTATAAATCCTGAAACATGGAGGAATGTCAGCATAGATATAATCTTTTCATATTGCTATAAAAGAATCAGGAGAAAATCCAAACCCAATTCAACCAGACAAGGCAGGAACCATTTTATTATGTAATTTGCTAGACATCTACTTTATTCTGACTTCACAATCACTTGCCAGTTGGATCCATGGAGTCACAGCAAAGGTAAGTTCAGGTATTTGTCCTCCTTTCACATCTTCTGTGTACAAAAAAAATGTAGGAAACTCCTGGCAAGGCTCAATAGTAGACACTACAGTGTCCCCTTTCATGACATTTCCAAGATACTTAGTAGAGACTGAAAAACATAGAAAAGATATTGACTTATCTTGTGGGCTCAGAAGATGGTCAGGTAGCACAACTCAAGCAGACTTATTTCCTCTTGAAATTTCATGTGTTTATTTTTATTCTGTTCACTGATCCAAAATTTCAAACTACTTGTCTTTGTCTGAAGCAGAAAAGGTAGTCTCTCCTTATACATGCAGTGTGAGAACTAAATGAGATAATACATGTAAAAGGTTTACAAATAGTGACTGCCAAATTAATTAGTGTGTGTTAGCGCAAGATGGCAGCACACTATTAAATGCAGGAAGCATCTGCACTGGTGCAAACCCCAACTCCAGTGTACTTATTGGATGGCTAAAGCAAGACTGTGTATTCACTTGAGGAATGAGTTGGGTTCTCCACTCAGTGGGCATCATGAAAAACTCCCCTAACAGGATTTCTATGAGCACTAAATGCACTCATCTTTATAGGAAGCATTAAGAATGATACCTGGTTCATAATAATACTCTCAATGTGTTAGGCAGCATTATTAAGAGAATAGAAAAGCTACATATAAATTAGTTAATCCCTTTTGACATAAAAGAAGTGGTTTTCAGATGACAGAATCCACTGAACTTAAATTTTTCTTTGAGAAGAGGAAAAAGTAAGACATAAAAGGCAGAGTATGTGGCACAGGACTGTAAGATACATGTCCCCAAGATAAAAATAAAAAGCAGAGATTCGGTCGGGGGGGAATTCATGGACATTTATGGTCACAGAATTCTGATAGGCTGAAGAGCCAGCAGGCATCTAGCCAGTTTTCTTTCTTGTTCTCAGAAATAAAAGCTCAGTGTGTTTAGAAATGAACTACGTTTTTTTTTTTTTCCTCTTGGTAGAAAAATTTATTTGTGTAGTCAAGACAAACTTGCTGCTAACTGAAAAATGTGTCCACAAATATATATTAAGCTAAATGAAAACTGGATAAAAATGTTATGAGATTATAGAATGTGTTGATTTGATCATATATTTGTCATATAAAAAACCACTGGAGAGATGCTTCAAGAATAATACAACTGTTAAAAGTAGATATAGGGTCAGTTTATTTGTTACTTAAGTGACGTCAAATGCCTGGCTGATGGATCATTCCCTTGAGCTGGCTAGGCTCTGGCCCCATCTCAGATCCTTCCAGATGGTGGCCTCATGGGAGATTAGGGGGAGAACAGAATCTTACCCCCTTCTCAGATTTGGTGAATGTTCATTTTAATAATTATTTTGAGTGATTTATTTTCATCTTAAGATTTGAAGGTCACCAAATGACATTATGTCTGTCTACTACCTTAGTTCTTCTGTCTTTAGTTCCATCCAATCAGCATAGCTTTGTGAGCCATGATGCTTACAAGAAGTCATGGGTATCAGCATGGTTTTATACTCAAGGATTTGTTTAATGAAGCAAAGGGTTTCCTTGGCTCACTATATTATCATCTTTCTCAATAATGCCAGGAATTTAAGGCTATGGTGAAAGTATGTTATTACTCATGAAAGAACTATGTATTCAAGAGAAAAACAAAACAACTGAGTTTTGTAATTCTGGTGCAGGGAAGGCCGATGTTGTGAAGAGGAAGTGACTTCAATATAGACTTTAGAAATTCACCTCTGAAATCCATCTAGTTATTGTATAACTTTGGACAAGGTACTATAAATCCATCTAGTTATATAACATTGGACAAGGTACTATAGCTTGCTCATCTGTAAACTACGATTATAATGGGACCTACTTCCCGAGAGACTGTGAAAGTTGGATGAGTTGATGGGTATGCTAAGCAAACACACCCACTCATGCCACTCTATAAGCTATGAGTTATATCTGTAATTCTTTACTCATTAAACTCCCCATCTTAACAGGTTTCCATTGTTTAAATAAAAATAAATCTGAAGACATTTGTGAAAAACATACTTGACAAATCCATTGGATTACTTGCCAACTAAAGGAATGCCCTCCTAGTCTCGTTACTCAGTGTGGAAGCTGCTATAAAAATGTCAATTCCCTCCTGAGTTCACTACGATCAGGGAGCCAGGCTTCCTAGTCATAATTCTCGTCTGGATGAAAAAAAAAAAAAAAAACCAAAAAAAAAACCTAAGACTGCTGGATGAAAATCTCAAGGTGTTGGATTGTGTGTGGTTGTGGGAAAGTTTCAGATAGTAAAAATGCCTCTTCCACAGTGTTGGCAGGTTGTTATTACTCAGTTTTTATGGAACAATTCCAATTCTGTTTATAAGTAGTGTTCCTTGCACCAAGGAGAAATTTCTAGGTTCTAGAAGGTCTTCTAAAGTAAAATAAGTGGCTTTAGGGAATGTAAGAGTCAGCACTGGCAGGACTCAAGCTAAAGCTGGTACTCAACTCCCAGGGCTATTGTAGACAAGAGAGTCTGGTTTTAATTAGGAGATGTTAATTTCATGGTCTCAAAGGCATCTGTCCATTGTTTCTGCCTAAGAGATACTATCAGGAATAGGAAGAAATGGCCTAGACCTTGAATCTTCCAAGAGCCTATATACTAGGACACTAGTGTCATATATCCAGTGACCTAATAACATTATGACTCCATGGCAGAAGTCACAAATATGATTTTGCATTGAAGTTAAAAGTGTTAAAAGCATCAATATGCCAAATAGAAACAAGTCTCCATATTTGTGGTGTTTTTTTTATTTAATATACTAAATATGAAGAGCTTGCCTCTGCCCTCTTGGCCTGATCCTTTTATGTATCTAAAGATGGAATATGAAGGATTGACACCCCCTGCTTCCCCCCGCCCCCCCCCCCCCCCCCCAGCACTGTTCCAGGTCCATGCAGACACCAGGCAAAATCCCTGGTATGTGCGAACTTGTTTGATGTGCTGGCAGGGCAATCTACCTAAGCCCAGCTGTAACATCCCATTGTGGGCCCAACTGAAAAGCCCACCTCCTTGACCTAGTGGCTTTTTTATTAACCCTGCCTCCTTGCTCGGACCTCCTATAAAAACCCAGCTCCTGTTCCAACCCCTCGCACAACCTCTCTGTGCCTCTCACTGTTCCTTATTGAACAATAAACAGTCCTGCCTGTTGAGGATCCAGTCCGGCCAATTCCTTTTCCGTTCTCCTCCATTTTCCCAATAAAATGTACTTCAAAACTCACATGTTGATTCAAGACCTGATTTAAACTTCTCTTGATCTCTGAGGGTTTGTCCTTGCATTCAGTTATGAAACCATTAGGTCTGTCTAAGTAGCCAAGTCATATATGGAGAGAATGAGATTGACAATAGACAGGCAGACAGGGAGACAGGGAGACAGAGAGACAGTAAGATCTTCTTAAATTCAAATCTTATCAGAAGCAACAGTAGACAATAATGGTAACGAGAAGCCTGAACTAGTCATTTAAATTCTTGCAATGGTTTGAATGTGTCCCCCTCAAAGTTTACATGTCAAAAGTTTTACCTTCAAATGTAAATGCTAGAATGCCCTTACTAGTGGTAGACTGGTTAATCGTTTGAAGGCAAATACTTTATTTAAACATTATGGATTTATTTTTATGAATGACTTCTATTTTTAGCAAGAAATGTTGATTTTTCCCATTTATGGAAATAATATAATTTTTTAACTCTTTAAAAAATTCCTGAAGAAACAAAGTAGATTGATTAAAATATTAATACTATTTCTTTGTGTTATTTATTTTGTGCTAATGCACAAAATAATTTGAATTCATCCTTGCATGCTCACTGAGTTTTTCTGCTCAAAGCTAGCAGTCTACCACTTGGGTCATACTCTTTTAGAAAGAGAATTATCACAGTAGGAACTAACATTTATTGAGTGTACTGAATATTGTAAACATTTCCTTAAATGATGTAAACATCATTTACTATGTAAACATCATTTCCTTAAACCTATAAGAAATAATATTTTCTCTGGGAGATAAAACGGCCCTCATGATCAGGATTCAGATTGCCTATAAAATCCAATGTCTATTTCTCTTCCTTTCCCAAGAACAAAAATACATTTTTATTAGTTGATAGAAAAGTCCATTTGTCAGTTGGCCAAATGGAAGTTGAGCCTGATGTGAGGGTTCTGGTGCGCTCTAGTGGCAGAAAAGAAATCTTCTGTAGAAGTCATGGCTTTCCCTAGATTTTAGGCCATTTTATAGGATAGCATATTTAGTTATCCTTACTTGAGCTTGAAAACAGAATAGCTAATCTGTAGCAATTAATATTTGTAGCAAAAGATTTCTTATGCTGATCATAAGCTCTGATAATACATCAGATAAGGTACCTTTAATTCTAAGAATTTAGCCTAAGCAAAACTTGAGTTTCCTTATCTAATCAACTTTGCCAATATTTGTGTGATTTTTAATCTATAACTCTTTATTTGTAAAATAAGGTTATAATCACTCACATCACCAGAATGAAAAATATTATCTAAGGAGGGATCATTTGCAAAAGTTACTGCCTCATAATTCAGCCAGGAGTTGTTAATTCTGTCCATTGTCCCCTCCCTCCATTCTTCCCCTTCCGTCCTCTTTTCCTTCTCTCTTTTTGTGATACTTTATAAAATTCAGAAAATCTTGCTGCATGTGGGTATGCACAAGTCAAAATGAAACCCTCCTGTACAACTAATTGATGCTAATAAAAATATGTATGAAAAATTGGTTGGAAACAACTTAAATGTTCAACAATCCCCTATTCCTTGAACAAATAACAATGCATTCATTAAAAATTGGAATTTTTCTTTTCAGAATAGCTCTAGATTTACAATTTACAAAGACAATAAAAAGGATTCTCATGTTTAATCCTCCCACTTCTACTCACCTTTCTTCATGTGTCTGGTACAGTCACAGGCAAGCCAGGTTGACACAACCAGGGACTTCTTCATGACCCTAACAAGCAGAAACAAGCAAACCAATAGCCACAAGACTGAGATCAGTGCAGTGACAGATGGGAACCTCAAGCTGAGTGAAAATATTTATGACAATGGCCTGATCCAGATTGAGGGACCCGGCTTTCAAAAGCAAATGTCAAAACAAATGGCTGAAGATGAAGGCTGTCTGAGTGGGGCATGGGGTGCTTCAATGAGATGAGCTCAGCTTGCAGGGAGAAGTGAAGTGCTTGCATCCTTCCTGAAAGGATGCAAAGAAATACCCAGCAGCCGTGATGGGTCCACTTGGAAGATGACTTCCAGACTGAGGCTATTAAATGATGTTATCCACTCTTCCCTCTGTAACACCAGCCAAATCCCAAAGAGCTTTCTGCTCTTCCAAAAAGCAATGAGTATGAGCAATGTTAACCACAGCCTTAAAGAATTACGACTTGTTGCTCTGTGTTGTACTTTTTTTCTTTTCTGAAGAGCTGTGGACAGGAAATAATGAGTAACAAAGGAAAGGAAGTAATTGTGAAGGTTTAACAATGCTAGGGCTGGGTGATTTTGCCATAAGCAGTTCTCTTCTGTTAAGAAATACAAGCGCGGAGCCAGGCACAGTTGGCTCAGGCCTGTAATCCTAGCTACTCAGGAGGCCTAGATCCCTCCTCAGAATCCCACAGTAGAATTTGTGTAGCTTTTCATATCATTGTCACTTAGACCGTGTACCGTTCAAGGCCTCCCTTTCCCTGTCCCTTCCCCCTCCCCCCTCCTACCCCCGGGGCCTCTCTGTGACTGTCCTGTACTGGACTTGTGCTGGCTCTGAGTGTCTGCCAGGTCAGGTTCAAGCCCCTCCCCAACCTTCCCAGTTGGGAACAGTAGAAATTAAGGGAGAGTAATTGGGCATTTAGGATTCTTCCTTGATCTGAGTTTTACCAGCCCCTGCGGACAAGCCCCAGCAAGGGAAATGCCCACTTGTGCAATAAGCCCTGGCTCCCTGCGCACGCCCGCTGGCCTCCCCCTGCCCGCCCCTGCGCAGGGCTAGTTGCTGAATCAGTGGAGCTAGCGCCCCATCCCCCGGGCCATCCCCCGGGCCATCCCCCGCCCCACCTCCAGCCACGCTTCCTCCCCACACCAGGGGCTTTTTCTTGGGTCCTGTCTGATCTCTCCGAAGAGCTGCACCCAGGTATTCACTGACGCTTCTGGGAAAGGGAAGTGGTTCCGCGAGCACCGCGGCTGGCGCGCAGAGGGCGGGCCCCGGCAGAGACCACACCCGGAGGTCCCGGGCCGGCAGGAAGGTCACTCCGACCGAGGTTGGGTGTCTCGGGGCGCTTTCCCCGCGGTCATTCATTCTCCAGCCATGCCCTGCATCTGGACTCTCCCACTTTTGGTGAGCCCTCCGCTATTCACGTGGGGCTTCTCTCCGCCTCGCGCCGGGGCGGGCGCCGTCGGGGAGGCGCGCGGGACGCGCTCAGGGGTTTGGGTTGAGTGCGTGGAAATCTGGGGGTGCCCCAGGCCAGCCGTGGCCTGCCTCTGACAGACTGAGTGGAGGATGGGGGACGGGTGCGACTTTTCCTGTCTCCCGGTGTTCTGGGAGCCGGGGAACTCGCTTTGCTCGGAGCTTAATGGCTTGTCCTGAGCTCGCCACCGGGCAGGTGGAGCTACACCCGCGCTTTTGATCCACGCGAGGAAAGGAGGCGTCCGTGGGGAGCAGGCGGAGCCTGGAACGGGGGCCTGGCTAGCTTTGGGGTGTCTGGAGGGGACCCGGTCGGGGAAGAGGTGGAGATTATGAACTCTTGCTTAGCCAAAGATCCGGTGACGTGTGTGCTCCCGACTCCCAAGTGCGGAGAGAAACGATGGAAGTAACTTGGGGAGTAAGCCTGCTCCCGGCCATGGTTACCCCTGAGTCTTCAAGAGCAAGCTTTTCTATTTTTGGGGGGGGGGCAGTCATGTTGGGTGACTCGCCAGCCTTGTTTACCTTCTCCAGGCCACGCAGAAAACGAAACTATTTTGTTTCCTTTCAGGGAATTCCTCTCCTTCAGGCTGCACAGAGGGGTGTGTAGTGCTCCTGTCTGCCCCTCCCCCCCCCTTTCTCTTTCTCTTTCTTAGCTTGCGCTCTACAAAGTCCCAGAACGCTGGGCAGGAGGCCTGGTCACCAGCTCCCACCCAAAGCCTCTTGGAGAGTCCCTGGCTCTGAAATGCCAGCTAGATGGTTGGCTAATCAAAGGGACTTATCCCCACGAGGTTCATTCTTAGAACTCCATCTAAGTCCTAGGCATGGATGACGAGTTCGCCCAAGTCAGTTTTCATGGCAGCCTGTCGTGCTGAAGACATCCTGTTCATTTTCCTGCGCGTGAAATGGGTTTAGCGGGCCTCAGTCATTCTAACAGGTCACACAGACAGCAAGTGGCAGAGCTGGGCTTGAAGTCTCATCTGATTACCAGGCCCCTCAGCAGTTGGCTGGTTGCATCTGATTTCCAGAATACATTTAAGATTAGAAAGGCAAAGGCTGTGCTGTCAGGGACCTTTTAATGATAGAGGTGTGTGTGTGGGGGGGGGGGGGGTGAGTAGGGAAAGTCTCTCTTGGTCTTTAAGAAATAACGTTCGATGTTAGGCTCCTTGAGGCATTAACATTCACCAGAGTACCCTCTTAAAACAGCAAGGAAACTGAGCTTCTAAAAATATGCATAGATCGAGCTGGGAAGGTGGCTCAGTAGTAGAGTGCTTGCCTCGCGTGCATGAGGCTCTGGGTTCGATTCCTCAGCACCACGTAAGCAGAAAAAGCCAGAAATGGCGCTGTGGCTCAAGTGGTAGAGCGCTAGCCTTGAGCTGAAGAGCTGAAGGACAGTGCCAGGCCCAGAGTCCAGGCCCCATGACCAACAACAACAACAAAAAATGCATAGATACATCCATTTGTGTATGCAAATAAAAATATTATATTTATTGATGCTATATGACCTAGAAGATGAAAAGTGTATTAATTAATGTTACAAGTGCAGGTGACTAAAAATGCAAATATCACAAATAATCTTATCTCCCAGATAGTCACGGTTTGCATTTTAGAGTATATCTTCCACTTCCGCTCATCTAACATGATTAAATTTTATTTTCCACAGAACTTAGCTCAAATCCACCACTTGCCCAACATCATGCCTCTATCTTTAAAGAAGTTTGCATATTGTGTGTCCCCTAAGTGTCTCCAGGGAATGCTTGCTGGTTTTGTGTCCCACTCCCCCCACCTCATGTGTCCTCAATAGTAGCGATGAATAAAATAAAAACCTAGTACGAATGTCATGAAACACAAAAACAAGTTTTAAGTAGCTGACGGAACAACTGCTTTATTTTCTTTTTCTCTTTCTCTTCCCTTAGTCTTCTGGTCTCTAGTACTATCTAGATATAATACATCTCCTTTGCTGTACTTCCTTTTTGCTACTCTCTTAGAGCTAGTTTTTTTTTCCTCCCTCTTTTTGAAAAGTGCTGTTTTAAGTGATATTCACAAATAAATCTGAAATCCTCATATGCTCACAAATTTCTAGAGGAGACAGCAAGAATCAAATTTTATACCTGTGGATATTTCTGGGTGGTTTGTTTGCATGTGTGTTTGTTTTATGAAATTATAAATTAACCTTGCAGCTTTCACTTGTACTTTTTAAAAATTCAAGCAATCACTAGGCAGGCAATTTCTTCTGTCACATTTCTTCAAGCAGTTATTTCAAAAGGAAAGAAGCAGTTACAAGTAATCATACAGAATAGTTTGGGGTATAGAGAACAATTAGTTCCTGTATAATTTAATAATTTTCCTTAACATGACCTTAGAAACTTTAGATGAGGTTTCTGTTTCATTCTTTTATATTATTTTTGGTGTTACTAGGGTTTGAACTTAGGACTTCATGCTTGCTAGGCAGGTGCTCTACCAATCACTTGTAATAGACCTTTTAATCCTCTATTTTAATTTTGAATGGACTTTACTTACATTCCCAAGGATTGGAAATGTTTTATGTCTACAATAAAATGATAAAATGTAAATCAAAACATTAACACTCAAGGTACAAAAACTCGTTTCTAAATGATGTCAAGATCATGAGGCAAATATTAAACTGGTATTGGGGACCATCAGCGCCCCCCCCCCCATTACCAGTTACACAAGTGGAAAGTCTTCTACTGAAATACAGTTATCACCCTCAGAGGCAGATTTAAGCTTAATTGAGGAAAATAAAGTCTTTGCATGGAATTTAGAGGGTGAGAAAAGCAGATACACACACAAAGAAGCAGGATTTTGGACACTGACTCTGAGAAAGTTTCTTCAGGACAGTGTTCACACAATTTAGTCCTAAATACTTAGAATTTCACAGGAATCTCTCTAAAGGATAGGGAATAGTTTGAGGGGAGGTAGGTGGCTGTTGTACAATTGTCAGTTGGAGAGAATCTTCATATTCTGAGATGTTCAGAAACCTGAATAAGGAAATCCCCACTTGAAAACCACTGCTAGCCTGAGGACTTTTGGTGAATTATCTTGGGTCTGAAAAGTCCCTTACTGAGCACATGGTTTATAATATTTGCGAATTACTTTTGATTAAAAAGTAATAAAATGACATAATAAAAGGATTTAATTTAAAATCAAATCTCTATGATCAAAAACAATTCAAACCAAATTTAGAACATTGAATCAATTTAAACTCTTTTAAGTAGATAAATATAAAAATAATTTTTTCAAAGTTAATATTGGAAAAATAACCACTCATTAGTCTCTTTAATAGGAACATTTTTATTTATAGCCTTAACTACACACACACACACACACACACACACACACACACACACACACACACACACACAATACTTAATCACTGCTATTTGCACTCTACTATTTGTCATTTTTCATGTAGTACAAACCTGTTTCTATTGCTATGGAATTTTCATTTGATAAATTTTATTTAACTAACTTTAATTAATTATTTATTGTGCTATTACTGGGACTTGAAATCAGGGCCTTGAACTCTTCCTTAGCTTTTTCAACTCAAGCCAAACCTCTACTTTCATGATAGTTTTTATTTATTATGTTATAGGGAGTACATTTGCTAAATGTGTTGAGATCACTACAATTTTGTTATTTATTTAATTTGTAATTATTTTTATAATTTATTATTATAAAACATTTCTTAAATGACTGCTTATCTCTATTTTTTCTACACATGAACACATTCATAACTCTTACTATGAAAGAATCATTTGTAAATACCTTAGGATATAGTTTCTTACGCTTTTGGTTACATGTATACTTTTTGGTTTTTGTTGGTCATGGGGCATGTATGTATATATTCTTAAAAGTAGTAAAGAAACACTTAATTACCTAATTAGGATAAAATATTTTTAGGTTTTTATATAGTTAGACTTCTTCTAACTCAAACTAAATATCTCCAATTCAGTTCTCCAGTTACCTCCAATTAAATATCTCTGGTTCCAAAACAGGAATCAATTTTCTTGTCTACTTTTTTTTTTTTTTTTGGAAATGACAGTATGAATAGTTGAGCCCACATTAGAAAGATGGTGGAGATTGTAAGACTGATTATCTGTACCTTTTTTTTTCTCTATAGAAGTAAGTTGTTTCTTGTCTCAATCATAGCTCCTTTCTTAATTTTAGCTGCTGCACAAGCATGTCAAGCTCCTCCCCCCTCCATCTATTGGCATTTAGGGGAAAAATCCATCAGACAACTGGTTCATGTCCCGACTTGGTGAAGATGATGGTGAATTTAGTATGATACTCTGCATGTTTTGTAAAGCCAGACTTGTACATTAGAAAAGCTGATTACAAATTGGGTTAATATATGTCTACAGCCCAGCTTTGTAGGCAAGCTTACAATAGGCCATGATAAGGCATGGACTAGGGTAAACCAGCAAAACTGGAATGAACTTAGGGTTCTATTAATTACCAACATGCTTTTCTTTGGTCTAGTCACACAGCGTTATGTATTTCCTCATCTCTGTACTCTGTGACGCCATGAAAATATGAGAAATGCAAGAGAAACATCAACATGTTTGGTTTCTGAAGGCAGAGATCCTGAGTAATCAAACCATAGTGAGAAAGTGAATGAGTTAGGCACATGGGTTTAAGGCTCTGAGTTCTTGCTGAGGTTTCAGCTTTGGTATTTTTCTGCTCCAAAATAATGTTTGTAAACTTTTTTTCACAAGACTATTTTTAAGAAGCGAGGCCTGATTTTCAACTCAGGGCCTAGGAATAGAAAGACAATTGTCCTATGATTTCTCTTACATGTGAAATCTAAAAACGTTGAACTCTGAGATCTAGAGAAGTTCATGTTGTTTTCCAGGTGGTTATCATATTAAGAAAGAGAAAATGTAGCGATGTTAGTCAACTCATTCTAAATTCCATTTAGATGAGATGAATGTATCTGAGAGATCTATTGGACAGCATGCTGACTACAATTAGTGCTAATGTATTTGTATGTTTGAAAATCACTTAGTAGATTTTAAGCAGTGTCACCACAAAGAATAACAATAAAAGGATGAGAAGGGGAAACAACAAGGAGGCAACAATGCTTGATAAGAAATATACTCATTATCTTGCCCATGTAATTGTAACCCCTCTGTACGGTATTCTCACGATAAAAAGAAAAAGAAAAAAAAAGAATAACAATAAGCATGTAAAATTATACAGAAATTAATTAGCATGATCCCAAATTAATTACCCACCCCAAAACATATATACAGTTCAAAGCATCATGTTGTGGGCCATAAATACATGTAGTTTTTTTTACATTTTAAAAGAAGTCCCACACTGTCCCATGACTATTTTTTTGTTCACATATTGTTCACATATAGCATATCAAACTAAGTGTTATGGTTGGAATACAAAGTGTTCCACACAGGGACATGTTTTAAATCTTCTTCCCCAGCTAGTGATGCTATTTTGGTAGATTCTGGAAATGTTGGGAGTTGGCATACAGCTGGAGGAAGTGGGTCTCTGGGATCCAGCCTTTAAAATTAGGGTTTTGTACAAGTAGTTTTTAAGAAATGCATCTACTTCTTCACAGTATTGAATTATTAATTTATATATTTAAGATATTTCCACTTTCCAATTTCTAGGTAAGCTGTTAGGATAGCCTACTACCATGGTTATCCATATTTTTAATTTATTGAAAAAGAATTATACAAATTAGTCTTGCAGATTTGTTCAAAACAAATGAAACCTAACAACGCAGCAAATCAGTATTGGTCTGTAGGCTTAACTCAATCTTGCTACAACTCAGTGTACATTTTAATTTGTATCCTACAGAGAGGTCATGTTCATGGTAGAGGAAAATAAAATGAGTTAAACAAAACCAAGGGAAAAGGTCAGTGGTCATCTTTACAAATTTTGCCAAACTCTAAAAATTCTGGGGGGGGGGTGTTGAGTGAAACGGGGTCTGATGGGTGGAAATAAGTAGGAGGAGGGTGAAAAAGAGTGATGGGGTATGTATGAAAAAGAAAACTTGTAAAAGTTATTTAGGCAAGAGAGGGGACCAAGCAATAGTAGCCATGACTTTAATCAGAATAATAGGACTAAAGATAAAGATAACTGATAAAACTAAAGATGATAAAGGTAAAGAATAATGATGTGTTCCAGAATAACTTCTTGCAGACACATTTGTCTTTCTTTTTCCTTTCTCTTTCCTTCATCTTTCCTTTCTTCCTTCTCTTTCTTGTGTTTGCTTTGCTTTGCTTTTGAAATAGACACTCTCTATGTGGCCAGTGCCCAGGAATTTTCAATCTGCCTGCCTCTGCATCCCCAATAGCTGGGATTACAGGCATGAACAAACATGTGTGTCCCAGAGAAATAGCATTTATTTATTTCCCTTCCTTCCATTTTTTTTTAAAATCCAGATGCTTTTAGTGTTGAATTGTTTGGACCACTATTGTACTCCTCACCAAGAGAGCTTTTTGCTTCCTGAGGTAGCTGAGCAATGTATTCTTGCTGGAGAAACTGTGGCCATGTAGCCTTCAGAGAGAATTAAAACTCTCTGCCAGGTAGGCTGTACATACCTGTAATCCCAACACTGAGGTTGAAGCAGGAGGCTTATGAATTTGAGGCCATTCTGAGACACATACATCTACATCGTATCTCAAAAACAAGAAAGAGGAAGTAAAAAATTTCAGTAGGAAAAAATAAATATTGTTGCTATCTCCCTGTGTCGCCACAACAGTGTGTAGTCAGTCTGGTGTCTGTGCTTGGTACTGAAAAATCTCCCTCACTGTGAAAGGTGCATCATCTCATTTGACTTACCATTCAGAGAGCTGACACTTTTAAAAAACTTTTTTTTAAAAAAAAAAGTCTTTTCCTGCTGTTTTTAACTTCAACAAGAACAACAACAACAAAAAAGATGGTTTTGTTATGGTTGTTGATTGTTTTGTTTTGTGTTTTGTTTAGCTTCCTTCTCAAACTCTACTTCCTCCTTCAGAGCCAATTGCTATACTGACTCATCCTTAACACTGATCCTTAACAAGATATAGAATTTCTTTAGTCACAGAGTTTGCACTCTGCTTCTAACCCTTCTAACTCTATAACTGCTGACCATTCCTGGGAAGCTGAAGTGAACCTGTCTTAGACAGGTGACATGTCGGTGGGGTTGGGCATCTTCCCCCTCTGCCTACTCCTACGTAATTTCTTTTATTCAATATTCTGAATGATTCTGAGAAGCAATTCTTCATCTGATGCTTCAATAACTGAATAGCCAGAAGTCCTTTGTTTCTCAAAATTCTCCTGTATTCATGCTTCTGTAGGGTTTTGTTATGTATGGTTTCTACTTCTTATTTATGCATCCTAGATCTCAGACTCTGTTATACACTGTATTCATGGTCATGGCAGCTCCCAGAACCTCAGATTCCCATCTGGAGGAAGGAACATACAAACAGATTCTTTTTAAGTTGTTGTCTCTGTCTGAGCCCAACAAACTTCATTTTCCCTGCTACCATTGGTCTGTTTTGGGGAGGGGTCCTCAGGTTCACAGAGTAACCCTTTCAAAATCCTCCCTTGCCCCCAACATCTATTCCTTTTTGATTTTATTTTTCTTTTTTGCCAGTCATGGGGTATGAACTTAGGGCCTGGGTGTTGTCCCTAAGCTTTTTCACTAAAGACTCGTGTTCTAACTGCTTTGAGCCACAGTCCCACTTCCAGTTTTCTGGTGGCTAATTGGAGATAAGAGTCTCACAGACTTTGAACTGTGATCCTCAGATCTCAGCCTCCCAAGTAGCTAGGATTACAGGAGTGAGCGTAGCTAGAAGAGTCGGTTCTGTATGTAATTATAGTGCCATGTTGGCTTATTGCTAACAATTGTCTGAAAACACATTGAATTGTTTGTAGATGAAGGAAAAGTAATGAGGAAACTTTCTTACAAACAAGAAATAGAGCTAGCATCTGGACAGGAAGTGTTAACTTTGAGTCCTTTGTGAGCCAGTCCCGATTTTGGACTTTTGGACAAATCATTTCTCTCACACTGTGCTCAGCTTTGATTGTAAAAAGGCATGTTTGTAACATAATTTGCATTCTGCAAGAGTGAATTAATGCAAACATTTAAAAGGGACTGCTTGCATCACATCACAAATCATTTGTAACATGCTCTTCAGACCCACCATTTTTTAAACATAATATAATTATCTGATGTGAAATCAGAAATATTTCCAGAAACAAATTCTACAAAGTAATTATGAATAAGTCTGAAATGAAGTTGGGGTCAATAGCTCTCTAGGTATTTGGTCTTTTCACTGATTTCTATTACAGGGTTTTCCATTCCTGAAATTCTGATTATATTTTGGATAATAGCCTTAATCTCCAATATTGAAATAAAAACTTCAAAGCTAAAAATGGGAAGAAGGAAGCCCATTTCCTTTAGAGAGCTAAGGTTGATGTAGATTGTTTCAGAAATGGTACTAGTGGTAGCAACCTATGAATATAGTATATACAGATTCCCTGAGTGTTTGTCCATTTAAACCAGGGATCATGGGCCTGCTAACAGTAAGGTCTACTAGATTTGGGTTGAAATTTGCATACCAAGGAGAATAAGGCTCTATACTTACAAGGGGTGTGCACCCATGCACGGACACACACATAGATACATATACACACCTACACTCCAGCACCAGCAGATTGGGCATTGACCTTGATTGAGCACTCTAGACTTGTTAAGGTATACTAACCCAACCCTTTACATACCACTTTTTTTTTTAATTGAAATCTGTGCCAATTTCTTATTTCTAGTGAGAAACTAGAATTGGAGGGAAGTTTGACCCACTATTAACTTTATTATTCACAGCAATAAAAGAGGATCACAATAGAAACAAATTGCTCATATTTGGTATTGTGGCTTAGATTCCATTTTGATTATTTGTTGTGAATAAGACTTACTGATCTCTTCATCTACTGAGGATGTTTTCCATTGGTTTGAGTATTTTGATGTGCTGGTAATGTCTGGGATTCAGACAGTATAATTAATTTTTTTTCACTCTCCAGTAGAACTTTGTTATCATAGAATTAGGAGTCCTCCACATTTGAGTGACTTTTATTTGGAAGCCTCTCCTATCTTAGCAACTGGTTCTTTGGAATCCTTGAAAACTGCCCAGTTGTGTTACTATTTATGAGCTGTCCAGTCTCTAATCTGGCAGGGGCCTACGATTTGCAGGATAGCAGCATGATCTTTTATTGTTGAAAGCAAGAAATAGGAACTGTCATCTTGAAAAGAGAAATTGACATTAATAATAAATATATTTTTTCAGAGCCACATGTTTGGATACCTTGGGAAGGGATAATACAATGTGTTGTTTTTTTTTTTTTTTTAAATTTTATTTTATTTTATTTGAGAACATACTGTACAGAGGGGTTACAATTACATGGGCAGGATAATGCATACATTTCTTACCAAGCATTGCAGCCTCCTCCTTTGTTTACCCTTCACCTCCCTTCCCAGCCTCCCCCCTCCCTCCCACCCAATCATACCCCCCCACCCCCCCCACACTGACATTGTAAAGCTGGTTTTGACATGACATTTTGTACTTCTCATTGTTGCAACAGGTCCACCTGAATCCTTAAACGACTTGTTTGTCCCCATCTCCTCCACATGTTATACTGACATCAAATATAGTGAAAGCGGGGGTTACACTGTGGAGGAGGGACATACAAAGCAACAAAGAAATAATCTTATAAATGCGTTAGAAATACATGCATGAAAGGAACAAAAACATTAAAATACATATTTGAGGTTTCATTTTCCTAACATCACATTATCTGACTTTTTCCGCTTGACTCATACCTATACTAGATATTGCAAATAAGGGAAACCATGGGACCTATATTTCTTTGGGCCTGGCTTACTTCACTTAATATAATTTTTTCCAAGCCTTTCCATTTCCTAACAAATGGGGAAATGTCATTCTTTCTGATGGAGCCATAGAATTCCATTGTGTATATATACCACATCTTCTTGATCCATTCATCTACTGAGGGGCATCTGGGTTGGTTCCATGTCTTAGCTATGGTAAATAATGCTGCAATAAACATAGTTGTGCTGGTAGCTTCAGTGTGGCCTTGTTTGTGATCATTTGGGTAAATGCCCAAAAGTGGGATTGCTGGGTCATTGGGGAGCTCTATGTGGAGTCTTTTGAGGAACCTCCATACTGCTTTCCAAAGTGGTTGAACAAGTTTACATTCCCACCAACAATGAAGTAAGGTTCCTTTCTGTCCACATCCCCTCCAGCATCTGTTGTTGTTAGAGTTCTTGATTTTTGCTGTTCTAACTGGAGTGAGGTGATATCTCAATGTTGTTTTGATTTGCATTTCTTTTATGGCTAGGGATGTTGAACATTTCTTCATGTGTCTATTGGCCATCCTTCTTTCTTCTTCAGAGAAGCTTCTCTTTAAGTCTTTCGCCCACTTACTTATTGGGCAGTTGTTTCTTTGAGGATTTGTTGTTGGGTGGTTTAATTTTTTGAGTTCCAAGTATATTTTAGATATGAGACCCTTGTCCGTTGTATGGCTAGTAAAGATCTTCTCCCAGTCCGTGGGCTTTCTATTGATCTTGCTAGCTATGTCATTTGCCCTGCAGAAGCTCTGCAACCTTATACAATCCCATTTGTCCAGCCTTTCTTTGATTTGTTGTGTTTCCGGGTCTCTATTCAGAAAATTTCGGCCTGAGCCAAGGAGACCCAGGGTTTCTCCTATTCCATCCTGTAATGTTTTCAGAGTGTCTGCTTTGAGTTCAAGGTCTTTGATCCATTTGGAGTTGATTCTGGTGCAGGGTGATATATAAGGATCTAGCTTTAGTTTTCTACATGTAGTTAACCAGTTTTGCCAGCACCATTTACTGAAGAGGCTGTCTGTCTTCCATTCTATTGTTTTAGCTCCCTTATCGAAGATTAGATGGCTATAGGTCTGTAGGTTCATTTCTGGGTTTTCAATTCTATTCCATTGGTCCTGAGGTCTGTTCTTATGCCAATACCAAGCTGTTTTGATTACTATGGCTTTATAGTAGAGTTTGAAATTTGGTATTGATATTCCTCCAGCCGTGTTCTTTCCGTTGAGGAGCATTTTTGCTATTCGGGGTCTTTTATTGTTCCATATGAATTTTTGGATTGCCTCTTCTATTTCCTTGAAGAATGAGGATGGAATTTTGATAGGTATTGCGTTGAATTTGTAGATAGCCTTGGGAAGTATTGCCATTTTCACGATGTTAATCTTTCCAATCCAGGAGCATGGGAAGTTTTGCCATTTTTTAAGTTCTGTGTTGATTTCCTTTTTCAAGATTTTAAAGTTTTCATCATAGAGGTCCTTCACTTCTTTAGTTAAGTTAATTCCTAGGTATTTTATTTTTTGTGGGGCTATTACAAATGGAGTTGCTTTCCTAACTTCAGCCACACTTTTCTCACTGTTGGCATACAGAAAAGCCATTGATTTTTGGGGGTTAATTTTATAACCTGCTACTTTGCCAAAGTTTTGAATCAGCTTGAGTAATTTGGGAGTGGAGTCTATGGGATTCTTTAAATACAAGATCATGTCATCTGCAAAGAGGGAGAGTTTTATTACTTCTTTCCCTATTTGGATCCCCTTTATGTCTGCATCTTGTCTTATTGCTGTAGCTAGGCATTCTAATACTAGATTGAAGAGAAGTGGAGAGAGTGGGCATCCTTGTCTTGTCCCTGAGTTAAGAGGAAATGGCTTTAGTTTTTCACCATTGAGTATAATGCTGGCTGTAGGTTTGTCATATACAGCCTTTATTGTACTGAGGAATGTTCCATGGATTCCTAATTTTTCCAAAACCTTCATCATAAAGGGGTGTTGGATCTTGTCGAATGCTTTTTCTGCGTCTATTGAGATAACCATGTGGTTCTTATTCTTGCTCCTGTTGATGTGATGAATAATATTAATTGATTTGCGTATATTGAACCAGCTTTGCATCCCTGAAATGAATCCTGTTTGATCGTGGTGTATGATTTTTTGGATGAATTGTTGAAGTCGGTTGGCCAAAATTTTGTTGAGAAGTTTTGCATCAATGTTCATCAAAAAAATGGGTCTATAGTTCTCTTTCTTTGATGAGTCCCTGCCTGGTTTTTGGATGAGGGTTATGATGGCTTCATAGAATGTGTTCGGTAGTGAGCTTTCTCTTTCAATTTCATTGAAGAGTTGGAGGAGAATTGGTGTGAGCTCTGCTTTGAAGGCCTTGTAAAATTCCGCTGTGAAACCATCTGGTCCTGGACTTTTCTTAGCTGGGAGGTCTCTTATTGCTGTTTCTATTTCAATGCTTGATATGGGCCTGTTAAGATAGTTTGCCTCATCTTGGTTTAGTTTTGGCATGTCAATATTTGCTAGGAAGAGGTCCATTTCTGTCAAGTTCTCAAACTTATTAGCATAAAGTTTTGAGAAGTATTCCCTTATAATGTTCTGAATCTTGCTTATTTCCGTGGTGATGTTTCCATTCTCATCTCTGAGTTTATTAATTTGGGTGTGTTCTCTTCTTTTTCTGATAAGATTTGCTAAGGGTCTGTCAATTTTGTTAAGTTTTTCGAAGAACCAACTCTTTGTTTTGTTGATTCTTTCTATAGTTTTTTTGGATTCTAATTCATTTAATTCTGATTTAATTTTGATTATTTCTTTCCGTCTACTGGATTGGGGTTTATCTTGCTGCTCTTTTTCAAGGAGGTTTAGATGTGTCATTAAATTGTTAGTTTCAGATCTCTCCAATTTGTTGATGTAGGAGCTCAGAGCTATAAACTTGCCTCTGAGTACTGCCTTTGCTGTGTCCCAGAGGAGCTGGTATTTTGTGTGTTCATTTTTGTTGAATAGCATGAAGATTTGAATTTCCTTTCTAATCTCTTCGATGACCCACTCATGATTCAGCAGTGTGTTGTTCAGCCTCCATGTGATGCCGTACTTTCTTTGGTGGCTTTTGGTGTTGAGTTCTAACTTTATTCCCTTGTGGTCAGAGAGAATGCAAGGTATAACTTCAATGTTTCTGAATTTAGACAAGTTTGCTTTGTGGCCTAAAATGTGGTCTATTTTAGAAAACGTTCCATGTGCTGCTGAGAAAAACGTGTATTCTGATGCTGCTGGGTGAAATGTTCGGTAAATGTCTGTTAAGTCTAGTTGATCTATGCAGCTGTTTAGATCTGTGGTTTCTCTGTTGAGTTTTTGCCGAGTTGATCTATCTAGTGGGGAGAGTGGTGTGTTAAAATCCCCAACGATTAATGTCTTTGGATCTATATGGGATTTGAGGGAAAGTAGTGTTTCTTTGATAAATTTGGGTGCTCCATTGTTTGGCGAATAGATATTTAGAATTGTAATATCCTCCTGAAGGAGAGATCCTTTAATTAGTATGTAGCGACCTTCTTTATCTCTTTTCACAAATTTTATTTTGAAGTCTATTTTATCTGATATTAGGATTGCAACTCCCGCCTGTTTATGCGGTCCGTTTGCTTGGTAGATTTTGTTCCAGCCTTTAACATTGAAAATGTGTTTGTTTTTACGGGCAAGATGTGACTCCTGTAGGCAGCAGATAGAAGGGTCTTGTTTTTTAATCCAACTAGACAGTCTATGTCGCTTAATTGGAGAGTTCAGTCCGTTAACATTAAGAGATAGGACTGAGAGGTATTTGGGAGTTCCTGCCATGTTATCTACCTTCTTGGGGGCTGCGAAAACTGGGTTCTTCCTATGGTTCTTGGATTCTCAGTTTGGGTGCAGTTTCTTGGCCTTTATTGCGGTCTTGTTGGTTTTCTATGTGTAGGACATCTTTAAGGATCTTTTGTAGGGCTGGTTTGGTGGAGATGTATTGTTTCAATTTTTCTTTGCTATGGAAGGTTTTTATTTGGCCTTCAGTTATGAAGGAGAGTTTAGCTGGGTACAGTATTCTTGGTTGATAGTTGTTTGTTTTTAGGGCATGGCATACATCATTCCAGGCTCTTCTTGCTTTGATTGTCTCTGCTGAGAAATCTGAGGTGATTCTAATTGGTTTCCCTTTATAGGTGATTACCCTTTTCTCTCTGACAGCTTTAAGGATCTTTTCCTTGTTCTGAGTTGATCCTGTGTGGATTATAATGTGACGGTGGGATGTCCTATTTTGGTCTGGTCTATTTGGGGTTCTAAAGGCTTCTTGTATCTGGACAGGCCTATCTTTTTGCATGTTTGGGAAGTTCTCTGCTAGGATCCTGTTAAACAGATTTCCTAGACCATTAACTTCTGTTTCTAGGTGCTCCTCTACACCCATTATCCTTAGATTAGGCCTTCTGATGGTGTCTTCCAGGTGTTGGATAGATCTATCATATTTCTTGGACTTGTCTTGGATGGTTGTATGTTCTTTCTCTATAATATCTAGGCTGTCTTCAATCCCTGAGATTCGATCTTCTGCATGGTCTAACCTGCTGTCAAGACTCTCTACTTTGTTTTTTATCTCTTTTCCTTCTAGTTGGTCAGCTTTGATGGCTTCAAGTTCTTTGTTGAAGCTCTGTTTTAGGTCTTGTATGAATTTCTTTACTTCCTTAATTTGGTGTTCAGTGTTTGTCCTCAAATCACTTAGTTGATTGGTTATGGTTTCTTTGGGCTCCCATTCCTTCTGTTGGGTTCCATTCAGCATTCCCTTTGTGGTCTCCCTGACTTCCTTCAGCTCTTTGTTAATGGATTCCATGAATGCCTTTAGTGATCTTTGTGTGTTCTCTACCTGGTCTCTCAATTCCTGTATTACTCTTTGATTAGCTTCCTCCCGTTCGTGGGATTCCTGCAGATCTCTTTGAGTGTTCTCAGCCTGCTCACGCCATTCCTCTCTTTCTCTTTGAGTATTCTCAAGTTGTTCACGCAAATCCTGTATCAGTTTTTGAGTAGCTTCCTCACGCTTATGATATTCCTGTATAAACTTCTGGGATGCCTCCTCTCTCTCCCTATCACGCTCATACAGAGTCCTTTGTACGTTGTCAAACTTTTCATTTATCATGTTTGCCAGCAGTGTTTGTAGAGCTGTTTGGGAACTCTCCTCTGGATTATTCATTATCTGTTCTAACCCCTGATTATCAGGATTGGGAATTGAGATACCCGAATTTGCCATTTTTCTTGTGTTTTTCCGGCTTACTCTGCCCATTTGAGATGAAGATAGCACCAGTTTTGTGCTAGAACACTATCTTAAGGCAACCATCAACCAAAGTTTGCATTTGTACAGTCAATAGTCTACAGATACAATCTAGTTCAACAGATACATCTATTCGACATCAAACAACTATATATTAAAGGACTTCGAACCGCAGAGAAGAATTTGGAAAACCAGAAATTATTAGGGTTAGGGAGAGATGTGGGTAAAAAATAGGAATAGATTGGTGTGGGGAGGCACAGGGAGAGTTAACTATGTCCTAATCACAATGCAGGAAATAGGTTGGGTAGGATGTAAGTAGAGAGAGAGAAAAAAAGAAGAAAGGGAAAGGGGAATGAAAAGAGACCAGAAAATAAAATAGAAACGTAAAAATTAATTTTATTTTAGAGATTAAAAGACCATCTATTTATAGAGGAATATGAATATGTTGAGAGAAAGGGAGGGACATAGAGGATATGAGAAAAACTTTAAAAAAAATGCTTAAAATATTATATAGGTATAAAGAGGTAGTACTGCTATTAATGAATTTAAGTCTCAGAGGTTTTGAATTGAGTAATAAGTTTGTGGATTAAGTGTGTACACAATGGGGGATAGGGTCTACTGGTTAACTACGGGTTTATCTGAGGATGTGCAGGACAAGAGTTAAGTCACATACAGATGAACAAAGAGGAAAAGATGGAAAGGATAGGAAAGTGAGAAGAAAAGATCAGAAGTTCAGTAGAGCTAGAAAAAAAAACAAAAAGATAATTAAGAATGAAAGAAAAAGAGAAAGAAGACAAGAAAAGAAAAGAAAACACACATTCACGTATTCCTAAAATAAAAATTATAAGAGGAGAAAAAAAAAAAAGTTAATGGAAAACAATTATTTTTTCAGAAGAGGCAAAAATTAAAGATTAATAAAAGTTTTAGAAAAGCAAAAAAAAATTTTATATATATATAAGGTAACAAAAAGTGAAAAAAAAACAAAACAAGGAAAAGAAAAAAAAAGAAAAGAACAAAAAAAAAAGTTCTTTGATTTTTTTTTTTTTTTTGGGGGTGGGGTGGGAAGAGTCCTGTATCTCCCTTTTGTCTGTAACCAGAGTCTGGTTGGAGTCTCTGGTCAGCTTGAGGTCCTGTGGCTTGATTGGTTTCTTAAGTCAGTTTGTTGGAACAAGCAGAAAAATGCTCTGCTTTATCCAAGTTTTTGAGATCCCCCTCCCAGGTTAGTTTACTGGGAGGGTGATCTGCTTTGAGAATCACAAAAGAGGGGGATGCAGTGATGAGGCTAGGTTCTGGGTAGAGTTGAGGCCTTTCAACGAACAGTAGCTTTTCCCTGGGGCTATTTTGTGAAAAAAAACTCACAGCACCCAGCCTGGAGCCATTCTCAGGGTTTCTGTTTTTCAATTGATTGTGGTGGCTGCTAGAGGGCGGGGCAGCCTCTGGCTCTGGTTACCCGGTGAGGAGAGCCACTCCAATGGCTGGCGCCTGAGCTGGGTGACTTTTCCCTGGATGGAACTGAGTCTGTGAGGTCACTTCGCCGTTAAGTTCTTGTGACCTGCTAAATGACTCGTTTTATTCCAAGGCCTGAGCTGGAGCTAGCCGCTCCTCCGAGCTTTGTCGGTATCCAAGATGGAGATCACCGGTGCTGGGGGGGGAGGGGTGGCCTTCCCTCCTCTGCTCCCAGAGGAGTGAGGAAGTGGGGCTTCTACTCACGCGGAGTCTTGGATCCCGGGTCGTCTCTGGTCTGCAAAGTGCAGGATGAAGTTGTCCGCTCCTTGTCGGTTCTTGCTGGTGTTGAGTAGAATCCGCTCGTCCGCTGCGTCTGGCTCCTTCGTCCAGGACTGCGTCTCAGGTATGCCTCCGCGGCGGTGGTCGCCGCTGCGACCCTGCCGCCGCAGCGGCAGCTGCTCAGATGTGTCTGCTTGGCTTCCCCTCTCTTGACTAACTCTCTGTCCTGTGATGGCACACTTGGTGTGATTCTCTGGCTTGGGACTGTTCACTGGAACTCTGAAACTGTTTTCTATGCAAGAGCTTGTTCAGATTCCAGCTTCTCCTCCGCCATCTTCCCGGAACTCTGTGTTTTTGTTTTTATTTCACCAGTCCTAGGGCTTGAGCTTAGGGCCTGGACACTGTTTGTGACCTTCTTTTTGCTCGAGGCTAGCACTTTACCACTTGAGCCATAGCACCACTTCTGGTTTTTTTCTGATTATGTGGTACTGAGGGATCGAACTCAGGGCTTCATGCATGCTAGGCAAGCACTCTACCACTAAGTCAAATTCCCAGTCTGTTTTTTAAAAAAGCAAAAGAGATAGATAGATAGATAGATGATAGACAGACAGATAGATACCATAAATCAAGCCCTGAATTCAATCCTTAATACCAAAAAAGCAAGCAAAAGTTTGAAACATCTCCACATTATTAATGTATTACATATCTCAAATCTGATTTTGGAAATTTAACATGCATTTCCACTTAAATGAATATACCTATCTTGGTAAAATTAGAAGTTAGCTTTGCAAATCTCTGTTGGTTTGTATTGTCGGTGGCCTATTAGTGAAGGCACTATATGCAGCCTCAATTCTTCCCATTGTTCCTTGCATAGAATTATTCAAATATAGAACCTAATATAGAAGGTATTTTATGTTAAGTTCACCCATCTTCCAGTACAGTAGAAGTAGAAAGGACACCATAATGGAATTAGGGAACATACACAAGTCTCAGCCTTTCTTTTGCTAGTTAGTGATCTTAAACAAGTCAATTATTAAGATATGCTTCAATCAACATTACTCAGAGCTATGGGGTTGCCCATGGAAGAATGCAAGGAAAAATAGATTTAAAGATTAGTTCTGTGAACTAATTAATCTAGAGTCATGGTAAAAAAAAATGGGGTTGGAATTAGTGAGATTCTCGTTGTATCCTTGGATAACAGTGAAGATATAATCAAAACTGTTGACTGTGTAGTTGTGCATTAAAAGGAAAGGAATAGGCATACTATAAGCTAAGTATAGATTTGATGAAAATTATCACGTTAAAAAATTCTCATAGCAATCCTTTAAGACAGAAAATATTCTTCTCATTTAACAGATCAGGAAATAGAGAGTGAAGGAGGTTATGTCCCTCACCCAGAGTCACAGCATTGTTTAGCAGAATGGGGGATTCAAACCACAGTTGTTTTGAAATTTCTTTTCTTCTACTGGACTATGCTAGCCCTCACTGAAAATTTATGGTGTTATTATGTGCAATAGTTTAATATATTTCAGTAACTCTACTGAGAGATTTAAACACATTGATCCATTTAATGATCATCACAGACCCATGAGAAAAAGTTACTTCTACTGTGTACAGCAAGAAGCTAAGTCTTAGGGAATCATGCAACTTTACACTCAAACATGGAGAAGTAAGTGATGGCAGTCCCTCTTCCTCCCTTTGGAGAGCTCTGGCTCCTGGTACACATGCTGGATTTATAGTGTGGCTTAGGGAGTCCGGGGTCACAGCTGCACTGGGGGTCTGTTTGCTCCTTTCTTGGTAATAAAACAGCAGGAGAATGGAGCCTATCTACAAACTTGGCCTTTCCACAGCAGATCCAACCATCCAAGCTTGTGGGGTGGGTGACAGCTGTTTCTCAAATTGCTTGGTTCAGAAATCAGTGAAGTTCTTTTCATTCTTTTCTTCTATAGGTGCTTACCTTTACTGTTGGATCTTTGTCCAGAGAAACTGCCCAAGCTATTGATACCAAATCTGAACTGAGGACAAATGCGACTAAAACCGAGACTCGATGCCAGGAAGGCCAGCAGCTTGGGGACCAGTCCTGTGGTCCTCCATGTCCACCTGGTAAGATACACAAAACATCCAGAGATGAGAATGAAAAAATCGGCAAGGGTGGCAAAGTGTAATCATGAATTCAATATTTTTACTTCTTTTGGTTCTTCTATAGTATATAACAAAACCAGAAGAAAAAACAAACTGAAATTACTTTCTAAAGACTAGTTTTATTCATTTTTTACAAATTCTTTGGTGTGGATCTAGATAGGTATAATTTATAAATGACATATATACCATTGACATGAGAGGATTATGTATGTTATTTCTCAGGAACAAAAGAAGACTCCTCTGAGTATAAAAGCTTATCGTCTCAAAACTATCTATGACATATCATGCTAACAACAGAGATTGGATGACAAGGGTCTTCAACTCATAAAGGATATGTCTCAATACTTGCCTTCAATAAGAACTCTAACAGAAACTTTTTCCTATCACTGATGCCTAAAAATATACTTGTATTTTTGCAGATGAAAAACCAGATGAACTGGAAAAGACAAATGCAACAGATTTTGAAATTTGTATTTAAAAGATTTTTTACATTTTTATTTGTATTTTGAAACATGAACTGATTTCAGATCTGAAATCCTCTCCTAAGCATCCCCTCCTAAACAATGCTGGGTGGTTGGGTCAGTTTCTAGATGACCTATCCATGATCTATCCACTTAGAGCTCTGATAAATGTTTGTAAGCCTGGTGCTACCTGTTTTGCACTTGAACACAAATTGTGTGATGGCAAGACTGTTGATTTAAATAGATATTAAAAAGTTGTAATTGGATACCAATGGCTTATGCTTGTATTCTAGCCACTCAGGAGACTGAGATTGGAGGATTCCAGCTCAAGGCCAGCCCAGGAAGAAAAGTCCATGCCAATCTTACTTCTAATTAAGCACCAAAAGCCAGAAGTGGACATGTATTTCAAGTAATAATAATTCTAGCTTTGAGTGAAAAAGCTAAGGGACAATGCCCAAATGCTGAAGTTCAAGCTCCAGTACCAGAAGAAAAACAAAAGTTATAGCTAGGCAGCCAAGGCTCTTACTTGTAATCCTAACTACTCAGGAAGATGATACTACTAGAGGATGGCAGTTTGACTCTAGCTGGGGCAGAAAAGTCCAAGACACTCTCTTTTCAATTAACCAGAAAAAAGTTCGAGATGGGAGTAGTGACACAAGTGGTAGAGCTCCAGTCTTAAGTGAAAAAGGCAAGTAAGAATGCAAGGCCCTGAATCAAGCCTCAAACAGAGAAAAAAATAAAAACCTACAATCAGAATTTTAATGTCATTTCTTGTATGTTTCCTATGCTTCAAAATCTACCTTTTTCTTTCTTTTTTTTTTTTTTGTCTCTGACAGGCACCAGAAAATGTGCCAACTGTCCAAACAATAGGGTGGAACCGGTCTGCGAGCCCTGCCAAGAAGGAAAGGAATACACAGACAAAGAACATTATTCTACGAAGTGCAGAAGATGTGGATCCTGTGACGGAGGACATGGTAGGTGCCTAAGAAAGCAACCAAAAGTGACCAATCCTAGCCCTTCAAGTAGAATGACTTACACTGTAATTTAAGTGGAGAGCTTCTCAGGTGTTGGTATTACCGGAATGAGCTGCCTGGGACTAACTGGGTAATGGAGGACTAGGTGCAGTGCTAATAATTGCTTTTGTAAGTCAAGTCTTAGCATTCTCCTATATGAACACTAGCAACTTAATATCAACCCTATAAATCAGCAAATGACTTAATATCAACCATATGAATCCTATAATCAACTCCAAAATCTGTTTTTTTTAAATTTAATTTTATTTTATTTGAGAACATACTGTACAGAGGGGTTACAATTACATGGGCAGGATAATGCATACATTTCTTACCAAGCATTGCAGCCTCCTCCTTTGTTTACTCTTCACCTCCCTTCCCAGCCTCCCCCCTCCCCCCCACCCAATCATACCCCCCTCCCCCCCACACACCGACATTGTAAAGCTGGTTTTGACATGACATTTTGTACTTCTCATTGTTGCAACAGGTCCACCTGAATCCTTAAATGACTTGTTTGTCCCCGTCTCCTCCACATGTTATACTGACATCAAATATAGTGAAAGCGAGGGTTACACTGTGGGGGAGGGACATACAAAGCAACAAAGAAATAATCTTATAAATGCGTTAGAAACACATGCATGAAAGAAACAAAAACATTAAAATACATATTTGAGGGTTCGTTTTCCTAACATCACATTCTCTGACTTTTTCCGCTTGACTCATACCTATACTAGATATTGCAAATAAGGGAAACCATGGGAGCTATGTTTCTTTGGGCCTGGCTTACTTCACTTAATATAATTTTTTCCAAGCCTTTCCATTTCCTAACAAATGGGGCAATGTCATTCTTTCTGATGGAGGCATAGAATTCCATTGTGTATATATACCACATTTTCTTGATCCATTCATCTACTGAGGGGCATCTGGGTTGGTTCCATATCTTAGCTATGGTAAATAAAGCTGCAATAAACATAGTTGTGCTGGTAGCTTTAGTGTGGTCTTGTTTGTAAACATTAGGGTAAATGCCCAAAAGTGGGATTGCTGGGTCATAGGGGAGTTCTATGTGAAGTCTTTTGAGGAACCTCCATACTGCTTTCCAAAGTGGTTGAACAAGTTTACATTCCCACCAACAATGAAGTAAGGTTCCTTTCTGTCCACATCCCCTCCAGCATCTGTTGTTGTTAGAGTTCTTGATTTTTGCTGTTCTAACTGGAGTGAGGTGATATCTCAATGTTGTTTTGATTTGCATTTCTTTTATGGCTAGGGATGTTGAACATTTCTTCATGTGTCTATTGGCCATCCTTCTTTCTTCTTCAGAGAAGCTTCTCTTTAAGTCTTTCGCCCACTTACTTATTGGGCAGTTGTCTCTTTGAGGATTTGTTGTTGGGTGGTTTAATTTTTTGAGGTCCAAGTATATTTTAGATATGAGACCCTTGTCCGTTGTATGGCTAGTAAAGATCTTCTCCCAGTCCGTGGGCTTTCTATTGATCTTGCTAGCTATGTCATTTGCCCTGCAGAAGCTCTGCAACCTTATGCAATCCCATTTGTCCAACCTTTCTTTGATTTGTTGTGTTTCCGGGTCTCTATTCAGAAAATTTCGGCCTGAGCCAAGGAGACCCAGCGTTTCTCCTATTCCATCCTGTAATGTTTTCAGAGTGTCTGCTTTGAGTTCAAGGTCTTTGATCCATTTGGAGTTGATTCTGGTGCAGGGTGATATATAAGGATCTAGCTTTAGTTTTCTACATGTAGTTAACCAGTTTTGCCAGCACTATTTACTGAAGAGGCTGTCTGTCTTCCATTCTATTGTTTTAGCTCCCTTATCGAAGATTAGATGGCTATAGGTCTGTAGGTTCATTTCTGGGTTTTCAATTCTATTCCATTGGTCCTGAGGTCTGTTCTTATGCCAATACCAAGCTGTTTTGATTACTATGGCTTTATAGTAGAGTTTGACATTTGGTATTGATATTCCTCCAGCAGTGTTCTTTCCGTTGAGGAGCGTTTTTGCTATTCGGGGTCTTTTATTGTTCCATATGAATTTTTGGATTGCCTCTTCTATTTCCTTGAAGAATGAGGGTGGAATTTTGATAGGTATTGCGTTGAATTTGTAGATAGCCTTGGGAAGTATTGCCATTTTCACGATGTTAATCTTTCCAATCCAGGAGCATGGGAGGTTTTGCCATTTTTTAAGTTCTGTGTTGTTTTCCTTTTTCAGGATTTTAAAGTTTTCATCATAGAGGTCCTTCACTTCTTTAGTTAAGTTAATTCCTAGGTATTTTATTTTTTGTGGGGCTATTACAAATGGAGTTGCTTTCCTAATTTCAGCCACACTTTTCTCATTGTTGGCATACAGAAAAGCCATTGCAAAATCTGTTTTTTTAACTGCATCAATTTATGCTTGTAGGATAGTATTGTTCATAGCCAGATAGAGAAACCAAAGATATGATGCTCTCATCTTTGGGGATCTAATTCATCTTCATCATTCTGCTTACAAACCCGAATTTTATGGATATTTTGATCTATTCTGAAGGCCCAGATTGAAACATGGAAAGTATTCCTACTTTTGTAAAACATGATGAAAACTTAGTACCTAAAGCTTTGCTTGGCCCTATTCAGGCTTTGAAACAATGTTTCTTTTTTCTTTTTTTTTTTTGGTCTGTTTTGGGGGGAAGGGCACAGCACTGTCCCTGAACTTTTTTGCTCAAGGCTAGCACTCTACCACTTTGAACCACAGCACCACTTCTGGTTTTCCAGTGGTTAATTGGAGAGAAGATTCTCCCAGACATTTCACTGCCTGGGCTGGCTTCAAACCACAATCCTTAGATGTTAGCCTCCCCAGTAGCTAGGATTACAAGTGTGAGCCACAAGTACCCTGCTTACAACAATGTTTCTAACCATATCTGTGCATTAGCATTGCCTAGGGTACTATTACAAACACTAGTAATTAGATCTCAGCTCTAAGCAATTAGATCCGAATCTTAAGTTAAGTGAGGCCTTAACATTGGTCTGATTAAAGCCGGTTACCACCTGACATGCTGCATTCTGAGTCATGCTGATGCTGGTGGTTTGTGGGCCACCCAATAGAGTAGCAAGGCTCTAGACTACAGGAACAGGCGAACCATTGAAGCAGCAGTGGAAGCAGTGCTGGTTTCAAGATTGCCTATCCACATGAGACTCTGGTCAATGATTATTGGACATTTCAACATGATAATAAGCAGATTTCAAAATCCCATGCAGCTCTTGACCATTATTTCACAGTTCATTTATAACTAGCTGCTGTATTTATTAAATTAAATATTGGTTTTATAGGTTTAGAAGTAGAAACAAAGTGTACCCCGACTCAGGATACCAAGTGCAGATGCAAACCAAACTTTTATTGTAACACGTCTGGATGTGATCACTGCGACCCCTGCACCATGTAAGTTTTACTTTTTCATACTTTGGAAGACCTTGCCTTTCTAGAGAGAAGTCACACTGAAAGTCAATAATTAAGGTTTTAGTCTTTATTTTTCTCCTCCAAGCAACTAGATGATCATCTTTCTATTTAAAAACATCGTTGAGCACTGACCATGATGATGATCATTATTGACACGGATCATTATTGACACTGATCATTATTGACACTGATCATTAATTGTGCATTTGACACTATGCTGGTTGCTCAAACTAATATGAGACACGCTTCTCTCATCAAGGTCTCAATTCTAGAGTCAAATACAAACAAGAAAAAGAGAGTCATTGCATATCAACACCATGTGGCAAATACAGGAAGAAATGTGTGGCCAGGGTATTATAAGTCATCCAAGATAACTTTTCAATCCTGTCTGAAAGAGGAGATTGAAGATAACATATGTGGCTTGAGTCTTGAGTAAAAAAAGAAACAATGGTAGCAGGTACACATAGATGAAGAGCAAATTTTAGGCATGGAACAGTAGTTGCAAAGAGAACAAATTAGATTTTTTGGTGCATCTGATGAATAATTTGGCGATCTGCTCAACCTAGACCAATCACTCAAAAGAAACACGTGTGATATACTCAATCAAGTTTTCTACCTTTGGGTGAAAACCAGACTCTAGAACATGCAAACTGAGGGCCTTCTTTATCCAGCCCTGCTTGCTTCTCAGTCTTTTCTACCCTCCATCCAGGTGTTCTGTTCTCCAGAGTGTCCTCTGTCATTTCTGTAGAGATAAGATTGGGTAATATGTGTTGTAAAAGTGTTTGTGGTGGGGCTTTGGGTAGAGCTCCTGTTTACCTAGCATGTACAAGGTTTGGGGTTTGATTCCTTAACACTACAAAATAATGGAGTTGAGAATGTGGCTTAGTGGTAGAGCGCTTGCCTAGTATGCATGAAGCCCTGGATTCAATTCCTCAGTACCACATAAACAGAAAAAGCCAGAAGTGGCACTGTGGCTGAAGTGGTAAAGTGAGCAAAAGAAGCTCAGGAACAGTGCTTAGGCCCTGACTGGACTGGCAAACACAACAAACAAAAACTCCTCAAAATAAGCATCTTTTCCTTTGAGACATAGTATTTTACATATAGTTTTATGTAAATACACACACTCAAGATTACTGCAAATTTGCCTCTCCTTAAGCTTGTAATTCATCTAGGGGAAATTTTCATCTAATAGGTTTGAACAAAGGAGGGATATGGTACCTCATGACCTAGCTAGAAATGTTTTACATGGAACTATTTTTGCTTCTCCTTTCTCACCTCAAATGTCAAATGTCTGAGTGCCCACATGATGACTGGATAGGTAGTAAAGGGGGAAAGGAGCTAGTCTAATAATAGTAGTGGGAGTTTTAAATACTTTTATAGTCTTGGTATAATATTCTTCCCACCATAGCTCTTTAAGGTAGATAACAGGATTATATCCACTTTCCTAATAACAAGCTCACAAGAGTCAACTGGCCTATCCTAGTTAAGTAGTGAAAAGAGCTAGGCTGTGAACTCAGAGCACCTGACTGCCAGTGTTTGGGTGTTTGAAGAAAATTCCAGATGGGAATCCTTGAATCCTTTTAATCAACACTTTGTGCCTGAAGCAGCAACCTGTGGGGATTAGCTTCCTAGCTTTCCTGAGTAATATCACGAGCAATCATTTCTGCCTGGCCCTTATAAGGTGTTTGAAATTGCTCTTGACCCTTTATTTTTTTTTAATAGTTTATTTTAAGCTCTGATAGTTTGAGTTCAATTTATTACTAGTTTGAACTTTATTTTCATTTTCATTTAATTCTTTCTCTTGTTATATTACCTTCCTTTATCTTAAAAACTTCTTTAAGAAACTCTTTCACTTAAATCTCCACCTTATGATATTAACTTGCACCACTTTTAGTTGCTAACCTAGAAATACTTGAAGAAAAATGTTAGCCAGAGATACAAAAATGAATATAATGGCCCTTGATTTATAATGTACCCTTGCAAAATGATAGAAGAGTCTGTCCAGAGTTTCTGAATTTCCCCTATCATTTTTTTCTTTCTTTATAGATGTGAGCATGGAATCATCGAGAAGTGCACACCAACTAGCAATACCAAATGCAAAACAGAAAGTAATAATATATTGTTATGATTATATTTCCCCCACCTCCCATCCCACCACCAAATATCTACAAAAGCTCATTGCTTTTGATTGTTTGAGAGTGTTTATTCTTAAAAAATTTCCTTATTTTCTTATGAAAATTTCTAAGCTTTGGTTTCTAGATCCAGTTTATACTGGCTGTGGAGCTTCCTCTTGATTCCGGTAACGGGGGGTGAGTTTCTAGTTTGTTCAAACTATAGACTGAGTATGATTGAAGTGCTGTATATGGAAGTGTGAAAATAGAATAATGAAACTTGTTAAAATTGCTTGGCAAGGGAATATGAACAAGTAACAGAAAGGTGAACATAATCAGAGTACATTACATGCATGCATAAATGCACTACAATTAACTCCTTCTGTTCAATTAATATAAATTAATATTTATATTCATTTAAATTAAATATTTAATAAGTTAAATAATATTTATTTATATGACTATCATATAATATATTACATTATATAATAAAGTATTATAAATAGTATTATACTATCATACAGTACACTTATATATTATTTATATTGATAAATGAATATTTATAATTAATATAAATTAGTTTAAAGAAATGGCATGGAAAGTAACTATTCACAAAGATGTTGTATTATTCATCTCTTACTATTGAACACAGCTCTCTTCTGAGAGTGATAAGAACAAATGATGTATTTGGTTCCCCTTACTAGTTTCCACTGTGTCTATGAATAGGTACTTTCTGCAGTGGCAGAGTGGCCAAAAGCTAGAAGTAACCTATGAGCTTGTCCTATGTATTAGGAGTACAAAAAAAGTCATGGTTTCCTGAATGGCATTTTGTAGGGGACTTGATCAACTTAGTCCTCTAGATTCCCCCTCTGCCTTGACACAACTCTGTTTTTAATTATCTGTTAAAAATTATATTTTTGGCCAGGCGCTGGTGGCTCAGGCCTGTAAACCTAGCTACTCAGGAGGCTGAGATCTGAGGATCACGATTTCCAGCTTGGACAGGAAAGTCCATGAGACTCTTATCTCCAATAAACCACCCAAAGACCAGAAGTGGTGCTGTGGCTCTCAAATGGTAGAGCCTTGAGCTGAAGAGCTGAGGGACAGTGACCAGGCCCAGAGTTCAAGCCCATGACCCACAAAAAATATATATATATATTTTATTATTCCTTCTCCTGAAGTTAGCCCATGGTGACAATACATTCCATGTAAGAGTTACTTATGAAAGTCATCAGATAAGCCCAGATTGGTACAATCATAATTACTTTGGATAAAATGCCTTTAAATCAATTATTCATAAAATACACCATGATGCTAAAGCTCAGAAACTTAGAATCTATCCGTTGTTTCCTTTCTTTTGCAACAAGTCCCTGTTCCATTCAGGTGAAGATCAGGTTGCCTTGAGTTTTAGAGTTGGTTTAACTATGAATGCATACTTGATGTTTAAACAGTGAATGTACTCAGAAATTTGTAGATTCCTTTCTTGCGTCTCACACGGACTTCAGTTCAATACTTACTGAGTGTGTAAACTTGAGTTATTTGTGAGTATGTGCACTTGGACTTCTAGATATTAAGTGCTCCCTCAGCCTACTTGCCATGTTCTATGGCTTCCATTCCCTGCCACAATCCTGACAACCCACCATGCTAGAGATGAAGTGTTGGTGGTCATACAGTTAATTCAAAGCCAGTTTCATGCTAGACCAGGGGCGTGGCAATTAAAATGTGACTTAATTAAAATGTGGCCTGCCTCTAGAGCGCCTGATGCTGTGGGGGTGAGATTAACCTAGTCCATCTTCCTGCTGTGTTGGGGGCTTGAAATTTCATTGAGATTGTCCTCTTCCCTTAGTATTCTTCTCTTAATGTGAAAGAACGTTCACACGCTTCCGACCAGGTCTGATGGAAACTTCTTTCATCTTTTAGGGGTGATATTTTGGCTGTATCGACGATGTCATGGAAATCGTGGGCATCATGAATCCCCACCCTTAAATGAAGTAGGTGTTAAAATATGGATCAGCTTTCTTACTTTTTCAAAATTTTTTTGTGATTAAGTGGTTACATAATTTCCCAAATTTCACAGTATTGTGGGATAGTGATGCTTAGTTAAAGACACAAACACATGGGCTGGGAAGGTGGCTCAGTGGTAGAGCGCTTGCCTTGCATGCATGAAGCCCTGGGTTCGATTCCTCAGCACCACATAAGCAAAAAGAAAAAAGCTGGAAGTGGCGCTGTGGCTCAAGTGGTAGAGTGCTAGCCTTGAGCTGAAGAGCTGAGGGACAGTGCCCAGGTCCAGAGTTCAGGCCCCACGACCGGAACCCCCTCCCCCCCCCAAAAAAAGACACAAACACATTCTAACTTTCATGGAGCAAATTGTCTATCACGGTCTATCACATTTATGAGTTCTATGAGCTTTGCGATACAGTTATTTCTTCCACATTGGGTGATATGTACATTTCTTTTGTTTTGCATAGCATCAGCTGTTCCCTCTTTCCCACTTGTTCCCAGCTTTCTTGAGAAGACAAAGAAAGTACTAATTCAGTCTTCTATTGTATTTCTTTTTGTTTTGCCTTTTATTTTGTTACTTTCTTGTAAACAAATATGCTCAATGTTTGAGTTTATATAAGTTGGAGTAGCATCAAAAATGAATTAAGATATGGTTAGCTAATTTGTAAGTAAGCTTCGACACAAACACTGTAAGAAGCAACTAAGGAGGAAAAGAGGATGTGGTAAAGATCCGTGTTTCAGACTGGTGATAGCCTCACTGGAGAGACTTTACCAAAGCACAGATTCAGTATCAAAGCCTAGGCTATGATATAGGGATTGAGGTTGCTATGAAAATCCTTTATCACACTATACCGCCTACCCAGAACCATGCATGCTCACAAGCACCCCCCCCCCCCCCCCCCGCCCCGCACCAAACCTCAACCTCAACTCTCTCTAGCTAACTTTTGAGACAATCTTTTGATTTCTAACATGAAAGGTATTTTAAATAACAAAACAACGAGGGGGCGGAGAGAGATCAGTTTGTTTGGATAATTTTCTTATCCAGAGTATCTGCAACTAAGGAATTTGTTGATTCTGATAGACAATAACTGGTTGTTATTGCATTCCTCTCTTGACTGGCTAGATTTTTTTAAAAAGAGATTTAATCTTGAGCCATTTTCTGATGTCAGTAATAATTACAGTGAAGAAAAATTTTGGATTATTACCATTACTAGTTATTTTAATATATCTATATGAAAAGTAAATCAGACAATTCAATAAATTCCCAGGTTTCTTGTCTTTTTTTTTTTTTTTTTGGGTCCGGTCGTGGAGCCTGAACTCTGGGCCTGGGCGCTGTCCCTCAGCTCTTCAGCTCAAGGCTAGCGCTCTACCACTTGAGCCACAGCACCACTTCCGGCTTTTTTCTTTTTGCTTATGTGGTGCTGAGGAATCGAACCCAGGGCCTTGAGCATGCAAGGCAAGCGCACTACCACTGAGCCACCTTCCCAGCCCCAGGTTTCTTGTCTTTAGAAAGAAAAAAAATGATTCCAATATTGCTTAGTTTATAGCAAGGGTAGGACTTTTCAGATTCAAATCTCAAATAATTGGAAAACCCCTTTTTAATCACTTAGTCTAATATCCTAATTTTAATATATCAAGCAGCTGGTTGTGTTTCCTTCATAGTGAAGGAAGAGCTGGATGATAAAATGAATGTGTTTTTGTTTATCTCTCTCCTTTCTTCTATCTTTTTTCTTTCCAGGAAACAATGTCTTTCAGATGGATAGGTAAGACTTTTTATTATTTTATTTTATCCATGGCTTCCTTTATAGGACTAAATTAATTTCTGAGTAAAATATCAATACGAATTTCAGTGATACATTGAAAGCTTTGCTTTCCTTGAGTTTATGATATTCTTAGACCTACTACTAAGGATTACCAGGTAGTTTGTTAAATCTATAATTATTTTTAACATAGCTGAAAATAAATAACATAGCAATAAGACAGTATAATCTCAGGCTTAAGAAAATTTTCCTTTATCCTCAGATGCCTACCCCCAAATACAGTTGGAAATGGAAATGGAATTATGGACACCATTATAACTGGTGTAACTCAATAGAAGTAAAACTGAATTATAGCCTCGGTGCTATAACTATGAATAGATCTAACTCTAGAACAACGCATATGTACATGTTCTACTTGGTTCCATCCTTAGTCCTGTGATTCAGAAATACAATGACCATAAACTTTTCACCTGTTCTCATAAGTTTGTGCATCATTAGTCATTATGTCTGTAAGAAATATTACAGGTGATTTTTTTAAACTTGTATAAAATGATGAGATAGGAAAATACAGAGCTGTTACCTGTCACGATCAGGTCAGGTCACAAATTCCTCAGAACACAGCAGGATTTAGAATTACAACTCCAGACTATTTTGGTGTTATGTTTGTTTCTTTTTCCCCTCAACAAGGTGTTTAGATCTCTAAGGCTTAACTCATTGTTAAGTATAATAAGGGACACATAAACATGGTTTTGGGTAATGAGAATATTATTTAGAAAACTAAACTTTCAGAGCTTGTTTTCTCCTTTTCAGATGTGGACTTGAGTAAATACATCATTAACATTGCTGAACAAATGACAATAAATCAAGTAAGAGATTTTGTCCGGAAAAATAATATCAGCGAAGCCAAAATAGATGAGATCAAGAATAACTATCTCCAAGACACAGCTGAGCAGAAAGTCCAGCTGCTTCGTAATTGGTATCAATTCCATGGGAAGAAGGGCGCCTTTGACACTTTAATCAAAAGTCTCAGGAAAGCCAATCTTTGTGCTCTTGCAGAGAAAATTCAGGACATGGTCCAGACAGATGCTGAAAATTCAACTTCAAACACTAGACACGAAAATGAACAACAAAGTTTGGCCTAGAGGGCTAATGAACTCAGTTCTGACTATGTACAATCGATAAATAGAAAAAATAATGGGAAAAAAGGTTCTGTTTGCAGAAGGCAACAGATATGACTAAGACAATTGCTAGGCTTTTGTGTGATACATTTTACTTTTTCTTTTGTTAGTTTTGTAGAGCTGTTGTATTTATACATGTTGAAGATCTCATGATTCTGCCTTCAAGAATGTTTAAAATCAAATTGGATAAACAGACTTCGTGAAGAATAAGTACAATGCCATGTGAAGTTCCCCAAAAGAAGTATAAACAGAGAAAAAGTTTAGTGCTATGCTCTAGTATCGAACATGACTCTGCAGGCCTCAGTGTCATTAGTGTATGTTAAGCTGACTCCATCCTTATAAAAACTGACCTTTTGTTACAATGTCAAAGTCACTAGAAAAAGTACTTTGCCTCTCCTCTACCTCCCCAATGTTTACCAGTATGAGAGGAGAATAGCCAGGCAAAGCTGCATGATACTTGAATACAGAATTTAATAAGTCCCTATGTCCAAGATCTTTGCATAGATTATTGATGGTTTATTACAAAATATTTATTTTGAATTTGTATGGGAAAATACCAGTTAAGTTATATAATGCTTGAATAATTGCTATTTATATGGCATTTTACAAAATCGCAGAGCTTTGGACCTAATTTCACCAGTTACAATATTCTTGTGGCTCTCTAGAAATAAAAAGTTAAAGATTGCAGAAAAATTCCACAAATTGAGGCAATCAAAGGATAGTAAATGGTCACGTGCAAAAGACTGGTTTTCTCGCATCATGCTTTTTTCATTCTTTCTCAATGACATGATAGAGGTAAGAAAGAAAGCAATAGGTATGAAATGTGTTATTACTACCTAAATAAACAACACTGAAGTGAAAACAGGCTTTCTTTCCTACATGGCATCCTACCTACACTCACATCCCTCTGTCTGAGCCACGTAGAACAAACACTAAAATACAGGAACTCTAGAAGAGTCTCCTCTATCTGGGGCCCAAGCATCCTCCTTGGTCTCCTTCCCAACCAAGGTTATCTTATTTGAAAGTTTCCCAAAAATGGTAACAAATACATGTGCAGGTTAGGAATTGGATTTGTGAATGATTTTCCTCTCCACATTCACTTAGATTGCTCCAGACCTTGAATTCCCTGTTTCCCATTCACAAAGATTCAGAACCACTTCTCTTTCAAGATTTTCTTGAAGGCTATCTCTTTAAGAGCTCTCTCTGGTGTTTCAGGCTAAAGTGACTTTTCTTATTTTAGCACTCTTGTAGGTGAGACTCGACCTGTTTTCATTGGGGATTAAATTCTCTCAATTTTTGTAAAAGAACTAAAGATCAGTGTGTAAAGCACCTACTAGTGTCTCATTCACTCAAAAAAAATGCTAGATGTTACTCTGCCTAACATTCTCATTATAATCATATGTACACTATACCACTTAAAGGCAGGAAATCAGGAGTCACATCTGATTAAGCATGTCATCTAAGAAAAAGTTACTGCACAAATGAACATATTTAATAAATTCTGAATTCATGCCCCAAACAGTGCAAACATAAAATGAAATCTTAGTGTTTTATTGATTAATGTCATTTTGAATTTTCAGTATAACCTAACAGATTATGACTTTCCCCCTGATTATAAACCCCAGTATGTCTAGCAGTTTATAAACCCAGTGCATTTTTTTGGGGGGGGGGGGTGTCTGGTTGTGGGGCCTGAACTCTGGGCCTAGGTGCTATCCCTCAGCTCTTCAGCTCAAGGCTAGCACTCTACCACTTGAGCCACAGCGCCACTTCTAGCTTTTTTTTTCTGCTTATGTGTTGCTGAGGAATCAAACCAAGGGCCTCATACATGCAAGGCAAGCACTCTACCACTGAGCCACCTTCCCAGCCCACCCAATACATTTTCTAGTCATCTAGGAAATCCAGGCAATACAGAAAAGTTGAAAAATAAAATGTTAGCTAAACAAAATCTTACTAGTTATAGCTAGTTCTTGTGAATTTTCATGTTTTTACAAAAAAAGAAAGGAAAAGAAAGAAAAAAGAGAAAGAGAGAGAAACAAACAAACAAACAATCTGACTTAAAGATGGCCATACCATAATGTTATAAGCTGATTTATTAGTCAGTGAGTCATGGATGATTTTCCTTGTTTATATATTTGTATGATTTAAGATATAATACCCTTTTGGAGTGCATAGTATTCTATTGCTTTGTAGTATCACACTTTGTTAAAACCTAAATGTTGTATTTTTTGTTTAAATGTGATATATAGTAAAGTGAGCATATTTAACCACTGTGGGGAATTAACATTTTAGTTACTACTCAAATTTCTTAACCTCAAAGACTTGGAGAAATACAAGAAGGCGATGTTCTAGAAATTAGACACAGGCCTGTTGTGTTTTTTGGCTCAGGAAGGACAGAGTAGATGCCTGGGGAAAGGAGAGGACTAGATGAAACAATGAAAGAGAACTGGCCAATGCTGAAAAATGAGCTTTTGTAGGAATAGGATGAGCACCTAAATATTGGGGTCATGTCTTCCTGGGGTTTTGGGACTCTAAATTTCAGCTGTATGTCTAAACTTAAACCAAATTCAAAGATGCAGGTTCTGGAATTGTCCCCAGTTGATGAGATTGCCTCCTTATCCAAGAGTTATGGGATTGAGTTAAATATGAGGGAAATAGTTAATAAGTAAGGAAATATGGGGGCTGGGAATGTAGCTCAATGGTGGAGTGCTTGCCTAGCATGCATGAAGCCTTGGGTTTGATTCCTCAGTACTACATAAACAGAAAAAAAGCCAGAAGTGGTGCTGTGGCTCAAATGGTAGAGTGCTAACCTTGAGCAAAAGAAGCTCAGGGACAGTGCCCAGGCCCTGAATTCAAGCCCCAGGACCGACAAAAAAAAAGGAAATACATATATATATATATTAAATGCTTATTTATTGATGTGCTCATACAAAAAAGTATTTGACAAAATTTAGTATCATATCGTATTTATGGTACATATACATATGTATATTAAGTACACATTGTCTAGCTTGTCCAATGCTCCTGTCATCTCTGCTATACAGATGAAAGGGGTGAAGGCTGAAAAGGTCAATTACTTTGTCTAAAGTTCCACAACCAGTAAGTCAGAATAGAGTAAGAAATTGGCAGGCTATTATCAACAAAAAAATGAAAAATATGTCATACTTCCTTTTTTTTTGTCAGTCGTGGGGCTTGAACTCTGGGCCTGGGTGTTGTCCCTCAGCTCTTCAGCTCAAGGTGAGCACTCTACCACTTGAGCTACAGCGCCACTTCTGGTTTTCTGGTGGTTTATTGGAGATAGGAGTCTCACGGTCTCTCCTGCCCAGGCTGGCTTTGAACCGCGATCCTCAGATCTCAGCCTCCTGAGTAGCTAAGATTACAGGCGTGAGCCACCAGCGCCCGGCTAATATGTCATACTTTCAAGGTATTCCAAGGACTCTAAAATCATGTCTAACTTGTCCCCACCTTGAGGTTTGGGTTTGGTGACGAGGCAGATGATTGATATCCTGGAAGGTTCCAGATGTAATTTTGAGATGTGATTTGAAGAGTATAAAGATGAAGTTCTTGGACCAGGATTACCTTTCTTTATTTGGCTACTCATTCATTTATTCTATAAGTGCTTGTTGTACCTCTACCCTAAACCTATACGTGAAGTTACCTTCTGGAGCCTTCTGTTAAGAGGTGGGTGGTGTTAACAGGATAATGACACAATCATGTGTCAAATCACAACATATCCTTAGAAGAAAAGGTAAAGGGGTAGCGTAAATGGAGGATGTTCCTAGTATGTGACGTCAGAAAATTGACCAATGATGTGAGATCTTAGGGAAGGAAGGGCATGTGATCCCACTCCCCGTCACTGGAATCTTGTCTTCTCTGAGCTTTTATATCTAAACCTATTTAAAAAATTTTAAAAACTAAAGATTTAGACTGTCATTTGCAATGAACCCTTGACTCTTGTTGGTTCCTGCATGGTCCTAATGTCCTTATAGTCCTGCCTTAGATAAGTAAATCCATATCATGAAAGTGCAAAGGACTAGTCAGTTGATCCTACAAATCCACCAGTGAAGGGCAAGGCTGGTTTAATATATATCATTGAAGGACAGTATGGACAAATGGGAGGAACATACCCAGTGAAAGACAAGCTGTGCGTTCATTCCAGATAACCACATGATGGCAGTGTTTCTCCAGCACTGAATTAAACAATGCTTTGGAAATACATATTCAAATCATTTCCTGTTCCAATTATTCGCATTTATTTAGATTAGCAGCCTAATATAGTGTAAGTCAGAGGCTGGATCTGAAAGTAGGCAAGTTCATGGTCAAATTCTACCTCTTTCATGAATAAATTGTGTCGTCTTGAATTTCTTTTTTAATTTTTTTTCCTACCACTATACTTCCACCCCCCCTTCCCCCTCCCTCAAAGTTGTGAAGTTCATTTTGGACATAGTGTCTTGTGAGTTTGGTTGCAATGGGTCATCCTTTGTCCTTGTTTCAGCATTTTGTTATTCCCCCTCCCTTCCCCAAATCAGATAAATGTATATACATGATACAGGGTACCAGAATCAAAGACAGTGATTGCCAAGGATAAACCAATGGAAAAAGAAAAATGAAATAAAATAAAAAGAAAGACCTAGATACAGTACATTGGAGATAACAAGGTCAACAACCAAAAAAAAAAAAAAAAAGACCTGTTGTTTCCATGTCTTGGAGTTCATTTCAGTTAGCATCATTTTGTATGGTCATATGTACATAGATATTGAGCTATTATGAGCTTTTGCATGGCAAAGGACATAGCTAACAAGATAACTAGAAAACCCACAGATTGGGAAAAGACCTTTACTAGCTATAAAACAGACAAGGGTCTCATAAAAAATATACCTAGAATTCAAAAAATTAAACCCAATAACAAATCCCCAAAGAATCAACCACCCTATTAATAAGTGGGCTAAAGAATTAAAAAGAGACTTCTCTGGAGAGGAAAAAAGAATGGCCAATAAACATGAAGAAATGCTTAACATCGCTGGCCATAAAAGAAATGCAAATCAAAACCACTTCATCTTGAATATCTAAATTTTGGTTTCCTCATCTGTGAAATAAAGACATACCTCATCAGTCCTTCATATAATTAGTTGTGAGGCATAAGAAAAAGGTATATCTGTGACCTGTGAAATTTATTCTTCAGCATTAATATACATTATAATCATCTAATGACATTTTGAAATGCAAATTCCTACTGGTAAACTTACCTCCATCATACAGTATTGTCTAACATGTGTGAGGCCCTGGGTTCAATCTATAGCACTCTAAAATGCATACTCTTAGATTCAGATCTGCATCACTAAGCAGATTGCTGCTTATTAATTTGCCAATATCACAGGGTGTGAGACCCTTGGACAACAATTTGAGAAAAGACAATACAAATACCATAAAAAGAAGTTAGTTTACACAAACTTTTTTTTCTACCTTGAATAAAAGTTTCACAAAATCTCTACTACTCTTGCATTAATTGAAAACAGAAATCTGTCCTGTGTTCATACAAAGTACTTGGGACTTTGTCTTGGGTGAGAATGAGATAACTACCTTGGACAATCTATAGAACACATTCAGCACTGTCAGACCGATTTCTATCTATCTATCTATCTATCTATCTATCTATCTATCTATCTATCTATCTATCTATCTATCTATCAATCTATCTATTTATAGACAGTAAAATCATCTCTGCATTTTGCCTCTGGATTCTCATGATCTCATCTTTGCTTCTGAAGAGGTTACCCATTTCCTTCTGGTAAAGGCTAGAGTGTGGTCTCACTTTGCTGATAGAGCCAGTTGTGCAGGAAGTTTAGTAATTAAGTTCCATGGACCTCATGGAGTTACTTGTTACCATGGCTGATACAGACCACCAAGGCTAATTGATCAATACTAACTGGGGTTTTGCTGGTCCCCTGGAAGGGAAGTTCTGATTAGAGGGTAACTATTGCAGAAGAAATGTGCATTCTGGCCTTTAGGCCTGTGGCCATAGGGTAATAGTTGGAATGCATTGGATGCTGGTGTTCAAGTATCATCTAAGGTAGTATCAGTCAATGCCCTTAGCAAAGTTTTCAGTGGCTACTGAAGAAATTTGCTTCTGTTGGGTTATACTCAAAAGTCACATTGATCAAGAAAGGTCTGTGTTGACATTGAACTGTAGGATTTTTAGTCTTTGTGGAAGTATTTATTAAAAACGCTCATGATTACTTTGAACCAGATATCAGTTTAGACATTTAGTTACAAGGTTAAAACAAAAGCAAAACTAACCAAAGTCTGGCTTTATGAAGCTGAATTTTAGCAGCAGGAGGCAAACACTCAACATACATAATGATTGCATAAAATGCAGTATGTTAGAAGGTGATAGGCATTCAATTAAGAGGAACCAGGGGTAGGGAACTGAGGAAAAGAAAGTAAGAGGAGGAGGGTGGGAAAAGAAAGACAATGAGAGAAAGAGGAAAGACATATTGCTAAATAAAGTGGTCAGGACAGTCTTCAGTGGGATTTAGCTACCATTTGCAGAATAATGCCCAAAAGAAAAGGAGTGGTCAAAGTAAAGAACCAGAGCAAGCCAGATCAGCATGAGGAATAGAGAAATGGTCGGTGTGCATCCAGTGATAGGAAGGGAGAGAGTGGTAGGTGATGTAGTGAGGGAGGTAACAAGATCCAGACCACACAGACCTGGTTTTACCTACTGAGGAGTAGAGACCTTCCTGAAGGTCAAACACTAACAGCGTGCTTTAGTTCAAATGCTGCGACTTCATTATAGGACAAAACTGAGGGTCAAGGGTGGCCCTAAGGAGAGGAAAGTGTTGTAGGGAATGGTCACTTCTTTGGGGGAAAGAGAAATTGTGGGAAATGGGTACTGAGATGCAATTGTAGTTTGGAAGTCCCGCAAATACCATTTGCTGAGTTAGTAGGACTCTGGGTCAGGAAATGTGAGGTGCCTCTATGGCATTTTCCCCTGAAGTCCTTGTACAGAATATGTTCTATCTGTGCATGTTTCTCCACTCAGATTCCTTCCTCTTCCCCTCAGCCTTTCACCGACCTCTGCATCACACCTTACTCATCCTTTCACTTGGCAAGAGCTTCTTAAGAACTTGGATTTTGGAAAGTCCCTTTATTTGCTTTATCCTATCTGTTTTTAATTCGTATGAAATCCACATAACATACAAACAAACTGTTTTAAAGTATACACTCCAGTAGCACTTAGTACTCTCCCATATTGTGCAATTGCAGCTTCTATCCAGTTCCAAACTATGTCCTCAGGGGAAAACTGGTGCCCAACACTCATTCCCCAGCCTCCTCCCCTTCCACATTCTTAGCCACTCATCTGATTGCTGTATCTATGGGCTTAGCTAGTCTGGATATTCCATATAGATTGGATCGTATTCTTTGTAGCCATATACATCTGGCTTCTTTCAGTGAAAGAAATTTTCTTCCTATTAAAAAGACCAACGAAGGTGCAGATTTTCATTTACTCCAGTCAGAAGGGGAATGCAATAACCACCAGTTATTGTCTGATATCAGAATCAAAGGCACTGGGAATTCTTTAGTTGCACAGAGTGACTTAAGGAAAGTGAAAATACAATATACTGCTTATAAAACGTCCATTTATTTGGGCTTATTTGCTCTGGATAAAGATTAAGAAAACAGATGACATTGGCAAGAGAACTGTTAGCTTGTCTTTGAATCTCCCAAGATGAGGCTGTTTCTTTTCTCTGGGGTAGGAAGGGTACTGAGGGTCCCTGATTTATGATCTGCTTCATAGGAAGAGAGCATGGAAAGTGACAATGAGCTTGCATTTCTGCCATTTTCTCAAATGTCAAGGTGCTAGATTTTACTGTGGGAACGCTGAAACCTATCAATATTTATAAAACGTTGGTTTTAAAGACATTTTCTCTCCTTGTATTTAAAGACATTACTGTAAGACCCCTAGGCATTGGAGTTTAGCAAAATTTTTATCAGAAATTAGATCTAAGCACAATCAAATCTGGGTTAAATTTTGCTGATTTTCTAGCTTTGACTTTGTGGGTTTGATTCAGTAGGGAACTATTTGATATTCATCAAGAGACTGAAGAATGGATTACAAAGTATTCATTACAAATTGAAGGACAGACTATATCTGCTGAACAAGGAAGCCATCACATGAGCCAAATTTTGCTGTAGTATCAGGAAATTTGTCACTTTTATGCAACATCTATTAAGACAAGAGCATTTATACCAAAGATCGATGCAATTGAAGACACTGGGTGGTTTCTGCTAAGAAACTTGTCCTCTGTGGGAAAGGTAAGCTAAGTAGCACATAAGTAAGATTACATGTGGACAGCCATCTCCTCTCCCTGAAAGGAGCCCAGGGTTTTAGGCAGGGCACCACTGCTATACTCATTTATCTGCTCCTTAGATAGTGAATATTGAGCACATACCAAATGCCAACTCCTCCAGTGAATCTACATATTGACCTATCTACTGAGGCTCACAGAAGTTCAGTATTCCCACTTCCCTTTCCTCTCCCACCCTCCTGACTATATAATTCCTAAGGTAAAAGTCAAAACTTAAATGTCAGCTTCTGTCTTTTACTATTTTTCTTTGTATATCTCTATGGCTGCAGTTAATTGAAAAAAACAGTTCTATTATGATATCATTGACATACATGCAATTTACCCATTTAAAGTGTGCAGGTTGCAGGTTGATGGTGAATCTATTTTCTGTCTCTTCATTCTGGCCATGTCATATAAATGGAATTACTCAATGGGTAGCCCTTTGTAACTGTTTATCTTTCCCACTTCAGTATGATTTCAAGATTAAACTGCATTATAGCATCTTTTAATACCTCATGCCTTGAGTTACCTAGATTTGTGGTAATACAAAATGGGATCACTGGTAATGGTTAAAGGTTTGGGAAACAAGGTGATGAAATTGTTGTAGGGTGGTTGTGGTAGTGGCTGTGCAATCCCAAAAATACAGTTTTTAAACACCCACTACAAAAATACTGTAAGTGGGTGAATTTTACATATGGGAATTGTATAATTCCTGTAGTTATTGAGAGTTAGGCAAAGGAGATTTTTTTCTTCAAATATGCCAATCTAGTATAGTGACCCTATACATTCCTTCCAAATCCTTCTACATACACCAAGACCACAACAGAAACTTGTGTGAGGGAGGAATTCCCCAGTCTTCTCTTCTCATTTCTTTATTTAGTTCTCAAGTCATCATTGACTTAAAGTTTTTGTTTTGCTTTCCATACCCCAATTCCAAATTTAGGATGAAGTAGTACGCAGCAAAGCAAGTTGCTAGTGCTTCTCTTCATGCTGTCATTTATGTTTCAATTCTCTTCTTGGTTAGATTGGAAACAATGGAAAACTAGAAAATAAAACTGCATAAAGTCATTTAATTGATGCCTCAGACGATTCACCATGTTTATCATCCCTCATCTCATATTACAACCAGACTTTTTATGAGTTTTCTGCTCCAAAACACTGATCTACAAAAACAGAAAATCTCATAGTGAAGTACAACACTGCATATTCACACCTGCATAGAAGAGCCACGGCAAAGTACTTTTTATCTTGAAAATTTCTACCAGAATACTACTAAGCACAAAATAATACATGTTCTTCTCATGATCTGATAGTTCAGATTGAGTATTTTTGGTTTTGTGAAGTGTTTAGGCTTCCTTTAGTTCCCAACTGCTTCAATGTTTATTTAATTGTAAACACTATTTTTGTTGTTGTTGTTGTTTTTGGTTGTGGGGCCTGAACTCTGGGCCTGGGCTCTGTCCCTCAGCTCTTCAGCTCAAGGCCACTGCTCTACCACTTGAGCCACAGCACCACATCTGGCTTTTTCTGCTTATGTGGTGCTGAGGAATCGAACCCAGGGCCTCATGCATGCAAGGCAAGCATTCTATCACTAAAGCCATCTTCCCAGCCCCTATAAAAGCCATTTTTAATTATTTGACTTTCTCATACTAACTCCAATATTTGAACAAAATGAGTGATTTAGGGGAACACTATAGACTGTCTTATTGATTTGCATTACTTCTAATGCCTATAATTTTGATCAATGAAAACAATCACAGGGATTTTTCACTTTGCATGAACTTCCTTCTCTGCATTTTCCCCATGTTGTTCAAACTTAGTTATGTTTGAAAAATTTTATTAGTTTTTAGGAGTTGCCAAAACTGAGGGAAAGGAAAAACTTGCCCAATATATGCTACAATACGGAATGGGGTAGGTATGTGTGTTTGTGTGTGAGTGTGTGTCTATGTGTGTGTGTGTGTATGCACTTCTAAGTTTAATCACATGATTGTTGGAAACTTTAGTTCCTCTCTCACTGATCAGAAACTTTATACCTCTTTAAAGTAAGCATCTCCTCAGGCTTTCCTGGTGTCTACAAAATACGGCAAATGTAGATTTTGAGTGAGTCATCCCAAGAAGAGAGAAAGAGGAAGAGTATTAGACAGTCCTTAAGACAAAATGCAGTCTTCTTATAAATTTGTCTTATAAAGCACCACACTATGATTTGGTTGGTTCAACTAAAGACGCAGATGACTTTGGTATATTGTGGGAAGGAATTGTTTATACCAGAAGGCAATGATCAATGGAGCATGGTAGAAGCTGCCTACCAAAAGGAACTCAGTGATGTATGAAACTAGTAGAAAAATCTTAAGGGGAAGCTAATAGAAAAATTTGAAGTCTTAGATCTGCCATGGCTGAAATTTGAAACCACCAAAAATCATGTGGACTCTTGATCTCCAAAGCAATGATTTTAGGAGTTGGTGATTAGGTCAATAACAATAATGTTCCTTCAGAAAGAGTTGTCCCTCTCCAGGGACTGGGTAAGTGAAGTTGAGAATGGATCATTAAACTGCCCATTCAGCTACTTTAGTCCACTCTTCCTTTCTGTCGCTTTCTTCCTTTCACATTTCCTAATCATCTCCCATGCTGTGACATAGCCAGGGTCTTCAACAGTGCTGGGAAACTGGATTTTCCCAGTCACCAGAGTCTCTTTTCTTCTTCATCTTGGTTATCCTGTGATGATTCAAAGTGAAATTAGAAAACAGCCAAACAAATCTGGATTTCGATCCTAACTTCAACACTTAGGGCCACAGAACCTGGCCACTGCATGTAACATTTCAGAGGTAAAATATGTCTAAAGTTGTAAATCAAATACTTAATGTGGTACCTGGAGCAATGACAAAGAAGTAAGGATTCTGTATGGAGCATCAACCTTACGCAACCCTTCAGATTCCTCCCAGTTCATTATCTTCACAACTATCACTTCATCTGCCTCTCCCATTCCCTAAACTCTGCATAATAACCTTTCATTCTGCCACTTGAGGCCACCTAGTAGCTTGCTCCAAGACTGCTGGGTCTTCTATTTTGGGTAAGGACCTACATGAGGAGAGTTTGTTGTTCTGATGACCATCTCCAACTTTGTAAATAACACCACACACAGCAAGGTTTGGAATTGAGACCAGTGACAGGACAAGATTACACAACTTAGAATTGCTGGGGCCTCATCTCCTTATAAGGAAAAATCTTGACCTTTGCAAATCTGGGCATATGAACTGTCTCCTAGCCACATGGACACTGCCCAAGTAGATATTTCTGCTGAGTGATCCTCTTCCATGACTTGTCATGAGACAGGAAGTGGCGTCATCATTTCAATCACATTGTTCATTTCCAGGGAATTCCTAGACATATATTTTAGCAGAATTTATGTCTTCTTAATATTGCCATCACTTCGTATCTCCATCTTTGTTTGGTCAGGCATATTTTCGATAATAAATTGCTAAGCCTTATGAGACCAACATTGATGAACAGGTAGAAAACCCACGTCTTGCATGTTTGTCAGTCTTCCTGAGACCTTGCTGTGCAGAAGATGAAGCCTTCTGGGAAACTGGAAACTGTAACCCAAGAGAAGAAACATCCTGTGTATTTGTTGCACTTAATGAGGAAACAGTTATGCTAGCAATTTCAAGCATCCTCAGGTTCATTTTCTCTCTCACCTAGGCAGATCCTAGGAAGTTTTTTAAACTCTTTCCCCGCTCTTCGTCAACACAGTTCAGACTCATCAGTCTTCTGGACAAGATCCTCAGCTCTGCTGTTCTGCCAGCCACCAGTCTCACCCCACTTAAACGCATCATCCAAATTGCTACCAGATCTTTCTAAAATATAAAGCAGTTTGTTTGTTTTTTCTGGTCATGAGTCTTCAGGAATCTTTTAGGCCTTTTAGAGTAAATCTTCATATTAAATTCTAGGCCCATCTTCATGCCCTACCTACCTCCTCTGCCATTCTAGAGTAAATATAAAACAGTATTACAGATATTAACAAGGCATCTGTTAGATACCTCAAAAGCAAGGATACAGTTTTCTTTTTGCTGGGATAGTGAGCAATTCAAGTGAGTTTATTTGTACTTGAGCAAGTTTTTTGAAGCCAGATTTAGAAAGTATCCAACTCATTTCTTCTTTTATTGTTCTTCTTCTATGTGAGTGTATTCACTCTGTTCTATTATGTTGTTGTCTAAAGTGTTCTCTTCCCCTCCTCCTTGTGGGAGAATTATGCATGCGTGCACCATAATGGCTAGTCACGTAACTTGCTGTTCTTCTTGCAGGATGATTACATCCTCTGCTCCATTGAACTGATGTCAGCCTTGGAGTCATGACTTCTTACTCAGTGAAATATGAGTGGATATTACCTGGGCCTCTTCTGCATAAAAACATCAAGAGTCACAGTATAACTCTCTTTTGTTTTTCCATTTTTATGATTAAATCTTCATGTCATACACAGAGGCTATTCTTTTTGCCTGGGACCAGAACAGTGACTAAACTGAAGTAAACTTATTGTAGTGGATAAGCAATATAAGTAAGAAATAAGCATTTACGCTTGAGTATTTAGGGTTTGTTTTAAAATTTGTTTCATTTAGCATGTACAAATATGATGTTGTATAATACAGTGGCATATAAATATACTCATTAACAAGTATAATAAATATCATGTTTGTCATACTTGTCATATTTGTTTCAGATTTTTTATTAATTTCAGCATATAACCAGAGAATATTCTATGCCAAAAACTTGTAATTTTGCCTTGAATCAAGTAGGAAGTTAAAACAGCTTCAGGAAAAGTGACATGAACATTACCGGACTAAGCTCTCAGAAGTAGGAACTTAATGAGTGTCTGTACACTTAAGCAGAAACAGAAGTATCACGAGTTTCCTCCAATAGTGTCAGGAAATAATGTACAAAATAAAGAACACAGAATACTAAAACACAACCTAGGTTCACATTTCCTGGAAAAACACAATTATAACTCATACCATTACACACCCAACTGCACTCACAAATTTTCCATGGTGTTTTCTTGTTTCTCCTCATGAAGCTTCTAAAACTACAAAGTACCCAAATTTACTTTGCCTCTAACTTGTTTGTCTCTTTGGCTCAATGTATAAACAACCCTCTTTACCAACTGTTATCATATTCCTTGGTTTAGAGTTCAGTGGCCTATCATAAAACTGTTAGATCTTACTATTTATCATATTCTATTTTCATATTTTATCTCCTCAATTGGGCTGCAAAGCTTTATTAAGATGTTTAGTATCATTCTAGTTTTGATTATCAAGAATAAGTATCTTAAGAAACTATATACACTGCTTGTTCTCTGAATGAATTGGTATTTTATATTATTATTATTATTATCACATTAGTCATGAGGCTTTAACTCAGGCCCTGGATGCTGTCTCTGAGCTCTTTTTGCTCAAAGCTACTTTGAGCCACAGGGCCACTCCACTTCTGGGTTTCTGGTGGCTTATTGGAGGGAGGTAAGAGTCTCACAGACTTTTTCTACCCAGGCTGCCTTCAAATTGTGATCCTGGGATCTCAGCCTCCTAATGCTAGGAATATAGTTGTGAGCCATGAGCACTTGACCTAGTATTTTTAAAAATATGTAATTAGTGAGTTCTTTTTATCTTTCTGTATTACCTTGGAGCCAATGTCTCCTGCCCTTTATACCATCTTTAAATTCCATTACTGATTAGTCCATATTTCCATATAGACATCTTAGGCTGTCTAAAGCACAAACACTGACTGTTTAAAACTTACTTTTAAACCTAGAGTTTACTTGTACATTTAACACATACTATTTGAGAATAGCTTTCATTTAATTTATAGAGTGAATTATAAATTGCATCTTCATTTTTATAATTTTGAAACCATATAGTGAAAATTTTGATAGAAGAGCTCCCTCCTAGAAAACTTATACCCTAAAGTTGGAAGCTTGGCTTACATCCCTGGGTTAGTCCCTGATTTGTTATAGGGCCTGACACTGACCTGGTAATTATCCATCAATGTTTGTAGGATAAAATCATGTGAAAATAAGTACCTAAACCTTATGAGTCAAAGTTTCCCTAATAAGTAAAATTATGTCCAACTTGGAATATTGTTAAGACTAAAAGGTACATTAAATATAATCATTTATGAAGCGAAATGTTTATTTCAGGCCATACTATAAGAATTTTTTATCCTTTCCTCCCACAGATTTAGTGTGGGACGAGACAAAATAAATGTGATAAACTCAGGTTTGTTTTTAATTTCTTCTATCATTGTTCCCAATTAATTGCTTTTGTAACATTTCTTGGTGTGACCACCAGTTTGTTGTTAATGTTCGTCTGTAGATTTCTAACTGTGCTGTATGTTATAAATCTTTTACAGACCTGTCCATCCATTTAGGCCTTCTAAGGATCACTGCATTCAAGTTGCATGAATGCAGGATATGTTCCTGGGCCATTTGTATGAGTCAGTATAGGAGCAAATACTTTCCACTACCATATCAGCCTTAGTGGTGAGATAAGAAGGAATTCTTTAGTCTGAAGGGGAACTAGAGTGACACTGGCAGGAACTAGTGGGAAATTCCTGGGAAGTGCATTAGTTCCTGAGAGAGACCTTTTAACTCCTTCAGGGAAAATATTTCTTTCTTAAAACCCTTCTTAAGTCTTTTTATATGTGTAGAATATTAAAGTGCACAAAAAGAGCAGAAGAAAAGAATTGGTTAAAAATAAAGTTGTTCCAGGCCCTCTCTGCAGGAAAGTAAATTTGTTGTGGGTGGTGCCCAAAAGTCTACATTTAGCAATCTCTTCTTGCTTCCTGTTACATTGATGTACATGCTCTTCTAGCCCTAATTCAGGAAGATGAAAAATGTATTGGTCCAAGGAAATATTATTAGTCTTAGTCAATGTCCAGGTAAGATCTTTCTACTAATGCTTTCCAAATGATATCGCCTCTACTTGTTTCCTATTGGTTTCCATCAATGTCTTACGTTTTCCCTGAGCACCATAATCAAATAAAAAAAAAAAATCTTGTACCAGGAAAGGCAGAGTGAATCTTAACTACTTTTTTCACATTAAGACACATGCCAACTTTAGATTGGAAGGCTACTCATTCACTTACTTGAGCATTTATTGATCAAGTTCTATCCAGATATATGTCAATCTAGTTCTATGCAAATTATTTAATTATTTTCACTGAATAATCAAATAGAAGCAAATTGACATACCAAAAAGACTTTTGAGGACTGGATTTAAGATTCCAAAACCCAGACTATGCTGTGGGAAAAAGTTTTGGCATCCACTTTAATGGAAATTATTCAGGGGTTGCTCATGGAATGCAGAGGGAAATTTAAAGTCTTTAAAAGCTGACCTTTCTAACCAGGGTCTTGTCATTGCTCAATTCAAATTTAAGATCAAAAGTCAGAAGAAAGTAGTCTTGCTAAGCACAAACAGTTAAATAATAAATTAATGAAGAATGATAGGCAGAAATCTCTCTTGGAGAGATTCAAAAGAAAATTTTTGTGCAATCATAAATGGACCCACTATTCTATACCCTGCTTTGTTTCTATTTTAAAGGGGAAAGTCACCAAGATGTAGTTTTTCCTTAAACAAGCTAACCTTTAATAAATATTTTCTTCTCACAATATCATCCAGAGTCCAAACCTAATTCTTTTAAATGATAGCAATTACCCCCTGGTGTAATTAGTTCTCTGAGCTACTTAGGGGGTTCCCAGAGATGTTCAAGCTTCCAGTTCAATTTGTATTGAATCCACGGCCAATATGAACTTTTTCCTGGAACCAAAATGTGTCTCTCTGAACTCTGTTTATAGAATTAAATTTCTCCTCTCTTCAGTTCCAACAAGGCTTGTGACAATAAAAAACGAGCACATTCTTTAGAAATCCCGAGGTTAAGATTACAGGACAAAAGGGCTCTGTAGTTTATTCCTTCTAATCAACATCTTATGCAGAAAGAAAGGACTACTAAATTTCCCTAGAGTTAGGTGGTCAAAACTGTATCTGATAGGTGGAGGGCTGGAAAACAAGAAAAGCTTGGACTAGATTTTGTTTGCTAAACAGCCAAGCTTCCCAGAACTTCTCAGCCCCCATCTTCCTTCCTCTTACCTGCTCATCTGGTCTCATATCTGCTGATTTATGAGCATAGCATAGTGCCTTAATAAACACAGCACGTAGGTCCCTGCCTCCTAGATTTCTCCATTGTGATATTTTCTACAAGAAGACGGTTACTGAGAATCACTGTTTTAGACTTGGCATCAGAATTCTAGCTGGGTAAGTTGACCCACTAGCTTCAGTTTTCTTCTCTGTATGGCAAGGTAAAAGTCCACACCATCTGGATCCATAAGCAATGAATGAGAAAAATAAAATATGTAGGATAATGCATTGTACCAAGAAAGTTCCAATAAATGAAGGATTAATTTGAATTCCTCACAGAATGTCATCTTGAACATTGATCATAATACAATGTCTTATTTGCAAAATTTTCAAAAGAACAGACAAACTGAATTATTTATCAGAGTATGTTTCTCTTCTTAGTCTTTAGAGAACTGAACACTAGAATCTTGGAAAACTAAGCATATATTACTTGGTCATAATCATTAGTAGACTAAGTACCTATTGGTTTGTCATGGTCATCCGGGGACAAATTAAACACATTTTTATCCTCCAACAGGACATGAAAAGTTTAAAATATACAAATAAAGAGGGATAAATGGGAATATGGTAAGGATGTCAATTTGTTCCAAGTGTACTGTATACAGGTACATGAAAATATCACAACGAAATCACTTCACACTAGAAACATATGCTATTTCAAAAACAGACTTGGAAATTGTACAGGAACTTTGGGCTCCCACATGTAATCCTACCTATTCAGGAGATTGAGGAACACAATTTGAAACCAGTGAGTCAGAAAAGTCAAAAGACTGTCTCCAATTAACCACTGAAACACTGGACTGAAGACATTACTCAAGTGGTAGAATATTAGCTTTGAGTAAAAAAATGCAAGTGAGAATACAAAGCCCTGAGTTCATAGCCCTGCACCAGAAATAAATTCCAAATTCATCTGTCTAGAAAATTAATATAAAAAGCAAAATGGGCAGGCTTCTTGTTGAACCACTGCTTGTTTTTTAAACACAACTATTTAGAAATATAAAAATAGGTAAATTATGCTTTTATATATTCATCTTGGTCTACTTGACTCTCCTATAGTCAAAAGGTTAGGAATCTAACCAGACCTTATCCCTGAATCAAGGGCCCTTTCCTAAGAAAGATCAAACACTAACTGCCTTGACTGACAGTTTGTACTATTCATTGAAAAACCAAAGGGAAATCTGCACACATACACTTGAAAAAATTCTATTGAAGTGCAACATGCCTACAGAAAGGTACATCACCAATGCACATCTTAATAAATTTTCACCAACAGTTCACACCCTTATAACCAGCACCCTTCTAAAATAAAAACACAAAACCATCATCTCAGAACCCCTCTACCTCCAGCACTGCCCATTCAGATGTATCTGACAGCATAAAAGAGTTTTGCTACTGAAAAAAATGGCTTACACAGTATTTACTCTTTTCTGATCTAGCCTCTTTTACTCAACACTTTGTGTTGAGTAAGCCATCTGAAAATATGACAGTTTGCCTACCATGCTGAATTTTGGCTTTTGCAAATAATGCTGCAATGCACATTCCAGCGATTGCCTCTCAGTAAACATATATATGCATTTGTGTTGGATGTGTACCTGGAATTATAATTTCCATAATAATAAGTCAGCATGTCCAAAGTCTTGCAGACAATATCTAATAACTCTACCAAGAAGTTACACCAAAGTATGTCCCCATTAGAAATACATAATAATTCTATTTGATCTACATATTCATCAATAGATGGTATTATCATACTTTTCCATGTTAGCCCTTCTGGAGAGTATATAGTATTATTACATAGAAGTTAAAAATGTGCTTTTTTCCAGACAATTTTATTTATGTATTGTACTATCCCTGAAGAAGTATAATAAGAGAAATAATGTTTAAGATCATGATTCAAACGCTCTCAAAGATGATCTGCCTATGTGTTCTATATAGCATAGCTGTGGGTGACTGATCGTAACATAGAGCTTTTAAGACCAAGTCTCAGACAGTTGAAGCCACAAATGGCCTTGTTAGCTTACTCTTTTCCAGAAAAAGTATACCTGTTTGCTAGCAATCTTATAAACAAAGCTAGTCATTACCAAGAGCTATGGAATAGAGGGATGGAATACCACAAAATCAGCAGAGTTTTTCTGTTAGAAAAGCTCAAATTGGTGGACTCTGTATGATTTGTCAATGGAATTTGTCATTACATAAAAACACTTGTAGGGGCTGGGAAGGTGGCTCAGTGGTAGAGAGCTTGCCTTGCATGCAAGAGGCCCTAGGTTTGATTCCTCAGCACCACATAAGCAAAAAGAAAAAAGCCGGAAGTGGCGCTGTGGCTCAAGTGGTAGAGCACTAGCCTTGAGCTGAAGAGCTGAGGGACAGCGCCCAGGCCCAGAGTTCAGGCCCCACGACTGGACCCCCCCAAAAAATAAATAAAAAACACTTTTAGTTATATTAGTGTACTTGTTAAGCATGCAGTCTCGAAGCAGGCTACCAGAATTTTTCTACTTGATCTACAATTTCCTAGATGTTTGATCTTGCCTAAGTATCATAGTCTATCTGTACCCCAATTTCTTCATATATGAAATTTGGATAATAATCATATCCACCTAAAAGTGTTATAATGAGGGATTAAGTAGAAGTTAAATGAATTATATATTCTTAAAATAGTAGTAGGCACATGGTAGACACTGCATAAATATTTGCCATTTCTTCTTAGTACTGTATCATGACATGAAACTATTTTGCATTGTCTAAGAAAACTTTCTAGTAGTCCTGAAAATTCTGACATTGTATTATGAAGGCCTTTCTTCCAGAGAACTCATGGGAAATGGAGGAGCAAGAAGTTCATCAGTTTTACCCCAAATCAGGAATTATATAATTCTTTCTTGGGCATGTTGATCAGCACAGAATCTAAAATCTTCTTAGATCTATGGTATCCTTTAAATCCTGAGATGGAACCACAAATTGAGTAATAAAATAAGAGTTATGGTTTAATATCTATACTTGCCAAGATTTTAATCTTGGGATTTATTACTTATTTTGAAGTCTGGAAATTGCACAGATTGCTTGGTCATAGGTGAATTTATCAAGGAATCAATTTGGAAATGAAGGTTGTGATAGCTAATCAGTTATATCTGTTAGGGTGTTTTGTTGAAATAAACAGCCTAAATCAAAATGGCTTGAATGGTAAAGGAAAACTAGAATCTGTGAATAATCAGGCTTTAGATACATTTTGAAGTTTCTAACCATATTTCTCTGAAATAATTTCCTCAAGCTTCTCTTCCATGCCTTCATATGAATCACAGACATTATGTCCCTTAGCAGAGATATAGACATTATATACCTTCTTTTCTCAGGCAAGAACTTGTAGACAATATTTACTACAAGCATTAACCCTAAATCCTACCATCACAAAAACTAGATTTGAAAGACTGATTCCCAGGCAAGTGCTGTCCTAAAGAAGACATTAACAATCTGAATGAACTAATAAGACTAGAGAATGTGAGATAGGGTAAATCACAAGCAATCTATGGCACATGGAAAGAGGTAAAACTATTGGAGGAGAGTTCCAAACAATCTGAACATATTAGTTTTTTTAAGCTCATAATGAAAACTCAAATGAAATGAGGTCTATTAATATTTTCCTATTCAACAAAATGTATTTTCCCCATAGCATACCACTAGTATGGTTTTTAAAATGAAACTGGTGGGCTCTGCATCTGTGACACTATACTTGGAGAAGTGTAGAATGATGTGGGGATGGGTGGGAACAAAAATAATGTTCAGTTCTTCAGTGGAAGTTGTAGTAAGTGGACATGGGATTATTAGGTAAGGAGAAAGAGAATGCAATCACCTTGCATATTATAAAGAAAACATCTTCATGGCACAAAAAGGAGAGGTAACAGAGAAGGGTAAACATTAAGTTCCCACACACGAGAACAATCACTAAACCTGTTCTTAAAAGGTTTTGAGTAGAAAACCAATGTAGGAGATAGGAAGAACACCATAACTTCCTGATTGTTGACTTATTCTTATATAAAAATCACATAAACAGTGGGCATATTGCATGTAGAAAGAGTGCCACATGGATGAATGAAAAAAATAACACATTTGTTTCAATCTAGGCAAGGATATTTAGAGTGAAATAAGCATGATGAATAGTAATGAGCATGCCAGATTCTTTTGTCTCTGTGCCTTTGTCCACTCAGAATGTCCTTCTCTCTATGTATGGGAGAAGACTCCCATACATCCTCTAACATCTAACTTAATTGGCATCGCTTTCCCTCACTATATCCAGGGGAGATAGGAGGTTAATATTTTAGGTAGTTAATATTCATCAAAATCCCAGGGACTATGATAAACTCTTCACAAGAAAACATCCAATTGTATTAATGGCTACATTAATCATGCATAGTTATATATAGTTATCCTTATATTATCATCCTTAGATGATATTATCATCCTTAGATTAGAAATAGTTTTTAAAACCTCAACACAACTTTTATTTCAAAAAAAAAGAAACCTGAGAGCAACATGACCAACATAGGTCAAGATCATGAAAGGAGTGGATAAACAAGAGATTTAACTCACTAAATAAATCCTTAACTAGGCATGCAGAGCTGTGCTGTGTATACTTGTCAATATACATAAATCTGCTAAGACATAGACCTAGGATTGGTACTAGATCTTCCTGACATCACAGTATAGTTTTTTTTTCCATTGCATACTAAGAACTATGCCTCCATCATTCACCTGACAATAAAGAACTGATGGCCAGAAGTGGCAAGGGACAAAGAAGAAATCTTTACTGAACAACAGACACCAGGAACCATTTATTTCCTGTGAGCTCCCAGAAAGCTGACTGTAGTACATAAATACAATTCTTACTGGAAGTCTTTGTTCTGTGGGATCTGCTTCTTTGGGCTGTGTCCTGAGAAAAGAGCTAACCTGAAGGCAGAGTACAAATAGGCCAAGAAAGATTGGAGAGGGAGGATGAAACTGATGTTGGGGGTGAAAGATTTGATACCCATGGAAAGGAGAAAGATTCAGAGAAAACAGAGGGGGGAAAGATAGCTTACTATGAGTTTGAAAAAAATGCTATTTTACCACTTTCACTGCAGTGTTTTAGTTTTACTATCCTAAATACACTCCTCAAGGCAGCGGCTTAAAGGCAAGATAGTTTTTTTTTTTTTGGAGGAGGGTAATTCTAGGAAGAATAAGCCAGTAAAAAGGAGGAAAATGGAACGGGAAAGGGGAAAGGGAGGGAGGAAAACAACCTGCGGAGAAATCATGTGAATCATAGTGCAGAAGTATCTTTTAGCCAAATGAGAAGCTTGGGACACTGACAGAGCTTTATCCATACAACCCAAGCCTTTAGTTGAGAGTTGCCTCAGGGACCTTAACTTCTCCATACTTCAAGATTATGTCTAAATTGTAGTTGGACAAACTCCAATAAGTCTGTGTCTCATTAGCCAGCAAGAATCTTCTTCCTTCTTTTACTCAACACTCTATACATCTAGTTTCAGAAAGAAGTGAGAAAAAAATATTGAGTTTCTTGATCTGTTCATTTTTCATTGGTAACTCACATTTTTTCTTCCTTCCTTTTCATCCCTCCCTCCTTCCCATCCTTTTTTCCTTCCTGTCTCCCTCTATCCATTCCTTCCTTCCTCTATTACTTCTTTCCTTCTTGGTGGTACTGGGGTAAGAACCTTGCTAGTTAACTATTCTACTAATTGAGCTACACCCCCAGCCCTTGTGACTATTTTCTTAGTGAGATGCAACACTAAATAAACAGTCTGGGGAAACAAGGTAAAACTAAGCTTCCATCTTGTGTTTTCATTGGTGTCCAGTGACATTGAGTATCTCTAAAGACAGGATCGTTAACCATGTTCTATTTTAGTTGTCCCCCTGCATCTTGTGAGTGCTATATAGATGTTCCTTTAGCCATTCATTGCAGCTGAGGATAAGATAGAAGTAAAATTCAACAAGGGAACAGGCACTTCCAAATGTGCAGGCTTGTAGTTATTTTCCCCTAAGTTCCTAGCTATAACATCATCCACATAAATTAATTCCTTGCCAAAATAAATATAAGATCAGAGGCCTATTTACTACTAATTTCTATCTCAATGAGCCACACCTGTGTGGACTGCTTTGCTTACATTGTCCTTAGCATTTGCATTTCCAAACCTTTCTGAATGTGCCCGAATGAAGTTTTCCTACAGTATCCTATAATCTTGAGATGTATAATTAAATCCAAACACAGCTGTTTTTTTCTCTTTTCATTGGGAGTTCTGGTAAAACCGAGATGCTTCTGGTCTTCAAGATCCACAGCAGGATTTTTCAGAAAGGATGTGGAGGCAGTGGAGGGTAGGGAAAGACTGAGGAACATGGCTTTGCTGTGACGTGGTTCCTTCCTGTTTTTAAATTCTGGTTCCAGAATGGCGTAACCAGTGAACATTTCTCCCATAAACTCATGTAAGCTAACTGATGGCACAAACTAGCTCAACAATCTGGAAGAGGATGTGAAACATTTATGGACAGTCTGCCAATTACAGAAGGATCATCTATGCATATTCATCTGCATTGTATTCCTTCATTCTTAGTGGACTTTAACACTGAGCCCTTAAAAAGGAAAGTTGGGGAGATTAATCCATCTAGATTTGAATAAAATTGGCAAGTATGACTAATAACTGGGCTTGAGCCCCTAGGTTTTAACCCTGGTGTAAGAAGACGGTTCTCTAGGACTGGATGACTTTACCCAGACTGATAGAATTGCTGCAGATGTGAAGCTGAAAAATCTATAATGGATGGAAACTTAACCATGACTGAGCTTCCATGATTTACTCCTTGACTTACACTTCATGAGAATGGGTCCAATTGGGCTTCAAAGTATATACCAAATAAATAATTTGCACTGAGAGTTCTTGATTTCTGCTTGGAACTCAGCCTTTTCTTAGTGCTTCCCCATGCTCTTTCACATCAGAATAGAACTTTCAATAAAACACTTATTATATTTTCTCTCTAATAATTACTTCAGAATATCCTTTGTCTTATATTACTATTTTTTCTTGTTGACTTGTAGGTATTCCATGGGTATTCTAGATATCAAGCTTTTGCAGGTTGAATACTATGTTTCTTATTATCAGTCATATTTGTGAATTATTTATATTTACTTAATACTTCTAAATATGTATTGTGTCAAACTTTAACCCTTTTCAATGTTTTAATTCCTATTTTTTTATTTTTGATAAACATTTCAAATAAATCTGTAATTGAATAAACATAGAGAATTAGGACCTTACAAATGTATTATTTCTTCACTGAATAATTTTTAATTCAATTAACTAAAAATGTCACCAATTGTTTTTAGGAGCCTAGCAGAATCATACCAAAACTTACCTCTCTGAATAAAAGTAATAAAGTAGTTAAGGCAAAACATCGAAAATTAGAACAGTGAGAAATGATCTATCAAGAGAAATAAACCAAAAAAAAGAAGGAAGAGAAGGAAGAACGAAGAAAGGACAATTTCACAAAATATGAGAAACAACTGAATAGTTATATAATATCATGTGTCCAAACACATTCATAGACATGTGCATTTAAAGCATATATATATATATATATATATATATACAGATATTCTCTTCATAACTTATCAAATATTCAAAATAGATAAACTTCAAAAAGTACTATAGTTCATAATTGCTATAACTGTTTTCTAATAAAATTAAAACAAAAAAACAAAATCAGAAGAAACTTATCACCTGAAAAAAGTGTTTCTTTCAAATCCCAGCCTAAAATGGAAATTATAACCTTAATTAGAAAGAAAAATTATGAAAAGGAGGAGTTATTTGGGCACCTTCCAAGTTCCAATGAGACAACAATTCTATTGTAGGCAGAGACAAGCCTTGGATTTCATTTAGAGGACTGGAAAGCCTTATTATAGGAGTGGAGTTCCCCTTATTTCTTTGGTACTTTATCTTAGGGGTGAAGAGTTAGCTATAGTTTCCAGTTTATTTAGGGTTTTAGTCCTAGTGAGTAACTGTGATGGTTGATATGTCTGTCAGCATAGCTAGCAGCTATTTAGTCCAAATTGAGTCCACATGTTATAGTTAATGGATTGGAGTGGCTCACATCTCAATTGACCTCAAGTAAAAATTAGGTTTGTAATATGGTTAGTCTTCATCCTGTCAAGATTATATCACTATTTGTTTAGATTGCACTGCAGTTTTAATTCAAGGCCTGGTACTTGATAGGCAAGTGCTCTATTGCTTGCTGTATCACCTGTACCCCTTTTGGCTTTAGGGTACTTTTTAGGTGGGGTTTCTAATTTTTTCCTCCAGGCTGGCCTTAGACTGTGGTTCTCCTATCTCTACTTCTCGTATAGGTGAGGTGATAGGTACCCTCATGATTTGAAAACAGTAACCAAGATTCCCTGAAAAAGCAATTTTGTCACAAGACTCGAACATAAAAATCCTAAGTTTCCATCCTGCTGGTCTAATCTAAATAGATTTTTGTATCCAAGACTAAAGACTTCAACTTTTTCTTGAGTTGCCAGTCTGCCTGTGTCTAAGAGCAAAATTTCTCAAATCTACAACTTGTGATCCAAATCTTTAAATTCCTCTCCAGCTCTCTCCTTTGCCCCCATACACATTGCTCCTTAATTTAGGATAGTAGAACACCACAACAAATCTATGTGAATCTATGTGTACATATGTATACATACATATCTTTATATGCATATATATATATATATATATAATACCAAATGTCCTACTTGGGACAGAGAGGACAATATACCTCTCCTGCCAAATAATATATAGTTAGCCTAGGCAAACTTCAATGTGTACTAAGATACTTTATTAGCTTACAGTTAGATAAAAATCACCTCAGCCAACCATTTTCACAATAAAATATTGAATACCCCATGAAATTTCTTGAATATAGTACTGAAAGTGAAAAACAGAATGGATGTATCATTACAAAGACAAAAAGTTTTGAAACTAGGGTACCAAACGTATATATATATATATATATATATATATATATATATATATATATATATATGTTTGTATATATATACAAACACATCATGCTGCCAGTCCTAACAAACATCTTCATATAAAGAAAATCTATAAAATTTGTTTGAAGTTTTAGGAGGCTCAAAAAATGGTATCTTCTTGTGTGAAAAAAAATCAATATATTGCTTATACCTTGTCAGCTCACTGAAGGAACATTTGGTAAATGAGATTGAAATTAGTTACATTTCAACAAAAGGCTATTAACAGAACAATGATCAAAGATAGGAAAATAGACATTTTAAGACTGACCTATTTAACCAACCCATTTATTACAGCAACTGAATGGCCATCTGTGATTCCTTCTAATACAACTGTTTAAACAGCTGCAAGGCAACAATAATTATTTTTAGACCAGCTTGTTTATATTTCAATCTTGCTTATAAGAGATGTGAAGATCTCAGTGTACACCAAAGACAGTATTCACTTTATTTAATGTCATAGCTAAAGTAACTTAATGCAGGGATAGACTAAATTAAAGCTAAAACCTCTTTAATTGTTATATAAGGAGAGTCATGATGAATACAGAAACTGAGTTTGACTAGTAGATTATATTAAAGTCAAGATTAAATAGTAATGCATATTTTTAAAGGCCAGGGAAGGAGGACACACTGTTGATCACACTGAAGGAAAATAAAGTTCTACTTTGTTAATCATATTTTGGGTTGGCCCAAGATAAGGATAGAACAAGGAACACAGTAGATTTTTCTTCTTTCCTTAGCAAATAATTATAGTTTGTTTGAAATATGCATAAGGGAACCTTTCTTTCAGAAGTCTTCAGATTGTATTTACTGCATTTCTTTCTTTGGATACAAAGTCTTGAGGGTATTCAGAAAGTCTTTGGGAAGTCTGAGCCAGGATTAACACTGTGGACCATAAATTTCATCACTTGAGAAACTAGTATTTCAACATTTCTATAGAAATGGTGATGCCATACCAAATGCTAAATAAAATTGCTTATCTCTGGCTACTGCAGAGTTCCATGTAATGCTGAAACTCAGAGAAGCTTTTACTGACCCTACATTCTACTCAAAATGAAACAACTTACTCTATTTTAATGTGATCATGTATGGAATTCTATGCAAGCCTTGATTTTTTTCTAATTAAAGTGGCATCTTCTGTTTTGTGTCTACCAAACTGGCTTTTCACTAGGTACAAATTACAGCTCCTTTATATTTTGTCATTATCCTGTGAAATGGTATTTCAAGCATTTTACACTTTTACATCCCTAGATCTAGTCATTATGTGAATTTTCCACACTGGCAGGTCATTCACTGAAAGTTCTTAGATGCTGAAATCTTAGTTGCCATCTTATTTTGTTTATGTGGGTTACGTATTTTTCAAATAGTACGGGTTGCTTTTGGTTGTTTGGAGGAGGAGAAGGAGGAAGAGTTATAGAGTGCAAGGAATAACTCTGATTGTCTTTATGCAAAGATACAGAGAGGCGATCTATGTGGCTACACAGATTTGGAGAATTCCAGGAGAAACTGGAAAGTTCATGTAGAGGCCTGCTTAGAAGATTGTTGTTCCTAAGCCAAAGAGAAAAGGCAAAGATCAAGAAGGCCTTTGTCAATGAGGAGATGCAGCCCACTGTGTGGCCTGCAATTTGCAAAACTGGAGAAAAATCTGCTGTACTGCACTCTAGTGGGAAAGGCTGAGAGAACAAATCAATGCCAAAACCAAAAATAATGTGAAAAACTACCTTAGTTCACTTGGATCTCTGGCTTTGACTTACATTAAGGGTCTTTTCTAATATTTAATATTAATATAATGAAAACATGAAAATAATTCATACACATATGTGAAATGAGAACAATGAAGCTTGTTGAGGTTGGTTTGGGGAGTAGGGATGGAGAATGAGAGAAAGTGATAATGGGGTCAATATTCATGGCGTGTATATGCATATATGGACATATCAAAATGACACCACTTTGTATAACTAATTGATGCTCATAAAATACAGGAAACACTTTTGTGTAGTGTTTCTGACAATATGAAGAGAATGGGAATTGTGACTTTTATTGGAAGAGAGAATAGGTCTGTTCAGTTGCTTTCCGTGAATCCACCTGTTTTCTCCACAAAGCAAAGCTCAATTGTAACCAATAAGCATGTAATACCCAGTGCCTATGGACAGATAACTGAACAATTTGGCGAGGCTTTCCTGTTTGCTCACTCTATTTACATTCTCCCTCAACCAAAGACACATGAAAACATAACCTTTGAGTATGAATGAAAGCTAAATCCATGGCTCACTGAATATTTTTGTACCAGAGTGTCAACGCTCTCATAGTTTTCCCACTGGCTATCATGATGTCTAACACAGAGGAAACACCTAGGAGAAAATTCTTGACTAAATTATAACAAGTTCATAAGATGGGTTAAAAACACTATCTCAGGCTTAAATCTAGACAACTTATAGCGCTACACGTTCATAAGGAAACTTCTCATTTCCTGGCAGTTTTATACAAAAATTAATTGCTGTTACATAATTTTCTCTCTCCCCACAGGACTGTTCTCACGAAGAACATTCACCACTTGATAAGAGTTACATAGGGGCCAGCAGTAAGCAGCAAAGTCAGTCATACAATTGTTTCCATATTTGTACAGCAGGGTATAACTGGGAGCAGCCTAGAATAAGTGTGTGCCCTTTAAGAATTTACTTTCTATTGATTATTTAAGCAGCCTACACAAAGAAGTGGGCAGATTCCTCAGAGCTAGGTAATTCTCTCCAGCATATTACTCCAATCTTATTACTACCTATCATAAATTGTTATTGTATCTGGTAGAAATCTTTAGAAGTTAAGATCACACAGTAAAGGTACCTAAGTATCTAACCATTTAACACTCTCAAGTATTTAAGAAGATGGTCATCTCTTCCTAATCAACAAATCTTTTTGAGGAGATAATTTTATATGCATCTTAGTTTTTTAGCTCATAAAAGAATTAGTTAGGGCTTGGAACCTGTGATATTTTCAAACTGATTATCAAGTAAAGAGAATCTCAAAGTTCTGACAACTGATCTGTGTTCAGTATAGGGTATGCTCTGTGAACTGCTTTTTTTTTCAAGAACAGATACAGATTTGTATTTTTTGCATCAAATTCATAGGACTATATTTTTTCTGTAAGCCATAGGTAATAGATAAGTGTTAGTTTTTGGGTGTGGCTCATGACTTAAAACATGATTTAATAGCTGTCTACCCAGGGCTGAAAACCACTCATGGTGTATATGAAACCATTGTGTCATCCATGCCAAGCCTGCTGTAGCTTGACTCATAGAAAGGTCCATGTGTGCAAAATACAAGGATAAATGGCCTAGTTTTGGCCAAAACAACAAACCACAATCACAATGAAAAGCCAGGCACTGGTGATTCATGCCTATAATACTAGCTACTCAAAATTATAGCTACTGAATTCAAACTCCAGTACTGGCACAGACACACACACACACACACACACACACACACACACACACACACACACTAACACACACACACACCAATAAGTAGAGATGTTCACAGAATTATTGAACTGAAAGAGGACATTAAAGATCCAAACATTGAAAGCACTGAGTCAAGAAAGAAAGAAACAAAGAAAAAAGAAAGAAAAGATGGTGTGTAAGTGGAAGGAAAGAAATGTCTCAAAATTAGAGCTAAATTGCAAGAGTTCATGAATGGGACTATAAAAACCAAATAGTAAAATAAATTTTCTTCCATAACCCAAAATGGCATACCATGGAACAAGTATGCAGAGTAGAAGCAAGCTAGAAAATAAACTTTGATCATGGCTTTTTTTGTGCAAAATTGGTAGGAAAGTTTAATGGGTAAGAAATACACATTCAGTAGATTCAAGGTGGCTGACAGTGAAAATGAATTTTAATCTGGCATGTTTTTATTGAAGTATAAGGGGCATAGATCATTCAGTCTCTAGTCAAGACCAGCTGATAGGAAAAAGTCATTGTCCCATGGTTGAATTACATTTGACTGCTAAAGGCCTGGTTTACTGGCCTGAGTAGATAAGGTAAAGATCTGTTATTCTAATAACTATTCCCAGACACAGCTTCAATTTGAATGCAGCCTTCTGTTAATGTTTTTTTATTTTCCAGAAATTATCTTTAAAGTTTATATTAAATAAATAACATTTATACACAAGATAAAACTTTCAGTTTTTAATCCAAGTAAAATGAAGAGACATTCATCAACCATTCAAACTTAAAATCAAACATCTTCAAGGGGAAAAAATCATCTGAATTTTTTTAAACCTAAATTATTCTTCGTCAAATAATTTCATTTCTATATTGGATGTAACAGACACAAATGTATTTGTTCAGATGACCTTTGAAAACATAGTATGGCTTCCAGAATCAGTGATATCTGCATCATAACATATGTCAATGAGTCACTATTCCTGATACAAGTTAACACTTGGCACAACTATGGAAGAAGGTACCACACAAAGCATGAGGGCACCATCCAAGCAAATTCATTTCTAAGGAGTTTGGTATTCAAGAAACACTAATGTAATTCAAGACCTAAGATCTGGGAGGCTATCCCTCTCTTTCCCTTTATGTAGGAACATTTGTTATAGAACCTTCTCTGATTTGGAGGAAAATCAAGCGATAGGTTTAATTGCTCTACTCTTTCTATCGTTTGTACAAAATAAAAATCATTCTATTTCCAGAAGTATTTGTTGTTTTTGTAAATCTAGACAGTGATTTATTTAACACAGTAAAGCGTAACCTCTGTTTTAAGAGACTGCAAGAAAATTAAAGACTGCCATCATTAAGAAAAAAGTCATATGCACATATATGGAATTTCAAATTGTTCATGTGGCAAAAATTAAGTTTCAGGGAAAATTTACTACATAAAGTCATCCTGAGCTAAAACTAACGTGTGGATTGCCCTGCAAGTCACTAATTTGATTTATGCTGATGATAGGGACACATGCCAGTCACAAGTCCACAGGTCTACTTGTTGGTAACAGTTGAGCCTTTTCAACAGGACTTTTTGGAGGTTCTTTGTACCAGATCCTTTCTCTTTCTGAGGGTTTTCTAAGGACCTTGTTTTTATCCCAGGAGAAAAGCCCTTGTTATTTACAACAGATCTTAAAATATCATGATTAGTCAGATCATCCAAGGGAATCTTAATTTGGCCATCATATACAATTTCCTGTTTACTGACTCTGGTAGGCCGAAGACAAGCATTCAAAGACTCTGGTGTCTCCTTAGTTTTGAAAAAGATCTGAAAGGTAGCCCTGTGCTTGACTTTGAAATTCCATCAATATCCAATCATTCACATGATGATGCCCTGTGGTCCATAGGACGTGAACTAGTATATAAAATAGAAGACTCTGTGGCAGGGAAGGGCACTGTCACAGCTCACTGACTTGACTAGGGGAGAGGCTGCATCCAATGGGATAACCAGCTTCTGCCTAACAGGCTGTCTGTTGTATTCTAACAGAGAATTAATTCTTCAAAGACACTGACAAACACATGTATGCTGAAACTTCAGAAATGACTTCACTTTTGTTCTATTAAACCACTGTATGTGGTCTGAAACCTTTCCAGGCTCTATCACTTGCAAGTGTCCAAAAGCAGTCCTATCACAGCTTTCTACCAGTGCATGCTGTTGAGCAGTTCCCACAAGCTTAGGCTTTGACTGGCCTAAAATCTCACATGCTCTCTGGAAGAAATTTTAGCAACAGCTAAAATTTCAACTAAAATTTCAACTCTTCAACTCTGTTGTCTGAGTGTACCCTGGGGACTTTTGTTAATTCTTAAGTGGGACATTTGGTGGCCTGGTTGGAACACATAGATCTGTTGCCCTTAATTTGAAATGTTGAAGTTCAAAGGAGTGGTGATCTCATCCTCCATTTTAAGTCTTATTTGCATTTCCCCATCGTTCATAGGTATTGTTCATTACCATTTGTTTACACTGGCTATTTATGATGCCAAATGTTTAAGGAACAAACAGCCATAAATGGAAATGCACTCCTGTGCAGGGGAGGGGCAGTGTCCTCCATCTCCAATCACAACATTGTAGTTGGGCACTTGAGGACTGTAATTTTCTCTCAGTGGAGGATCATCTTCCAGCTGGTGAATCCTGGCCTGGCAATGGTTATTCTTCTCTGAACAAAGCTTTCCCAGGCTCCCACCACACTGTCTGGATCTTGGTACCCCACCATCACATGGTACCTCCCATCCAGACAGGACACCTCAATCCCCAGCTTACCTCTGTCACCTCTGTGTGGTCCAGTCAGTGTGTTTCCCACTGACCAAGTTCTGGGCGGCTCCAAAGGAAACGGGGTGCCCTCTAGACTTAGGAACACTTGCTCTTCACAACTGAAGTGACATGATTCTTGGATATGGGGATGCCCCTACCTCTTTTATTTGTGAGTAAGGAAATAGCCAAACTACTTACTGAACCTCAAGTTCCCACCAAGACTAATAATACATGCTAGCCAGCTGAGAAGACTGGAGGTGGATTTTGCTCACAAATCAACATGAAAAACGGCTACAATGGAGTCCTTTGTGCAATGATGGATGATGGCCTCTTAGGCAAGCCTTAGTGAAAGGCTGGACAGCAGCAGATCTCTCTGAGATATTAACCTTTTGAGAACCTTTTAAGAAACAAATAGCCATAAATAGAAATGCATGCTTGTGCATGCATGGTAGGGAAACTGTCCCAAGGACCCCGGTCAGAGCAATGTGAAGTAGGCCACTCCAGACTGTACCTGAGGACCCTCTGAGAGTCATCAGGCAGCAGGAGTGTGGCATGAGAGGTGAGTGGAATTGCCTCTGCTCAAAGGGCTAGTCTAGGGCTTTCCAAAGAGCTGGATCAGAGCAATCTCCCTAGAACACCCCACTTGCTTTGAGATAGGAAAGGCCTTGTGTACATGTAGGTATTATTTATTAAAGTTCAGGCACTCTGTAATGCAGAGGCCTGCAGATTTTGCACACCCACAGCATTTCTGGCTGGATGTGTAGTCTCTGCATGCCTGATGAGAAGAATATTTTCTATATTCTTAAGTCATGTCAAGTTTCTATATGGGGAAATCAAGTTCTGTATCAATGACATGGGCTGAAATGGGCATGTAGAAACCTTGAATGAGATAAAGGCGGGTGAAAAGAAATGAAAGTCTCTTTATGCTAAAAAAAAAAAAAAAGTTCTTGGATTGAGTAATCAGGAAGTTAGTCATTATAGCCTCCAGGAGAAAATGGCAGTGAAAGCAATGTGTACTTTTTAAAAACTTACTTTAATAAATAGAAAGAGAATCTACAGTGTTGAAAGGAGAAATCAGAGCAGCCTTGTGGCCTTTGAGCCCAATTTCCTTGGGCTTGATTTCCAGCATTGTCATTATTAGCTCATGTGACTTTAGATACAAAACTGGAAAAAGGAATAGTTATCAGTAGAGTTTTAGATGAGTGATAAAAGGGTAAAAGACTAGAAACAATGCTGACATCAGTGCCTTATGTGTTTGCTAAATATGTATAGCTAGAGTAATAGAGAGTAAGGAAATTTTGCTTTGTTTTCAAGTTTTAGAACGGGGAATATTGGAGACAAAGGCTGACAATGGGGCAAAGGTGAAGCCACTGATGGAATAAAACAGTAGAAAACATGGGCAAGAGTGTAATCTGAGGGCAAAGAAGATTGCTCCTAGACAAGAAAAGGTCCAAACTCTTCTGAGAATATAGGAAAAGTGATAATGGTGAATATAGGACTAGAAACACTTAAGTGAGCAATGTAGGAGAAAGGAGCTGAGTCAGAGTTTCTGTCTGATGGATTCTATAGTCACTGTAGAATATACCAAATATACAGAGAAACATAGTGTGGGTTTCAGAATATAGGACAGAATGAAAATAATGGTGATTGTTTTGGAGAAGATGACAGAGGAGAAGCTGGAGGCTAAACAAGCTCTCACATAGAAAGCACTTTTAGTGTTCCAGTGAACAGTCCTAGGCTAGAGAATCACACCAAGTGTGCCATCACAGTACAGAGAGTTTGGCCAGAGAGGGAAAATCTAGGCAAGGAGACAGATCTGAGCACTTGCCGGTAGCCCGGCTGCAGTGGCAGCAGTGGCAGCCTTAGCCACCATACCTACAGAGAGAGTCAGGGTCAAAGGTGCCAGATGCAGTAAGTGAGCAGATTCTACCCTACACCAGTAAGAACTGACAAGGAGCAGATATCTTCATCCTGGAGATCGCAGACCAGAGATGGCCCAGGAGCCAAGATTCTGGCATTAGTAGAACCCTGACATCTTCACTCCTTCTCAGGGAGCAGAGGAGGGAAGGTCGCCCCTCTCCCACCACTGGAGATCTCCATCTTTGATACTAAGGCCCACCTGAGCAGTTAGTTCCAACTAAGGCCTTGGAAAAAAACAAAAGAGTCATTTAGCAGATCACAGGAACCTGACCTAACAAGCCAGGCTCAGCTCCACTCAGGGGAAAGTCACCCCCCAGGCAGAGGAAAGTCTGCCACCAGAGGAATGACTTTCTTTACTGGGTGAACAGAGCCAGAGGCTGCCCCTACCTACAGCAGCCTAGACAATCAATTGAAATTCAGTAAACATAAACCCTGAGAATGGCTCCAGGCTGGGCTCTGTGAGTCTCTCACAATCTAACCTCTCAGGGAAAAGCTACTGTTTGCTGAAAGGCCTCAACTCTACCTAGAACCTAGCCTCATCACAGCATCTCCAAACTAGAGGAAACAGCCATCTCCCTCTTTTGTGATACTCAAAGCAGATCTCCCTCCCATTGAACTAGCCTGGGAGGAGGATCACAAAATCCTGGTAACTCAGAGCATTTTTTTGCCTGCTCAAACAAACTGACTTAAGAAACCAAGCCACAGGAAAACCAAACACCACAAGCAGACCAGAGATCCACCAAGAGACTGGTTACAAACACAGGGGAGATACAGGATTTTCCCATTCCCCCACATCCCCCCCAAAAAACAAAGAACTCTTTTTTGTACCTTTTTAAAAATTTTTATTTATTTTCTTAAAATTGTTTTCTATTAATCTTTTCTTCTCTCATAATTTTTATTTTAGGTGTGTGTGTGTGTGTGTGTGTGTGTGTGTGTGTGTGTGTGTGCTTTTTTTTAAATCTCTTTTGAGCTTTTGGTCTTTTTTTATTATTCTTTTCATTTTTTTCTCTTTCTTTTTTGCATGACTTAATTGCTGTTCTGCTCATACCCAAATATATACCCATCATCAATTATTAGAACTTATCCCCCAGGGTGTACATACTTAATCCAGAAATTTATTACTCAATTCACAACCTCTTATGCTTAACTTCTTTAATATCAGTATTATCTCTTTATACTTATATAAGTTTCAAGTAACTAATTTTAAGAATTTTTATTTTTTAGTTTTTCATATCTCCTTTCTATCCCTCCCGTCCTGTCATCCTATCCTTTTCTTCTCTCAATATCATTTCTTTAAAATTACGTAATTTTAACTGTTTCACTTTCTAAATTTAAATTTTTGTTTTTCCATTTTTCTTGTTTTTTTTTAATCTCTCTCCTATAATTCTGTCCAATCCATTTATCTCTCTGTGATTAGGACATGGTTAAATTCACTCTCATTTTACCTCTCCACATCCCTCAAATCGTATTTTTCCCCACATTTCTCTCTAAATCTAATAATTTCTGGTTTGCCAAATCCTTCTTTGCTGTTCTTAGCCCTGTAACCCATAGTTGTTTGATGTTGAATAGGTTGTATTTCTTGAACTAGATTGTATCTGCAGCCATTTTGACTGTGCAACTACAGGACTCTGGTTGATGCTTGCCTTAAAATAGTGTTCTAGCACAAAATTGGTGTTACTTTCATACAAAATGGGCAGAATAAGCCAGAAAAACACAAGAAAAATGGCAAGTCCAGGTATCTCAGTTCACACTCATGATAATCAGGTGACAGAATAGTTAATGAATAATCCAGAGGAGAGTTCCCAAAAAGCTCTACAAACACTACTGGTAAACATGGTGAATGAAAAGATTGAAAACCTGCAAAGGACTCAGTGTGAGCATGATATGGGGAGAGAGGAGGCAAACCAAAGATTTAAACTGGAATCTCATGAGTATGAGGAAGCTACTCAAAGATTAATACAGGAATTGAGTGAGCAGGATGAGAGCAATCAAAGAAAAATAAAGGAATTGCATGAGCAGGCTGAGAACAGTCAAAGAGAAAGATAGGAATCGCATGAGCAGGCTGAGAACAGACAAAGAGAAACACAGGAATTGCATGAGCAGGCTGAGAATAGTCAAAGAGAACTACAGGAATTGCATGAACGTGAGGAAGCTAATCAAAGAGAACTACAGGAATTGTGGGAGCAGGATGAGAATAGACAAAGATCAACAGAGGCATTCATGGAATCCATAAACAGACAGCTGAAAGAATTCAAGGAGACAAAAAAGGGAATGCTGAATGGAGCCCATCAGAAGGAAAGGGAGTCCAAGGAAACCAAAAACAATGAACTAAGTGATTTGAGAATACACACTGAACAGCAAATTAAGGAAGTAAACAAGTTCACACAAGATCTAAAACAAAGCTCCAACAAAGAATTTGAAGCCATCAAAGCCGACCAATTAGAAGGAAAAGAAATAAAAAACAGAGTAGAAAGTCTTGACAGTAGGTTAGACCATGCAGAAGATCGAATCTCAGGGATTGAAGACAGCCTAGATATTATAGAGAAAGAACATACAACCATCCAAGACAACTCCAAGAAATATGATAGATCTATTCAACACTTGGAAGACACCTTCAGAAGGCCTAATCTGAGGATAATGGGTGTAGAGGAGCACCTAGAGACAGAAGTTAATGGTCTAGGAAATTTATTTAACAGGATCCTAGTAGAGAACTTCACAAACATGCAAAAAGATAGGCCTATTCAGATACAAGAAACTTTTAGAACCTCAAATAGACCAGACAAGAACAGGACATCCCACAAACACTTTATAATCCACACAGGATCAATTCAGACCAAGGAAAGGATCCTTGAAGCTGTCAAGGAGAAAAGATCAATCACCTATACAGGGAAACCAATTAGAATCACCTCAGATTTCTCAGCAGACACAATTAAAGCAAGAAGAGCCTGGAATGATGTATGCCATACTCTAAAGACAAACAACTCTCAACCAAGAATACAGTCCCCTGCTAAACTCTCCTTCATAACCAAAGGTCAAATAAAAACCTTCTATAGCAAAGAAAAACTGAAACAATTAATTTCCACCAAACCAGCCCTACAAAACATATTTAAAGATGTCCTACGTATAGAAAACCAAACAAGACCACAATAAAGGCCAAGAAATTGCATCCAAACTGAGGATCCAAAAACCACAGGAAGAATCCAGTTGTCTCAACCCCCAAGAAGGTGAATAACATGGCAGGAACTACCAAACACCTCTCAGTCCTAACTCTCAACATTAGTGGATTTAACTCACCAATTAAGCGACATAGACTTTCTAGTTGGATTAAAAAGCAAGATCCTATTATCTGCTGCCTTCAGGAATCATACCTTGCCCATAAAAGCAAACATATTTTGAAAGTGAAGGGCTGGAACAAAACCTACCAAGCAAACGGCCCCATAAACAGACAGGAGTTGCAATCCTAATATCAGATAAAATAGACTTTAAATTAAAATAGTGAGAACAGATAAAGAAGGTAGCTACATACTAATTAAAGGATCTCTCTTTCAGGAGGATATTACAACTCTAAATATCTATTGCCAAACAATGGAGCACCCAAATTTATCCAAGAAACACTACTTTCCCTCAAATCTCACATAGATCCAAAGACATTAATTGTTGGGGACTTTAACACAACATTATCCCCACTAGATAGATCAACTCGGCAAAAACTCAACAGAGAAACTGCAGATCTAAACAACTCCATAGATCAACTATATTTAACAGACATCTACTGACTATTTCACCCAGCAGCATTAGAATACACATTTTTCTCAGCAGCACATGGAACATTTTCCAAAATAGACCACATTTTAGGTCACAAAGCAAACTTGTCCAAATTCAGAAACATTGAAGTTATACGTTGAATTCTCTGAGGCCACAAGGGAATAAAATTAGAACTCAACACCAAAAGCCACCAAAGAAAGTCCTGTAACACATGGAGGCTGAACAACACACTGTTGACTCACCAGTGAGTCGTGAAAGAGATTAGAAAGGAAATTCAAATGTTCACGACATTCAACAAAAATGAACACACAAATTACCAGCTCCTCTGGGACATAGCAAAGGCAGTACTCAGGGGCAAGTTTATAGCTCTGGCTTCCTACATCAACAAATTGGAGAGATCTGAAACCAACAAGTTAATGAGATATCTGAACCACCTTGAAAAAGAGCAGCAAGCTAAACCTCAGTCCAGTAGACAGAAAGAAATTATTAAAATTAAGTCAGATTTAAATGAATTATCATCCAAAAAAAAAACACAGAAAGAACCAACAAAACAAAGAGTTGGTTCTTCAGAAAAATTAACAAAATTGACAGACCCTTAGCAAATTTTATCAGAAAAAGAAGAGAACACACCCAAATAAATAAACTCAGAGATGAGAATGGAAACATCACCACAGAAACAACCAAGGTTCAGAACATTATAAGGGAATACTTCTCAAAACTTTATGCTATTAAGTTTGAGAAGTTGGCAGAAATGGACTTTCCTAGCAAATATTGACATGCTGATACTAAACCAAGATGAGTTAAATCATCTTAACAGGCCCATATCAAGCACTGAAATAGAAACAGCAATAAGAGACCTCCCATCTAAGAAAAGCCCAGGAACAGATGGATTTACAGCAGAATTCTACAAAGCCTTCAAAGCAGAGCTCACACCAATACTCCTCCAACTCTTCAATGAAATTAAAAGAGAAAGTTCACTACCGAACTCATTCTGTGAAGCCATCATAACCCTCATCCCAAAACCAGTGAAAGAGTTATCAAAAAAAGAGAACTTAAGACCCATTTCTTTGATGAATATCAATGCAAATTTTCTCAACAAAATTTTGGCCAATCGACTTCAACAAGTCATCCAAAAACTCATACACCACAATCAAACAGGATTCATTTCAGGGATGCAAAGCTGGTTCAATATAGTCAAATCAATTAAGATAATTCATCACATCAACAAGAGCAAGGATAAGAACCACATGGTTATCTCAATAGATGCAGAAAAACTATTTGACAAGATCCAACAACCCTTTATGATGAAGTTTCTGGAAAAACTAGGCATCCAGGAAACATTCCTCAGTACAATAAAAGTTATATATGAAAAACTTACAGCCAGCATTATACTTAATGGTGAAAAACTAAAGCCATTTCCTCTTAACTCAGGAACGAGACAAGGATGTAGACTCTCTCCACTTCTCTTCAATTTAGTATTAGTATGCCTAGCTACAACAATTAGACAAGATGCAAACATAGAGGGGATCCAAATAGGGAAAAATTAAGTAAAACTCTCCCTCTTTGCAGATGACATGATCTTGTATTTAAATATTCCCATGAACTCTACTCCCAAATTACTCAAGCTGAGTAACTTCAGCAAAGTAGCAGGATATAAAATTAACCCTGAAAAATCAATGGCTTTTCTGTATGCCAACAATGAGAAAAGCGTGGCTGAAATCAGGAAAACAATTTCATTTGTAATAGTCCCACAAAAAATAAAATACCTAGGAATTAACTTACCCAAAGAAGTGAAGGACCTCTATGATGGAAACCTGAAAAAGGAAATCAAAACGGAACTTAAAAAGTCGAAAAACCTCCCATTCTCCTCATTTGGAAGGATCAACATCGTGAAAATGGCAATACTTCCCAAGGCTATCTACAAATTCCATGTGATACCTATCAATATTCTAACCTCATTCTTCAAAGAAATAGAAGAAGCAACCCAAAAATTCATATGAAACAATAAAGACCCCAAATGGCAAAATGATCCTTAACAGAAAGAATATTGCTGGAGGAATATCAATACCAAATTTCAAACTCTACTACAAAGCCACAGTAATCAAAACAGCTTGGTACTGGCACAAGAACAGACCGCAGGACCAATGGAATACAACTGAAAGCCCAGAAATTAACCTATAGACTTATAGCCATCTAATCTTTGATAAGGGAGCTAAAAAAATAGAATGGAAGAAAGACAGCCTCTTCAGTAAATGGTGCTGGCAAAATTGGTTAATTACTTGTAGAAAACTAAAGCTAGATCCTTGTATATCACCCTGCACCAGAATCAACTCCAAATGGATCAAAGACCTTGGAGTCAAAGCAGACACTCTGAAAACATTACAGGACAGAATAGGAGAAACCCTAGGTCTCCTTGGCACAGGCCGAAATTTTCTTAATAGAGACCCAGAAACACAATAAATCAAAGAAAGGTTGGACAAATGGGATTGCATGAAATTGCAGAGCTTCTGCATGGCAAAGGATATAGGTAGCAAAATCAATAGAAAGCCCACGGATTGGGAGATTTTCACCAGCCATACAATGGGCAAGGGTCTCATATCTAAAATATACCTGGAACTCAAAAAATTAAATCCCCCAACAACAAATCCTTAAAGAAACAACTGCCCAATAAATAAGTGGGCTAAAGACTTAAAGAGAAATTTCTCTGAAGAGGAAAGAAGGATGGCCAATAGACACATGAAGAAATGCTCAACCTCTCTAGTCATAAAAGAAATGCAAATCAAAGCAACATTGACATACCACCTCACCCCAGTTAGAATGGTTGTAATCAAGAAGTTTAATCACAACAGATGCTGGAGGGTATGTGGACAGAAAGGAACCTTACTGCATTGTTGTGGGAGTGTAAACTTGTTCAACCACTTTGGAAAGCTGTATGGTGTTTCCTCAAAAGACTCCACATACAGCTCCCTTATGACCTAGCAATCCCACTTTTGGGTTCCCAGATGCGCCTCAGTAGATGAATGGATGAACAAAATGTGGTATATATACAAAATGGAATTCTATGACTCCATCAGAAAGAATGACATTGCCCCATTTGTTAGGAAGACTTGGAAAAAATTATATTAAGTGAAGTAAGCCAGGCCCAAATAAACATAGGTCCCATGGTTTCCCTTATTTGCAATAACTAGTATATGTCTGAGACAAGCAGAAAAGGTCAGATAAGTTGATGTTAGGTGAAATGAACCCCAAGATAAGTATTCAAATGTTTTTTCTTGCTTGAGATTGTTTCTAACATATTTATAAGATATTTCTTTGTTGCTTTGTATGTCCCTCCCCCACGGTATAACCCCTGCTTTCACTGTATTTGATGTTGGTACAATTTGTGCAGATGAAGGGAAAAACCCAATTGTTTAAATAGGGATACAGGTGGACCCATTGCAACAATGAGATGTACAAGATGTTATGTCGAAAAATGAATTTTACAACTTTGGCGCTGGGGGGGAGAGGGGTGGGGTGGAGGGGCAGAGATGGGAAGGGATGGGAAGGGAAAAGAAAGGAGGAGGCAATAATGCTTGATAAGAAATGTACTCATTATCTTGCTCATGTAATTATAACTCCTCTCTATGGTATTTTCACAATAAAAAAACTAAAAAACGTTCATATCAAACCACAGAAATTAAAACAAAACTATATTAATCAAATATCTAAAGACTTTGTGTGAACTACAAAAAAGACCAATTAAGCAAAACCATGCTTTGAGAGCAAAAGGTAAAATTAGAAGAAATATTGTAAATATCTTTGACAAAAGATCTCCTTTAAAAAAGTAATATTGGGGGGAGGTGGAAATGGGAGGGCAGGGATAGTAAGGGGAAACAAAGGAGGAGGCAAAAATGCTTGATAAGAAATATACTCATTACCTTGCTCATGTAATTGTAAACCCTCTATATGGTATTTTCACAATAAAAAAACTTATTAATTAAAAAAGTAAAAAAAAAAAACAGAAAAATAAGAGAAAATAATGGTGAGTATAGCCATTCTAATTGGGGTGAAGTGGAATCTCAATGTTGTTTTAATTTGCATTTCTTTTATGGCTAGAGAAGTTGAGCATTTCTTTATGTGTCTATTGGCCATTATTATTTCCTCTTCAGAGAAGTCTCTCTGTAAGTCTTTAGCCCACTTATTTATTGGATAGTTGTTTCTTTGAGGATTTGTTGTTGGGGGATTTAGATGCTGGAGGGGATGTGACCAAAAGGGAACTGTACTACATTGTTGGTGGGAGTGTAAACTTGTCCAACCACTTTGGAAAGCAGTGTGGAGGTTCCTCAAAAGACTCCACATAGAGCTCCCCTATGACCTAGCAAACCCACTTTTGAGCATTTATCCAAACAATCACAGACAAGGTCATACTAAAGCTACTAGTACAACTATGTTTATTGCAGCATTATTCATAGCTAAGATATGGAACCAACCCATATGCCCCTCAGTAAATGAATAGATAAAGAAAATGTGATATATATGTCACATTTTACATACATATATACATATATATAGATATATATAGATGGATAGATATATACATACATACATACATACAATGGAATTCTATGCCTCTATCAGAAAGAATGACACTGCCTCATTTGTTAGGAAATGGAAATACTTGGAAAAAATTATATTAAGTGAAGTAAGTTAGATCCAAAGAAACATAACTCCCATGGTTTCCTTTATTTGCAATAGTTAGTAAACATTTAGGATAATTTTACCAGACAAGTAGAAAAGGTCAAAAGCTATGTACATATGATATGAAGCAAAATGAACCCCAAGATAGGGACACAAGAGGGCTTTTTTGTTGTTGCTGTTGTTTTTAATGTATTACGTGATTTTTTTGTTTCTTTTATATGTTCTTCCCCCATGGTATAATCCCTGTTTTCACTGTGTTTGATTCCGGTGCCCTGTATATACATTTTTCTAATTTGGGGAAGGAAAGGGAAATAACAAAATACTGAAACAAGGATACAGGTTGACCCATTTTAACAATGAGATGTACAAGACACTATGTTGCAAATGAACTTTACAACTTTAGATGGGGGGGGGGGAGGAGAGGGGAGTTGGGGGGTGAGAAGGGAAGGAATGGTAAGGGAAAAACAAAGGAGGGGATAACAATGCTCAATAGGAAATGGACTCATTACTTTACTCATATATAACTATAACCTGTCTGTACAGTATCTTTGCAATAAAAAGGAAATAAAGGTGATTACCATAGATAATATTAAAGGAGTGGGAAGAGAGAAAACAGCTGCAAGAATTCCACTAATAACATATCTAAAAACACCCAAACAGGTCTCTACTCTGCCTACTAGCAGGGTGCAAGCTACTTGCTTATAGCAGCTGTGGTACTAGAATGGACTTGCTTTATTGTAAAAGATGTAATCTACTCTGTAACCCAATGGTGTGATGCAATTCTAAGAAAGCAGAGAGTGAAGGGAGAATCTGGTACTCTTTAAATCTCTTGAATGGGGACAGTGACTGACACAAACTGAGGATGTGGGTGGAACTTCCTGTATTTAGTGGCTGAGGGCTGCTGCAGGCATTGCTGTGAGTGGTGGGCGCTCTTTACAACAGGCCACTAGGGTATTGCCACCCATCCTCAGTCAGAGATGGTAAAGTTCTAAAAAATGTCTAATAGAAGACATGGTCTAAAAGGCAGCATCACTTGTGGTAGATTACATTCTCTTTCCTTAAATGTTCCTGGAAATGTGGAAACAAACAACTCTGATCTCCAGAAGAATGTTCTAAGGCTAAATTGCTTTAGATGTCAGGTGATGCTGATGTCAGAGACTCTGACTTTCCCTAGTCTTTGGAACTCCTTCAAGTAAGTGCAAGCTTCTCATTAAGATTTTCCAGTTTCCTCAAGCGTAGGAGATCAAATCTGATTATTATGCCAGTCTCAGAACTGGCTCTTAACAGTAATAGTGATTAACCCAGTTCTCTTAAAGATACATCCCTGTTTCTGCAAAAAGACATCATTTATATACTTACAAGAGTGATACAAGAAGACAGAGAAGTTGAAAGGGAAGGAGAAAATTTTGTGGCCTGTACAAAGGGAAAATATGGGTTTCATATGTTTATTAAATCTAAATTTATATTCTGATTTGGCCACTTATTAGCTTTATCATCTTAGAAAAACACATTTTCCAATACCATCTTTTTCATCTTGGAAATGGAAACATTAGTATTTACTTAATAAAACTAATGGTAGTGTTCATTATTATAGCATTGAAAATACCATTTATAATAGCAAATGGTCAGTTCACATATTCCCTTCATATTTCTTTTCCTTTTCTTTTCTCCATATGTGTCATTTTCTGGGACTGCTACAGTGAAGGACATAATAAGGGATTTAATATTTTGTTCTTAAAGTCCAAAAGCTAAAATAAACATATATATATTTTCCTCTGGCAGCAGTGATTTTTTAATACTCTTTAAACTGTTAATTTCTCTGTTGACTTCTACCTTTTTCCTGATTCTCCATCTCTTGTCTTTGGATAGGATATAGCAGGAGATGCTGGACTCTAGAATGCCAGATTCTGTAATCTTCAATAAGAATGTGGCTGCATCCCAGCCAAACTCATACTCTGAACACCCAAGGGTGTTTGAATCATTCATCTTTTTGGAATTTCCCTAACAGGTCTTGAATTAACTTGATACAAATTCATGGCAATTAGAAGACTAATTCTTGACACACAATCTTGTTTTCTTAGAAGTCCAACCATTATGTCCAAAGCAAGATATTTACCATTATGATTAATTATCCTTCCAATAGTTTTTAATCATGCATTAAAAATCTACAAAATCTTTCAAATTTTGTTGCACACTGGAATAATCTGGGGACCTTCAAAGTGATACAGGTTTTTCTTTGTTATATTGTGGACTTTGTTTGAATATATTGGTAAAGAGTGTGATCTGTCATCAGGATTTTCCTAGATAACTCTAGTGTACAACAAGGTTTGAGAATTGCTGTTTGAGACCACTCTTACTCAAGAGCCACAAAAAAAAGATGCTTACTTCTGCACATGTGTTTATATTAATATTTCTCAGCTTGTGTTTTTTGATTCATTTGATCAATATTTGTATTAGACTTTAGGAGATACAATGTTGTTAGAATATATTGTTTGGGGTGGTACTAATTGAACAGCACACTTTTCCATAATTAGAGAAATTACCTCAATTCAAAATAAAGCATAGCATTTGTCGTCAAGTAAAGACTTTTTTTAGAGAAAGATAAGCTTTATTGACATGCAATAAAACTGTTTATTATTTTCTCATTTGTGTTCTTTCTTAGGATACTCTGGTTTTAGCTATATATTCACAAAATTAAGGAAAAAGTTATTGATTAAGTATAAAGATTTAGTATATTTTTAGATAAATAATTAGAAAATTATTAAATCAATAAAATCTTAAATAATTTTTCTCAATAGAACAAAGTATCTAGACTGCTTGGTCTGATGCCATTAGTTAAAAAGAGCTTATATTTAAATTTTGGCAGCTCAGATGAGCCCAAGAGCTCATAAATATCATAAAATAGATACCATTACCAGGTGGCTGTGATTATGTTTCTAAGTGTCCAACAACCTAAATTTAGAATCAGCTATCAGCATAGTTACTTTGAATTCAGCTATCTCGCTATAAGACCTTCCTTAATTCAATTCTGGAAAAACAGCTATAAAAAGCATTTTCATCATGATAATTTCCTCTGTACTAAGAATATCTTTGCTTAGTTAAGACTATGTGACTTTCCATCTTAATTATCAAGAATGGATTAAATGTTTTTCCAGTTAAAGACAAATCCTTTGCATATACTTCTCCAAAAGAGAAAACTGGGACAATTAAAAATGTTGTTGATCATTCTTGAAGATACTGTTTGCATTTTCCATACTTCCAAACCTGTAGGCTAATCTTCAACTTACCCTGGAAAGACAAACACACAGAAAATGATTCAAATTGCAATATGGAATATGGAAGGTGGAGTTGTCTTTCGATCTTTTCAAGTCCCTGTTGTGTCTGATTTAAATTTCATTCTATAATACTATGTGATATATTTCTTTTGCAAGCCTTCATGATGGCATAAAAGTCTTTCTCCTTCTGTGGAGGTGAGTTGTACATGTATCCTTGGCACACAAATCCCAGTAAAGATACACATCATCAATATTTGAAGTGCTCTTATATTTGGCCAGTATGCACATTTACACATTCAGGATAGCTTGTAATTCTTCAGAGTCTATACACTGAAGGGTAATTGATTATCTTTATTTCTCAGTCTCCAATCCAGATTCTAATAGCAGATGTTATTTTTACTTTGCTCACAGAGAAGGACACTCTGAGATAGTTCTTGTTCAGGATAGTGCTTCCTTCAGATCTTTAGACACATTCATTGACCTGAGAGTTAGCCTATTCTAGTTGGGAAGTGCCAGGAAGTAAGTTTACTAGAGTTACCCTCAACTATTGAGAAAGAAGAATTTCCTCTCTCTCTCTTTGGATAACACCAAAACGCATACTACACACTTTTTCGAAGATTCCTCAGTATGATTGAACCCCAACCCTTAGCATTTATCTAATTAACTTATTTTTATTTGTTATTCTGCCTTCCTTTCCTCACTTGCCCCACTCCATTAACATGCTTTCTGAGATCACCTCCAACATTGTCTTGTGCCAGTTAATGACTAAAAAGTCAGTGATGGACCACTTAAACATTTTCACTGACTAGTGATAGTCAATCTATTATAACATCATGGCATGATACATTATTCACATTTCTGTGGTGATGATGCTGTAAACAAATTTACTGTGTAGCCAGTTGTATGGAAGAATAGACAACTATGCCCATGATGTAATATTTGCTAATTATATGAATGACTATTATTATTTTCTTTGTTTACTATACTGTACTTGTTGTTATTTTAGAGTGTATTCATTCTACTTACAGAAAAATGGTTAGTGTAAGACAGTGTGCTTTGTTACACCAGTAGCAGTCTGATACATATTATGTTTACATCTCTTGATTACATCAAGAGGCAATGAAGAGCAATCAATCCATACATCTACAGGTATGTAAGTATACTCTTTTATGTTTGCATGACAAATTTGTCTAATGATATATTTATTGGACATATTACCATTATTTAATGATGGCTGAACATAGTTACACAGATATGTTTGGGAAAACTAAAGCAGAAATCATTTTCACTATAATTTCCCTCCATTTACTCTTACTAACATGATTAATCACTGATACAGTTCATTTTAAGGAGAGAATATTTTTTAAAAAGAGAGAATTTCAAAGACAGTAAAAAAAATCCTTTAGATAAATTAAGCCTCATACATTTGTAACAATTGCAGATATTCTGCAACTTCCATAAAATGCACATTTATATACTTCTGTGAAAGTATCACAGGAATGGCAATATTGTGACCTAATAGTGTGGCAAATGAGGCTAGCCTTCAGTATTTGGATCATGTCCTCCTATATAGTAGCAATAACCACACTGTCTGACATGAATATAAAATGCAGCAGCTTATATTTGGAAACTGATTTTTGTAATGCTAAAAACAACATAAGAGACTCATCTCCAATTAACCACCAAAAAAACAGTGATGGCATGGTTCAGATGAAAGAACACCAGCCTTGAGGATAAAAGCTAAGGGACAGCACCATGCTTTCAAGCAAAAAAAGAAGTAATTATTACAGAATAATACTTGTTATGGGAAAAGTATAGATCGGAAGGAAAGCCCTAGCTAGAAAGCCTGCAATAATAAAAAGTCAAGACTGGGCTGGGAAGGTGGCCAGTGGTAGAGTGCTTGCCTTGCATGCATGAGGCCTTGGGTTCGATTCCTCAGTACCATATAAGCAGAAAAAAAGCCAGATGTGGCACTGTGGCTCAAGTGGTAGAGTGCTAGCCTTGAGCTGAACTGCTGAGAGACAGCACCCATGCCCAGAGTTAAGGCCCCACGACTGACAAAAAAAAAATGTTGAGACTGGAACATGAAAGAGAAAGAAAGCACAATTTGAAATATCCAGACATGTTTCCAACTTGATCTTGACTGACACGTTAGCTCTGAAGTTTTTCTCAATGCCATTCAAAAATCATGCTTCAAAAATAGTTGCATGCCAAAACATCCTGTCATTAGTTCATAATTAGAACAGCATTTGGAGAGTGGATCTCAAAGCCTCTTAAAGCACGTTATTAAAAATGTGAAAAGCGCAAGCCCTTCTTTGTGTGATGTATTAAAAACAGAGTATAATAAGTTAGCAGTCAAGATTATTAAAATACAAGAAAGATAAGGTGCCTCAGGAATTAGGCAAATCAACTTCATTGGCAGTTGATAAAGGAAGTTCCTAGCCAAGTTGGTAGTAGGCCCTAAAACTACTCACATAGCCTTTGGTTTTCCTTATATGGAAGTTCTTTTCTTCTCAGAGTTTAGCCTGTTCCAAGTTAATCAGCTTCTTTCCAGTGGTCCCCAATTATCAGGAATCTGGGTTCTTCTATCTGTGCCTGGTCTACCTTTTCTGATGGAGCATAGTCTATAAACACTGGGCAACTAGCATTGGTGTGATGAGAAAGAGCTAAGGCCCCTGCCTTGAAGAGCTTCCACCTCCCACACTTCAATGCTTCAAATTGGTCCCTGGAATCATGCCTTAGAGATATTTTTCACTTGTCTTCATCAAGCCCCACAGGGTCAGCTGAAGAAGCCTTATATTTCCTCTCCTCCAATGTGATGAGGAACTTGGTGTAGATGAGATTCTAACCTGAGGTTAAGACCTATGATTTATTCACCACCATCTATACAGCACATAGCCACTGCCTGACATGAGGTAAAAAGTAGAGTGAATTAAACATTGTTTTATTGGTGTAGAATTGTTAAACTCCAGAGACCTTGGCTTTTATTTTTAAAAATGAGGGAAATGAAACTATTTCTTCTGGTAATGAAAGTTCAGATACAGTGATCTAGGTCCTACCGCCAGACTGTGATTGACATTCCACAAACTTTCATTCTTAATCCTCCCCTCTGCCTCAAACTGACTAAGAGGATGACAAGTAATCACGGAGCACATACTTTATCCCATTACTGCTTTGTGTACTTTATGTAAATTGACTCCTTAAATTCGTGAATTGACTCTGTAAATTGAGTATTAGTTTTAGGAATGTGAGAACTGAAGGAAGTAGGTGTTTGAAGACTATCAAATGATTGCACAGCTCATAAGTAACAAGGCAATTTGAACCTGATTAGGCTATAAGATCCGTCCCTGGCACCACAAAATGAAACCAAAAAAAAAGGCTTGACTTTTCATCTGTCTAGCCAAACAGGATGTGTGTGCTTTCCATTTATGTGTGAGGCCTTTCAGATCCTAAGCTATCATTTTGGTTTGGAGTTGCTAGGTAAACTCTTCAAAGAGGAAGAGCATAATATAGGGCTATAGACCACATCTGTGGTGTACCAAAACATCTGCATAAACATGAGAAAATGTACCAGAGAGACATTGTTGGGAGATTTCCAGCTAGCTGTCAGAAACTTAGTCTTCAGAAACACTATCCAACATGCAAGAGCTACTGCCTGAACTTCTAAATTGGAATGGAAGTTTTGGTTAATGAATCTCCAGATGACTCTGAGCAAGATTCATACCTGAGAAAACAAAGTGGTATATAATACTATCTTCAGAAAATTGATGAGGCAATAATAAACATAAGTATTTCTAAAATCCAGCTTGGTTTTCATCTACACAGGACATCATCGGGGCAGTGATCTAAGATGCAGTTTGGTAACAGAACAGATTAAGCTAGATATAATTTATTGAGCATACTGGATCTCGGGAGAAACAGAAAATCCAAAAGTAAATTACACAGACATGCACGCTACACATGGAGCTTTCACGATTAGATTTATAACAAAATAAGATCACTAATAACCACAATGCATTCACTATGTAAGATTCTTGGCAACAAGTACAAAAGTAATAAAAAGCAACAGGAATTCAAGGAAGGGAAAGAGATCACTTGTGGCTGGGATGAGGGAAAAGTCAAGGTCATAGTTGATTGGCTACTTGATGGGATGGCTAACACTTAGTAACTCTCAGGATGAAAATCCAGGAACTAAGGAATAATGCAAACAAAGGCATCCTGTCAATGAGAAGATTTAATAAAACTGATGTGTCCATATCACAAATTTTTACTGCCTGTTTCACTTATTTCACTGTTTCTATAAAATTAACAAGTTTATAGAATTGGACTAGAATGTGCCTAGAGGGTCACAAAGTTTATTTATTTAATTATCTTTCTCTATGTCTCAGAAACTAAATATGTTTTGCTCTAGAGATAAGGAAAAGAAATCCTACCATCTGTGGAGTGACCATTAGACAATACTATTAGACAGAAATTGTTAACTTACCATTATACAGATAGATAAACATATTGCTAATCACATATTCGCATAATAGCTTAAGTTTAAATTTTTTGAGCATGAGAATATAAAAATCTAGAAGGATATAATTTGACCCTCCCAAGAATATCTTCATGTTAAAATGCCTTTTTGGTCTAGAATAGAGAACAATGGAGATAAAGGGCAAAGGAAGCCACATGTCTGGGGTTAGAGGAAAACGGAAAATGACTCAGTGAAAAACATTGAAGATGTGAAGTAAGTTACGTTTGTGAAGAGAAGCACTTAGGAATAGTAGATGATTCCTAAGAACCCAGAAAAGATAGTATTCAAGGAAAATATTAGTGATAAGAAAACCAAAAATAGCCAATTGAAAGATATAACTACCACAAGTATTCAGGAGCTTTCATGTGACTTTGGAAGTGGAAAATTAAATACAGGCACTCGATGAGGCTATGATAGCACATCCAGATACAAATTTTTCTCTCCTAATGACATGATGCTTTTCTGAATAGAATCATCACAGTTCCACCAATAATAAGAATAAAAATTAAAAAAATAGCATTGCACCAAATTAATACTTCTACATAGCAAAGAAAATAATTACCAGAATCAAAAGAAAGCCTACCTAATAGGAGAGAATTTCTTGCCAGTTATACATTGTATAAAGGACTTATTTCCAGAATATATCAAAAGCTAAAAAAATTAAACTCCAAAAGGATAAATAATTCAATCAATAAATGGACAAATGAATTGAACAGTTTTCAAATATGGACAAATGGCTAATAATACATAAAAATAATGCTTAACATCCTTAGCCATAAAGGAAATATAAATCAAGATATAATTAGGATTTTTATCTTATTTCATTCAGATGAGCAACAATTAAGAAAATAAGCAAGAAAATTGCTGGCTAGACTTCTAATGTCATCTGGTTTGGTTTTGTATAATGGAGATTGTAAATAGAGGACTAGCTAGACATGATGGGGGATCTCAGAAAGAACCACAGTGGCTGTGGTATTGTAGGTAAAGATCATATAGGAAGTAGGAGAACTATTTACTGCATTTCTTCCCCTGTCTATATAGGTAATCAGCTGCTGCAGTGTTTAGATGAAATTTTCTTAATCTTTAGGAATATTTCCCTTAAAGAAAATCATATTGCTTTTACCCTTATCTTTTGAACAGCTTACATTCTCTTGAAATTTTAATGAAGCAATTATTAAAAGCCATTGCAACCTTGGGGCATAGATGCAGAATTTTTTTTTCAGTCTTATTAATAATAAAAAGTTGAGTTCTCTTTTTACCTTGGCTAATTTAATATCAGAGCTATAGGGTATTGTCCAATCATAAAAGGCAGTTATTTCACCTTTATGAAGTAACATGATCTCAATGGTGGTAGCTGAAACTGAGCAACAGGCTTTGTCACATAGAGGAAATAATTCCTGTTATAATTTTGGTATAGTCAGCAGGAAGGAGCTTGCTCTTGTGTCCACTGCATTTACTTTTACTGTGTTGGACAATAGCATCAATCTGAGGATTCGTTTGTCAGTAGCAAGATATTTCTGAAGGGGCTGATGGAGTTCAAGTCACAAGAGTATCTGCTTAGTGAGTCCAAGGCCTTCAGTTCAAACCCCCAAAATGAATAGAAAAAAATATTAATTAAGAAATTAATTTTATGCTTCCTGCCTGTACATGTCATGTTTCAGACAAAGTATTTGGTTAGATGTAGTAAAGAATGAACACAAAAATGTGATCCTGACTTTCTTGTGTGTGTGTGTGTGTGTGTGTGTGTGTGTGTGAGAGAGAGAGAGAGAGAGCGAGAGAGAGAGAGAGAGAGAGAGAGAACTACACAAGTCTACTGAGAGCATCATTCCAAATAAAAAAAATGAGAAAATCCATTAGTACTATTTTCAGGTCAGCATTGGATGAGGATTGCCACTAAGCTTTACAGAGGTAGCAAGTCTGATGCAATCAATCCAGATAAAACAGAAAATAAATATTTTTGGTAGCACAGACGGTACAGCATTAAGTCACAAATCTGGACTGACTTCCTGTGCTTTCAGACAAGTTTATAGCCATGTTGGATAGAAGAAGGTCTACCACTAAGGGCAGAAACTGACAGCTTGGTCAGTTATACTGGAATCAAGTTCTTAGAAGCCATAATATACTTAATTTTGTGACCCAATGGTACCTATAAAGTTTAATAAGATCTGAAGCTCAGTAAAAAAAAAAATTTAATAGCTCTGTTTATCCAACAGAAAAATTCAAGCCACAAATGTCTTAGAGGATTTTTCTACTCTAATTATTTATCTAGTTTTGCAGCAAAGGGGTTGTAGGAAAAAAGTAAAACACTATAATATGTCTAGAATATAAACCTTTACCAACCCCCAGTTCCACTCTATAGGAAATTCAGATTGGCCTACCAATTGGAAATTGTGCAAGCACAGACAACTTGGGAAGGGCAATCCCCCAGGAAATGGAAAGCAAATACACCAAGACCTTAGGAAACAGTACAGACATGTCTAAACTGAGCAACCACAGGAAGGAATCGGATCATGTTAACAAATCCACTGAGTGCTTAATTTCACTTCTTCTTTTAACATACATTGCTTCCTTTATTTTCCCTCATCCTTTTTAAATGTAAGGTATTGTTTTGGTCATATGATTGGAGAAAATGCCTATGTATCTTCCATTGCAATGAGAAGTAGTAACATTTCTAAATGATTTCATTGTAATTTCATAATAATGGATTAAGTTTGAACAAGGATGCATTTCAAGCTAATTTATCTCAGGCAGTAAGGACAGGAGAGTGAGTACCTTTCAGTTCACAATTTCATGAACTTGTAATCTTTACAATACTTGTATAAGATAGGTATATTATCCTCTACTTCTAGGTAAAAGAATACGTTATTTAACCTTAAAAAGAATGAGTCAGCAGGCATTGGTGGCTCCTGGCTGTAATCCTAGCTACTCAGGAGGCTGAGATCTGAGGATCATGGTTCAAAGCCACCCCGGCCTTGAGATTCTTATCTCCAATAAACCTTTAAACAACTGGAAGTGGCTCTGCGGCTCAAGCAGTAGAGCGCTGGCCTTGAGCTGAAGAGCTGAGGGACAGCGCCCAGGCCAGAGTTCAAGGGCCATGATCAACAAAAAAAAGAATGATATAATATAATATTAAGTGAAGTAAGTCAGGCCCAAAGAAACATAGGTTCCATGGTTTCCCTTATTTTCAATAGCTAGTATATGTCTGGGATAATCAGAAAAGGTCAAAAGCCATGTACATATGGCCAGATAAGATGATGTTAAGCGAAATGAACCCCAAGATAGGGGCACAGTGTTTTTGTTTGTTTATTTGTTTTGTTTTTTGTTTTTGTTTTTGTTTTGCTATTGTTTCTAACGTATTTATAAGGTGCCTCTGTTTTCACTGTAATTTGATGTTGGTATAATTTGGGGAAGGGAAGGGGAAAAAGTGTTTAAATAGGGATACAGGTTGACCCATTGCAACAATGAGATGTATAAGACACTATGTCGAAAAACAAATTTTACAATTTAGGCGGGGGGGGGGGGGTAGTTGTGCAGATGGGAGGGAAGGGATGGGAGGGGAAAAACAAAGGAGGAAGCAACAAAATGTACTCTTTACCTTGCTCATGTAACTGTAACCCCTCTGTACAGTATTTTCACAATAAAAAACTTATAAAAAAAAAAAGAATGAGTCAGAACAAGAATAATGTCAGAACATAAACTTAAACACAAGTCCACATAAGGCTAAGATCCCTTTTCTTTCCACCATACTATGCATCTTTCTCCTGGTTTCAGACCCTTTTGTGAAAAAAATATTTTACTCTAGGCATGGTGGTACATACCTATAATCGCAGTACCTCACTCAGGAAGCAGAGACTTGAGGATCACAAGTTCAAGGCCAGCTTGGGCTACATAGAGACCTTGTCTCAAAAAAATAAAATAAAAACACCTTTATATTTTGGTATTTTTTCCTCTACCATCAATTGCGTATATTCACTAAAACTGAGAAAGCTCAACACCTTTCAAAAATTTAAGTCTTCTTTTTCAGACAGTCAGTAGGTAGAGTGGTACAGGGAGAGCATGTAAGCCAGGGCCTGAAGATTAGTGGGAGCTCTGGAAAGAAATCAGACCTAAAATGAAGATTCATGAGTGGTTTGGATTTGGTTAAGCAAATAAGTCAAATATGAGTAAAAGGAAAAAAAGTAATAAACCCAAATCCTTTCTAGAAGCAATGAAAAAAAAAACCAAGTTTGCAATTAGAGAGTGATACACAGAAATGGAATGTAAAATCTAAAGGGTTCTATGAATATTTTTCCCAATCCTAGAAAACTAACATCTTCTTACTCTATGTCCCCGTAACATTTTAGCCATAGGTCTGCTTCAGTCTTTAATGATATTTTGCTATAATTTTCTGTAGTATCTTATGGACTATGAAATCGACATCATGGGACTCACAGAAGGAAAATTATAAACAATAATGGATTGATTGGTTGATGGAACCTCGTCTTCTCATGAGGAGCTCTTACATCAAGGCTAGAGTCTTAACTCATCTTCCAGACTCCAACTCTGAGCCAGTGTCTCCACAGTATCAATAAACATTTATGGAATCATTTATTCTGTTTCCATACTCATCCCCCAAGGATTTCCCCATCCTTCCTTTCTCATTTTCTTCTACTTTCCCTCTTTGAAACATTTTTGTTCTAATCACTGGACAACTGTAATCCACACTAACAAACTAGTCCAATTGCTTCTTGTACCAGTAGTTCCTAGGCACAAGGGGGCTTTAAAAAAACAACAATAATGACTTGACAGAACCACATCAGATTGGGTTCCAAGGGCTGATCATAACATGCTCAGGGAATTTGAGAGCCAGTTAGTTGTTAAACCTCACTACTATCAACAGGTTAAATAAATTGGTTTATTTTTTTGTTTTTGAATCACATCATTCCCAACTCTTTTACTGTAGTTTGCATTTTTGATCTCTTTTTAATTACTTATACCATTTCCATTTTATAAGCTACTTTCCATTGTTTCCCAACTCCTGTCAGTGATACCACATAGATAGGCTGAAATTGACCATGGAGGAGTTACGACATGTATACTGGCAAATATTACAGACTAAATTTGGATTGTTCACTTTGTTGATTGTTTAAACCAGAGATGAGCAAACTTTGTAAGTAAAATGCCAAGTAGCAAAGAACCAGATTTTGTAGGGCATCTCTGTTGCAACTGATAAATTGTGTAGATATACATTGGGATCTAGAGACAACAGAGAGACACATAGGTACACCCATGTTGCAAATGAGGTGTGTTCTGTGTATTTAAGATGGGTTGAGGTCAAGGGATACATGTGGTTGTAATTTGGCATTCCCTGGTTTAGAATCTTTTATGGAATAAGCTATTTCTTTTATTTGAAGATTTGATGTGAGGAACAATTTTTTTACCTAATAGTTTAGAAGAGAGTGAGCAAAGGAGGAAAGCCAACTAACAAGCCTTCATGACAGTTTATCTCAAGACATAAAGGGTGGGTGGATGAATGAAAGGATGACTGATTGATTTTGATAGTTCGGGGTTTTAGTTCAGGGTCATGCTTGGTAGGCAGGTGCTCTAGAACTTGAGCCATGGTCCTAGCTCTGTTTTAGTTTTTGAGACAGGGCCTCACATTTTAGCTCAGGCTGTCCTTTATGATTTTCCAGCCTTTCAAGTGCTGCGATTATAGGCATGTGCCACCATGCGCAACATAAAGGATGGTTTTTAAAATAAACAATGTTGGGTGCCTGGAGTTCATGCTTGCAATCTTAGCTGCTCAGTGCTGAGATCTGAGGATCATAGTTCAAAGCTGCACTGGGCAGAAAAATCTTGAGAATCTGATCTCTGATTAACCAGCAAAGAGCAGGCAGTGGAGGTGTGGCTCAAGTAGTAGAGCACTAGCTTTGAGAGAAAAAAGCTGAAGGGCAGTGCCCAGGCCTTGAGGTCAAGCCACAGGATCAGCACAAAACAAGTAAAAATTAGAAATGTATCCATATGTGATTATTTTATAACAAGTATCAAGTTATTTCACAGATCCTTTAACAAACAGTATTTGATCCTTGAAAAAACAGCAATCATTGGCAAACATTGCATTCAAAATTCTTTAAGGCACTGAAATAACTGCGTACATACCTTATTACCAATCCATTGAAATATGGAAAGCATACTGGAATACATAAGATCTTAAACTTCAGCAGTGCATAGTAATTTAACCAGTAAATCCACATTTGTAAAATTAGGAGTGTGTTTCTAATTAGATCTAACCTAGTTATTGTCAAGAGACTGACTGATAACAGTTTTGAAGCAACTGCTTAGGTAAAACCATAGCCACATCTAAGGTGTTTGCCTTTTTCAAGTTTTCATCCCCTTGGTAATTTTTTTCCAAAGGCAGCTTACATTAACTATTCTATACTCATAATTAACAACTGTACAACTTAAAACTTTCAAATAAAAACCTTTATCAGATAATTATCCTCTTAGAAAGGCTTTGAGAATATTATTCACATTAATGAAAGTTTCCAGTTAAAAAAATGAAGGTTGTTGAGTTCTCTTTATAGGAAGCTTTCACTGGAGTGTGTTCTAAGTGTATACACAAGAAATGTACAACCACTGGGTGCTGATGGCTCAGGCCTGTAATCCTAGCTACTCAGGAGGCTGAGATCTGAGGATCACAGTTCAAAGCCAGTCTGGACAGGAAAATCCATGAGACTCTTATCTCCAATTAACCACCCAAAAACTGGAAGTGGTACTGTAGCTCAAGTGGTAGAGCATTTGCCTTGAGCTGAAGAATTGAGGGACAGTGCCCAGTCCGAGTTCAAGCTCCACAACTGACAAAAAGAAAAAAAGGGAGGCTGGGAAGGTGGCTCAGTGGTAGAGCGCTTGCCTTGCATGCCTGAGGCCTTGGGTTCGATTCCTCAGCACCACATAAGCAAAAAGAAAAAAGCTGGAAGTGACACTGTGGCTCAAGTGGTAGAGCGCTAGCCTTGAGCTGAAGAGCTGAGGGACAGCACCCAGGCCCAGAGTTCAGGCCCCACGACCGAACCCCACCCCCCCCAAAAAAAGAAAAAAGAAATATACAGGCCAGTTGCTGGTGGCTCATGCCTATACATTAATCCTAGCTCCTCAGAAGGCTGAGATTTGAAGATCACGGTTGGAAGCCAGCCTATGTAGGAAAACCCATGAGACTCTTATCTCCAATTAACCACTCAAAAACCAGAGTTGGTACTGGAGCTCAAAGTGTTAGAGTGCAAAAAGAGTTCAGGGACAGTGCCCAGGTTCTGAGTTCAAGCCCCATAACTGGAAAAAATGTACAGTGTATTCTGGTTAATTCATAATAAACTGGAAAATCCATAAAGGAAGCTTTTCTGAAGGTATATAAGAAAGTGTCTCATAAGAAAGTGTCCTTGTAGAAAATAAACATGAAGAATCATGTAGTTATGCAAATTAAAATGATTATGATCAGCCTTTACATTTCCTTATTGACTGAAAATATTAATAACTATCATCAGTTATTTTCTGTATCTGAAAGATGAATTAAAAAATTTTTGGCTGGGTGCTGGTGGCTCACGCCTGTAATCCTAGCTACTCAGGAAGCTTACACCTGAGGATAGGATTTCAAAGCCAGCCCAGGCAGGAAAGTCTGAAACTCTTATCTCCAGTTAACCACCAGAAAACTGGTGGTAGAGTACTAGCCTTGACCAAAAGAGTTCAGGGACAGTGCCAAGGCCCAGAGTTCAAGCCCCAAGACCGACAAAAAAAACCCCAAACAATGCCAGTATTGGGGATTTGAGAACTGGAGGCATGGCTCAGGTGGTAGTGTATCAGCCTTTGAGCAAAAGCATCAGACCCTGAATCAAATCCCAGAAACAAACAACTCAAGGCCTTCTTTACACTTAAGTTCATTGATTTAACTTACCTTTTTTTGTTCACAATGTCATTTGTTTTACTAGAGAGGGTTCTGACACAGCTTGTGTAAACATTACAGACAATAAATATCTTCTATTATATACCTACTTATTTCCTAGGGTAAAAGACCAAAGGACAAAGAAAGCTCTCCTTAGATCTCTCTTCTTCCCAATTAAAAGACCTTTGCAATGTGGAAAGCTGGGATCCAGGAAAAGAACCATCCTTATAGTGGACTGCAGACAGAAGGGATACGGCTGGACACCTAGCCATATGTGTACTTCCCTTTTGTTATTCCTGAAAAGCCCCATCCAAATGTTCCAGCCTTGGTGAGTCTGTGCTTTGGAGAAAAGGCACAGGTTTATGTGTCATAGTTGCTTTTGGTTGAAAGGGAAGTGTCTATCAACTATGGGGTGGAGGATGAGTATAAACTAAAGAGATATAGTTAGTTACCCTCCTTCAGTGGCTTAGTGCAGGCCTTCAGTACTTCTATCATAACCCTAAGACACTAATTAGATGATCTAGGACCCATCTCAGAATAAGAATTTTGGTGACAGATGTTAGGAATAGGCATTTAAGTAGATTCCTTACATTTGTGAACCACGCACTGCTTTATATGGTTGGGTCCTAGAGGATTCCTGACCCATCCAAGGCATCTATGATGTCAAAGCTTTTTTAAAAAATCATAAATATTATGTACTTTTTCCCCCATTTTCTCATAAATGTATAGTGGTGTCTTCCATTGCACTAGTGAGCTTAGAAACAGATATGAGATTCCACGTACCTTCATTGGGTCAGACCAGTAATGATATTTGCAAAAAGAAATAGTAATATCACTTTTTTTTGCTTTGGAAGCTATATTATTATCATTTTTAAGAGATAGGGTCTTATTATGTCTGCTAGGCCTACTTTACCAAGCCTAGTTTGGAAAGCATTTTAAAGTATTTTAAGTATTGTAATTTTAATATAATATTGGTATACATAGTTCACAAAAACAAAATTTTATGAGAACAAAAGCTTCTATCCAGCAGTTGAGGAACAGAACTGCTACTGTGAGCCACTAAATGCTTGGCATATGTATTGTACACTTCACTTTTAATTTGATTCAACAGGCCATTTGCAAAACAGTTTGTTTTCGGGGCTGGGAAGGTGGCTCAGTGGTAGAGTGCTTGCCTTGCATGCATGAGGCTCTGGGTTCGATTCCCCAGCACCACATAAGCAAAAAGTAAAAAGCTGGAAGTGGAGCTATGGCTCAAGTGGTAGAGCGCTAGCCTTGAGCTGAAGAGCTGAGGAACAGCGCCCAGGCCCAGAGTTCAGGCTCCACGACTGGAACCCTCCCCCCCAAAAAAACAGTTTGTTTTCAAGCCAGGGGATTTAATGTAACTAAAATACTTAAGTCTAACTAGGTTAAAAGTCTAAGATACAAAGGATGCTTTCCTTCATGGTGTCATACAGTAATAATCCTTTCAGGTAAACACAGGTTGACTCTCATATAGGCAGTAGAAAATTTATACTGCATATGATACACTTAAAATATTCATAAATAAGTAATGAGACCACTGAGGTATTAGTCTCTAAGTAAATAAAGTGAATACATAAAAGATCCAAAGACTACCTAAATATAAATCTCTAATTTTTTGGAGAAAAATATAAAGGGAAGTGGGGATGTTTTTTAAATTACATATTTAGAAGGTATACAACATGAACAGGTAGATCAATATCAATATTATACTAAAATATACAATTTTATTCCTAAATGAAAATAAATCTTGGATACTGTTGTCAAATTAAAACGATTTTGTCTTGCTAGCACAGAGTGAAAACTGAGACTGATTTAAGGTTTAGGTACAGCTCTTGTGAAAACAGACCCTCCTAGCCTTTTGATTATATCCAAGATATAAAATAATTACACTGATACTTTTAACCTGCTGTATAATATTTTAGTGTAGTGCTATTTAATAATTCTGAGACTGCTAACATTTATATGAATACCTTCTGTTTGAATCTGATGTTTGAATGACTACTGCTGTGAATATTTTTGATAATTGAATAATCTTAAGATTCTATATGATATAGCTATGTAATAAATCATATGGTGATTAACTGATATTTGAAAATAATTGTACTTTTATTTGAGCAACCATCCTTGGGGAAAAAAATGTGTGTGGAATATAATTTCCTGTTTTATATTTCCTAACTTGTGATTATTTAAATTTTTTCTTATCAAAAGAGTTAAAGCCAGGCACCGGTGGCTCATGCCCATAATCTTAGCTACTCAGGAGGCTGAGATCTGAGGCTTAAGGTTCAAAGCTAGTCCAGGCAGGAAAGTCCGTGAGACTCTTATCTCCAACAAACCACTAGAAAACTGGAAGTGCCATGGTGGCTCAAGCAGTAGAGCACTGGCCTTGAGCTGAAGAGGTCAACCCCCTATGACAAAGAGAGAGAGGGAGGGAGGGAGGAAGAGAAAGACGGGAGGGGGGGGGAGAAGTAGCACTCAAACCAAAAGTCCAATGAATCTAACTTCTCCTTTCCCCACATGCCCACTTTCTACCATCATTTCTCTGCAAAAGTTCTACTCAGTCTCTCAAAAATCAATACTATGAAAGTTTTCTGAAAGGCTCCGCAGTTTTTGTAAGTCTCTGAATGATTACAGTATTCTGCAAAGCTGCTTCTTCTAGTGTGAGTGTCTCATCTAGCAATCTGAGGAAAGGAAGAGCTGTTGCCAGGGAAAACCGAGGTCCTTGGTATTTTTCAATGAAGTCTTTGATGTGGCTTACCCTATGAGAAATATTAAATTTCTGGACAATTCTTTTTCCATTGGCTAACCAAATCTGCATACTGGTAATGGCTTCCAAGTTGTTCAGTGAAACAACACATAAAGTGTTTTTACTTTCAACTTCAATAACCTTTGTTTTTGAAACAATTTTTGGTGTAGAACTTTCTAGTCTATGACCCTGACCTGAGAAGGGCTGGAACACAGGCTTTGTAGACATACATACCTCGTGTTTTGTTTTGTTTTTGTCTTCAACTTTAACATCCACCTCCTCTTTATCAAAATTTTCCTGTAATTCTGAAGGTAATTCCTCCTTCTTGATGGAGTTCAGAAACTTGACTTGTTCCATCAGAGTAAATTCTAACGTCATCGTTGACCGTGAATCCATTTTCCCACAGTTTTATTTTTATATCTACCTGTTTCTTCTGTTCAGTGGGAGACCAAGCATTTCGCACCAATCTTCTGAGCTTCTTAAAAAAGGCTATCCACAAAGTGTTCACAATTCATTTGCTGGTTATCACTAAGAGGCTGATTGTCGGATCCTGTATCACAAACCCATTCTTCTTTTATACGTTCAAGATTATCTACTTCTTTCATTTTTGTGTTTCCCCAGGAGCAGCCTGGCCACCCTGGTCCCATCGCCCGCGCCCTCCCTCTCCCCAACCTCTGACACGCAGACTCTCAGGTTCTGGTCCCAGGATCTCCTCTGGGCGCCCTCATCTCCCGGTTTAGATTTAAGAAAGCAATAACTCTTAACTTCAAAAGTGGCCCCAAACTGTGATCTTGTTAAGAGTACCAAAAAGTGGAAGCAATATCCTGTTAGTGTAAAACCATTTTTCACTTTAGCAATAAAGTCCATAAATAAAATATGACTAGTGGATGAGTGAGATTCCAGCATAGGTTATTTTTTTTTGTTTTTGTTTCACTTCCATTCTATTCTTCCATCTTCATGAAAATATCAATAATCGTTCATATAAGCAGATATTTGAGAATCATTTGTTCATATGGAATCTACACTAAAGGTATTATATATTTTGTTGGTGAAAACGCAGGCAGCATAGAATGTAATTTGCGTTTAACGTCTGTGTTGTATATAATCTAAATACACAAAGGGAACTTCCTTTGCACATTATGAAAATGTGTAAATTATGAAGCATCCATTTGGTGGAAGTTATTGTGCATTTAATCATGATTTTTTAAAGTTTTTAATGTCATTAGAATGTTCCCACAGCCAGGCACCAGTGGCTCACACCTATAATCTTAGCTATTCAGGAGGCTGAGATCTGAGGATCACCGTTCAAAGCCAGCCAGAGACTCTGATCTCCAATAAACCACTAGAAAACCGGAAGTGGAGTGGTGACTCAAGCAGAAGAGAGCTCGCCTTGAGCTGAAGAGCATAGGGACAGTGCCCAAGCCCAGAGTTCAAGTCCCACTACTGACAAAAATAAAATGTTCCCACAATGTAAGACTTGGGAAGACTCTGGGTAATATATAGATATAGATATAGATATACTATATTCCAATTATGCTAAAGAAATTTTGACTGTATATAACTATGATCCTTAAAATGTCTGGAATTACATATACTGAAAATAAATGTTGATTTTCTTTTAGTGTAGAAATTATAAAATATTTTAAATTTCTTTTTCATAATTTCTCTATATATACATACATATATATAGTTAACTTGCTTATGATGTGACTGTCCCCCGAAAGTTTTTGTGTTGGAAACATAATCCCCCAAATCATATGTTAGTATATTTGGAGGTGAGACCGTTGGAATGTAATTAGCATTAGATGAGGCCATGATGTTTAGGCTCTAATGATAGCATTAGCAACTTCGTAAAAAGAGGAGAGGGCTCCGCTAACACACTTGCTCAGTCTCCCCACATGATACACTCCACCATGTTATGATGTAAGAAAGCCCTCTCCAGTAGCAGACAGCTGTTTTCATTATCCTGTTTAATTTCTAAGGTTTCAGAATTTTCAAAGCTTTCTTCTCTTTATAGCAGGCCAATAACTTTAGAGACATCGAATGTGTATGCTGAGATGCTCTTTCTAAAAGCTGTATACTGATCAGCTGCAAGGATGATCAGCCCAGGAAGAACAGCATAATTGTTGATTCTTGGAGCAAATACCTTGAACTGGAAAGTCTCCAAAACCAGACCAAAGAATGGAGAATTCATGTAGGTTACCTTCAGGCAAAGTTTAAATATTAATATAAAGCAGATGTTAATAGTATTTCCATAGGTGATAACAATCTTCTCTACTTTGTTGTTTTCACAAAAAATTGCCTTAAAAATTTTTGATATTTCCCCATAAGCAAAGGGAAATGTCCAAGTGTTGAAATTATGTAATAGCAGTAAATGGATGAGAGCTATAGATTGATAGATTACCTATTTTAGTATCTCTACATTAATCTATATTACCAATAGTTAAGAAGAATAAGGCTCTTGTATATGCACTGATCTAGAAGATCTCAGAATATTTCTAGGGGATTAATATATGGAAAAAAGACAAACTGCAATAAAATATATACAAAATGATTTTATTTTCAATCCATGAACTACACTCCATATTTCTATATGAAAATAGGTAACTGGATCTTATAAAATGATTGGCATTTGTCTATTTGTGACAAATATAAGCAGTGACTTTAGGTATTCCAACCTAACGATTACAGAGGGAAAGATGTAGAAGGATATGTATCAATTATTATTCAAATATTATCTCTGTGAATGAGTCTCAAAGTAAAGCTTTGACTGAATGAATTGTCTGAAATTTTATGTGCAGTATATATTTATTACAAACTTACATAAAGTGAACTTTACATTTAAAGATGAAGGAAGAGAGGAAGGGAGGGAAAAAAGGAAGGAAGAAAGGGAAGGAGAGAGGGAAGAAAGGAGGAAAGGAAGCAGGGAGAGAGGGAAGAAAAGGAGGAAGGTCTTTTGTGTACTGGAGTTCCAGAAACATTGAGCAGTGATGAAAAGAATGAAAAGGGAATTTTGAAGACAGGGGTACTGAAGTAAACAGAGATAACACAAAACAATTACTGTGATTGTATAAGGACCTTTTGTTTTCCAGCCCTGAAGACAGGTTAGATATCTTCTTGCAAGATTAAGTACAAATTTAAGTTGTATCTGATAAATTTTTAAAAGCCCAAAAGAAAGATCCAGAGCATCTGATATTATTGGCAGAGGAATAAAACTGGCTTGAGACCAGTGCTATGGATAAGTTTCCAACAAAATTTCCTATGAGTCACATATAAAGTACTAATTGTGAACTGTGGGCCGTAGGAAAATATTATGGCATCTTTCTATGTATTTCATAAAGGATTAATTATGATGGCAGAGCAGACAACTTAATCAAACACACGTTTTGTATAAATTATCAATGTGGTAAGTCAAGGAGGCATGATCATGATTGCAAACATCCTGGTGTCAGTAATACGTTACCAATTAGACACCACACCCATAGTCTCCCAGACATGACCTGAAAAATATTATGGGCTATGTATTTGTGCAAACATTGTACTGTATCATGGGGTTCTAGATCTGTGGATTCAATCAATCTTCAAATTAAAAAATGGGGGGAGGGAATAATTGGAGAGTTCTAAAGAGCAGAACTTGAATTTGCTATGTGCTGTGTGCTTTCCTGTTTCTGCACAAAAGAAATGATGTGAAGGCATTTTATTTGACATGAAAAGTAGTGAGGAGATCATTGAAAAAGTACAGGAGAATTGCAAAGGTTGTATGCCAGTGCTATGTTGTTTTATATAAATGGCTTGAAAATCCACAGACTTTGGAATCTGTGGACATACTAAGTTGTAGCTGTTTATGTGACTGGCTCAATAATTTCCTTTTTGAGGGATTACTTTTTAAGTTTAGTGGCTTGCTTTATAGTGAACTAAGTCAACTCCACATATTTTATCTCATTTACTTCATCCAGTAACTATATATAGCCAGTAACTGTGGTTTTCTAGGAAGATGAAAGCCAGAGATATGAAGTATACCACTCTATGTTACAGAACAATAATCAGTACAGTAGGGATGAATGGGATGTCCAAGTCTTATTTTATAAGGCAGTCATATTCATCATCAGGTCCCTAGAACCTAGAGGTAAATGAGCTATTGTGCCCAGGAATCCATTTCCAGGCCACTGCTTTGTCTTTCTGTATCTGTAGTAGGAAAATTAAAGACCTTTCCAATCCAAAACTAAAAATGTAATAAATGTGTATATTTCTAGTACTTAAGTCTGTATTAAGAAAAGCTATTACATAGAATTTTCTTTGTAAAATTATGAAGGAAAATAATGAACTATTTATGAATATGTGGGTCTCAAGTGTACCTTGCTATTGACCTTGAAGTAGCATGTGTTTGGAGAGAGCACTAGCTTAGACCAGAGATACAACATGGCTCACCTGTGCATTTCAGGAAAGGTAGAAATAGAGGAAGTTGTGGGCAGATGATGCATCACTCCAAAGTCACTGTTGTTAAATTTAATTCTGTTGGAAAATTGGATTAACTAAGTAATACCTACCTTCAAAGCTAATGAGAAGAAAGAAGATAAAGAATTTTTCCCAGGTGAGTCAGAGTTCCCTTCTCTTTAAGGCCAATTGATTTAACTTACACTTGGTATTGTACCAGAATGCACTAGACAGAGCACTCTAAGATTAGAATTCTTCCTCTAATTTTATCTCTAGCCTAGTGACTTTCCTCCTTGAATCTCACTTCTTCAAATATAAAATGGGGGATCTGGGCTGGATCAAATGCTTTAATTTCAGTTCTATTTAAAGATACCGCTTTTCATGATGATGAAACCTACATAGCACAAATTTTCTCACTTAAATTTGATGTGTACAGTACAATGTTGTTGATTACATGCACATTATTATTATTTTTATTACTTTATTATTTATATTACTTTATTAACAGAAACTCAATTTCTCCCTTTTTTTTCCTAGTCTGTGACAAGTACCATTCTACTTTGTTTCTGTAAGTTTTTTTATTATTATTTTTAAGTAACTGTACAAAATGGTTTCAGTTTAACTTGATTAGTTTAGATAGCTCATATAAGTGTAAATCATACAGTGTTTGACTCATTAAAAATTACAGTTAGCATAATCTCCTCAAGCTTAATCATTTTGTAATGTGTAACAGCATTCTCTTATTTTTAAGGCTACTACTACTCCATTGTCTGTGTGATATTTTTAATTTTTATCTATTATTTTGATTCTCTTTAGTTGTAGAGAAGAGTTGACATTTAATCAATTATGAATACAATTGATTCACACATATATATTCACATATATTCACATATATATATATATATATATATATATCCACATTGTGGATATTGTGGATATTGTGACTAACACTGCAATGAAAATGGGTATGCAACTATTGCTTCAAGATTTTGTTTCACTTCATTTAAGTATACACACAAATATGATGTTGTCATATAATTTCATTAATTTTTTGCAGAACTACCATTTTTATATAGAGGCTGCTTCACTTTCCAATTCCACTGACAGCACACATAAGTTCCCATTTTTCCACATCCACTCCATTTTTTCCACATCCTCTCCATTGGATGTTTTCTACTTTATGCTAGTAGATATTCTGATGTATTGACTTTTTTGTTATTGAGTTTTAAAACACTTTTTAATAAAATAATGACTTATGGAGTACTTTTTATTTTTTTCCAAAATGATTTGAATATCATTCAGCATACCAAAAATGATCATTTATTCTTCCATATAAATGTTAGTTTATATAAATACTTGCACATCAGTCAAGCCTCTTATAAATCTATATACTGATAGTTTCCCTAAATACATATATTTATATGCACAAAATAATTATCCACTTTCAGATTGCACAAATATACCTTCTATTATATATAGTCTCGCAAAGGGTGTAAGTGTGTCTAAAATCTTATACTTTTAATCTAAAAAGAACACATACATTCATATCTTATGACTTCACATTTACATATATATTAGTACAGAAGCAAGTTAGGGGTTAATATGTTGTTTCTGTACCTACTCTCAGAGGAACCCCATGTATGTTGGACAATGGGAATTGTCGTGTGGAGAAATCTAGTGCATTGGGAATGGACGATGCAAACACAGTCCTTTAAATAGGCCCTGATCTGAGCCTTTTGCTGAAGGCTGACCTTGAACTGCTTATGATCATGCTCATCTGGGTCAGTAAAAAAGACAATTCCAAGGTGAAACCCCTCATGTCTCAGGCATCTCTATCTTTCCCATAGAGCAGTGGGACTCATGGAATCTCCAAGAAGCAAGAAGATGCTCCACACCAAAAGGCCTAACTCTGGGAGCTCCAGGTCCAAACGCCCATCAACACTGAACTACAATCTTCAAAAGAAGACAAACAATCTGACTCCCACTGTGTCCTCCGTAGAGAGCTACCAAAGTAGGCAGTCTTTCTTTATATATAAAATTTCCATGAAGGAGATGGCACTTAAACTCCAACTTCTCTACATTTTAGTTTTAGATAACCCAGAAAAAATATGTGTTCTAAATTTCTAATAGTACACTATTTAGCAAGATCTCAGTTTTATTTTAACCTACAATCACTTGAATGCCTTCAGCAACACAGTGGACTGATTAACAATTATTTTCACAAGCTGCACAGAGTGAAAGATTTTTGGCCCAACCAGGAATGCCATGACTGCACTTTAACAACTTTTACAGAAGAAATCTGGGTATTTCTCTATTTCCTGAAGCAAATGTGGAATAGTGCCTCTATGAGTTAGGTTTTACTTTGAGAAACACAAAACTTTAGTCAAACCCAGGTGCTGCTGGCTCACATCTATAATTCTAGCTAGCCAATCAAGAGGCTGAGTTTAGAGACTTGTTGATTTGCAGCCATCCTGGACAGAAAAGTCCTTGAGACACCATATCCAAAGCTAAGGTAAAGGTGTGGCTCAAGGAGTTGAGCACTGGCTATGGAAGAGCAAGCTGAGTGTGGCTATGAGACATTAAGTTCAAGCCTCAAATCAGAAAGAAGTTTAGGCAGGGGTACAAAATTGAATCACTCTAGTTCCAATATTTGAAATGTATATAACTGCATTTACAGCTTAGAGGCTGCACAATGCCCTAATGAGTTCTAACCTATGAAAAAAGAGACAATGTATGTTTAATAAGTTAGAGCAGAAAGTATGTTAGGCAAAAAGGAAAATGAGATTTTTCTTTTTCTCATTCCTATTTATCCTTAAAAGTCAATGGGAACCTTACAAACAATGTTTCGGAATTGAAAAGGCCCCACACTTTACAAAAAGTACCAAGGAATGGTCAAATCCCTCCATATGACACATGACATGAAGCTCAAAATCTATTAAAGTTCAAAAGTTACTGAATGAAAAGACCATGAAGGGAGTGGATTTCCAGGATGGTCAGGGAAATGTTCGGAAAGGAAGGCCAAGGATTTGATCATGACGCCAATCTAACTCCTGCTGCAGACTGAGATCTAAGCTCCCTATGCTCCTTCACTGCCCACTAAAGAAAAAAATCGGAGAGAAGGACAACCAGTAAAATGACTGAGGATGGTAGAGCAGTTTCCCACGAGGAGTCCTTGAAAACTTACCAGAAGAACATATTCCATGAAAAAGAGAGGACATGGGTTTTGGAAGGGACTGCAGGACGTCAGTAGCTGGGAAGGAAGTCACCACCCACAAAAAGTGTGAAAGAAGAGGCAAGTATACTCATTAAGGATCACAGGAAGAAGCTCATCTATTTGTCACATTTCTCCCTACCTTATCCTGTCATGCAACAAGAAATCCTTGCTGAAACTTCCAAAGGAAAAAAGTTCCTAGCCCATTACTTAAAAAGCAATTATACTTGCAGCTAGTATGTTCCCACCTGATTTTACTGTCCTAAACATGTAAAAAATCATCATTTTATGTTATAAAACATTAATATCTGGTTATCAATTGAATTGTTACAGTATAGCTTTAAATCCAATAGTCCCATTATGCAACAAGACAATCCAAAAACTAACAGTGGCTGATTTGATTACCATCTGCAGACAGTAAGTAACTTTGGAATACACCCCATCCTTGATGTTCACTTCAAGGAACATCTCTGCACATCCCGAGTTCTTCATCTTGCTTGGAATCCCAGGACTGGAGAATTCCCAAGTTTGGATTGCCTTTCCATTCTGTGTCATGTATATTGTGGCTGTAATGGGAAACATCATCATCTTGCACATCATCCAAATCGACTGCACCCTGCACGAGCCCATGTACCTTTTTCTGGCCATGCTGGCTGTCACTGACCTGGTCCTGCCCTCCTCCACACAGCCAAAACTGTTGGCCATACTCTGGTTTCATGCTCGTGAGATTGAATATCATGCCTGCCTCATCCAGGTGTTCTTCATCCATGCTGTTTCTTCTGTGGAGTCTGGGGTACTCATGGCTATGGCCTTGGACCGCTATGTGGCCATCTGCTTCCCACTCCAGCACTCGAGCATCCTGACCACCTCTGCAGTGATGAAGATGGGGGCGGTGGTGATGATGGGAGGGCTGCTGTGAGTGAGCCCTTTCTGCTTCATGATCTCCAGGATGCCCTTCTGCCCCAACAGGGTCATTCCCCAGTCCTACTGTGAGCACACGGCTGTGCTCAAGTTGCTGTGTGCTGACACCACAGTCAACTGTGGTTATGGGCTCTTTGTGGCTTTCTCTCAAAGTGGCTTTGATCTAATGGTCATTAGTATATCATCCATGATGATTTTGAGAGCTGTGTTTCATCTACCCTCAGGGGAAGCCTGCTTCAGAGCTTTTGGTACTTGTGCTTCACATATCTGTGTTATCTTAGGGTTTTTTTAAATGTTTTTTATTGTGAAAATACTGTACAGAGGAGAGGTTACAGTTACATGAGCAAGGTAATGAGTACATTTCTTATCAAGCATTGTTGTCTCCTCCTTTGTTTTTCCTCTACTATCCCACCGTCCCTTCCCTTACAACTACACTCCCCTCCCCCTCCGCCTCCCGCCTAAATTGCAACGTTCGTTTTTCAACATAGTGTCTTGTACATCTTTTGTCGGTTGTGGGGCTTGAATTCGGGAATGGGGGGTTATCCCTGAGCTCTTTTGCTCAAGGATAGAGCTCTACCACTTTGAGCCACAGTACTTCTTCTGGTTTTCTGGTGGTTAATTGGAGATAAGTGTCTCACAAATTTTTCTGCCCTGGCTGGCTTTGAACTGCGATCCTCATATCTCAGCCTCCTGAGCAGCTAGGATTACAGGCATGGGCCTGGCAATAAAATACTTTCTGAATGAAAAATTAAGGCCTATCTCTTATAATTTTAGATTTTTGTTGTAGATTTTGTAATTGGAGCTGGATCAGAATCTGATATATGGCGAAGTATTTAATAAGTATTAGTGTCAGAATTTTTTCATTTTGCAATATGCAACAAAACTACTTTTCCTTTGCTTCTCTCTTCTCTCCTATCTTCTCTCTCTCTCTCTAAAAGCTCCTCCCAGTCTCTTTATAGATACGTATATCCTTGTAATTGTGTCATTATTAAGAAAATCAATTGATTTTCAAGTGCTTTGAAGATTTCACACTTACGTACATCTGCTCTTGTAAAATTATTGGTTGAGTAAGATTACTGTGTAATGCCACCTCCCAGGACTCAAAGAAATGCCAGCAGAGGCTCAGACACATCTGTTTCTCTTATCATGACATATGCCAGATTCTGCAATACAAATTGAACTGTGGGTATGTTTACCAATAATAATACATTCTCAACAGTATTATATATTTTACTCACATATGTGAAATGTATAATAAATTGTGCAATCGCTTGTGTCATATAAAATAATCCTTCTTTCTCCCCGAACCTAGTTAACAAATCTTTCAACCCTATCTCTCAGCCAGATGAGAGTTTCTGAGACTCATTAACACCCCCTACACAGATACCCAGTGATCTCTCTTCGAGCCCCCACATACTTACTTTATATACCAGAAGCTTGCTTCCTTTCCTTGAATAAATTCCTATCATCCTTTGGTTTCTTTTTTTTTTGGAGGGGGAGGCGGAGGTCCAGTCATGGACCTGAACTCTGGGCCTGGGCGCTGTCCCTCAGCTCTTCAGCTCAAACTAGCACTCTACCACTTGAGCCACAGTGCCACTTCCAGCTTTTTTCTTTTTGCTTATGTGGTTCTGAAGAATCGAACCCAGGGCCTTGAGCATGCAAGGCAAGCGCTCTACCACTGAGCCACCTTCCCAGCCCCATCCTTTGGTTTCTTAAGCCCACTTTTCCATGAATTTTTTCCAGGCCTACTAGTCTTTCATTTTTCTTTGTGTGTGTGTGTGTGTGTGTGTGTGTGTGTGTGTGTAAGTGGCAGAGATAGCAAGATTTTGCTATATATTTCAGGAGATATGCTGTAATTTAAAGAGAAAAATAAAAGAACAGGAAGGAGACAACCCTTTTGTTGTGTATGGATAAAAAGTTTTTAAAACATGGTTGGAAGCTCTATGGAATGATTTCCTAAAAAAAGAAAAAGAAAAAAATGAGTGATACAATTTCAGAATTAGGACATCATTTCAAGAGCCAAGTCCTTGGAGGAAAGGGACAGGATGGGGGAGACAGATGGAGAGGTTAGCTTTCCATAGAGATGTGATTGCTCATCCTTAGAAGGAAAAGCAAGTCTAGGCCGAGGAGGGCAGTTAGGGAAATTTTATTCACGTGGTTTCCTTTTTCTCAGGAAATAAAAGATTGGTAGAGAAAGTATTGGACCTTGAGGAATGAGGAGAATAATCTCAAACACTCAAAGAATGGTTGTAATGTTATTGATCAGTATTCAGCATTCTTATAGAGGTTAGTGGTATATTATTTCTATGAAAAACCATTAGTCAGTGATATACTAACATTTTTTTTGGAACTAAGTATGTGAAATCACTTAGGGAGATTTTTTCAAATTAATAAACTAATTCATTTTTAAAGTCAAAATTTTCTCAAATAATCTGCTTCTACTTTGGTTGCCAATGTAGAAACAGATCATTCTCTAAAATGGTGTCATAGCCGATTAGAAATCATGTCTCATTTTGTAGAAAGTATTGAGATTTAGCACAGTAGAAAAGACATTATCAGCTCATGATTTATTTGGTGACCTTTCTCTTCTGCCTGTTTTCATATTGATCTTGTAGCCACTTCCCCATCTTCTGATTCTCCCTGTGTCCCTATGAGAATGAGTCTTATTTGATAACCAGACTTAATATTGATTCTATGTCCTGTGAAATTAAGCTTAATTTAGAAAAAGTCTGTGATTTTTTTTACTGGATAGTCTTACTTAATATTATTACACTCTAATGCTAATATTTAAATTTCTATCTCTGTTTGCTGCAATGAATAAATAGATTGAGTTTATTTTGTTAAGTCTGATCCTTACTTGGAAATTCCCTCTTCTTTCCCATTTCTCTAGTTAAAAATAAAATAAAGCTTAAAAGACTATTGTATATTTTCTTGAAGCAAATAGGTCAAAATTATAATCCTATTTAAATTAACCATGATGATAATAAAGACAGATATTATGATAGTAAGATACCTATATTGAAAGAAATCTCATTTCTTACAAAAGAGAAGCTTAAATAATGATAGAATCAATCTATCTGATTGGGTAATTTTTAAGGTTTGTGATTCTAAGGATTAATCTAACAGATAGTAGGACTTTATATATTTCTAATCTTGGAATAAATCTTGTTAGTATTTAATTTAATCAAAATGTTTAAGAAAGGAAGCTTGAAAGTATATTTATTCACTTTAGGAAGAAGTACTGGTATTATAATTAGCATTTTATTGATTTTTGTCCTAACTAAAATAAAGCATTGCCATTGATATGATGAAATTTATACTTGTCTTTTCATTATTCCCATCTTTTATCAGTTCCATCAAACGTTTAAATTTTGTGATATGCGTAAGGAAATAAGTGTATTTTGGGGGAAATTTGGAGGAAAGAGAGAGAACAGGAAGACTGAAACTTGAATCTGTAAAGCAACAAAACTGAAAATGTAAGGCATGTGGTGTTCATTACTTAGACACACACACACACACACACAAGGAAATCAGCTAGACTAAAAGTTTCTCAACAAGTGTGACATTTTTCTGATTTTAGTAGTAATAAGATTACATATAGATTTAAAATCATGTGGCTTTAAGGAAAACAAATGATTAAGTCAGTGAGCCCTGATAGAATGAAGAAAGACTTGGTTCTACTGATCAGTCCTAAACCATTGACTGTTGCAAGAATGTTTTCATATGACCTAACTAATTGATTTTAGCTACTATTAGTAAACCATCTACAACTTTACATCCCCAGCATGCTATTAATATTGAATAACGCAAATTATGCATATATTTTTCCGAGATGACCTGTTTCTACTAAGACCCAAAGGACTAATAGCTATTATGTTTGGGGAGGGAGAATCCTCCCTGGTCAACTAAATAAGCCTTTTAGTTAAGGTCCTAGATAATCCAAATATTCTGCTAAGATAAGAAATATATATCAAAGATCTATATTTGTCTTTTTTTGGGGGAGGGGGTTCCGGTCATGGGGCCTGAACTCTGGGCCTGGGCGCTATTCCTCAGCTCTTCAGCTCAAGGCTAGCGCTCTACCACTTGAGCCATAGCGCCACTTCTGGCTTTTTTTCTTTTTGCTTATGTGGTGCTGAGGAATCGAACCCAGGGCCTCAGGCATGCAAGACAAGCGCTCTACCACTGAGCCACCTTCCCAGCCCTCTATATTTGTCTTAATCAGTCCAAAATAGCATTAGCTATAAGAGTGTCCATACCATAAGCTTGTAATATTTTGATAATGACAGCAAATCACAGGTATGGTTTCTAAGCTACATATTCCTCCATTATGAATGTATACATATGCCCCTTGGGATTTCAGAGAAGATCTGACTTTCAGCTTAGCTGTTTTTTCTATCATGTTGATTTACATTATGAAGTTAAGAATTTTTTTATTGTGAAAATACTGTACAGAGGGGTTACAATTACATGGGCAAGGTAATGAGTACATTTCTTATCAAGCATTGTTGCCTCCTCCTTTGTTTCCCTTCCTATCCCTTCCCATCTCCTCCCTGCCACACACACCACCCCCCACCAAAGTTGTAAAGTTCATTTTAAGACATAACGTCTTGTACACCTCATTGTTGCAATGGGTCCACCTGTATCCCTATTTAAACAATTTGTTTTTTCCCTTACCCTCCACAAATTATACCAACATAAAATACAATGAAAATAGGGGTTATACTTTGGGGAGAGACATACAAAGCAACAAAGAAATATCTTATAAATATGTTAGAAACAATAGCAAGCAAGAAAAAACATTTGAGTCCTTATCTTGGGTTCATTTCACTTAACATCAACTTATCTGACCATTTCTGCTTGTCTCAGACATATACTAGTTATTGCAAATAAGGGAAACCATGGGACCTATGTTTCTTTCGGCCTGGCTTATTTCACTTAATATAATTTTTTCAAATTTTTCCATTTCCTAACAAATGGGGCAATGTCATTCTTTCTGATAGAGGCATAGAATTCCATTGTGTATATATACCACATTTTCTTGATCCATTTATCTAAGAATATTTTTATTGTTTTTTCCCCAAGGAATTTGACATTCTTTTTAGTTTCATGTCATATACAAACATGATTGTCATAATTTAAGGAATTTTTTAAAATTTACTAATAAATCAAGCAAGGTAAAACCAAGAAAAAATCCTGGTAGCATGGTATTAGGGACCCACCTTGATTTCCCAGTGACACATTAATGATCTACCTTTACAATTCATGGCATCCAAACTTACCAATTATTCCTGTTTGATGGATGGCTTTTGACTTCTTAAATATAACAGTGAGATGTTTTTAATTTTTAATTTCCTCTTATCTGAACACGTTTCACTGTTTGTGGCCATTGTAACTAACATTCCTAGTATGAGATGAATAGCTCAAAGTTGATCAATTTGATCGATCAACTGCTCATTGATTAATGTCATTTAATAAGCAACATTGCGGTCTACTTAAAAATATATGACTCTGTCTCAGGCAATCAATTGAAATGCAGAAGCTGATAACTTAAGTACTGAAATTTTGACAAGGAGTTAAAACAAAGAAGAATTAAAGACAGTCATGGGTGTAGCAGTAATTCTAACACTGGAGATAAAACAGACCTTCTAATATTTCTTCAGGAAAAATAAAAGACAGATAGAACTTTGGAAATCTCCATAAAGAATAAAAAATGTCCAGGCATTTCCTAAAATAGTTATAGCCAAATGAAAATTACCACCTCATCAACTAAACTACTACATAAAGTTGTTTTGTCAGTCGTATCTTGAACAACTTCTTTTTCTTTTATGAAAAACAACTAAACATTTTATTTCTTTTATTTTATTTTATTTTTTGTGAACATACTGTACAGAGGGTTACAATTACATGGGCAAGATAATGAGTACATTTCTTATCAAGCATTGCAGCCTCCTTGAATGGTAAACATTTTATTTCTAACTTATATAAAAAACCTTATAGCTAGGGCTGGGAAGGTGGCTCAGTGGTAGAGCGCTTGCCTTGCATGCCTGAGGCCCTGGGTTCAATTCCTCAGCACCACATAAACAAAAAGAAAAAAAAAGCCGGAAGTGCCGCTGTGGCTCAAGAGGTAGAGCGCTAGCCTTGAGCTGAAGAGCTCAGGGACAGCACCCAGGCCCAGAGTTCAGGCCCCACGACCGGAACCCAAAACAAACAAACAATAAAGAACTTATAGCTAAATAGTGTGAAATGTATGTGTGTTTGTACTGGAAACCTTAAGCAATATAAAAGTAAATACTGAATCCTTCTCTATTCTTCAAGTGACTTACTAATATTTGAGTAGGTATGTTTTGTTTATTTTTCTATGTACATAGAAATGAAATAATATTGTTGGTCAATATTCTTTATATTTTTGCCATAAATCACACTCTAATTAGTATACAGAAGTCAGTTTTATTAGCACAGATATTTTATCAAACCTCTGTTGTTAATTCTTTCCTGTTTTCCCCCATTTCACCCCATAGAGCATCAAATCATTTCATACACATATTTGTGCACATAGAAAGATAGTTAGGAAGATATATCCTGGAATTAAAATTCCCCAACACAAAAGATATTGAAAATAGTAAATCACTTTAATATTTGAAAGTTTGATACTGTTAATATGACTTAATATTTTATCAATATTTTTGACTCTGAAAGAGTATTAAGAAATAACATATTTTATGCTATTGGCTGTCAGTAAATTTACTATGAAAATTATATGCACATTTAAGCCTAATTTTCTCTTTGTTTTCTTTATTAACTTAGTTTCTTTAGCTATAATAAATATTAGCCTTTTAATTGTTTATGATTGTTTTTACCCTAATAATGTTTTAAACCAATCTTCACAGCTACCAACATCTTTTATTATTTATGGGTTGCATATCATGCTTAAAAAAGGCTTCTACAGTCCTAATACATATTTCTGCTATATTTTATTGTTATATATAGTATTGCATTTTACATTGAAAGTTTTGACTTACCTCATATTTATTCACAATGTAAGAATGTGATTGACTCTGAAACTGGCTCATAAGAAATTTTACTCTCAAACCAATGGTGGGTGGTAGCACAAAGATTTGCACAGACAGAAATTTGTAGCCTTTATAGCCAGCTCTGATTTTTTTCTTCTGGTGTGACTCTTGGAAATTCATGCCCTATCTCTTAGTTCTTTCATCTGTAAAATATTGATTTTAGGCTATATATCTGGTAGTGTTGTGAAGAATAATTAAAAACACATTTAGCTTGGGACAGGGACATATAAAGACCTTAATAAATATTAGTTACTTTGATAATAGAGTAAGAGTCATCCCATGACTTTTTATTAATGTATGCCATTCTAGGGCTTGAACTTAGGGTCTCACACTCTTGCTTAGCTTTCTCCCTTAAGGCTTATGCTCTACCACTTGAGACATGCCTCCACCTCTGGCTTTTTGCTAGTTTATTGGAAATAAGAGACTCAAGGATTTGCCTGCCAAGACTAGCATCGAACCTTAATCCTTAGATCTCAGTCTCCTGAGTAGCTAGAATTACAGGCATAAGCCACTAATAGCTTCTGGCCACAAAGACTTTCCAAAGTATTAGAAACATTTTGCTGTTTAATTAATGTGTATTTTTAGTTGATTTTTGTTGACTTTGTGGTTGTCATCACTGTTTGAATTGGATTAGATTGAGGAGACAAAAATATTTATTAGACATGATATGCCTCTTTTAACTTCTGTAATATATATCATAAAACTTTTTATGTAATAGAAATAAGAAATAAATACCAAAATATCGTATGTCTTTCCTCATGTTCAAAGAGAGCCTAACTGGTTTAGTCATAAACTTAAAGTTGAGAGGTAGCAGAAACCATGTCCTTAATTTTTATTATACTTATTGCATTTTTATATGATTAACTATAAAATTTTTAACTCCTCCCCATGATTAACTATAATTACCTTAAGGGTAAAGATTCCATTCCTATTCTGGTTATTGGTTCATAATAGATGCACAATTAGTATTTAATGAAAGTGAATGGAAAGTCTATTGTACATTTGATATAGTCCTCTAAAGCAGCAAAATTCTTAAACAAACTTCCAAGGTAGATGTTATTCCAACATTACGTAGGAGGAAATTGAGCCGATTTTCTGACTTCCCAAGATGAATACTCTACATGGGGGGTCTTGGTAATTTTAGTGCTTCTGATCCAGAATGGACTGGCTCTGCATGGAGTCAGAATTAGGGAAGCATAGGTTTGTATTCTGTTCTGCTCCCAGTAAGGTCAATCTTAGTGATTTCCTTTATGTGAAGCAGAACTAGATCATGTATCAAGCAAGACAATGCATTACATGCATGCCTCACCATCTCTGTGCAAGTAATGGTGTCTAACCCTAAACAAATGAGGCCAGAGATCTGATCTGGCAGTCGACTATCCTTGTCATAAGAAACAAGTTGCAATCGAGCATTAGAAAGGAAAATAGTAACTAGATGTCTGAAAGAACACCTGTGATATATGTCCCCTTTCCTGAAGTTGTAGGTTTTCTGCTCACTCTGGCTCTTTTCCTTTGCTTATTTGCACATGATTAGCTGCAAAAGACTTGTTGGAAAACTGAAACTTGCAACCAGAGAGGCCATTGCCAGACAACATGTCCCAACAATGCTCTGCCAGTGTCACAGCTTACATAAGCTCCTGCTTATGAAACAAGGTGCTTGACTTTGAATTATAAAACATTATGGGTTGATTGTTATCTAATACACAGCTGTTTATTGGGAATCCTAGTTGTGGTTTTATCTCTAACTCTGTGGTATTGTGAACCATTTAACATTCCTGGGAATAATGCAATCTGAAAATCTTCCTATGTGAAAGAGCAGTGAACAGTGGCAGGGAGGTATCATGTCTACTCTAGGTGATGAGAGAAGAAAGAATGGTTACTGGTAACTGTCATGGAGGCATTCCAGAAAGGAAAGGAGACAGAGCATGACATGTGGTTGACATGTGGTTAGCAGCCAAGCAGAATCTGGTGGAGAAAGGAGAACTAACCGTAAGAGCAATTATAGCAAGCACAGAACTGGGTGGAGTGTGGGGATTGGACTAAGTACATTAAGCCTAGGACATTTTGTCCCTGGATTATGCTAGGGATATTGTGCCTGCTACAAAAAGACAGCAGAAAAAGAAGAGTGGGCAAGAAATTAATAGGAAAATCAAAAGAAGGCAAGTTGTTTTGGGAGATACAGCCAAAGAATGATGGGAAAGAAAAGCAATCTATTTCTTCTTATTGCATCTCTGGTGTCACCGTGAAAAGTATGAACCATACAACATGAGATGACAAGAAGGATATGTTGGAGGGGAGGAAGAAGATAAAGGAAATTGTGAGGAAAATGAGGAGAGAGAGGAGGGTATGAATGGGAAACAGGTGAAGGAAGAAGGAGGAAGAAGAGGAGGAGAGAAGAAATAATACTACCTTATAGAATAGAATGACACAGAATCGCATGGCACAGAACAGCATGACAGACTTGTTGCTCAGCCTTCACAGGAAAAAGAAATACCAAATAGTGCTTCAACCAAGTCAGGGTATACTTCTAGTGCATGTTCATGTAAGCTACCTGGTCCTCATCTCATGGTTCTTACCTACCAAGCTGGGGGATAATCTCAGAAGGGTTGTTTGAGGGGCAATGTAATGTTAAGGAATGAAACTAAAGTAACCAAGGAGATAGAACCCTGGAATTTCATGACTAAGATTTGAATCCTACTTGCCTCAAGTAATCTTTGACAATTTACCACATCTCCCATGGTTTCTCCTACTTATAATGCGGCCATAATAACACCTTTCCCTGGGCTGTAATGAAGACTTAATGAAATAATATGATGGTAGTGTAAAACATCTCTGGGTACAAACCAAACTTTCCTCCCTCTTGGTTGTAGAGAAAGTTTATTGTCCTTTTTCCTCAAAGAATGAAGATGTGGGAGATCAGTCTTTCTTTGTAATGGTAAGTGTCTTACCTCAACCTAGCCCTGGGAGCTTTCCTTGGTGCTATCTTGTATTATACACCTCACCTCCCCAGTTCCTTACTTGCCATTAAAAAGAAACTACAGCAAAATGTATAGGAAACTAAAAGCCAAGGTGGACAAGATTATATATGTCAGCAGTATTAGTAGCCCAAGAAATGCTTATTAACTAGAGAAAAAGCTTAAATTTAGATGGGTGCTATATAAAATGTTAAGTTAATGTATATTATGTTCCCACACCTAGATCCAAGTATGTCAAGAGAAACACCATACATAGATAGGCTGAAGTTGGAAATGATGTAGCTCATGTTAGTTCATACAGTAACGTGGGCCGAGCTCTATTCTCTGCTATTTGTTGCCGTAGCTTGTCTTCAGTTTATGGGAAAAATAAAATGAAATCTGTGGCCCCATGTCTCAAATGGGTGAAATAGTCACTTCCTTCCCTCCAAGTGCCTTCAGGCTGTGCCCTTACACCACAAGTGAGATGCTCAGAGCAACATGTCTGGTCTTCCTACATGAACCTCACATTTCCTGATAGCTACTATAAACATGAAAGACATTTAGTCTCTAGGCTTGAAATCCTGGAAAAAGATATTCCTGAGAAATGCGGAAAACAAAATCATGAAAACGAAACAACAACAAAAAAACCAATCTCCTATAAGAAAAGATCTCTACTCAATGCTGAAAATGAAGTGTGCATAGCTTCTTTAGGGTCATTTTACAAACATAAGAAATGTCTGATACAACAGCCCTAATCTCTTCAAAGACAGGAAATAAGGTTGTCTAACTTTTAGGATGAAGAGAAAGAAAATATTTTAAATTCATAAATAAATACAAGTGCTTCAATGAAAATGGTTCCTTTTATGAATGAGGGATAATAATTTATGTAAAATTAGCTGGACACTCATTCTAGCTACTCAGAAGGCTGAGGCCCAGGAAGACACCCTGGGTACAAATGCCTGTGAGACCGTATCTCCAAAACAACTAGCAAAAAGCTGCATCGACACAAGCAACCTCAGTAAATCCTAGACCCTGAGTTAAAACTCTAGTACCACCCAAAAGAGGAGAAAGGAGGAAAACTAGGAAGAGCAGGAAAGGAGGAAGAAAGAGAGGAGGAGGAAGGAAGAAGAGGAAGAGGAAAAAGAAAAATGGTAGGATTGAGAACTATCAGAACGTAGTTTGGAAAAGCAGAGATGAGACTTTGTTGGCTTACTAGAGACAATATTTATACGGTAGCAACCCGTTGGTTATTAACTCAGCGTCCTGAGTGCGAAAATGTTAGAAACAAGGCATTCCCATCTTTAGTTTGTATAATGAAAATAGCAAAATGGAAAGTGAGTTCTGAGTATTGGTTGGGCCCAAACAATGTGGAGACATAAAAGAGTTTGCCCACTGCAACAGATAAGAAATCTGATTGATACAGTAATAAGTGTCACAAAAATAGCACAGCACAACATACAATAGACCTTATACTTGAACATCCTGGACTAAGGCAGACAATTTTGTCACTTAGATGATGTGACTTTGTTAAGGATTTCTCAACCAGCAATACTGCCTATCTAATTATCCTGCTAACCTGATATCCTGACATAGACTTATTGGACAAGACTTGCTATCCTTACACAAATTAAGAATAAGCCTATTTCTCTGTTAGACAATTGACTATCAGAAAAAATCTGGACAAGTATATAGGATTGAAACAGAGAGTAGATTCCAGAAATTCTTAGCTTATAACCCTGTTCCAGCCTATTCTTCAATTTAAGCACAGTTAGTATAGATTCCCACAAGTCCCTCTTGTAAAGAAGTACTAGCAGGCCACCATTGCAGTAAAGAAAAGAATAAAGTCTTTCAATGCACTTGTGGGTTCTAATTGCACCAGAACTGTAGTTACAGAACACTCAGCTATCAAAACTCAGCCAGCCACCAATGGAATAGAATTGAAAATGCAGAAATGAACCTACAGACCTATAGCCATCTAATCTTTGATAAGGGAACTAAAAAAATAGAATGGAAGAAAGACAACCTCTTCAGTAAATGGTGCTCACAAAATTGGTTAACTACTTGTAGAAAACTAAAGCTAGATCCTTATATATCACCCTGCACCAGAATCACCTCCAAATGGATCAAAGACCTCAGAGTCAAAGTAGACACTCTGAAAACATTACAGGATGGAATAGGAGAAACCTTAGGTCTCCTTGGCACAGGCTGAAATTTTCTTAATAGAGACCCAGAAACACAACAAATCATAGAAACGTTGGACAAATGGGATTGCATGAAATTGCAGAGCTTCTGCATGACAAAGGACATAGCTAGCAAGATCAATAGAAAGACCACGGATTGGGAGAAGATCTTCATTAGCCATACAATGGACAAGGGTCTCATATCTAAAATATACCTGGAACTCAAAAAATTAAATCCCCCAACAACAAATCCTTAAAGAAACAACTGCCCAATAAATAAGTGGGCTAAAGACTTAAAGAGAAACTTCTCTGAAGAGGAAAGAAGGATGGCCAATAGACACATGAAGAAATGCTCAACCTCTCTAGTCATAAAAGAAATGCAAATCAAAGCAACATTGACATACCACCTCACCCCAGTTAGAATGACCATAATCAAGAAGTCTAATCACAACAGAAACTGGAGGGGATGTGGACAGAAGGGAACCTTACTACATTGTTGTGGGAGTGTAAAGTTGTTCAACCACTTTGGAAAGTAGTATGGAGGTTCCTCAAAAGACTCTACATAGAGCTCCCCTATGACCCAGCAATCCCACTTTTGTGCATTTACCCAAATGATCACAAACAAGACCATATTAAAGCTAGCAGCACAACTATGTTTATTGCAGCATTATTTACCATAGCTAAGATATGGAACTAACCCAGATGCGCCTCAGTAGATGAATGGATGAAGAAAATGTGGTATATATACAAAATGAAATTCTATGCCTCAATCAGAAAGAATGACATTGCCCCATTTGTTAGGAAATGGAAAGACTTGGAAAAAATTATATTAAGTGAAGTAAGCCAGGCCCAAAGAAACATAAATGGTTTCCCTTATTTGCAATCACTAGTATATGTCTGAGACAAGCAGAAAAGGTCAGATAAGTTGATGTTAGGTGAAATGAACCCCAAGATAAGTATTCAAATGTTTTTTCTTGCTTGCGATTGTTTCTAACGTATTTATAAGATGATTTCTTTGTTGCTTTACAAGTCTCTCTCCCACAGTATAACCCTTGCTTTCACTGTATTTGATGTTAGTATAATTTGTGGAGGGGAAGGGAAAAACCCAATTGTTTAAATAGGGATACAGGTGGACCCATTGCAACAATGAGATGTACAAGATGTTATGTCGAAAAATGAACTTTACAACTTTGGCCGGGGACATGAGGGAGAGAGGGAGGGATGGGAAGTGGAAACAAAGGAGGAGGCAACAATGCTTGATAAGAAATGTACTCATTACCTTGCCCATGTAATTGTGACCCGTCTGTACAGTATTTTCACAATAAAAAAAAAAAACTCAGACAGCCAACATTCCTTAAAGAGGAAAAAAAAAATCTGTTCAGTATTTGATATCACATGACTCCGCCCCAAACAGATGTTCAATAGGAACTGCTGCTGGGTCAAGAGCAGAAAGATCTGAAAGCAGAAATAAATCAGTAACTGGTGTTGCACTAGCCTTTGCCAAGAGATCTTAATAAGTACTCTTTGAAAAATATATCAACTTTTATAGCCCAATAAATTTAGAAAACGTCACAACTAAAACATTCCTTTGAAGATCCATATTTTCTGAAAGCACATTAAAGACCCAATCTTACTAAGTATGCTCAACCCACACTGGTCTCCTTTCTACCACTCCAATATTTGAATTTTTGACTGATCCATACCTCTGCCTTGACTTGTTTTCTTCCTGGCCATATTAGAATGATTACTGCCATCTCCTTTTCAATATCCCAAGTAGATAGATACCTGTTTTAATGTTTTCCGTGTTAAGTGAGCTCTATGTAAGCATAAAATAATTTTTCTTCCTTATTTAGACTATACAGTGGTCCACTGCAAATTTAGCATTCAGTGTCTGTGAATAAATTGTTGGACAATTACATTGCTATAGATTGCAAAAATGTAATACCCAGTTTCAACTTTACCTTGTATAGGTAAAGGCATGTTTGCCCACAGAGGTAATCTGGCTTGCTCACGGCATAGCATTTACTGCAAACACAAGCAAGAATAATGAAAATCTTAACCCCAGAGTGAGGAAAGAAGCAACAGTGTCTAAACCTATAGTACACGCAGTATTTACCACAGTCATACAAGAAAGGTATTATGTTCATCTCTTCATAGGAGGATCAAGGACTCAGAGCTATTAAAGGAAGAAGTGAAATCTGAATTTCAACTGAATTAAAGACAGTCTAAAGCCCACAACTATGCTACTGTGTCATACTGTCATTATCTGGAGGAAACTGTGTGTGAACATGGGTGAAGTGAAATGCAAAGCCCTCATCACAGGAAAGAAGTTCAAGGTGACAGCACATCCAGCAAGCTGTGATGCACTATGAATGTCCAAAGCTACTGAGGTAAAGCATCTTAGATTCTGCCTTACAAAAAGCTGAGAAGCATGATTTGGGTGCCAATCCCAGATTTAGGGTCAGCCTATAGATAAGAGTCAAATACTTTCCACTTGGAGGGTTTTCAAGATGGGAACAAGAAATGAGGCAGGTCACTGCAAGTATAGAGGTGAGGAGTTAGCTTAGAGCACAGTAGAGAGCTAAAAGTACTCTGAGATAATCCAATTTACTTATTTATGCAACAGATAACACAATTTATACAGCACTCATTCAACAAATATTTGAACATTTGCCACATTTGAGGCACTGTTACACACTAGTAGTACAGTCGGAGACCAGGGAGAGAAAATCCCCATCCTATTTAATAGTTCATGAATGAATGGATGCACAAATTACCATAGCATAAATTTATTTGAAGATGTGCAGAACTTCAAGGACTATTAACTATTCTTCAAGGGGTGTGTACATGGTGTATTCTCTCTCTCTCTCTCTCTCTCTCACACACACACACACACACACACACACACACACACATTGGATGGAGAGTTGAAGTTCTTCACTATGTCTCACCTGAGTATCGGTTTACCCTAGGCAAATTTAGTTTTGAATTCTTCTTTAAAAAAAATACCTCTTCTATTCTCTCATGCGTCTAATGATCTCTCCCCTCCCACCTGCTGCTTCTCATCCATGGTAAACAGATATTTGAGATACTTGAGGAATTTACCTAAAAGACATCGATTTTTAACTTCTTTTCACTTTCATCAAAAGATGTTTATGACCTTTCAATCCTCCAGGGTTCTCAAAAGAAATGAAACCAAGAATGTGGGCACTGGTGAACCCTAAAAAGGTAGGATGGGCCTGGTGGCTGCAAGTTTAGACAAAAATGTTCTGTCACAATTTTGAGGCAGAATTCTTTTTCTTTAGAGAAATCTGCTTTTGCTCTCAAGGCCTTCAGTCACTAGATGCAGTTCGCCCACACTTCCAAGAGTGATCCTTTTTGATTACAGTCAACTGATTTCATAATCAAATCGACAGAATATCTTAATGGTAGTATCTTGACCAAAGAGCTGACACCATAACTTAGCCAGGCTGACACTGCCACAACCCCTCAGGCCACCGAATCTTTTTAATGAGACCTCACTAAGCCATTTGGTTAAAGTGTTGTTTCATCTCAGTGATTGTTCCAGATTCAATTTTATGTCAGAAACTTATTTTTTAAAAGTGACAAATAAAGTTAGCCAAGGAAAATAGAAAAATGATTGTGGTTTCATTGTTTGCAGAGATACTGGCCTCAAAGCCAAGGGACTGATATTTACCAAAATAAAAACACTGCAAAGCTGCCAACCTAATTATCATTGTCAACGTAATAGCCAGGACACCCAAAATGTTGTTAAATGACCATGGGAAGCTGGCTCCCTCAGCAAAATCAGACATGAAGAAACTACAGAGAAACAAAAAAAAAAGGAAAAAAAGGCCTAAAATATACTTAGAACTCAAAAAATTAAATCCCCCAACAACAAATCCTCAAAGAAACAACAGCCTGATTAATAAGTGGGCTAAAGACTTAGTGGCTTAGTCGCAGAGTGGTTGCCTTGCATGCATGAGACCTGGGTTCAATTCCTTAGCATTACATAAGCAGAAAAAACTGGAAGTGGTGCTGTGGCTCAAGTGGTAGAGCTCTAGCCTTGAGCTGAAGAGCTGAGAGACAGCACCCAGCCCCAGAGTTCAGGCCCAACAACCAACAAAGAAAGAGAGAGAGAGAGGAAGAGAGAAAGAGAATTCTCTGAAGAGGAAATAAGAATGGCCAATAGACACATGAAGAAATGCTCAACTTCTCTAGTCATAAAAAAAGTGCAAATCAAAACAGCAATGAGATTCCACCTCACTCCAGGTAGAATGGCTATAATCAAGAACTCTAATAACAACAGATGCTGGAGGGGATGTGGACAGAAGGGAACCCTACTGCATTGTTGGTGGGAGTGTAAACTTGTTCAACCATTTTGGAAAGCAGTATGGAGGTTCCTCAAAAGACTCCACATAGAGCTCCCCTGTGACCCAGAAATCTCACTTTTGGGCATTTACTCAAATGATCACAAACAAGGCCACACTAAAGCTACTAGCACCACTATGTTTATTGCAGCATTATTTACTATAGCTAAGATATGGAGCCCACCCAGGTGCCCCTCAGTAGATGAATGGATCAAGAACATGTGAGATATATGTTTGTGTACACACACACACACACACACACACACACACACACACACACACACACACACACACAATGGAATTCTATGCCTCCATCAGACAGAATGATACTTCCCCATTTGTTAAGAAATGGAAAGACTTTTGGAAAAAATTAAGTGAAGTAAGTCAAACCCAAAGAAACATAAGTCCCATGGTTTCCCTTATCTGCAATAACTAGTATATGTCTAGGACAAGCAGAAAATGTCAAAAGCTATGTACATATGACCATATACTACAATGCTTGATAAGAAATGTACTCATTATCTTGCCCACGTAATTGTAACCCCTCTGTACAGTATTTTCACAATATAAATAAATAAATAAATAGCTGATGCTAAGTGAAATGAACCTCAAGACAGGGACAAAAGAGATTTTATCTTTCTTGCTGTTCTTTTTAATGTACTTATAATATACTATGTTATTTTTTTGGTTCTTTGTATGTTCTTCCTCCATGGTATAACCCCTGTTGTCACGGTATTTGATTCCAGTGTCCTGCATCTTGTATATTAATTTTTCTAATTTGGGGAGGGGAAAGGAAATAATAAAATGCTGAAATAAGGATACACGACCCACTGTAACAATGAGATGTACAAGACACTATGTTGAAAATGAACTTTACAACTTGGGGTGGGGGAAGAAAGAGTTGGGGAGGTAGGGAGGAAAGGGATGGTAGGGGAAAAACAAAGAAGGGGGTAACAATGCTTTATAGGCAATGGACTCATTACTTTGCTCATGTAACTGTAACCCCTTTGTACAATATCTTTACAATTATATATATATATATATATATATATATATATATACATGAGAAGGAAAGTCAGATATCATAGTGCATGCCTGTAATCTCAGCACTCAAGAGATGAAGGCAGGAAGACTGAGTTTGAAACCATCCTAGTAATACAAGACTGTTTTAACAAAAAGATAGAGACAGAGAAGGGCGGGGTACCAGGATTACCAACCTGAATGAGAGAAATCTGATTAGTCAGAATAAATAACAAAGATAACAAAAAAACACTGGGAAACATTCTAGTGAAAATACAAGTTTTATAATGGGAGACAAATAAAGTGAGAAACACCTAAAGGACATAGGGAAGATACAGTGGAAAATATGTATATGTCTCTGAGTACAGAGTACTAGGGATTGAAGGAACAGGGTAGGGGGGAGAGTGCATGCTTTCCTTTATTGAAAATAGAGTTAATTTGATACTGCTTATAGCATATAGAAAAACACACAGAACCAACTATTGTAACAGTTGGAATGATAGGTTTTAACAATAGTCTGAAAACAATTCCACTGTTAATAAACTGGTTACTGATAGGACAGCTCTTATGGAAATAGGTATGGTGGTTTCTCAAAAAGAAGTAGAAATACCTATAGTGTACTAATCACACTACTAGGTATATATCCAAAGAAACTGAAATCAGCATATCTAACAGATACCTCACCTGCATGCCCATGTTTATTATAGCACTATTCACAATAACCAAGATATAAAATCAACCAAGGTACTGATAGAAGAATAAAGATAATGTAATATACAGATATATAAATATATGTTTATGTACATATACATATATAATCTATATCTACAATGAGCATTGCTAAGCCACAAAACAGATAAAATTTCCAACACTTTTGGAAACATGGATGAAAACTGAGGACATTAAGTTAAATGAAATAAACCAGGCACATAAAGACAAATATCACATGTTCTTACTCATATGTGGAAATTACAAAAAAAATCAACATGCATTTCATAGAAGTAGAGTAGAATCATAGTCCAAGAGACCAGGAAGGATGAAGGAAGGAAGGAGGAATAAAGGAAGTCAGTTACCAATATGTAGTTAGATAAAAGGAGTAAATCCTAGTATTCTATAGCCCAATAGAGTCACAATATATTCTAAAACAGTAGAGTTCAAAGGTTCCTCCCCCAAAATAAGAATATTTAAGGAGAAGAAAATGTTAATTGCCTTGATTTGATCATCACACATTAGATTTAATATGTGCAATTAAATAGGAAAAGAAGAAGCTAGTGACTCCATATTTTACTGGGACAATAATATTACAACCTACTGAGCTCCAGACTAATTAGAAACACCTGATGGAACTAGTTTCCCTAGCAAGATACAGCTTCTCAGAACATCTGGAGAAGTAGCTCTCTTTTGAAACTTGCAGAAATTTTTCTCTGCTGTGTATTTTTTTAGTCATCTTCCAAGGTACTTAAAAGCTTGTTTGACATTGAAGTAATTATGGAACCCACACAGTTTAAGATAGCATCTCTTTGCTTAAAATAATCACATAATATTCTGAAGTCAATTCTGCTGGACCTACTTCTTAAGGCATTTTTGTGCTCTAACCAACGAAGTAGCCTTCTGTCAACAGTTATTATATGCAATTCTATGTTGTCATTACTGCATAGTCATAATATTTAACAAGAAGGAAATAGGATCACAAAGGAATTTGATTTTTCCATTTAGTCTTGTTGATAGTTGTGAACAGACTCCGTTAATAAGTTCATTTCCTTTATCACAATTTGGTTATAGGCAGAATGACTCTGCCATTCTTTCCATGTAACTTTGAGTCTATTAGGATGCTGGGAGAGTGTTCCAAACCTTGAAGAGAACTGTGCATCAAGGTGAAAATCCAGGTTATCCTACCACTGGGCTTATCTGCCAAATTCTTCACCTCCACAAGCTCCAAAATGATGTGTGAGCTGGGGTTACCCAAAATGAAAGCTACCATGCTGGAAGGCTAGACAGGGATGTCTTGAATTTCCTTACTGGGTTTCTTGGCTGGATTAAAAAAAAAATCACAAAGCCCTGAAGTACAGGTGGCACCTCAAAGAGTAAGCTGTCACCTTTGATCCTCTGCACCTTTCATCCTGTGCAGCCAGGGTTTCTCAAAGGTAGCCTGTGGCCATACACAGGATTGATTGCTCATCCCTACCCTGGAGGAACCGAATCCCCATCACTGTACTTTAGCCCACAAATATGTGTTCCCTAGAGATTCTTCCATATTCTTAAACCTGAGAGCTGCAGCTGCTCAGATACTTGAAACTGTTTCTAGGATGCATTATGAACTAGACCTGCTGGATTTCATGATATATCAGGGTAAATTTTCATTGGGATGAAATATTTCATTGTAATGAAATCTTCAGGGTAATAAAACATTACTAATAGGGGCTGGGAATGTGGCTCAATGGTAGAGCGCTTGCCTTGCATGCATGAGGCCCTGGGTTCGATTCCTCAGCACCACATAAGCAAAAAGAAAAAAAGCCGGAGGTGGTGCTGTGGCTCAAGTGGTAGAGAGCTAGCCTTGAGCTGAAGAACTGAGGGACAGCACCCAGGCCCAGAGTTCAGGCCCCACAACCAGACCCCCTCCCCCCAAAAAAACCAAAAAACAAAAAAATTACTAATATTATGTATTTTATTCCCCATTAAGAACAAATAGAATTTTTCTCTCTTAGGTGATTACAAGTCAGCGCCATCTTCATTCTTCTTAATGTACTTGTTATTGTTTACTCCTGTGTTCTAGACACTTTGGGTCATGCAAATACAGCTTTTTGAAAGCATCTTGTATTTTTTCAACCAATATCAACTAGCACCTGCCACCAACTAGGTCTTGTTCTTGTCACCAACACTGTAGAGAGGAATAAGGTAACGCTGTTTCCCTGAAGGTTTTCCAGTATAATCCTTTCCTCATGATCTACCAATTCCTTCTACTTCACTCCAGAAAAAAAGAAAATGCAGAAATTCCTTAGTCCGGCACTTTCATTCATTTGTTTATTTGTTGGCTTATTTTTTTTTACCATTTTCTTTTAGAGCTCTGTTCCCCCAGGGATGTGTAGGAGCAGAACAAGCCTCCCATTCACCCGTAACTACTTTAAGTGTTATTTTCTTAATTTTTTTACTGGTCTACATCAGATCCCAATGAAGACAACAAAGTTTTAAAACAGCCTGAAAAGAAACATATTTTCAAATAATTATCATCATTAAAGGATCAGCTCTTTATTAAGGCAAAATAAATGTTTTGCTGTTTTAATATTTCTTTTTAGACATCAGCCTTCCCATAACATTTCAAACTTTTACTTATTTTAAACTTTTTCACTTATTTCCCTCAAAAAACACTCAACCACTTTTAATGAAAATTTCTGATACAAAGACATAATACGAGCTGAAAATCTAAATGCTACAAGGAGAATTCCCATAACACTTGGCTAATTTACACATCTATTTAGCTTGCATAAAACAAAAGGAACCCTTGTTTTTTGTTTTCATAAAAGTAAAACTGATTTACAATGGAGTATGGTAGTACATACTTGTAATCCCAGCAATTTGGGAGATGAAAGCAAGAGAATCACAAAGAACCACAAACATTAAAGACTCCCCCTCAAGAACACATTTTAAGGGCTCAGGGTGTAGCTATTGTGCTAAAGCTCTTACCTACAGTGTATGAAGCCTTAGGTTCAATCCCAGTACAGTAACAAAAGAAAGAAAGAGACAGACACAGAGAGAAAGTGTATTTGTATGAAAACAATCTGTGTTATTCCCACTCTGTTTTCTGATAGGCCCCATTATTCTGTCAATGCTGAACTATTTAGTTTAAGAGACAGAAGAAGAAGTATTTACTTAGGGTAAAGAGGTCAAGATCATGCAAAATAAATACAAATACATGCAAAATAAAATATTTAGTGTAAGGCATATTTCCAAAAGCAAAATATTGCCAAATATTAGGGCAAAACAAAACAACACACATAAGCAAACCTGGCAGAGCTGTAGTAACTTCAAATAACTCTACCTTACTGCTATTAGGCCAATCTTCCCTTCTTGTCCTGTTTTTCTTTCTTCTTTTACTTATTTATTTATTTATATTATTTCTTGATTCTTTTTGGTGGCATTAGTGTTTGCACCTAAGACATTGTCTTTGCCAAGAAAGTACTCTACTACTTGAGCCACTCCTATAGTCCCAACCTTCTTGTCTTTCTAAAAACATATTTGCTTATTTATTTTGCTGTACTGGGAACAAACATAACATCACAATCTGAGTAACCATCCATAAACTGGGCTGTTGGCATCCCAGCTAGATGTAGCTCCAGAGAGGCTGGTGGAGACCACGTTTTACATTGGAGTGAACCCTATATTTGTGCGTAGGAGTTTGTTGTGGAAGCAGTTCTTTTTACTTGGGCTTGGATTTGATGCCTCACATTTGCTAAGCAAGTGCTCTACCACTTGAGTTATATCTCCATTCCATTTTGCTTTGGTTAGTTTTGAGATAGGGCTTTGGAATGTGGTCTTCTTATTTATAACTCCCACATAACTGGAATTACAGGTGCATACCACCATGCCCACCTAATGTTCTTGCCCAGACTGACCTTAAACAAAAGTAGATGAGGTTACAAGCACTCACTGAGCCTGGTCCCAGAAACCAATTCTTAGTAGACGGAAACTGGAATTCTGCCCACATATTGTTTTTGCTGGCACTTGGTAGGACTGTTTTAAGATAAGAATACTTACATGGTCACGAATTTGTTCTACTGGAATAATCTCAACTCTACTTCTAAAATCACAAACGTTTGGATGAGTTTCACATTGTTGTGGTGAATCTCTGGGATTAGAATTTCTGAAAGAATGTCAGTCTTCATGACCTCCAAATGGATTGATGGCCGAAAGCATCTTTGAAAAGAAAACTGAAGAGGAAGTCATGTTTTGTTTTGTGAACTTGGATGCCTCATTTAACATCTCTGTTCTCAGATACAGATCTTTGTTTTGCAAGACCTAAAATTACCCATACAACCTCACAAAGTTATAATCTATCTAAAAGTTCCTGACAGTGAAAGCATTCTTTAAGTCCATTATAACTGCAAGATAAATCTAACAATTTTTGTAACTATGAAGGAGGTAAGTAAATGCAATCAGTCACAGGTGTCTACCCAGACCCTGTAGCTTTCTCAGTTTTGCTGAAAGGTGGTGTTCTCAACTTCCTCCAGAAGGAAGCATCGGGTTTAAGCTTAGCTGGTGAGAAAGGTCTGTGTGGATCACAGGATGGAGGATTCTGGAGGACATGTCTTACAGCCAAAGACACAGAACAAGATGCTTTCTGGAAGATGAAACATGGAAGGATTTATTTTGTAGCAGCTGCTAAGATTTTTAGTGGTTTAAGCATAAACACGAACATGAAGGAAATCTCTTAAGATGAATTTAGACATGATTGTTTATATTTTGTCTGTGTTTTGGCATCCTATTACTGCCAAATTCTGGTAACCAATTTCTTTCACAGTGGGGTTTTTTAGGGGGTAGTGGGGGTATGAGAGCATGTAGGGGCCTGAAGGAATAAGTAAGCCGAGAATTGCATGAAGGCTGGCGTTCCTGTTCTACTTTGAGAAAGCCACACCGCTCAGTGAGAAGGCATACAGTCAGGTTTGTCCAAGTCATTTACTCGTTTGTGCAGGTAATTTAAAAAGTATGGAAAGCCCCTTCAAGAATGATTGAAAAGAAGGTTGCTAGGATGGTTTTTGGTGGTCAACAAAATCTAGTAAAATATAGCTGCTTGAGAACAAAGAAGGAGATTCTTAGCAGAGGATAACAAGGGCCTAATAGCTCTGTGCATATGATCGTATAAAATGATGCTTGTTGAAACGAAGTCCAAGAAATGGAAATGAGAGGTTTTTCTATCATACTGTTTGTGGTTCATTTATTTTCTTTTCTTCTTTCCTTTGGTTTATTCCCTTCTGTCACTGTTTTTTTTTTTCTATACCCTTTGTCTTGTATGTGAGTTTACACCTGATTTTTTTTTGGGGGGGGGCGGGGGGAGGGGAAGGAAAGCACAGGAATAGTAGGACAAGGCCGGGAACCAATTCAACAGTGAAATCCACTAGACAATATGTTGGAAATGAGCTACACAACTTTGGGGGAAGGGAAAAGTGGGCGAATGAGGGAAGGGGTGACACGATTCAAAAGGAAATGTACTAATTACCAGATTCATGTAACTGCAACACCTCTGTGCATCACTTTGGCAATATTTTTAAATAGCAAACAGTAAAAATAAATAAATAAAATGCAGTTCCTCTGGGGCCTCCTTACACATGTCTGTAGGTTTGGCAGTGTTGACCTCCATAGAGACACTAGTTACATTGACCCCTGTAGAAAAGACACTTCCTGGAAGTGTTCATTGTACAACTTGCATGGCTGAGCATGGCACCAAAAGTCCCCATGTCACCTAAGAGTTGGACTATATGAAGGTATGTGGAAGAAAGGGGTCTTACTTAAAGAACAAATTTGTGTCTGGTTTTCCATTTATACTCTAAAGTGTCATGAGCAACTCTTATAACCTCTCTGAACCTTCATTTCCTGCTCTATAAAAAGAAAATTATTAAAGATCTTCAAAGATTACTGAAGGCTTCAGTGAAATGATATATTTACATCTAATACAAAGAAGGGACTCATTGAATGAAAATTATTAGTATGAACTTACACATAGCCAACCAGACAAGAGTGAGCAACCATCATTTATTATGGTTTTTTGTGGAATGTAGATTTGCCATCATTTATTTATAAAGAGAACAATAACAATTATAATCATCACGAGGCCCATTGATGTTATGTAAGTGTTCCCACTGTAAGGTTTTAGGTGAGGAAAGACCACGCAGAAGGAGGTAAAGGTGAAGAAAGGAAGAGTTTATTGGGGTATGTCCCAGGTGAACTCCCTGGTCAGGAATGTAATCTTTTGTAGATATTATTTTAAAGCTATTTTGCATAATGTCCCCAAAGTCAAAGTCACAAAGTTGGGAAATATAACCCCCAAATCTCTAATCTTGAGTGTTGTTGTTGCTGTTACTCTTTTTGGTGTGTGTGTGTGTGTGTGTGTGTGTGTGTGCATGAGAGAGAGAGAGAGGGGGGGGAGGGAGGGAGGGGGAGGGAGAGGGAGAGGAAGAGGGAGAGAAAGAGAGAACAGTAAGTCTTGAACTCAGGCTCTTTGACTCTCACTTGGTTTTATTAACTCAAGGTTGGTGCTCTACCAACTTGAGTCAACCTTCCACTACTCACTTTTGCTGGTTCATTAGATATAATAGTCTCTAGGATTTATCTGTCTAGGCTGATACTCAGTCTCTAGAATAGCTAGAATTGGAGGCATAAGCCAAGGGCATCCAGCATCAAATCCTTCCCTGCTTCTGATCAGAACTGTAAGATGTGATCCCTGGGTAAGGAGAGATTCTGGAATGAAGCTCCATCATCCAGCTGGGATTGGCCATTGAGCTTTCCTAACAATGGATTTTATGAACTCACTAAAATCTATTTAAGACACATCTTTTCTTTCTTATCAGCTACCATGGTACTGCTTTTACACAACCCAGAGAAAAGAGAGGAAAAAAAAAGATCAATTCTCAGTCCACAAAGATCTACCAGGAGGAAGAACAGAAACATGTAAAGTTTAAATATGTCTCAAAACTACATTTTCCCACCTCGCCAGGAAATGTTCTGTGCTTCAATCTGATAGTGAAGTATGAATGATTTGAACCAGTTCAACAAGTCATATAACATATACTCTCTTCTATTGGGCTTTTTCTTATTCACCACAATTATTTTAAGACTCATCCTTATTGCTACATGCATTAATAATTCATTCCTGTGTATTCTGAGATGTACTTGATTGTAGGGATGCTTTCTTCAGCACTTTTTTTCCAACAGTTACACTTCACAGTGGAAAACAAATTCATTTCACATGTGACAGGATAGAGGTAAATCACTTCCAGCAAGCTCTGACACAACAATAGAGCAGTTTAATGCAAATTTTTAACAAAGCATAGTGATGACAGCAATTCCTGAGTATTATCCCATGACTGCAGAACCCAGGGCTCTAAGGACTCAAAGGCTGAGAAGAAAGAAGAGAGGAACAAGATGACACAGGTAGGCAAGCTCTAGACCAGCTGTGTGACCCAGGAAAATTCACTTCTGAACCTCATTTTCCTTATTTATAAAATAAGGACCCTAGACTGTGGCATCTCAGCCACAGCATTTGTGAAATAGAAGTTGGACAGGTGTGGCACATGAGCTTCTTTTGTCAGCAGCACTGGATCTGAGTCACATCCAACCCAATGCCAAGAATGAGCAGCCTTTTCCTCTCCCCATCTAACAAACTACGTGGTAGGGGCGACTTTTTCCAGATAGTGTCAGACCCCAAGAGACTTCTTACAAAGCTTGTTTTTGTCAACTTTTTCTGGGGAGCTCTAGGTTGGGTGGGGTTGGTATTTGATGCAGAAAGAGAGAAGAGCCCCCTCCTGGTGAGTCTCAGGCTGACACTCCTCTTGGATTTAACTAGTGTGGCTTCAGCTGCTTCTGCTATCTGAGCTGTGCATGGAACCAGCTTGTCTGACTCTGGTCCTTTTGAGCCACACAGTTGCTTCTCTGATACACTAATGGATTTTGTTGCGATTCAGCAGTGGAGCCAGGACCAGGGCTTGCACAGGAGAAGAATTCAGGAATAAAGATTGAAAGGCAGCCACTAGATAGGTGAAGGTGGGCAGGAGTAAATGAGGAAGATATTGGCCTAAGCATCTTCCTTCCCTCACACACACGCCTAAGTTCGCTTCAGCCTCCTTGAAAAAGAGGGTTTTGGTTTATCAACTCAGCATTCAACGGTTAGGCCTCATTTGACTTTCCCCTCAGCCTAGAGAAGCAGGCAAGCTATTTAATATTGCTACCCTCTACCCATTCCAAAGAGAAGAAAAGTGATTTTTATGATTTTCATGCTCTAGGTTCCATACTCCAGAGATATCTGTAGGACACTTTCCAAGTGTACGATCCTTTAAGGAATGAAATATTGATAAGGCATGATCTTTTCTTTCAGAGACTTTTCTCTCCCATACAGAAGCTGTTCATTTCACTGGAAGGGAAGCAATGAAGCTGCTGTAAGAGAAACCAATGAAGCACCAGAAACTGTAGAAAAATTCCACTTGCAAAGGGAAAGGATAATCTGTTTTCCTTTGGAAAAAGACGTAGAGCTGGCCTGCCACCTTACCATAGTCTTCCACAGAGACCACTGGGGGGATGGAAGACAGGGTTCACATTGTTTTGCATAGCGATCCAAAAGTATCGGAAAAAGGAAAACAAAACATTGAGGCTAGAAAATGGCCTTGGGTTTCTACCTAAGTATTTCTTGGCAACATTAACTTTTTAAAAAAACTTCTCTCCCACATTTCATATTAACATCAGTTCATGGTATAAAAGTTTCATTTTGACATGTCCATGTACCCTGATCAGACTCATCCCCTCTGCCACTATCCCTCAACCTTTGCTTCCCCATACAATCTCAACAAGCTTAATTACTCTGTGTTCATACCTGTACAAAAAGTATTTTGACCACATTCACCCTTGTAATTTTCTTTAATTTTAATGCACCTAGGATCTCTCAGTTTAAAAGAAGGAGGAGGAAGAGGGCTGGGAAGTTGGCTCAGTGGTAGAGTGCTTGCCTCTCATGCATGAAGTCCTGGGTTCAATTCCTCAGCACCACATAAGCAAAAACAAAACAAAAAAAAAAAAAAGGAGGAGGAGGAAGAAGAGGACAAAGGCTGAATGACTAACTTTGGGGTAACCGATGTTAATCTTCAGTGGGACTAACTTAATAGGAGGTGAATGTAAGTTAGCCTTATATTCTTTATTGTGTTCACCATTTGAAAGCATATCTTGAACATGTTACTTACATCAAAATAGAAAAGAAATCCATCCTCTTCTAAAAATCCTACCTATACTAGCTTTGGAACAAGTCTGTCATGTCCATATGTAATAGCAGTTTGTAACAAAATTTGTAACAAAAAAGCAGTGTGCCTACTTTTCTAAATTTCCTTTCTTAGTTCTCAGTACACTTCTATAAATAGATGAGAAAACCCAGTGATGGAGAGATTAAGTAATTTCCTGAAGACAACAAAGTTAACTAATAATGGCACCATGCAGAACCCAAGTAGAACCTGCTACAGCCTCCTAAGGAGAGTTACTGCAGTTATTCTGTTCCCAATTGTCATCTCAGACAGATACTTTGAAATCAATTCTTTGCTTAAAAATCTGTGAAACAGGACTGGGAATGTGGCTTAGTAGCAGAGTGCTTGTCTAGCATGCATGAAGCCCTACGTTCAATTCCTCAGTACCACATAAACAGAAAAAAATGTGGTGCTGTGGCTCAAGTGGTAGAGTGCTAGCCTTGCACAAAAAGGAATCTTGGGGACAGTGCCCAGGCCCTGAGTTCAATCTGCAGGACTGACAAAAAAAAATCTGTAGAACATCTTGCCCACCACCTCCATGGCCTAAGTCCAGTTTGCAATGCATTTATCCATCTACCCATTGTACATCAACAAAATACAGCTAACTGTAACATCTGCTTAAAACCTTTTTTATATACAGTCTTTCACACTCCCTGTGACATAGATAAGCAGTCTTAAGCAGTTTCAAAGGCTTGACAAGAAGAACAAGACAAATAGCTGCATAAACATACTGTTGGGACCCAAATCAAGGCCTGATGTCCTTTTGGGAGACATGACTTGAAGTTCTTTCTGGCCCATTAAATGCTCTTCTCAGGTTTTAAGAATGTCAAATCCTTTCATCTTTCTTTGCAACAGATTGTTCTTCTTCTATATAGGCACGTTACCTGAACTGATGAACTCATACAAATCCTCTATTTATTTCCAAAGGTATACTTGTCTTTGGGCTCTTGTAAAAAAAAAAACTATAAATAACTATAAATAAATTATAAATAAATAACAAAAACTATAACTAACTATAATAACTATAAATAACCCCCCCATACAGTACTGATCACAATGGGTCAAATGCATTTGCTTAGCTTTCTCAGAAGACTTTGACTTTCTCTAGAACAGAGATTATGAGTTAAGAATGTGACCTGAGTAGGAAGCTCTGATAGGGCTTTCATCATGCATGATGAAAGACATGACTAATGGCTGGAAAGGGAGAGGAAGGAGGAGAGAGAAAGGAAGAAGAAAGAAAAAAAGAGAAGAGAGAAGGGGAGCGGAGGGAGGAAAAGGGAGGGGAAGGGAGGAGAGGGGAGGGGAAGAGAGGAGAGGAGAGGAGGGGGAGAGGAGAGGAGGAGAAGGGAGGGGAGGACAGCAGAGGAAAGGAGAAAGGAAAGGAGGAGAGGAGAGAGGAGGGAAGGAGAGGGGAGGAGGGAAGGGAAAGGAAGAGAAGAGAATAGAAGAGAAGAAAAGAGAAGAGAAGAGAAGAGAAGAGAGACATTCTAGATAAATCACTCTAGATAAATATAAATATCTGGATAGAGTCATGCATGTGCACATATGTAATATATATAAGTAGAACATTGAACATATATAGTATTGAATGCATGCAATGTACACACATATAAGAATATCTGAACATCTATATGGTATGCATAAAGTGTATGCAAGTAAATGTATACTATTCCATAATTCATATATAGTATATACATGATATATCACATATGCATGTGTGTACACATTGTGTGTATGCAATAATGCAATATAATTGATGTTTACAGAGCACACCGGGAGATGGTAGGAAGGACACTCATTATATAAAAAGCAGATTTTTTTTTCTCAGCAACAACAACAACAGAAAAAGAGCCTTGCAGCCTTGTTGTGATGAAAGATAAGCTATTAAATAGAAAAGAAACAGCTGTAGAATTAGGAAGGAAAAGAATTTAGAGAAATCTCACTTAAAGCCCAAACAAGAACCATGTCCTAAGATGAGGTTTGGTAGCAAAACAAAACCAAAAAGCCAAGAAGATGGAAAACCAAAGGGATAATATGGCTAGGTCTGATAATCAGGAAGATAGTGGTGAGCTACAGTAAGTTTCAGGAAGAGGTGGGGGTGGAATGACTCAGAAGTGAGGAAGTAGAGTAAGACAAACACATTTCTGTCTGTTTCCAAAATGTTTGTCTTGAAAGGATAACTAGACAAGCGTTTTGTGATGGAGCCAGGATAAAAATCTGGACTCTACTTGGTTACCCAGAAGATGGGTGAGCTCAAGTGTGCTGTGGACAGAAAGTTACAATTCTATGAGAGACCTCTTGAGAACCCATGTTTTACAGATGAGGAGTCAGAAACACCGAGGTTTAGTAGCTTGTCCCAAATCATTCAAGCCAGCCAGTAAGGCCCCAAATCCAGCTCCCAGATAGGTACTACAACTTCAGCATTTCCTCAATCCACAGGCAATAAAGGTTGCAGAAAATGCTGTCCTTGACCTGTCTTCTGCTTTTCAGGGTTCTCCTTAGACTCGTATTTCCTGGCTAGAACCCTGTGCCTAGACAGACACCTTGGCTCCAGAGCTGTCAACATCAAATAATGGATCAAGCGAAGGCTGAGTGTTAGCAGCAACAGGCAGAGGAACAGCCAAGAGGCCAGCTGTTGGCTCTGCATGGTTTGCATCTTTCTAGATGTTGTTAAAAAAAAAAACACAACAAACTACCATAACCATCAAAAGAGAGACATAGAAATGCTAGGCACCAGTGACTTACACCTGTAATCCTGGCTACTCAAGAGGCTGAGATATGCAGATTGCAGTTCAAAGACAGCCAGGATAAGGAAGTCCATTCCGTGAGACTTGTATCCAATTAACCATCAAAATGCCAGAAACTGGTTTGTGGCTCAAATGGCACTCAAATAGCCTAGTGTGAAAAAGCTCTGACTTTAAGTTGCACAATGGGGAGGCAATGGGGAGGGGGGGCGAGGGAGGGTGGAATGCTGTGAAACTTAAGTTTGGATAACTTGCTTCAACTCCTAATATGTTAATACTCGGAAAAAGACACATTAACCTGTGTATGTGTTGACCCGTCCTCCATCCATAACATAGAATGATGCTGCTGAAGAAATTAACAATAACTGTCCTACATTTCTTCATGTGTTACTTTTGAGAGCAAATGAAATACTGTGTTTAGTTCATGCAATATAAACTACTGAACTTTAGGCTCTCAGACTGTGTTTAATAAAAAGTGCTTCTCCCCTCCCCCATCCTCCACCGCCAGTATCAACCTCCCAGGCATTACCAACTCACATCTGATTTTGAAAAAGTGTTTCTAAATCATAATATTTTCCATGTGAACAATTTGCTTCATCTAACATTTCCTTATGTGGAAAGGCAATGAGAGACATTTTTACAGAACTCTGCAAGTGGTCTAAGACATGTTTTCATCATCTAAAGACTCATAGGGCAGCTAGGGGGACTTGGTTCTGCTCACTATAACTAAAAGTTGTGTCTTGTACCCAATAGCTGCCTGCTTATCTTTTTCCTCTTTTTCCACTCACTTCAAAGGTCTAAAGATAGTTCTCAGGAGTCTTATTTGACATAACATGAAGACCAGATCATTGGATGCATTCTTTTTACCTTTCAGAAAGCAAAAATAACTTGGTACATATATAGTGGTACTAGATTTGTGTGCAAGTCTGTTCTTTACAGATCTCTGTCTAACATACCTTCATTTTTATCTTGACCCTAAGGTAAACAAGAAACTGCCGGAAGGAATGTTGGGTGACCTGTACATGACTTGTCATAAAGACTGTGATGGTCACCAGTCATCTCTTAGAACATCTGGAACACCATCTCCTTTACAGATGAGGAACCAGGGATCCAGGGCCAACTTTCACTTTATCTTCCTTTGAGAAAGAAGGGTCATGACATCTGTTGTGGGTCTTATTTAAGAAATTGAACTACACCGCATTTCCAGACTATGTTAACTAAAGATGGCTTTCTGAAAATGGTGCTTTATTGAAATCCCTATTTGAACTGATCAGTTACTTTAATGAACATATTTGCTTTATGGGTTTTCCAAACTGAGGCACTTTCCTACTTCTATGCCCTCCACCCTACATATCCTACTCATCATCATCTAATAAATGTTAATCTCTCTGTAAAGTTTTACAGAGCAATTCCATCATTTGCCTGTTATTCAGAAATCAGCCAAAAAGCTTTCATCAGAATGATCATGTGTTCGGTTCTGTGAAACCTCTAAATCAAAACAAATGCTCACTTTCTCCTACCTCCTTTTTTCTTACACTCCTCCTCCAACAAGACACTGGTCACCAGATTCTCCTTTCCACCCCTCCCCCAGAGGGTCTGAAAAACACAATCCCAATTCCCTCCTCTGTTTTTAGTTTTCTTTCCTCTTCTTTTTTTATTTTATTTTTTGTTGGTCATGAGGCTTGAACTCAGTGCTTGGGTGCTGTACCTGAGCTCTTTCACTCAAGTCTAACATTCTACCACTTTCAACCACAGCTGTTTCTGATTTTCTGGTGGTTAATTGGAGATAAGAGCCTCACAGATTTTCCTGCTCTGGCCCCGTTTGAACTGATATCCTCAGATCTCAGTCTCCTGAGTACCTAGGATTACAGGTGTGAGCCACCAGTACCAGGCTGTTTATGGTTTTCCTATACTAAAATGCCAGTGAAACAGAAGCCAATACTTGTTTGATGCATGATTTCTTTCATTTTTCATCATTTTAAAAGCACAAATGATATTTCTTACAATATAAATATGCATCTCTATTAAAAAATAGAAAACAATATAATAATCTTGATCACTGTCCAGCAGGAACATATCTGGATTTTTAGAGTTAAAAGTTAGATCCTCCACAAAAGATGTCCATGTTCACCATTTATGGCCATTTTCAGACATAGAAAACCCTTGTTCTACAAACAAATCCTTTTACAGATGATTCACATGGGCCAATGATGAATGTCTAATTATGTCCAAGAGTCAAGGCTTTGAGGTGAGCTAGATTTTGACACCAAAGATACAATCATAATAATATACATTCTATAAATTACTTTGTCAGATTGCAAAAATACATTTCATCTAGAACAGCTTCATCAGTTAATAAGTTATTTGCTTTAAAACAAACAAACAAACACCCAGCTCAGGTATGTTTCTCCTGACTCCAGTGTGAACTGCACAGCGGTCCGGAGTCTGAGGGGCTCCCCCCACAGCCACTCAGCCATGCAGGGAGAGGGGCCCGCTTCAGCGTACCCAGTAATTTGTCCCAGTGTGTGAAGTAAGGGGCATAGTTGCAGTTAAAGTGAGAGTGGTGGAGATCATGATGCGCCACGCCTCCGTACCACCCAAACGGCACCAGTCGATGGGTGGACCACGGGAAGTCATAACCTGAGTGGTCCTCCACCGACAGCCAGATGTTGACCACGTGGAAGATGAGGATGGTGAGCGGGTGGCAGTCAAGCAGCCTGGTGTTGAGCATGTCAAAGAAACCCAAGGAAAACAGCTCCCAGACGCTCATGTACTGCGTGGCCAGCGCGAAGGAGGATGCGTTCTGGTGATGCACTTTGTGGAAGGTGCGGTACAGCCAGGGCACTCTGTGGTGTAACACGTGCCACGCGAAGAACTCGGTGTCGAAGAGCAGCAGGCAGAAGACGATGTGGCGCAGCATCTGCAGCAGCTCCGGGGCTTCGGCCGGCAGCAGCGCGGGGCTCTGCGCCCAGTGCAGCAGGGTGGCGGGGAACACGAACACCACATGCTGGTAGAGCGTCTGTCCCAGGCAGGGGAGCAGCTGCAGCGCCGAGGGAGAAAAGTCCGGGTGGATTTTGTAGCGTCTCAGCGCAGGCACCCAGGGACACAGGACGTCCAGCACCACGAAAGGCAGGCAGAAGCCCAGGTAGGTGATGATCGAAAAGAAGACCGGGAAAAAGGGCGATCCGGTGAGCGCCTCCCAGGTCTTCAAGCGGTCCCAGAGGGGCTGCAGGACCAGCTGGCCAGCGCTGCCGGGGACCAGGAGCTCAGAGCTGTTGTAGTAACTCATGGCAAGCTTCTGACACTGGCCGCCGCTGCTGGCTTGCCCCCGACTTTTCTTAAGACTGGCTCCGCCCCCATGTGATGGGAGGGGCCTTTTATTGAACTCCCTTTCCCGGCTGGGTCAACAGATAAATAGCCGGTGGAGTTATTCCTCCTGGCTACAGATACCTCGGTGGGCGCTGCTATTAGAGTTGCTTGTCTCCACGTGCTACTTAGTAACTTTTCATAAGCATGCAGAGCTATGTTTGCACTTTTTTTTTCCAGTTGAGATATGATTTACACACGTTACATTGTACCCAGATTTACTGCAAAGAGTTTCTGAGGTTTTTGTTTGTTTAAGACTTTAGTCTTGCTCTGAGGCCGCCGGGACTGATCTGAATTTTCACTTGCCCGAAACTTTCCCAGTTCTGGAGTTACAAGCATCTCTCACCACACCTGGCTGTTTCCGACTTTTGACAACTCCATCCACCAGTGTCTTCACGGCTCCCACAGTAATGTCCTAGACACCACTAGAAAACACCTGGCAATCAGTGCAGAATCATCTCTGTGTCAAAATGCGTAGATGGAACTGCGTCCATTTTGTTTTTTGACAAGATGCCCATAGGAAAACTCCCCCTGTGTGCCCAGCTTCTAGCACTATAACCAGTTGCCAACCGCATTCATTCCTTTGCAGAGGGAACGGGGTGGGGGAGGGGGGGTGGGTCCAGAGGGCTCTGTGGCTGTCAGCTGAGGAAATCCTATAGGACAGATGGCTGGATAGGGACCTCTGCCCGTCCCAACCACTCGGAAAGGAGCCTTCCTGGGAGACTTAACACAAGCTCCAGTTTCCCCAAGCAAACAGATTAGTTCTGGAAGCACTGACCCCCTTCCATGGTGCTCCCTGAGGCGTCTAAACCAGCTGCCCATGACTCAGAAGCAAGGTACTAGGTGGGGGAGGGGTGTGTGTGTGTGTGTGTGAGAGAGAGAGAGAGAGAGAGAGACAGAGAGAGAGAGAGAGAGAGAGAGAGAGAGAGAGAGAGAGAGAGAGAGAGAATATGTGTGAGGGGGAGGGAGAGGAGAGCCAATACTGCTAGGCTTTGGTTTGGGAGCAGGGAAAACGCTGGGCTTTCTATCCAGCGCCTGTACTGAGCTGCATAAAAAGCCATCTTAGCCAAAAGCAAGAAGGCAGTGATTGGTTCTTCTAGGCAGTGGTTTGGGCGACCTTTAAAGCCTCCCACTAGGTAAACCCATGAATGACCCATGTCCCTGTCCTTCCCTGAGCAGCTGCCTACCTCCTGTGCTCCTCCAGCCCTCCACCTCCTTCCCTCCCCAAACCCCCAGCACAGAAAGCTAACATCAACTCGTGGCCACCCCTAAGTTTACCCTCCACCCCCAACCTAGGATCATTGGGTCAGAGACTGAGGACCACCAGGTTTGTCTAGGAGAGGCTGGGGAGATGGAGAGACCCGCACAGAAACTAATGCCAACCTTTGCCCAGGTGACAGGTGCCACACAAGGGATGCTTCAAAGATGGACATTTGGGGCTAAAACATAGAAACCAGAGGCCATTTGGATTCCTGCTTTTGCCTCTGTAGCTAGGTGGTTGGAGCCCACTCTTCACACCCCAAAGCTTAGTTTCTTATCCACCCAAAAGAAAATAATCATCTTACAAGTGTGCTGTAAGCATGAAATGAAAAAGGAGTAAAGTCTACAGTATAATGTTCTCCTACTACATGCCCAGTACTAGTTTAGGTATTTCCTCTATTTCTGAACTCCTCTGGCAGGAATTAGACATCATTACTATTTTATATCATATTATATTATATTATTATTATAGTATTTACAGAAGTACAATCACAGTACCTAGCACAGAGCAAGCTCACAAAGGGAGATGCATATTTATTGTTTTAAATGTGTACTCTGCATTGTACAATAATTGAGACATTGGAAATTAAAATCAAATAAAAATATGTAATGAGAAATAAAAGCCATGCTGTGAGGAATGATAAAATATAGTCAAATGCTTAGACCTAAATATAATAATGCAGAGTATAGGGTACATACACATATGATATATACTAGACCAATTTGTAATATATGTATAAATGCACAATATGTGTAGGTTATGTACACATGCTAAGCAAATCCATAATTTAAAATTCACCTCTAGCTTAAATGTGTCTCAGAACTGCTATCTGTAGAATATTGATACAGACAATAGTAAATTTTGACTCTACTGCAGCCTTAAAAGACAAACAAACAGATAAAATACATCAGTGTGCCAAAAGAATATTATTCTATTCTCCATGTACTTTTTCCATTGAGAAGATGAAGGATTAGAAGCAGCTTTGAGCTTTAGTGCTGCCCCCCCTGCCCTGCCCCCCCAGTGGAAAGAAAAATGGAAAGAGACTAGATTTTCCAAAGCTGTTCTGATGTGTTAATGTCACAGAAAACAGGTTGAATGGCTTCCCTACTGGTAGATTTCTTGCAATTAGACTAGGTCCTTTCTCACTCTACTACCCTCACCAACTCATCCTGTTTCTAGTCTCTTTTATGGCAACAAGAACTTTCTTCTCTCTCATTTCTAATAGACATGGTCCTGTTCATGGAGCCTCATTTCATAGAGAAGAGGATTTTTTACTCCTCACTCCCATGCACAGCAGAGACCCTCAGAGCTCATTTTCTCAGAATTACAAATGAATGTCCTTCATGAATACCCCTCGTATTTAACCTCTACTCACATTCCATCAGTGCTCAAATATCCTTCCAGGACACTCCGTGCTTACATTGTAGTCTCAGCTCCCATGCCTGAATGCTTCAACTGTTCTTTGGAGAGTTTTTGAAGTGGATGACATCTGAAGATTTTCTTGATTTGCATTTAATTATGAGATTGACTGTCCCAAATGTGTCCTTTGAGCCTTCAGCCAAAACCAAACCATGTCCTTCCTGCTTCAGTAGCTCTATCCATATCACTGCTAGAACGGATTCCATGAGCTAGTGACAGAGCCCTGTGAAGTAGCCTTGGAAGCCAGGCTCAGTGACAACAGAATGGACCAGAGTAAAACTGAATCCTACATTGTGCTGTTCAGCGGGCGAGCATATGCCATCAAATATTTTCTATTTGTGCAAGTGTACTAGCCTGGCTTGATGAATTGGTCTTTTTAGGTCTAGGATGTATCTTCTAGAACAGACAGGCCTGCCTGCCTGTCTGTCTGTCTGTCTGTCTGTCTGTCTGTCTGTCTCTCTCTCTCTCTCTCTCTCTCTCTCTCTCTGTATTTCTTTTTTGGTTGTAGGGATTGAATCTAGGACCCCATATATGCTATGCCTGCACTCTAGTTGAGCTACATCTCTAGATCCAGCCATAAGCATTATATCTTGTATGCAAAAGGTTCAAAAGCTATTAGGTTCTTATTTTTAAAGATATTGACTCAAAACTGTACAATTCCACTTTAATCTGGAACACTAGTTGATGTAGTTTGGGTCTGTTCAGGTGTGTTCACATGAAGAATGTTTTCTGCATTCAGATGATACAAGTACTTTGGTCATACTATGTCTTTAGACTTCCTGTGTACCATCTTTATCTTCATGGTCTGAGATATTTACAGGGTTGGAAACAAGGAATCTTTTCTTCTCTACCTATCATAGGGTTCTACAGTCTCAAAGTTATATGGAACCAACTCACTGCAACATTTTAGATACTGTTCATCATCCAGTCATAAAACACATAGTTGGTAAACATGTCAGCAACCATATTCGCTCTGGGGTTTTTTTTGTTGTTGTTTTTTATTGGTTGTAGGTCTTGAACTCTGGGCTTAGCACTATCTCTCAGGTCTTCAGTTCAAGGCTAGAGCTCTACCACTTGAGCCACAGTGCCACTTCCAGTTTTCTAGTGGTTAATTGGAGATAAGAGTCTCATGAACGTTCCTGCCTGGGCTGGCTTTGAACCACAACCCTCAGATCTCAGCCTCCTGAGTAGCTAGAATTATAGGCATGAGCCACCTGCACCTGGCTTCTCTCTGATTTAACATGGCTTTTATGATTTGTTTTTACCTACCAGTGTGAAGTGGGACTGTCTACCTGGGACAGTTATTCTTGGATCTCAGAGATACATAGTGTTGAATAACCCATAAGAATCAGAGTTGGAGCCATCTAAAAGGTCAAAATATAACCCTGCACCATGAAGATTAAAGGTTCAGTCTCAGAATGCCAAGACTACTTGGCTTAAATAGAAACTAAAGACAAATCAAGAATGAAACTAAGGCAATTGTCACTAAGTATTAGACAGGAGTTTGATGTCAGAAGGTGACTTTAGAGTTATTTTTATGCACCAATTTACAAGATTCAGAAAGCATTGTTTAGGAAATTAATACAAAAAGCACTATTAAATTTGGTGACACTCCTTTGAGGGTTCTGTTAATGAAAACTTTGAGACATGTAATTTTGACCTCTCATGCCAGAGGTAAGCAGCCATTTCTACTTTTATTGTTCTACTTTTATTGTGGGAACTCTCATCAACCTCTCTAAAAAGTTGAAAATATAGGGCTGGGAAGGTAGCTCAGTGGTAGAGTGCTTGCCTTGCATGCCTGAGGCCCTGGGTTCGATTCCTCAGCAACACATACGCAAAAAGAAAAAAGCCAAAAGTGGCGCTGTGGTTCAAGTGGTAGAGCGCTATCCTTGAGCTGAAGAGCTGAGGGACAGCGCCCAGGCCCAGAGTTCAGACCCCACGGCCGGACCCCCCCCCCCCCAAAAAAAAGTTGAAAACAACAAAAAAAAATCATTTGCAATAATAAAAGGCATACCATGGTCTGTAAAGCAGAAGAAAACAAGATTCTCACTGTCTGTTAAAGGGTCTGCTACAATGATTAAAGCCTGATGAGAAGGTTTGAAAAACCAAGAAAGACACAAGGTAAAATGCAAAGCATTATTTTCAGCCATACAAAAAATAGAAAGATTGACTTGCATAGTTTGGAAGTAATCTTGAAATCACACTATAAGATTTATTCAATGCACAATCAAAATGCAATAAATATTCTTGAATGAGTGACTGACAACTTTTAAAAAATCAGAATAATTACTTTCTGATGTTGCTTTTCATTTGTCACAAAAGATTATTTTGGATCTCTCCCTGCATTAAAAAGTAAATGACGAGTCATCAAATTATAGTTCATTTTAAATGTCACATTTAATAAATGAACACCTTTAATAGACACAAACACATGATAGAAATAACCTGCATTTTTGCAGATGTCACTAATTTGAATCCTAGGTTAAACCTTAATCACACTCAATCTACCTAGTACCCAAAGCCAAGGTTCTGATCACTCTGCCGTACTTATTTTCAGATCAGAATTGGGAGAAAGCTATTCCTTGACAATATTTTTCAGATGTTATATATCACAAGAAAATTTCCATCATAATCCTGATAATGATCATAGTCATAGCTGGTCTTACCCATCCTCAAAATATTAGCCAGCCCATCAATCTTTATGTTCCCTAGATGAAGGCCTGAGAGAAATCCTCCTCCTAACTGAGAGTATTAGGAGGTGGGCTAGGTAATCCCAGCACTTAGGAAAAAAGATAGGAAAATTAGGAGATGGACATCAGCCCAGACAACATGAATAAAACCCTTACATTCCTCTTCAAACATCACTCCCACCAAAAAATGAGAAAATAAGAGGCTTGGGAAATTCCTTAGCAAATCTGAGAGTGCCCTCTTGTGGCGAATCCAAAAAGTAATTTTCTTCATTATTGTGACTTTTTTTTTAAAAGTCCAATTCAAATACAGTATCTTCTTACATGATTTGCAAAGAAATGAATGCACATGGGAAAATGACAAGTAAAATAAATGAAGCATAGGGAGAAAAAGCATGCATGTTTTCTCTAAAATGTGCAAGTTAGGTCTAATTTGTAAATATATAAGTAAAAATATACAGGGTCACATGCATGTATATCAAATACATTAACCAAGTATGGAATGTGCACAGGAGACTTCAAATTGTGTAATTCTGTTAGAACTACTAAGTCATTGTCTGACATAATGAATCCCAGGAAGTTGGCACTTGAGGTGATTGGGGACCTCTCCTGGACTACAGGGCTTGTGGAGATAATTGTGTTCAACGGAGATGTTCACACAAATAAAGAATGGAGATAGAGACCAAGTGCTGGTAGTTGATGCCTTAATCCTAGCTACTCTGGTGTCTGTAATTTAAAATTTTAGTTCAAAACAAGGCCAGGAAAGAAAAGTAAGACACTTCTCTCTAATTAATGAACAAAAAGCAGAAGTAGAAATATGGCTCAACTGGCAGAGCTCTAGCCTTAAGAAACAAGCTAAGGGACAGTGTCCAGGCCCTGAGTTCAAAACCCAGTATTGGCATGCACACACATTTTAAAAAAGCAAAATGGGGTTGGGCAGGTGGCTCAATGGTAGAGTACTTGCCTTACATGCATGATACCCTGGGTTCAATTCCTCAGCACCACATAAGCAGAAAAAGGCAGAAGTGGCATTGTGGCTCAAGTGGTAGAGAGTTAGCTTTGAGCTGAAGAGCTGAGGGACAGTGCCCAGACCCAGAGTTCAGGCCCCATAACCGACCAAAAAAAAAGAACAGAGCTAGATTCCCTGTCAAATTGTCACAGGCCTGTGGTGAAGTTCTGAGTGTGATCTAATCATGAAGCAAAACTACATGAATTCAGACAGGATCTGAAGGTTAGAGAGGGCTTATGTAACTCCATCCAGATCAAGAGGGCATGGCCAAAACCAAATGAGCAATGAAATACAAACTCCGAAAGAGTGGCTATGCAATATCTTCCCTATTACATTGGTCTAGCCACTTGTCCTTGGAAGCATTCCTAGTGAAAAGTTTGGAAAGAAGATGAAAAGAAGAAAAGAGATTGGTAAAAATAAAACATTCCCCTCTCTCGTGTCACTGTGAGAACTTAGATGACCACAACTTCTCAAGGGAATCTCTGGGTATTTTCCTGTAACACTGGCTCCAAGTAGAGAAGCCAAGTCACCGACATCATTGAAGCCACCCTCTGACAAGCTCTCTCTACTACTGGTGAGCATGCTACCCAGGTATCCATACTTAGTTGGACAGAATGCCTTCGTCAAAGGAAAAAGAAGAGTTGCCAGATGACCTATGGCTAGGAAGAAGTTTGGCATCCTCCTAGGATGCCACCCTCACTGCTTCTCACTCTGTTCTGGTCAAAAATCAGACGGTGTTATGCCAGCTGCTAGGCCCTCCCTGATGTGACCTGAGCATCTAATTTCATTTAGCTAAATGGACATGTCTATCATAGATATTGACCCAGTATTTCTCACACTCTCAGAAATTACTGGACTCTGAATTTATAAAACTGAATGAGAAATACAATTTTACACAAGTTCAGTACTGAGAGAGACTACACGTGGGCCTCACACCAGTGTTTTGGAGGCTGAAGGCACATGTTAGTTCCAGTTCTAGTGACTTAATTTTTTCAAAGAGTGAATTGGTTAGACAAGCGTTTCTGCTGCCTTCTGGGGTTCACTATACCTAGACTCAACTCAAAGCTTCATTATGACAGACGATGCTGATGATGGAGGAATCTGTTTCCAAACAAGCTCTCTTCGGCTCTTTTCATTTCTCCATGAGATTTAAAACAAACAAACAAACAAACATTCATGGACTGTTAAGTGAATTTTCCCAGAAGGATTAATGGGAGAGAATGGGAGAGGAAAAGAATCAGAAGTTCTGACAAAAAAAAGAATACTCCAATATAAAGACAGAAACACACACAGAGAGAGAGAGAGAGAGAGAGAGAGAGAGAGAGAGAGAGAGAGACAGAGACAGAGACAGAGACAGAGACAGAGAGACAGAGACAGAGACAGACAGAGACAGAGACAGAGAGACAGAGAGACAGAAACAGAGAGAGACAGAGAGAAAGAGAACAAAGCACGCATACACACACACACACACACACACACACACAATCCTTCAGGACTATGAGGCTGGGTTTTATTGGAAATCTTAAATAAGATCTTTAAAATGTTACAAGTGTTATAATTCTCCTGGAGGCAGTTAAAGACAAGTAATGTTATTACTGTTGTTAAGTAGCTATAACAGGAAGACGTATCAAGTGTCATTCTGTTCCTCTAGCAGTAATGTAGATGCTGCACGAAGGCAGGTGAACTTGGGCTTCAACATGCAAAGCAGGATTGTTAAAAATATGAGCAAAACTAAACAAAAAACAATGAATCCCTGAGGTGAGCTTTAGTCTGAAACCATTCCTGCACACAGATTCTGTGTGGACACTTCACATAGGCTCTGACTTGAAATGGACAGGACTGAGCTTAAGAGAGTGGTTCAGAGCCCATTAGTTGTGGGAGAGGGTAGTGCTTTAGTCTCTCTGCTGAACTTTTCATCAAAAGTGTATGTAATCAAGATACTCATAATAACCCAGATTCCATAACTCTTTAAGCTATTCATTATTATATAGACATGTAAAAATCAGTTTAATCTATACCTGAAGACTTCAGAAAACTATTTTGCTCAAGTTGAACCATTTCCTCATTTTGATTTAAATAGCTGGGATGCCATTGGATTTGACCAGGTAGTTAGTACAAAAAACATAGAAAAGTGTCATTTGATAGATAAGTACAACTGATAACACTGCTGAGTTTTTGTTTTGTTTTTAAGAAAAAGGTGATAAGAACTAGGTACATTTTATATTGCATTCAAATCAGTGACCGATTTACAAGTTTAACAGTTTAAAAGTTCCCAATATGATAATTTGCTAGGGCAAATAGTTGAGTATATAAAGGTAACTAAGTAGATTTTAAATTGTGAGGAGAAACAGTAGTTATAATGCCTTTTTCATACCTCTGTGTTATTTTTTAGTAGACTACAAACATGATCTATGATTGAGACCCTAACTTCATATATCGTCATAATTAGAAAAAACATAGCTAGTGTGTGCTTCTAATTCTATCTAATGAGAATCATTGAAAACACTCATTTTCCAGCAATTAGGCAAGAACCCTTTTCTGTGAGTGTCTCTAGCACTCACTGGTATTTCTTCATCATATTGATAATTTTATCATACACCATCCAGTGGGTGCTCATGCCAAAAATAAAATCGATATGATTGTACTCAGGAATTTCCTTGTGGTACACCAAGTTGGGGATCTGAGTCAGTAAGATATGGATGTCATTGGTATCTGCCAGCCAGTCTCGAGCCCCGTTCCATAAGGCTATGGGCACAGGAATGTCTTTCACATTGTACATGGGAGGGTAACTCTACAATAAAAAAAAGAAAGAAAGGTTTATTATAGTTTTCAAAACGGCAATAAATATAATCTCCATTAGACACTGTCCAGTAAGTCCAATTTGAGAATAACAGACTCAATTTTGAAAATCTCTTTCAGAATCATTTCAGGTAGCCATTGCAAGAACAAAATGAAATCTATACATGGGCACCAGTGGTTCACCCCTGTAATCCTAGCTACTCCAGAGGCTGAGATCTAAGGATGAAGGTTCCAAGCCTGGGCAAGAAAGGCTTTGAGACTATTATCTCCAATGAACCACCAGAAAAATGGAAGTGGTACTTGGGCTGAAAGTGCTAGAGCACTACCCTTGAACACAAAAGCTCAAGGGAAGCACTGTTCTCATGAGATGCAGAAGAGCCATAAGCCCAAGTTAGCAGGTACTAAGCCAGATCCTTCTACTTTCTCCTTTTGAATGTAAGAGGCAAGTCACAAAAATTCAACTTTGGTTTCCTTATCTTTTGTGGGGGGTGGGATGGCGGGGGTGGGTGTTGTATGGCTTAAACTCAGGGCCAGGGCCGCTGTCCTGAACTTTTTTGCTCAAGGCGAGTGCTTTACCACATTGAGCCACAGTGCCACTTCTGGTTTTCTGGTGGTTATTTCGAGATAAGAGTTTCACAGACTTTCCTTCCAGGGCTGGCTTTGAACTGTGATCCTCCCATCTCATCCTCCTGAGTTTCTAGGATTACAGACATGAGACGCCAACGCCAGCTCCTCATCTTTAAATCAAAGAAGACCATGTCTAAGTCACAGGGATGCTGTGAGAATGAAATAAGAAAACAGATCAAGTAGCTTACACATTAGTGTGCTTGGCGTAAAAGATGCTAATTCTGTCTGTGCAGGGAAATGCTTACACAATGTCCCAGATCCCATAGCCAGAAACCTGCAATACAACTGGAAGTACTTGAGTCTGCAGGGCCTGTGCCCATGCTTGCTCTGACTAATGCATGGCTCTTATTTAGAGTCAGGCAAAGGATGGAGAGAGAAAGACCAGTCCACAACACCACCTGCAAACCTGTGAGCTTCTGGAGAGGATAGAAGGAAATCAAATACCACCTAGGCATTTTGTAGTAACTAATACAGCCAGAATCTCAATAAGGTAGGCTGGTTTCCTAGAGATGTTATTTGGGGGGCCATTTACATTAAAAGACTGAAACCTTTACCTGCTTGTAGTGTAGGTAGTTCTTGACACTGCTTCCCCAGTCAAAGGCTTGAAACTTATTAAGTTTTAAAATCTAAGAGGAAAATAAAACAACAAAGTGACATATCATCAGAGATCACTGGATTTAGCCAAGTCATCAGAATTGAGGAGCTGGGTTGCCATTGCTCACTAAACTGAAAAGTAGCTGCCCATTTGCCTCAACATGGCTCAGACTTACTCCTTGCAACTCTGGGAGTTCACACACACCCCAACTCACAGAACTGGTTCTTTCTGACATATAGTTTATCAAGTAGGAGTTAAAAATGCTCAGAAATGTAGTAGAATGTTGCTGTTAGGATATGTGAAGTAAACAAAAGAAGATAAACTGAAATATGACTGAGGGGGATTGTGAGCACCTAAAAGAAGAGCATGAGTGAACAACAGAACTTTCAAAGGCCCAGGCCATTGCTTAAATGCTAAGTGTGCTCTGTCAACATGGTAGGAACAATATGCATTCCAGGGGCTCCTCATCTAAACCACAGCAAATTCTGATATTTAGCCTTCCAGTCTCTACAAGCTAAGAACTTCAGGCCAGGAAATGACTCCTTATAGCTGATCCAAGGGAAGAGGGATTCATGTCTGCCTAGACAAGTTTTGAAACTTGATTCTCAGATCTCAGCCTTCTGAGTAGCTAGGATTACAAGTGTGAGCCTCCAGAGCCCAGCAAAAATATGTCATTCTCTCTCATTCCAACATTCTACCCTAAGTGTCTATTTTTAAAACCATGCATTTGTCAACATTAGTATAAACCCAAATCTCATCATTTTAACAGCAATATTTTATTAGAAGATGTCCTTTTCAAAAGCAATAAACTCTGGTGCTATAACACTAGCTACATGGGAAGCTGGTATCTGGCAACTGAGGTTCAAAGTCAGGCTGGGCAGAAAAGTCTATGCGACTCTTATCTCCAATTCATGAGCAGAAAGTTGGGCCTAGAGGTGTGGTTCTAGTGGTAGAACTCCAGTCTTACGCTAAAGAGACAAGCATAAGCTAAAGAACCATGTGCAAAATGGAGGCTCTGAGTTTAAGCCTTAGTAGCAGTGCGTGCACGCCCATGCTCACACACACACACACACACACACACACACACACACACACACACACACACACAAAACACACACACAACACACACAGACTGGTTCTGCCTGCCTGCCTGGTGGTTGGATATCATGACATAAAACACTTAGAGTACCTTTCTTTGAAGCTTAACAGCAAATTATTTTGTATTTAAATAAAATTGCCTGGAAAAAACTCTCAAAGTTATCTGGCATTCGACATAAACTCATGAAATACTGTCAAGGAAAAAAAACGAAACAATAGGAGAAAAATAACCTACTTGTACATCTGCTCTGCAAAGGTATATAGCAGAATTCAGAGATAGCTCTCATCTCTAAATACATATTTCTAATCTGTAAAGAGCTATAGAACAATTGTTTCATTGAAATGTTCTTATTTTGTTCTTATTTTGCTAATATAGGATCTGGAACAGACATAAATTACTTCTGTGATAAAAATGAGCAAAACTAGCCGGGCGCTGGTGGCTCACGCCTGTAATCCTAGCTACTCAGGAGGCTGAGATCTGAGGATCGCGGTTCAAAGCCAGCCCGGGCAGGAGAGACCGTGAGACTCCTATCTCCAATAAACCACCAGAAAACCAGAAGTGGCGCTGTAGCTCAAGTGGTAGAGCGCTTGCCTTGAGCTGAAGAGCTGAGGGACAGCGCCCAGGCCCAGAGTTCAAGCCCCATGACCGACAAAAAAAAAAAAAAAAAAAAAAATGAGCAAAACTCTGTTTTCAAAGTTAGTGATTCCCCTACACACTCATCTTTGGTGTAGCTCTGTTTATCCACTGACATTCCAAACATATCCTGTCCACAGATGACTGCTGAAATTACAGCATGCTATCTCTACTGCTACTCGAAAATCATGCTTTATGAAAGAACACAAAAAAATATGAATCAATGACAAACAGATGAAAGGGAGGAAAGAGAAACAGAGAAGAAATAGGTAATAGGTAAATACATAATATGTAAAAGAGGTAAAGAAAGGAGAAGGGGGCTGGGAAGGTGGCTCAGTGGTAGAGCATTTGCCTTGCATGCATGAGGCCCTGGGTTCGATTCCTCAGCACCACATAAGCAAAAAGAAAAAAAAGCCAAAAGTGGCGCTGTGGCTCAAGTAATAGAGCACTAGCCTTGAGCTGAAGAGCTGAGGGACAGCGCCCAGGCCCAGAGTTCAGGCCCCACGACCGGACCCCCCCCCCCAAAAAAAAAAAGAAAAGAAAGGAGAAGGCAGGGGAAGAAAGGAAAGAAGATGAAAGACAAACCTCACAGCTGTTTGGTGACCTTACACACAACATGTGTGCATCATAGAGGGTAACACAGGCAACACAAACACAGTGACCAGACCAGGAAAGAAACCAGATCAAACTTTTACATAGAATGGCTTTTAGTTTGAGAAGCTGGAGAGAGAGGTACATGAATGTATACTGCAATTTTCTGACAACTAGATTTTCCCAGACAAAGCTGCCCTTCTGAAAGGCCTACCTGCCTCCAGTGTAATACGTTTTGCACAGAAGTTCCGGCAGGATTGTGTGCCCCGTAGACATCCACTCTTGACTGTATGATAAACATGACAGATTAAAGAATGAAAACAGCTTTAAGGTGATACTGAAAATCAACATATTTTGTTGTTTAAAGAATTAAAAACTACAGAACTACAACCTCAAATATATGCTCTGACTATAACTATGTCCTATAAAATATGAATAAGCATAGAGAGTGTGGAAGAATATAGGTTGCAATCACAGGCCATTTTTTCACTTTAAACTTTTCTTTAAAATATATGTTTTATTGTAAAAACACTGTACAAAGGGGTTACAGTTACATGAGTAAGGTAATGAGTACATTTCCTATCAAGCATTGTTACCTCTGCCTTTGTTTTTCCTCTTCCATCCTTCCCTCCCCACCTCCCAACTCCTGCTTCCTCCCCCTGACATTGTAAAGTTCATTTTCAATATAGTGTCGTGTACATCTCACTGGTACAATGGGTCAACCTGTATCCTTATTTAAGCATTTTGTTTTTTCCTTTCCTCTCCCCAAATTAGAAAAATGTATATACAAAATGCAGGGCACCAGAATCAAATGCAGTGAAAACAGGGGTTATGCAGTGGTGGAAAAACAGACAAAAGAAACAAAAAAATCACATAGTACATTATAAATCATTAAAAACAATAGCAAGAAAGAAAAAACCACTTGTGTCCCTATCTTGGGGTTCATTTTGCTTAACATCATTTTACAGGGTCATATGCACATAGCTTTTGACCTTTTCTACTTGTCCCAGAATATACTAGTTATTGCAAATAAGGGAAACCATGGGACCTATGTTTCTTTGGGCCTGGCTTATTTCATTTTCCAAGTCTTTCCATTTCCTAACAAATGGAGTGGTGTCATTCTTTATGATGGAGGCATAGAATTCCATTATAAATATATATATATATTCCGTTATATATGTATATATACATATATATATGTGTTTGTGTGTGTATATATATTTATATACATATAGCACATTTTCTTGATCCATTCATCTACTGAGGGGCATCTGAGTTGGTTCCATATCTTAGCTATGGTAAATAATGCTGCAATAAACATAGTTGTGCTGGTAGCTTTAGTATGGTCTTGTTTGTGATCATTTGGGTAAATGCCCAAAAGTGGGTTGCTGGATCATAGAGGAGCTCTATGTGTCGTCTTTTGAGGAACCTCCATACTGCTTTCCAGAGTGGTTGAACAGGTTTACATTCCTATCAACAATGCAGTAGGGTTCCCTTCTGGCCACATCCCCTCCAGCATCTGTTATTACTAGATTTCTTGATTATAGCTATTCTAACTGGGGTGAGGTGAAATCTCAATGTTGTTTTGATTGGCATTTCTTTTATGGCAAGAGAAGTTGAGCATTTCTTCATGTACCTATTGGTCATTCTTATTTCCTCTTCAGAGAAGTCTCTCTTTAATCTTTAGCTCACTTGTTGATGGGGCAGTTGTTTCTTTGAGGATTTGTTGTTGGGGGATTTAATTTTTTGAGTTCCAAGTATATTTTAGATATGAGACCCTTGTCTGTTATATGGCTAGTGAAGATCTTCTCCTAATCCGTGGGCTTTCTATTGATCTTGCTAGCTATGTCCTTTGCCATGCAGAAACTCTGCAGTTTCATGCAATCCCATTTGTCCAAGCTTTCTTTGATTTGTTGTGTTTCTGGGTCTTTATTAGGAAAATTTCAGCCATCACAGGCCATTTTTATTTTCTTCTTTATGCTCTCCTGAACTTGCAAAATTGTAAATGGCAACTACACTTCCTTTAACAATAACAAAAAAAAGTGTTATTACTTTGAATGATTCACTACAGTCTTTATGGCAGAATTGGGGAGTCTGTTAATTAGCCATGGATGGTCTCAAACCTATGATCCACCTGCCTAAATCTCTCAAATCCTGGGATTATGAGGAGTGTGGTAGACAATGCCTGGCTTTATTTCAGACTTTTCAAACCTATTTTCAAAATTCACCATTATAATTTACATTTAGGTTTATAAAGAAGAGGTTATTTCTGGCCAATGATTTGCATTTGATAAAACAAATAAATGCATATCTAACACATATAATATATGTGCATATATTTGCATTTATGAATGTGTCTTATATATGTGTGTGTACATAGGAAGGTATGTGTGCATATATAATGGAAACTCCAAATTGGAACACACATATTTGTTAAAAAGAAATATGTAACTATTGTGGCTTAAATTGTGGCAGATCCTCATATGCAACTCTCCACAGAGCATAAAAGCAACTATGAGGACAGATGCAACCATAACCACCTTCTGAAAGCACTCTTGATCTTGAAAGAAAGGTCCTTCAGAGCTCTAACAAGGTCATTGCTGTGTCTCCCACATCATCCAAACTAAGTACATTCAAAGATCAAACCCATTGAGTGTTTAAATCCATTCTGAACATAACTATACATACCATATTTAAATTCCTCTCATCAAATCCACACACGAGAAAAAATAAATTTCCACAAAGCTCCTTCAGAATTGCATGGGTGCAAAAGTGGATGCTCAGCCACTTAATGATTGGATTATCAGAAAAGACTTCTGTGTGCCCTAGTATGGCCTGCAAAATATAAAGAATCCTAAGATCATCTCAGTATTTCCTGTTGGAATAGAAGCTTCCACAACTGCCTGCAGGACCACAGACCCAATGTCTCTCCCAGTAGCCAGGAGCAAAATGGAGACAAGTCGATATTCAAACCAAGATACTCAACAAGTACAGAGATGTTAGAGAAATGGAATTGAATTTTCAGAGTGAAATACAAAAACTAAATACGTTTGTAACAGATGTTTATAAAGGGCAAGAGCCAGGACCCTTGACCCAGGGCCAACCCAAGTTAGTTTTCCATGATGAATGGTAGTGACTTTCGGAAAAGCAATCAGTGCTGGGACTAGTCAGCACTATTCTAGAAACTTATGTGCATGTACACCAATATGAGCCATCGTGGGATTTTTAGTGATAAAACATGAATAGTACAAAATCTATCATTTCAATCAATTTTATGTGTTCAGTTCAGTTGCAGTAAATGTAGTCACACTGTTGTGCAAAATCACCATTATCCATTTCCAGAACATTCTCAACCTCCTACTCTCAATTTCTGTTCACATTAATTAAACTGTCTCATTCCCATCCTCCTGCTCCCATTGTTGCATGCTTTTATAAGGAAAGCTTTATTGAAACACAGCCACATTATCTGTTACTATTGGCTGTTTTCATTCCACAAGGGTAGAATGGAATTCTAACAAAAGACACCAGGTGACCTATATAATAGTTTAGGGGGGAAAATTGTCAAACACTTCTCTACAATATCCTTAACCAGTGGTCAGCAAATATGTGATCAGGTACTGCCAGGGCAATCATTAAGTCCTTAAGATATGTAGTATGCAAGAAGAAACAGAAGAAATCTCTTTTTATATTCAAATCAATTCTATCTCTTGCTCATGTCTACCACCTAGAGGGACAAATGAGAATGGGAGGCATTTTCAGGGGTTAAATTATCACTCCTTTATAAAAATAGACATAAAGTTCTTAACTGCCAGTATTTTCGAATGGCCTTACTTAGAGTTAGGGTCTTTATAGAAGAATTAAGTAAAAATAGATGTCCTTAAGGAAAGAGGAAATGTGGACGTGGAGATAGATAGGAACAGAGGGAAAATAAAGAAAAAAAGAAGTCAGAAATTGGAATGATGCTTCCACCAACAGGAATGGCCAAAAATTGTCAATAACTACTAGTAGGGGAGAAGCATGGAACAGATTTGTCTTCATAGTCTAGCAAACTAATACAAGTGGGCACATAAGTATTAATGGGTAGATCTCCAGAGGGCAAGTACCACCTGTCTCCGATTTGACGATTAATTTGTCCTTTCACAACCTAGATGGCACAGGGCAATCACTTGCCACAGTGACTATAAAAGTGAGGTTTTTTTTTTTTTTTGCCAGCAAACAGCATATTCCCTTAGTCCAAACTTTAATAAGTAATAGGAGTATACCCTAAAATAATGATGAAAAGCATACTATGATGAATACAGAAGCCAGTAATAGCTGCTTATTATTATTATCCAGTATTATGCACTGTACATAATTGCATATGCTAGACTTTTAGTGAGGGCTGGTAATATAGTAGGTTGGTTTATACCCGCATCACCAGTATAATAGGTTGAATTGTGAATTCACTTGGTGAATGTTCAGCTCTATTATGTTTAGCTCTATTATGATCTTACAAGAGTGCCACCCAATATGTGGTCCCTTATCAAAAGAAAGCACATTACATGCTGCATGATCATGTAGCTTCCTGGACAAGATTTCAATTATGCACATTTGTATAGATGTATAAGATATCTAATGCAAGAATAAAGAGCCTTCTATTTTCAGAGGGCTTAAACCAACTTCTCTTGAATGCTGTTTTCTCCTTGAATAGAACTTGGACCTGCAAAGATAGAGGCTGAGGGCTGATGTGTTTGATGGCCATATTGGAGAATATAATTAAATAGCATCTTTACATCATCATCTTGTGCTTAGGGATGGGCCTGTGGAAATCGTGCACACCCTGTCTTCCATCTCCCACACACTGTTATACAAGAGCTCATCTCTGGAATAAAAGTCTAGCACTGCTCATGTTAAAATAATATTTCCTCTGTAGTGGATAGAAAGCTGGACTAGCATGTTAGCTATGCATACCCACAGCTGCAGTATTCACAAAAGCTACGCCTCCACAGGCCCCTACCTGTAGCAAGTAGGGGTGAAGGAAAGAAGAAAAACCAATGCTCTGCTAAGAGCAAACCCAGAGAAGAACAGCAGAGTCTCCCTCCAAGGAGCAGTGCTTCAATCTGAAGAGGAAACCTGTTGGGAGAGGAAATCTGGTGGCAAGCCGTGTACCTCTAAGAAATCTTCAGGGAAGAGTCCTAACTTGGTTAGAGGGCTGGAACTGAAAACCAGTGAAACCACAGGAGCCAAGGCAAAGAACATTTTGATTTTTTTGGCCAGCTTGGGCATCTGTGAAAATGATATAAAACCTGTGGGAACAAAAGGAAGATAAGAGGAAATTCCATCTTCTAGGACTTTTCTTCTCAGAAAAGGCAAGAGAGATCTAGCATCACTTGTGAGGCCCTCCAGAAGCAGCCAGAGAAGGTACTGAGGCAGGTCCCTACATTCTCAGTAGAGACATTTGATGGTTATGATAATGAATAATTTGCATTTTCTTTAAACTTTACTATATTTTCAATTTTTCTAAAACATACTTATTTTATAATCAGCATAAAATACGTATACAGCTTTTAAAATCATTCAGTATAACCTGTCAGACTTGTATTTCATGTAGATTTTACCTCTCTTTTTTCCTTCTCTTTCTACTTAGTTTTATATTTATTTACTTAATTTTTAGGAACTAGGGATATCCCAGAGCCTTTCATAAACTAAGCAAGTGATATATTACTTAGCCACACTGCCAAGCTCTCCACTGAGCTTTAAAAGTTAGCATAGCTTCTTGTTTCCATTTTGAAGTCTCTGACCATAGAAAGCTTTCTTTTTTAAAAAAAAATAATTTTATCTTCTTGTAAAGATGCTGTACAGAGAGGTTACAGTTACATCAGAGAGGTAAGGAGTGTATTTCTTATTGGGTATTGTTACCCCTCCTTTGTTTTTCTCCCATTACCCCTTCCCTTTCCTACCTCCCCCACTCCATCCCCCCGCCCCCCGACAAACATAGTGTCTTGTGGGTATCATTGTTGCAATGGGTCATCCTGTGACCTTGTTTCAGCATTCTGTTATTCCCCTTTCTCTCCCCAGATTAGATAAATGTATATACAAGATGCAAAGTACCAAACTCAAATACAGTGACAACAGGGATATACCATAGGAGGAAGAACATTCTTCTACCCTCCCACATCCCACGGAAAAAATATAAAAGGATGGGGCTCACATTAATTTTTTCAATTTGATAAGAAATACACATACCATATCTGACCATTTATAGCAAAATCTGAATTTCCATATAAGATCATATATGAAACTACTTTGTCCCTTCTGTGATCTTAACTTAGCATTATGAAAAGAAACTATTTGAACGATGTGATATTCTTATATTTCACATATGAAAACAAGTATAAACTCCATAATACAGACATTCTATCAGCCTCCAGTCCTTGCTCCATACATACCTATGGTGGTGCCTTGAGAATGACCCACATAATACAACTGCTTTTGGCCAGTTTTATTCAGAATGTAGTCAATGGAAGCTGGGAGATCATATTTTGCCATCTCATCAAAACTAGAATCCAAACAAACAAAGAAACAAGAACTAGCTCATAAAATATAAGACTGCGTAAATACAAAAATGAAATTTGAGGCATTGTCACATACTAAACTGAGTAAGCCAACGCTGAGCTCAGGAAACTGAACATTACCTATGATGACAGAAACATCCTCGGATTCCACTCCATATATGACCCTAATCTTTCTTTTTTTTATTGTAAAGATACTATACAGAGGGTTACAGTTACATGAGTGAGGTTATGAGTACACTTCCTCTTGAACATTGTTACCCCCTCCATTGTTTTCCCCCTACCATCCCTTCCCTCCCTACCTTCCCCGAGGTTCTTTTTTTCTTTGATTGTGATTAAATGATTACATAATTTCCCAAATTTCACAGTATTGTGGAATAATGATGCTCATTTAAAGTCACAAGTTCATTCTAACTTTCCTGGAGCAAATTGTCTATCACAGTCTATAACATATAATGGTGTTCACATGTTACACACCGTACGTGTGATCAGCAGCATGGGGATATTTAGCAGTGGTTCAACCAGATGAGTGGGAGTTCTTTGTTTCTTAAGTCCTGTTAGTTTTGTCATATCACCTAACATTTTGGATTTAGCATTCACTTATCAGGGAGACCATGTACCGTTTGTCTCTTTGCTCTTGGCTTACCTCGCTCAACATGATTCCTTCTAGCTCCATCCATTTCTCTGCAAAGCCATTATTTTGTCATTTTTTTTTTTTTTTTTTTTTGTCGGTCGTGGGGCTTGAACTCTGGGCCTGGGCGCTGTCCCTCAGCTCTTCAGCTCAAGGCGAGCGCTCTACCACTTGAGCTACAGCACCACTTCCGGTTTTCTGGTGTTTTACTGGAGATAGGAGTCTCACGGTCTCTCCTGCCCGGGCTGGCTTTGAACCGCGATACTCAGATCTCAGCCTCCTGAGTAGCTAGGATTACAGGCATGAGCCACCAGCACCCGGCTATTTATTTTGTCATTTCTAATGGCTGCATAATATTCCATTTTTTATAGATACCACAATTTTTGGATCCATTCATCTGTGGTGGGGCATCTGAGTTGTTTCCATATCCTAGCTATTGTGAACAGTGCTGCAATAAACATGGAGGTGCATGTGTCCTTGTACATTGGTTCCTGTTGTTCAGGGTAGATGCCTAGAAGTGGTATGACTGGATCGTAAGGGAGGTCAATCTTTAGCTTTCTAAGGACCCTCCAGACTGCTTTCCAAAGTGGTTGTATAAGTGTACATTCCCACCAGCAGTGTAATAGGGTTCCTCTTTCTCCACATCCCCTCCAGCATTTGTTGTTGGCTGATTTGTGGATGTGGGACATTCTGACTGGGGTAAGGTGGTATCTCAGGGTTGTCTTTATTTGCATTTCCTTCACCACCAGGGATGATGAACATTTCCTCATGTGTTTCTTTACCATTTTTATTTCTTCATTTGAGAAATCCCTCTTTAATTCCCTTGCCCATTTAGTAATTGGTTTGTTAGGTTTGGGAGGGATTAGTTTCTTGAGTTCCCTGTATATACAGGATGTTAACCCCTTGTCTGATATATTGCTGGTAAATATTTTTTCCCAATTAGTTGGTTGTCTTTCTAGCTTGGTTGCAATACATTTAGCTGTGCAGAAGCTTTTTATTTTAAGGTAGTTCCATTTGTCGAGTCTCACTCCAACTTGTTGTGACCCTGGGACTCTGTTCAGGAAGTTCCTTCCTGTGCCTATTAGTTCAAGTGTCTCTCCTACTCTGTCCTGCAGTAGTTTCAGAGATTCAGGTTTAATGTTAAGGTCTTTAATCCATTTTGAGTTGATGTTGGTGCATGGTGATAGGCTGGGGTCCACTTTTAGTTTTCTGCATGTGGCTGCCCAGTTTTCCCAGCACCAGCGGTTGAAGAGGCTGTGTTTCTTCCATTGTATGTCTTTGGCTCCTTTGTCGAATATCAGCTAGCTGTAGGCCTGTGATTTATTTCTGGATCTTCTATTCTGTTCCATTGGTCTTCGGGTCTGTTTTTGTGCCAGTACCATGCTGTCTTTGTTATTATAGCTCTGTAGTAGAGTTTGAAGTTCGGCATGGATAGCCCTCCCATATTGTCTTTATCCCCTAGAATTGTTTTGGCTATTCTAGGTCTTTTGTTATTCCATATGAATTTTTGGACTGTTTTCTGTATTTCAGTGATGTACGTCATTGGGATTTTAATAGGAATTGCATTGAATTTGTATATTAGTTTTGGAAGTATTACCATCTTTACTATATTAAGTCGGCCTATCCAAGAGCATGGGAGGTCTTTCCATTTCCTAGTGTCTTCTACAATTTCTTTCTTTAACTTTTTATAGTTTTCATTAAATAGTTCTTTTACATCTTTGGTTAGGTTAATTCCTAAATATTTTATTTTTTGGGAGGTTATTGTGAATGGGGTTGCTCCCTTTATTTCCCTCTCTTCTTGTGCATTGTCAGTGTACAGGAAGGCAATTGATTTTTATGGGTTTATTTTGTATCCTGCTATTTTGCCAAAGTAATTTATGATTTCTAAGAGTTTGGGAATGGAGTTTTTGGGATCGTGAAGGTATAGTATCATGTCGTCTACAAAAAGGGATAGTTTAACTTCTTCTTTCCCTATGCGGATCCCTTTAATGTCTTTTTCTTGCCTTATTGCCCTGGCTAAGGGTTCCAGGAGTATATTGAAGAGGAGTGGAGACAGTGGGCATCCTTGCCTTGTTCCTGATTTTAGGAGAATTGGTTGTAGCTTTTCCCCATTAAGTATAATATTGGCTATTGGTCTGTCATAAATGGCTTTTATTGTTTTTAGAAATGTTCCTTGTATTCCTATTTTCTCCAGAGCTTTTAGCATGAATGAATGTTTAATTTTATCAAAGGCCTTTTCTGCATCTGTGGCGATAATCATGTGATTCTTGACCTTGGCTCTGTTGATCTGTTGGATTACATTTATTGACTTAAGTATGTTAAACCATCCCTGCGTCTCTGGGATGAAGCCTACCTGGTCATAGTGTATAATTTTTTTTATGTGTTTCTGGATTCTGTTAGCTAGAATCTTGTTAAGGATCTTTGCATCTGTGTTCATCAAGGAAATTGGCCTGTAATTCTCCTTTTTGGTTGGGTCTTTGCCTGGTTTGGGGATGAGTGTGATATTGGCTTCGTAGAATGAGTTTGGAATAGCTCCCTCCTTCTCTATTTCTCTGAAGAGGACCCTAATCTTTCTGTATATTGTCTGCTTGTCTACTTGGTTTCGTCAATGTTGGTACATAAAGTTTCAGGTTTTTTTTTTTTTTTGGTCCAGTCGTGGGGCCTGAACTCTGGGCCTGGGCGCTGTCCCTCAGCTCTTCAGCTCAAGGCTAGCGCTCTACCACTTGAGCCACAGCGTCACTTCCGGCTTTTTTCTTTTTGCTTATGTGGTGCTGAGGAATCGAACCCAGGGCCTCATGCATGCAAGGCAAGCGTTCTACCACTGAGCCATCTTCCCAGCCCATAAAGTTTCAGGTTTTTAAGTCACATTTTATTGTTATTACACTACTTTCGCACTGCCCATTTATGACATTCGTCCCTGGCATATATTTGGGTAGTTCTCAGTTTTTCACTATCATAAGCAGGGTGACAATAAACACAGTCTGTTACAAATCCTTAGAGAAGCTCTAGAATGCAAGACTAGACACACCCAGAATGCTGAGCTTTGCTAATGCCTCTGACATCAATTGTAGTCTAAAACTAGGTAGGTATGTATATGAGTGGTTTTTTTCTGGGAGGGGGGCTTCATGATCACATGAGCCAATTATTCCCATACATTTTATAATATGCCAGGCTCTGGAGACATTCTTTACCTGTCAGCCTTCCCTAAACCTTATGAGATAGATGTTCATTAGCCCTACTACATAAGTAAACAATCAGGTACAGAGGGATTATGTAATGTATAAACTGTCATGTGACACCTATTTTTGAATCCAGAAATAAGAGACAGAGAAGTTTCTGAAAGGAAGAAAAATGAAAATCTGGGAAATGTGTTTGTGGAGGAGAGGAAAGGTAGCTGACTCCAAAGTCCCATACCACAAAGAATGCCAAAACTCCCAGCTGAATATCATTATGAATGTAATAGTTCCTTTCTAATTTACCTTAATACTCATTACTAGATTCCTGGTAAGTTTTCAAACTTTCAAAAGATACCAGTATCTCCCCTCTGTCATACAACTTCAGAGTTATTTATGGATGGCTTCTTCTGCTGAAGTCTGTGTTTCTATCTGCTTTTTAGGTGTCACAGAAATGGATTCAAGTCATAATCAACTGCAATGTACCTGAAAGCCCAGAATTCATCTTGAGAAACTGAGAGAGTCTTGTGTTTCCGAGACCACGTGTTTCCTCTACTGTTTCCCATCCACACATCAAAACCAGCATCAGCAAGCATGAATCCCAGGCTGTTGTTGTCGGTGTTTGTAACCCAGTTACTGGAATCGGCTATGAAACCATGCTGAAGATAGACAACTGTTTGGGGAGCTGAAAAACATAAGTTTCAAAACAAACATGATATTTTGATGAGCTTAGAATTGTTTTTAAAAATACCAAAATTGAAACAAATTAAAATTTTGAGGTGGTATTTGCATTTATATAAGATTATATAACATGTCTTTCTTTAAATAGTACTGACTAGGTGGAGCCAAATCTGTACATTTTATGTGTGAATATGTGTGTGTGTGTGTGTGTGTGTGTGTCTTTGTTTCTGGGAGTCAAAATCAGGGCCTAGGTGCTGTCCTTTATCTTTTGTGCTCAAGCCTACCTAATGCTCTGCCACTTGAGACACAGCTCTATTTCCAAGCTTTTGTCAGTTATTTGAATATAAATGTCTCATGGTCTCTCCTGTCTGGATTGACTTTGAACCATCATCCTCAGGTCTCAGCCTCCTGAGTAACTAGGTTACAGGTGTAAGCCACTAGTGCCTGGCTAATCCTATACTGTTATAGCATGTCTGGTCACAAACACTGACTTAACCAGCAAAAATATTTGACTATGTTTTGACAAATGTGCAGTGTTTTTCACAATATTTACATTTCTCACAATTATTTATAAGGAAACAAGCCAAGCAAAGAAGTTTGCATGTCAGGCACTAACAATCCTTGTTAGCAATGTCCCCACCTCTGGTCCTCAGCTCCACCCAGATCTGAGCTCCTCCCTGATCTGAGCTCCTCCCTGTCCTAGAGTTCTGGCCCTATAGTTGGGCACTCCTCCTCTCTGTCCAGAACTACCTGAGCATGCACCTACCTCACTTCCTGCCCCAGACTTACCTGCCACCAGGATCGGGGCAGATGCCATGTGTTCACTCTCCCGGGAGATACGGCCACTCTAGTAAACCTTATAATAATCTTTCTCTTGTGCCTGCTTGCCTCTGCATGGTCCCCTGGGATGGTCGTGAAGGAGTGTTACCATCCTAACTAAACATGAGGCTGCGATCTGAAGATTGAGGTTTCACTAGCAAGCTGGGACAGAAAAGTCTGTGAGACTCCATCTCCAATTAAAATGCTGGACTCCAAGAAATAGAGCACCAGATATTGAGCAAGCAAGATTAGTGAGCATGACACCCTTGAGCACACACTATATGCCAGAAAGAAAAAAATAAAATGTAGTGCACAATAATACAATATCACTATATATCTATAAAAAGCTAAAGTCTGAAACCACTAACAGCACCAACTGCTGACAAGGATATAGAACAATGGGAATTCATATCATTGCTGGTAGGAAGATAAAATGGCAGAGCTACTTTGTACAAAATTTGGTAAGTTCTTACAAAAGTAAACATTCTCTCATCATACAATCTTGTCATCATGTTCCCTGATGCTTTACTAAAAGGAACAGAAGATGTATATCCACACAAAATCCCACAAGTGGTCTAAAATTTCTATAATTTGCAAAATAAGTAAATAAAATTAAATTAAAAAAACAAGTTGTTTTCCATAAGTAAATCAGTAAATAAATACATCCACATAACCAAGTGAAGTCTAACTCTAAAAAGATATGAGTTATCATGCCAGGAAAAGACATAGTAGGTTAAATGCCATATTGCTAGTGGAAAGGCCACTTGGAAAAATTGCAGTCTACATACCATGGAAAACTTCCAGAGATGATAAAAAGATCAGCTCTTACCAGAGATTGGAAAAGAAGTCATAATAAATAGGCAGAGCAAAAAAAAATGTTCAAAACAGGGAAACTATGAAGATATGTATTGAAATAAGGAGACCAATTCTATGTTTCCCCTAGATAATAGGCCCTTGTTTTCCCCCAGATTGTTTCCCTAGATGGTTTGCTTATATGAACACTTTTATTAGGTTTAACTGTCCTCCTCTGGTTTTCTTTGCTTATGTATAACACTTTTGTTAAGATAAATTCCTCACACTCTGTAGGTTTTGACCTATATGAGCTTTGTGCTAGCTGCATTCCCTGCCGCTGATCTTTGAGACCAGTCCTCTGGCTCTCCAGTAAAGATTCATGATTTAGCCTCTTAAGTGGTAGCTCCTCTGTTTCTCCCTTAAAATAGTATGATACTATAGTAGTAGATAAATGCCATTATATATTGTTCTAATCCATAGAATAGACTGAGAGAGGTCCTTAATGTAAACTATGAATTTTGAGTGACACAGATGTATCCATTTAAATTCAGAAATTATGGCAAATATATAATTGAAGAATGTTCATAAAAAAGGAAGTATGGGAAGTCTCTGGCTATTGATGTTTCGGGTACCTCTATTCAGAACTGGAAGTCTTTGGTTAGTCAGCTTGCTTACCAATTTTGCTATAAAATTAACACTTCTCTAAAAAAATAAGGCTAAAATATTAGGGTGATAGTGATTAACATGTATTTTATTCATGAGCTGCTTCATTAAATGGAATCCCTTTGTACAACAACTTAAGATAATTTTAAAAAACAAGTTGAAGCCAGGAGCCAGTGGCTTATTTCTATAATCCTAGCTACTCAGGAACCTGAGAGCTGGGGTGATAGGTCCTTATCTTGAGGCCACAGAACAGTACCTTGATTCACTAACACTTGGCCTTGCAAAAGATTTAAATCCATTCCCAGTTGGGCCTGGAGCAGATATCCTGGTTTGCCTCCAACTGTGACCTTATTTCCCACATTCTGCCCCACTATTAATTACTTTCAAACCACCTCCACTAAATAGTTCTAGCATTCTTTCAGACCGACTAAATACTTTCTTTGCAAGCAAGGAGTGACTGTCTAAGTTTGGCTAGGGCCCCTGCCCTGAAGAGTTGTTCTGGTAACATGTGCTGTTGTATAGCAGTCTCTTTGTCTACTCTCTCTCTCTCTTGCCATTTTTCCTCTTTTTGAACCTAACATATAGTGTTGAAACCTAGGAGAAGAGGTATAGTGTAGAATTCTCCTTCCTCTCTTTTTATTTCTCTTGCTATAATCTCAAAGTAATCCAGGCTACTTTTCAGATCCTCAGCAGGAATATGAATGAATCAACCTCCCTGTGTATCTGTCTCTGTCTCTCCTGCCATCTCTCCCTCTCTCCCTCCCTCATCCCTCCCCTCCTTGTCTCCCTCTGTCTCTCCCTTTCTCTTTCTTTCCCTCTGTCACTGTCACTGTCACTGTATCTCTCTCTCTCTCTCTCTCTCTGTCTGAAATTTGGCAAAGGTTCTGTCAACAACTCTACCAGTGACCATTTCCCACTGACAGACCCCGCCCCATCCAACACTGGTATTCCCATTGTGTTTCTTTTTACTTGCTGGTTTTTTTTTTTTTTAAGAGTCCAATGCCAAAACTCCTCCTGCATTTGAGATCAGGTCATATGGAGCAGCAGGGAAGCAAGCTTGGAGGCAGTGGGACACTTTGAGGATGTTGGAACTGATGTATGGCCTGTCAAGTCCCAGCCCTCTGATTGGGCAGTTAGGGCGGGAAACTCACCTCCCCAAATGGGCCAATGACCTAAGTCCCAAGGGACACTCTGTTAGGGTATCATCTAAATGGTCTGCCTAAATTGGGGCTTTCTGATTGTGTAAAGAATGAGGAACATGTTTTCGGCACAAGGTCTGGCCACAATTAAAATTAATCAATAACATAAAAATAACTTAAATTGGGTACTTTCAGGACCTCAATTCAGCATGACCCTAAAAAGTACAGAACACTGTTCCCAATTCAGCAATACCTAAAGAACATTTCAATGCTATGGAAAGTGGCCTGAGGTCCCTCATATTCCTGCCTTTGTCTGTCTCCACGCTAAGTCCTTTAGGTTAATCATGCAATGCACACCAAATCTTTCTGTTTAACCATCTCCCCAAACACCACACTTTTACCTGTCACTTTTCCCAAAAACTTCCTTGAATTTTAATCTTGCTGCAAAAACTCTTCTTGGACTTTGTCCTCTTCAAGCTGTCTCACCTGTCCCTCCCTTACAGGGTTCCTTAGGTGGGGCAGGAGGAGGGGAAGAGGGAGCTTGGGCATCTGTGCCCTGTCTCCCTCTTCTTCCTTATTCACAGCCTTCAACCTTCCTCCCTACTCACAAGCTTCTCAAAGCCTACTCCCCTCTTGAATGAGTCCTCTCCTCACTGGCCTTGGCTCCCATGCTCCCTCTGAAAACCTTGACTTCTTTGTGTCTGACCCTACTGCATACTATAAAAATGTTTATATCACTCAGTCTTACAATTTACCCAGCATCACCTATGCATCATGGTCTTCTCCTTAAATACAATTGTAACTATTTCCACAGGAAGAAAAATCTTCCCCCATTTCTGTCTGGATTGAGGACAAACCCTATTGCTTGGCCCTGCAAACTTTTTCTATTATTTAGATTTTAAGTACTTTTTTTCCTCAACAAATATTTTCTTGGGGTAACTCAACTACTTGCAGCTTTCTTTAAAATTTCTTCTAGGTATTGCCCCTATCTTCCTTCAGTGCTGAGCACCAGGTGATACCTTATTCTTTTTGTAAATCAGGTCCTCACTTAGACCTACAAGACTGCTTTTCCCTATCTGGAACTATAAATATGTCTTGACTTAAAGAATACATACAAAAGGGTCTGGATTTAGCTCAGTGGCAAAGCATTTGCCTAGCAAGTGAAACGTCTTGGGAGTTACCACCAGTACCAAAACAGAATAAAAGAAGAATTTATACAGAAGGTAAAAAAGGTTTAGACATATGTATGTGATTAGGTTAGCTATCATTTCAAAGCTTATCTAAATTTTTTTTCAAATTAAGATTAAGGCACTGAAGTAAAGTGAGTTCTTAATTCTTTCTCTCAAAATAACTACTTTTTTTTATTATTAAGCTCATCAAAATCTATACAAACACACACACACACACACACACAAATAAACCAAGAATAACACAACCTCAGTAGTAACTAAGGAGAGTTCACTTCACTGTTCATGTCAAGAAGCTTTAAATGGTACCATTCAACTGACTAAATATGAAAAACTGTAATGTTAATTGTTGCTGTCTAGTATTTCTGTTCCTCAAGTATATAACTGCAGCAGATACTGAAAGGTTAAAGTTTGAGGCAATGACCACTTGTTGCTTGATTCTGTCTAGCAAAGCAACACATGGTGGTAATCAAAACACATGGTTGATTGTGTGTCTATATAAGACCTGCAAATACTTAGCTCGGGGCTCTCCTTGGAGTGTAGGATGAGGCCTGAGCCGCAGCCAATTTAAATAAAACAGCTGTAGAGTCTGACTCTCGGTGGTCTTCTTGCGGGGGTCCTGCGACCTTGGCATAACATATTAGTGGGGGCTCTTCCGGGATACCCCCCAAAGACACCCGAGACCTCAGACTCCAAAGGTAAAACAGCACTGTCTTTGTTAATTTGTCTTGTCCTGTTGTTTGTCTGTTTTACTTTCATTTTCACTTGTGAGGATGGCTGCTCCAATTCGTAAAGGGTTGTCAAAGCGGACACGCTTGCATGACAACCCTGGAGGAACTGGGAGATGTCCCAGATCCTCTTGTGGGGTGGGGGTAACCCTGCCGTGTGGAGCAGGGGTCCTTGGAACCCTGCCATGTGGGGCGTGGGTCCTTGGAACCTCGCCCATGTGAATTGTGGGGCGGGGTCGGTTCGGTGTTGGGCCGGAACTGATCAAGAGAGTCTCCTAACCGAGGCCCAACTCGCCCACTGTGGGTCTGCTCCTTCTGCTGTGGGGCGTGGGTGTCCCATTACAGGAGTCAGCAGACCAATTCGGGAGATCTCCACTTCGTAAGCTTTTTTTTTGTAACTGTCAGGCCTGCATGTGTTTTGTTTGTACTGTTTATTTTTTTTTGGACTGAACGACTGACGGGACTGGAAACCATGAGCACCACTCCATCTAGCCCCCTAGACTTACAAAAAGAAACTGAGAAAGAGGAAAAGAAAAGGTACCCCCTGGTTTTTCAGGGAGATAACTTGGAAGAAGAAATGTTTCTTCCCCCATACTCCCCTTCCCTGGTTCCTTTTGCAGAACCTGAGAATGATCTAGAGAAGGAGGGAGCTATAGAACCCTCGACACCTGCCCTTAAAGTTTCTGAGGGGCCAGTCACTCTACGCTGCCGTGGGATCAACCCCCCCATCTAATGCAGCTGTTTTTCCTTTACGCGCTGTAGGTCCTGTGGATGTGAATAGTCAACAGCAACTCCATTTTCTACCAGTGATCTATACAACATGCACCCCCTTTTCTGAGAAACCCCAGAATTTAATTCGTTTGCTTGAAACTATTCTCTTTACTCATCAGCCCACTTGGGATGATTATAGTCAGCTTTTACAGGTCCTTTTTACCACCGAAGAGAGACTGTATCCGAGAGGCAGCCTGGAAACATATCCCTGGCCCCACAGGAGTCCCCATCATGGATCCTGCCCTGATCGCTGCCTATTTTCCTGAGATCCGCCCAACATGGGACTGCAATACGGTTGAAGGTAAGGAGCAACTCCTTGTCTACCGCTCAGCTCTGTTGGCAGGTCTCAAGGCGGCAGCTCGCCGACCTAGTAATTTGGCCAATGTTTATGACATTAAACAGGAAGGAAGTGAAAGTCCGGCAGCATATCTTGAGCGGCTCATGGAAGCTTTTAGTCAATATACCGCATATGATCTTGAGACCCAGGAGTCGGCTCGGATGATTATGTTTGCCTATATGAATCAAGCTGCACCAGACATAAAGCGAAACTTGCAGGCTCTAGACAGACTTGGTGAAAAGTCTATTAGGGATCTAGTAGCCACGGCAGAAAAGGTTTACAATAAGAGAGAGACAGAGGAGCCAAGAGAGGAAAGGAAGAACAGAGAACGTGAAATTGAGTGTGAAAAGAGAGACCGGGCCAAGGAAAAGAGACCAGACTTGTTGGGCTCACCACTATTGAATGCTGAGCATACCGGCTTCACAGATGGCAGCAGTTTTATTCGAGATGGAAAAAGGTACGCGGGCGCAGCAGTCACCACAGACACTGAGATAGTGTGGGCAGAAGTACTACCCCAGGGAACGTCTGCACAAAGAGCAGAACTAGTGGCACTAACAAAAGTCCTGCAGATGGGAAAAGGAGCCAAAACGTGTACATGGACAGTAGGTATGCTTTTGCCACTGTGCATGTCCATGGAGCCATTTACCTAAAGAGGGGGCTGCTGACAGCTGAGGGAAAGACTATTAAAAACAAATGAGAAATTTTAAGCCTCATCTGGGCCATACGGGAACCAGCAAATATTGCCGTTATGCACTACCCTGGCCATCAAAAGGGAATGGATTCTATAACCAAAGGAAATAACTTGGCTGATCAGGCAGCTAAGGAGGCGGCCCTCCAGCCCAGAGCGGAAGGAAGTACTGACTCTAGTAGACCCAGGGCCATGAGCTTTGCCTCCTGAGCCTCAGTACTCCCAAGAAGACTTGGAACGGATAAAGAAAATTCTCATGGCCTATAAACCCCTGGGCAGAGAAGAAAATAAAGACTGGTGGAAAACAGGTGAGGGGAAACTTATCTTGCCACAAAGATTGGGCAAGCGGATTCTTAAGAGAATCCATTGGGTCTCTCACATGGGAACCGGAAGAATGCAGGACTTGCTCCAACACTCAGAAGTAAAAATTAGGCAAGGAAATCAACTCATTGAGGACATTCTTAAAACTTATAAAGCCTGTCTGCTCACCACTACCCCCAATAACCAGTTACAAAAGGAGCTCGCCTCCATGGAGATAGGTAAGGTGTGTATTGGGAAGTAGACTTCACAGAAATTAAAACTGGAAAGTTTGGATACAAATATTTGCTAGTTTTTGTAGACACTTTTTCAGGATGGGTTGAAGCCTACCCAACAAAGCATGAGACCGTGAACATCGTGGCTAAGAATATCCTGGAAGAAATCCTACCCAGGTATGGCTTCCCATCCACCATTGGGTCGGACAATGGACCGGCCTTTGTTTCAAAAGTAAGTCAGGGAATAGCCACGGCACTGGGGACAGATTGGAAACTGCCATGTCTTTAGAGACCCCAGAGTTCAGGGCAGGTAGAAAGAATGAATCTGACTCTAAAAGAGACCTTAACTAAATTGGCCTTGGAGACTAGTGCAGACTGGGTATTGCTCCTTCCTTTTGCCTTGTTTAGAATAAGAAATTCACCCTATCAGCTTGGCTTTACTCCTTTTGACCACCCATTATCCCTAGCCTTCAGACTGAATTGCTTGCTGATTTGGATGATACTGAATTTCTGTGTAAGCTTAATATTTATAGCTGGTGCATAAGAGTATGTGGCCCCAGCTTACAGCATTATATGATTCTGCTTCTATTCCTACCCCCATTTGTTTAAACCAGGGGACTGGGTGTTTATTCGAAGGCACAACTTGAGATCTCAGGAACCACGGTGGAAGGGACCTTACATGGTGCTACTGGCTACACCTACTGCCCTTAAGGTGGATGGCATTGCTGCTTGGATCCACTGCTCCCACACCAGACTGGCTGACCCCTTTGCCCTGGATGACCATGGGGAAACATGGGAAGTCTCCAAGCATCCTACCCAACCACTCCGCATATGCCTCAAGAAAAGAAAAATGGACTGATTGTTATTGGTATACCCATTCAAGGTCAAGAACTGTTGGAGTTTAGTTTTGGGCCAGAGCCACAAGATTGTGGCTCAGGACCATAAGTCAAGGGGGGGAATGAAAGGTTAAAGTTTGAGGCAGTGACCACTTGTTGCTTGTTTCTGTCTAGCAAAGCAACACGTGGTGGTAATCAAAACACCTGGTTGATTGTGTGCCTATATAAGACCTGCAAATCCTTAGCTCAGGGCTCTCCTCCTGGGCTCCGCTGTGTCGGAGTGTAGGACGAGACCCAAGCTGCAGCCCGTTTAAATAAAACAGCTGTAGAGTCTGACTCTCGGTGGTCTTCTTGCAGGGGTCTTGAGACCTTGACATAACAATTCAAAGTTAAAAAGACATTACCACATCAAGCAAGTGCCCTATAAATTAATGATACCATACCAAACAGGCTTGAGTCCATGGTAATAAATAAAAGATTTAATGACAACTATAATGCTGTCATTCTTAGTTTATAACATAAAATACTATATGAAACAGAAATGACTAGATTGAACTGAAGGAATCCAGGGAGAACACAAAGGGAAGGCTGAATGGAGCCCATCAGAAGGAAAGGGAGTCCAAGGAAACCATAAACAATCAACTAAGTGATTTGAAAATAAACCCTGAACACCAAATAAAGGAAGTAAAGAAGTTCATACAAGATCTAAAACAAAGCTCCAACAAAGAAGTTGAAGCCATCAAAGCTGACCAATTAGAAGGAAAGGAAATAAAAAACAAAGTAGACAGTCTTGACAGTAGGTTAGACCATGCTAGCTATTATAGAGAAAGAACATACAACTATCCAAGACAAATCCAAGAAATATGATAGATCTATTCAACATTTGGAAGACACCATCAGAAAGGCTTAATCTGAGGATAATGGGTGTAGAGGAGCACCTAGAGACAGAAGTTAATGGTCTAGGAAATTTATTTAATAGGATCCTAGCAGAGAACTTCCCAAACATGCAAAAAGACAGGCCTATTCAGATACAAGAAGCTTTTAGAACCCCAAGTAGACCAGACCAGAACAGGACATCCCACTGTCACATTATAATCTGCACAGGATCAATTCAGACCAAGGAAAGGATCCTTAAAGCTGTCAAGGAGAAAAGATCAGTCACCTATAAAGGGAAACCAATTAGAATCACCTCAGATTTATCAGCAGAAACAAAGCAAGAAGAGTCTGGAATGATATATGCCACGCCGTAAGGACAAACAACTATCAACCAAGAATACTGTACCCAGCTAAACTCTCCTTCATAACTGAAGGACAAAAAAAAACCTTCCATAGTAAAGAAAAACCAAAACAATATATCTCCACCAAACCATCCCTACAAAAGATACTTAAAGATGTCTTACACATAGAAAACCAACAAGAGCACAATAAAGAGGAAGAAACCACACCCAAACTGAGAATCCAAGAACCATAGGAAGAACACAATTATCACAGCCTCCAAGAAAGTAGATAACATGGCAGGAACTACCAAACACCTCTCAGTCTTAATTCTCATATTAGTGGACTTAACTCTCCATTTAAGCAACATAGACTGCCTAGTTGGATAAAAAATCAAGATCCTGGGGCTAGGAAGGTGGCTCAGTGGTAGAGCGCTTGCCTTGCATGCCTGAGGCCCTGGGTTCGATTCCTCAGCACCACATAACCAAAAAGAAAAAAGCCGGAAGTGGTGCTGTGGCTCAAGTGGTAGAGTGCTAGCCTTGAGCTGAAGAGCTGAAGGACAGCACCCAGGCCCAGAGTTCAGGCCCCACGAAAGGACCCCCCCCCAAAAAAAATCAAGATCCTTCTATCTGTTGCCTTTAAGAGTCATACCTTACCCATAAAAACAAACACATTTTGAAAGTGAAAGGCTGGAACAAAATCTACCAAGCAAATGGCCTGCATAAACAGATAGGAGTTGCAATCCTAATATCAGATAAAATAGACTTCAAATTAAAATAAGTAAAGAGATAAAGAAGGTAGCTACATACTAATTAAGGGATCTCTCCTTCAGGAGGATATTACAATTCTAAATATCTATTCACCAAACAACAGAACACCCAAATTTATCCAAGAAACTACTTTCCCTCAAATCTCACATTGCTCCAAAGACATTAATTGTTGGGGACTTTAACACACCATTATCCCCACAAGATAGATCAACTCGGCAAAAACTCAACAGAGAAACTGTAGATCTAAACAACTGCATAGATCAACTAGATTTAACAGACATCTACCAAATATTTCACCCAGCAACATCAGAATACACGTTTTTCTCAGCAGCACATGGAACATTTTCCAAAATAGACCACATCTTAGGTCACAAAGCAAACTTGTCCAAAATCAGAAACATTGAAATTATGCCACTGGAACTCAACACCAAAAGCCACCTAAGAAAGTCCTGTAACACATGGAGGCTGAACAACACACTGGTGAATCACCAATGGTTCATGGAAGAGATTAGAAAGGAAATTCAAATGTTCATGATATTCAACAAAAATGAACATACAAAGTATCATCTCCTCTATGACACAGCAAAGGCAGTACTTAGAGGCAAGTTTATAGCTCTGAGCTCCTACATCAACAAATTGGAGAGATCTGAAACCAACAATTTAATGAGACATCTGAACCTATTTGAAAAAGAGTAGCAAGCTAAGCCCCAATCCAGTAGACAGAAAGAAATTATTAAAATTAAATCCAAATTGAATGAATTAACATCCAAAAAAAACACAGAAAGAATCAACGAAACAAAGACTTGGTTCTTCAGAAAAATTAACAAAATTGACAGACACTTAGCAAATTTTATCAGAAAAAGAAGAGAACACACCCAAATAAATAAACTCAGAGATGAGAATGGAAACATCACCACAGAAACAACCAAGATTCAGAACATTATAAGGGAATACTTCTCAAACTTTTATGCTAATAAGTTTGAAAATCTGGAAGAAATAGACAAATTCCAGCAAATATCGACATGCCCAAAATAAACCAAGATGATCTCAACCAACTTAACAGACCCATATCAAGCATTGAAATAGAAACAGCAATAAGAGACCTCCTATCTAAGAAAAGCCCAGGACCTGATGGATTTACAGCAGAATTCTACAAGGCCTTCAAAGCAGAGCTCACATCAATACTCTTCCAAATCTTCAATGAAATTGAAAGAGAAAGTTCACTACCGAACTATTTCTGTGAAGCCATCATAACCCTCATCCCAAAACCAGTCAGGGACTCATCAAAGAAACAAAACTGTAGACCCATTTCTTTGGCGAACATCAATGTAAAACTTCTCAACAAAATTTTGGCCAATCAACTTCAACAATTCATCCAAAAAATCATACACCACAATCAAACAGTATATATTTTAGGTATGCAAAACTGGTTCAATATATGCAAATCAATTAATACAACTCATCACATAAACAAGAGCAAGGATAAGAGTCACATGGTTATCTCAATAGATGCAGAAAAACCATTTGACAAGATCCAACACCCCTTTATGATGAAAGTTCTGGAAAAACTAGGAATCTACAGAACGCTCCTCAATATATTAAAGGCTGTGTGAGACAAACCTACAGGCAGCATTATACTTAATGGTGAAAAACTAAAGCCATTTCCTCTAAACTTAGGAATGAGACAAAGATGTCCACTCTCTCAATTTCTCTTCAATTTAGTATTAGAATGCCTAGCTACAGCAATAAGACAAGATGCAAACATAAAAGAGATCCAAATAGGGAAAGATGAAGCAAAATTCATCTTTACAGATGACATGATCTTGTATTTAAAGAATCCCATGGAAAAAGAAATGCAAATCAAAACAACATTGAGATATCACCTCACTCCAGTTAGAACAGCAAAAATCAAGAACTCTAATAACAACAGATGCTGGAGGGGATGTGGACAGAAAGGAACCTTACTTCATTGTTGGTGGGAATGTAAACTTGTTCAACCACTTTGGAAAGCAGTATGGAGGTTCCTCAAAAGACTCCACATAGAGCTCCCCAACGACCCAGCAATCCCACTTTTGGGCATTTACCCAAATGATCACAAACAAGGCCACACTAAAGCTACCAGCACAACTATGTTTATTGCAGCATTATTTACCATAGCTAAGACATGGAACCAACCCAGATGCCCCTCAGTAGATGAATGGATCAAGAAGATGTGGTATATATACACAATGGAATTCTATGCCTCCATCAGAAAGAATGACATTGCCCCATTTGTTAGGAAATGGAAAGGTTTGGAAAAAATTATATTAAGTGAAGTAAGCCAGGCCCAAAGAAACATAGGTCCCATGGTTTCCCTTATTTGCAATATCTAGTATAGGTATGAGTCAAGCGGAAAAAGTCAGATAATGTGATGTTAGGAAAACAAAACCTCAAATATGTATTTTAATGTTTTTGTTTCTTTCATGCATGTGTTTCTAATGCATTTATAAGATTATTTCTTTGTTGCTTTGTGTGTCCCTCCCCCACAGTGTAACCCCTGCTTTCACTATATTTGATGTCAGTATAACATGTGGAGGAGACGGGGACAAACAAGTCGTTTAAGGATTCAGGTGGACCTGTTGCAACAATGAGAAGTACAAAACGTCATGTCAAAACCAGCTTTACAATGTCGGTGGGGGGGGGGGGAGGGGGGGTATGATTGGGTGGGAGGGAGGGGGGAGGCTGGGAAGGGAGGTGAAGGGTAAACAAAGGAGGAGGATGCAATGCTTGGTAAGAAATGTATGCATTATCCTGCCCATGTAATTGTAACCCCTCTGTACAGTATGTTCTCAAATAAAATAAAATAAAATTTAAAAAAAAAAAAAAAAAAAAAAAAAAAAGAATCCCATGGACTCCACTCTCAAATTACTCAAGCTGATTTGAAATTTGGCAAAGTAGCAGGGTATAAAATTAACCCTCAAAATTCAATGGATTCTGTATGGCAACCATGAGAAGAGTGTGACTGAAATCAGGAAAGTAACTCCTTTTGTAATAGCCCCACAAAAAATAATATACCTAGGAATTAACTTAAGAAGTGAAGGACCTCTTTGATGAAAACTTTAAAAGCCTGAAAAAGGAAATCAAAGCAGAACTTAGAAAGTGGAAAAACCTCCCATTCTCCTGGATAGGAAGAATCAACATCATGAAAACAGCAACACTTCCCAAGGCTATCTACAAATTCAGTGAGATACTTACCAATATTCCAACTTCATTCTTCAAGGAAAGGCAATCTAAAAAAATCCATATGGAACAATAAAAGATCCCGAATAGCAAAAACAGTCCTTAACTGAAAGAACAGTACTGGAGGATTATCAATAGCAAATTTCAAACTCTACTACAAAACCATACTAATCAAAACAGCTTGGTACTGGCATAAGAACAGACCTCAGGACCAATGGAATAGAATTGAAAACCTAGAAATGAGCCCACAGACTTATAGCCATCTAATCTTTGATAAGGGAGCTAAAAAAATAGAATGGAAGAAAGACAGCCTCTCCAGCAAATGGTGCTGGCAAAATGGGTTAAACACCTATACAAAAGTAAAGCACAGCCTCTCCAGCAAATGGTCCTGGCAAAATGGGTTAAACACCTATACAAAAGTAAAGCTAGATCCTTATATATCACCTTGCCCCAGAATCAATTCCAAAAGGTTCAAAGACCTCAGAGTCAAAGCAGACATCCTGAAAACATTACAGGACAGAATAGGAGAAACCCTAGATCTCCTTGGCACAGGCCGAAATTTTCTCAATAGAGACCCAGAAACACAACAAATCAAAGAAAGTTTGGACAAATGGGATTGCATGGAGCTACAGAGCTTCTGCATTGCAAAGGACATAGCTAGCAAGATCAATAGAAAACCCACAGATTAGGAGAAGATCTTCACTAGCCATATAACAGACAAGGGTCTCATATCTAAAATATACTTGGAACTCAAAAAATTAAATCCCCAACAACAAATCCTCAAAGAAACAACTGTCTGATAAATAAGTCTATAGCCCTAAAGACTTAAAGAGAGACTTTTCTGAAGAGGAAATAAGAATGGCCAATAGACACATGAAGAAATGCTCAACCTCTCTAGCCATAGAAGAAATGCAAATCAAAACAACATTGAGATTCCACCTCACCCCAGTTAGAATGGCTATAATCAAGAACTCTAATAACAACAGATGCTGGAGGGGATGTGGACAGAAGGGAACCTTACTGCATTGTTGGTGGGAGTGTAAACTTGTTCAACCACTTTGGAAAGCAGTATGGAGATTCTTCAAAAGACTCTACATAGAGCTCCCCTATGACCCAGCAATCCCACTTTTGGGCATTTACCCAAATGATCACAAACAAGACCACACTAAAGCTACCAGCACAACTATGTTTATTGCAGCATTATTTACCATAGCTAAGATATGGAACCAACCCAGATGCCCCTCAGTAGATGAATGGATCAAGAAAATGTGCTATATATACACAATGGAATTCTATGCTTCCATCAGAAAGAATGACATTGTGCCATATTAAGTGAAGTAAGCCAGGTGCAAAGAAACATAGGTCCCATGGTTTCCCTTATTTGCAATAATTAGTATACGTCTGGGACAAGTAGAAAAGGTCAAAAGCTATGTACATATGACCAGATAAGATGATGTTAAGTGAAATGAACCCCAAGATAGGAACACAAATGTTTTATTCTTTTTTTGCTATTGTTTCTAACATATTTATAAGGTACCATTTGATTTTTTGTTGCTTTGTATGTTCTTCCTCCCCCCTCCCTGTTTCCACTGTATTTGATATTGGTATAATTTGAAGAGGGGTAGGGAAAAAACAAAATGTTTAAATAGGGATACAGGTTGATTCATTGTAAGAATTAAGTGTACAAGACACTATGTTGAAAAACGAACTATACACGGGCTGGGAAAGTGGCTCAGTGGTAGAGCGCTTGCTTTGCATGCTCGAGGCCCTGGGTTCAATTCCTCAGCACCACATAAGCAAAAAAAAAAAAAAAAATCCGGACCCCCCCAAAAAAAGAAAAAGAAAAATGAACTTTACAGTTTGGGCTGGGGAGGGGGAGGGGGACATATAGTTGTGGAGGTGGGAGGGAAGGGATGGTAGGGGAAAACAAAGCAGGAGGCAACTATGCTTGATAAGAAATGTACTCATGGGGCTGGGAAGGTGGTTCAGTAGTAGACCTGAGGCCCTGGATTCGATTCCTCAGCACCACATAAGCAAAAAAGAAAAAAGCCAGAAGTAGCATTGTGGCTCAAGTGGTAGATGCTAGGCTTGAGCTGAAGAGCTGAGGGACAGCGCCCAGGCCCAGAGTTAAGGCCCCACGACCAGACCAAAAAAAAAAAAAAGAAATGTACTCATTACCTTGCTCATGTAACTGCAACCCCTCTGTACAGTATTTTCACAATAAAAAACTTATTTAAAAAAAGGAATGACTAGGTTCTTGAATCAGTTAATATTTTGAATTTTTACCATGACAACTCTTAAGTCTTTTGTCATTGCAGATTTAATCCTCCTCTGGAACATTTTCAACTAGGCAAGATCAACTTGTCAAATTGGCATGATTTCTGTTCATATCTCTATTGCTTATTTCTGTAGCCACTTTTGTATCTTACTAGAATCCCACTTGATCTTCTAGTCATCCCCACCACCGTGGGATCAAAACTCACAGATATATATCTTACCAGCCATAAAAACTAACCAAGACATCTTTCCCAGTAATGAGAAAAAATAAAATAAAAATAAAAATAAACCTCCAGAAACAAAGTTCATTCTAAGGATGAGAGGCCATACTAAGAAAGGTGAAAAAACTACTCGGAAAGAGGGGATGTTGTCAGATTCCAAAGGGAGTCTTGTGTGCTTGCTCTTCAAAAATAACTAAAGTCAAGAGGTTAAGAAAAATGGCTCCTGAGGATGGCTAACGGATGCTCATTCCTTCCCAACAGGACAGAAATTTTCAGTATTGCCTGTCCTTCATTTGTAGTTCCTATACGTTCATGAAAACGTTAGACACTCTATTGCTTTTGTTCAAAAAGAACCTACTCATCTTAAGACAGTTTACAAACACCCTGAATCAGATGTCTACCTTTACCTACATTTTACGTTCACCCTTTTGGTCTCTTGTTTCTCTGATATATCTTGCACATGCCTATTGGATGAGTGATAGGACTTCGGTTTGCTTCTAACACAGTCTTCTCAGATGATCAAGTGTTTGTAGTATGCTTGGAGGCCTTCATTTCATGCTTGGCCACAAGATCAAGTTCCTTCTTCTCCTGGCTGTATTAGAGTTGCAAGTGGACTAAGCAGAGGAAAGGAGACATTACTACCTCTCAAATAAATAATCAAACTCTTTCAACAGCCTTTCAAACATCATTGGATAACATGTTTGCCTCAATAACTGACCTCCAGTTAAAAACTCCCTCACTGCCAGGTTATTTCAAAACTGTTGGGACTGGATTTACTTAGAGCAACAAAGAGTAGAATCAGTGTCTTCTTACAAGAAGAATGCTGCCTTTGTGTAAATGAGATTGGCACAGTCCTAGAGATAGCAAAGGGGCTAACTGATACCACTTCCTGATTCAGAGAATTAACAGCCAGCTACAGGGATTGCTGTGCTTTCTCTTTAGCTGGCTCTCTTGGCTGGTATCAATTTTGGAGATCCTACTGATAATGATGTTTGGCCCATACGTTACTAAACTTGCCACAAAATGTTTTGTAAATGAGTGGAGCTATTTCTACAGATATCTACAGATAACGTACACAATTTTCTTCTCAAATGGCTTCATTACTAGCAGATTTCTCAGCTCCTGGACCAGGACTACCTAACTAGACCTGCCTTTAATCCATTACCCCACCACTGCCAATATCCCTCCTCTGCAGGAAGAAACCAGAGAGTCTTCCTTCTCCACTCCTATCTTACCCATCCTAATAAGTAATAAAAACAAAAGGCACTTATGTGAGGCCCACATGGCCAGATAGCCTTATCTTATGACCACAGAACTGTGCCTTGATCTACTGACATTCTCACTTCACCCTCTCTCCTAGATGAAATCTGCAGCAGGCACCAAACCAAAATCTACTCCTACTTTAAATCCATAAGTTATGACTAATGTGCAATGTAAATATTTTGCAAATGTTCACTTTTTAAATGTTAATTATACTATATTGTTCAGAGAATAATAACAACTCCTCTGTGTGTGTGTGTGTGTGTGTGTGTGTGTGTGTGTGTGTGTGTGTGTAAATTCTAGGGCTTGAGGTCCAGGCCTCCAGTTTTCACTTGGTTTTTTTGCTTACTGATGGCACTCCTCTACTTGAGCCATGCTTCCAGTCTGCTTTCTTTTTAAATTGGAAATAAAACTCTTGCAGTCTTTCCTTCCTAGGCTGGCTCCATACAGCAATTCATAGATCTCAGCCTCCTGAGTAGCTAGGATTACAGGTGTGAGTCACAGGCACCCAATACAGATGGAACTTTCAAAAATTATTTTCAATCTGTGGTTGGCTGACTATACAAATGAAAACTTCACAAATATGGAAAACAAGTATATTTTGGAAATTAATAAATTGTTTTTCAATGGGGTTGCTCTGATACAAGATAGCTAACATGAATGACATGTCCAAGAGCTGGGAAGTGCAGGGGTGCAGATTCCCTCACAAAACTAAAATGAGGGGGAGTCTAAAGTAAAGATTCCAGAATGACTCCAAGGATTTCCTAACCAAAACTAAATTTAATCCTCTGCACTTGCGGGGCCAACATGTGTTCTTCCTGTTGGAGAAAGACTCAAAAGCAGAGTATAAACCTGGCACTGATTAAGGTGATGCTTTGCCTTTGAATTCTCATTTTAATGCTACATTAAAAAGACTACATTTCCCATGAAAAGTTACAGTGGCACTATAGTAGACACAGCATCTATGAACAGGGTCTCTGTCTTCAATGAGGATTCTCCTTCAGCTCCAGAAGAAAAATAATCATTACAAAAAGATTATAATTATAATCATCAGGTTGATAATAATGATGAGTCCCATCCCCCTCAGTGTCCTGAGAGTAAGGCCAGTGAGCCTTCAGCCTGCTGAGTTCAACAACTGCAAACATGCACTTGGTACCTGGCGAATCTCTGCTTTTAATCAATTCTCTGAGGAAAATTTCACTAAAAACTATAGTAAAAGAAGAAAGGTCTTTGCATACAACTATTTGTTCTGCCTCTAGTTATTTCTTAGCAAGCCAAGCAGCATTCCCCCAAACGAACTCCATGTGGAAATCCATTGAAGTGCTTATAAAACACTCATTCCTGGCCACGGACCTCCAGAAGCCCTTGTATTTTGACACACTCCCACAGATCTTCTGAACAAGCCCATCCATCTGCGCTGACCCAGAGAAGCATGTGCATGGTTAACATTGAACATGTTGCTGAGGTAACTTCTCCCCCAGAGGCTCCTTCTCAAAGAGCACTAAGAGCAGATGTGGTAATGAGGGGGTGTAGCATGTTTGCAACTCCAGTACCACAAAAAGAAAAAGCTAAAAGAAACTTATGTTTATCCAAAGCAGGAGGCTATTGAAGGAAGCTTGATAGTCTAACTCTATTTTACAAAGTTTTCCTTAAAAAACAGGTTGAAATGCTTTTGTCTTAATCGGTTTTGTGATACAAAAATAAAACATACCAGAAATGAGTAAATGTATAAAAAAGACAGATTGATTGCTTCCAAGTAAAGGCTTAGGTTGAGAAACCCAAATATCAAGAAGGCCAACGTGTGGAACATCTTATGGGTGTGGAGGAAAAAAAACAAGCACATAAAAAAATATCCATAAGAAAATGGTCAGACCTTTAGTTCATCAAAATATTCCATCTATCATGGGCATTAATCATTGGAGACTGAGTTTGTAACATATGAATTTTGTAGGACACATTGAAATCTCAACAACTCCAAACAAATAACCTTGGTAGGAAGCTTTATTCCTGGTAGGAATGCCTGAATCTCCCTGGAGAAAATAAGGAGTGGCATAGCTCCAAAGCAAGTACCCCAGGAACCTGTACAACCAAAGCCCATATGAACCACACACTTTCCAGCCTTTATAGGAGACAGCTCTGCAATCCCATAGCCTGGAAGAAAAGGGGCTTGACATTATGAATCTTGGTTTTTTCATCTATAAAATAGGAGGTAGAGTTCTTATGTCTCCCAGTGTGTGCATCACCCACTGACTGAATTACAACACTATAAGGAATGGTCAGAAGGATGTGTAAGGTTAGTCACTGTCCAGACTGATAGACATACATTTCATTCATCCTACAAGAAAGGAAACGAACCCAAGAATGGTCACAAAAGTGTTCAACCTCATGGGGTAGGAAGGAAACATAAATGCTACTCTCCCCACTGCTGACAACTGTCAAGGCCATTGCTAGGCAACAGAAAGCAGCTGGTCTCAGTCACTGCATTGCTCACAGCACCTGATAGCCTGGCACAAGGTGCACACATGACAAAAAGTGATGAGTAAATGACACACAGCAGCTCTCCCTCCATTCCAAGCTATCACTTCCTGCAGTTTCAGCTACCAGCAGTCAGCCACAGTCCAAAAATATTGAATTGAAAATTACAGAAATAAAGTGATTTATAAGACACAAATTATGCACCATTCTAAGTGGCATGATGAAACTCAAATCTATCCTGTTCTACATACCCATGACATGAATCATCCCTTGTCTGGAATATCCACACTGTATATACTACCCTTCCACTAATGACTTAGTGGCTGGGGAACTGCAGACCTACTGTTGGGTACCATAGCACTTGTGCATATATGACTCCATTCTTCTTCACTGTACCATTGGAGCAAAGGAGTAGCAGTGCTGGCAATGTATACTGTTCCATTTTATTAGTTATTCTGTACATTTAATTTACGGTGCCTAATTTTTAAATTAAACTTTATTATGTCTACATGTATATGGAGGAAATATGGTGAATGTAGAGTTCAGTACACACAGAGTTTAGCATGCACTGGCAGGGAGGGATGTCTTAGAATGTATCTCCCACAGGGGAAATCGGGAGAAAATGAGGAAAACAAGAAATATATTCATCACCTTACTTATGCAACTGTTACCTCTTGCTCATCATCCTTACAATAAAAAAGAATGCATCTCCCACAGATAAGGAGGAACAAATCAAAGGGAAAAATATTACCTAATCACCTGCACAGAGAGATACATATGCGACATATACCATATGCACTCACCAAGGCACTGTCTGATCATTTGCAATGCAGTCAGGATGGGGATTTTTTCTTCATAGGTGATAATTAAATCTACCTTATTGTTGTTTTGATTCCATGTATTTTATTTTTAAGGTAGTCACAACAAGAATTTCCATATTAGCTAACTAAAATGCATAGTATAACCATCATGAGATTACTTTGTTCAATACTTCTTACATAAGGCTATATTCACAAAGTCCAGGAACAATAAATCTTTTGTCAGACTGACCAGATAGATTACCCCATGACCTGTTTATCTCTTTGACTTTGGTTATCTAGCTCTTTGGGCAAATAAAAGTGTTGATTTAGAGTAAAAGTTCAAGAAGCTTTACCAGCCAAATGCCAAACTGGATTTGTGGCTCAAGTAGTAGAGCCATGAACAAGTGAGTTGAGCCTTAGCAAGAGAGTGAGAGCACTCAGGCCCTGAGTTCAGCCTCCATAATGGGGGAAATAAAACAAAACAAAACAAAAACAGTAAGCGAGCTGGACACTGGTGGCTCACACTTATAATCCTAGCTATTCAGGAGGCTGTGATCTGAAGATTGCAGTTCAGATCCAGCCCAGGCACAAAGATCCCCTTACCCTCTTTACTCCAATTAACCACTCATAGGCCAGAATTGGAGCTATGGCTCAAAGTGGTAGAGTACAAGCCTTGAGCAAAAGAGCTCAGGGACAATGCCAGGCCCTGAGCTCAAGCCCTATGACTCACAAAAGAGAAAAGTAAACAATGAGCAGAGTAAATGTCCACATAAGGGAAACCTCAAAAAAGGAAGTCACACAAGCACTATTTCAGGTGTCCAGAAAAATGGTAACAAAGGGTGAACAAATACATCAGTGATACTCACGAGACACTATTTTGAAAATAGTATATATAACTAGTAGGAAAGGGGACAGGAGGGGGAAAATGGAAGAAAAGGAGGGAAAGAGTAACACTTTTGAAAAAGAACTGCACTAATTACCTGACTTATATAACTGTAATCCGTCTGTACAACCTCCCTTTAAAATAACATTTTTTTTTTTGGTCCGGTTGTGGGGCCTGAACTCTGGGCCTGGGCACTGTCCCTCAGCTCTTCAGCTCAAGGCTAGTGCTTTACCACTTGAGCCACAGCGCCACTTCCGGCTTTTTTCTTTTTTTGCTTATGTGGTGCTGAAGAATCGAACCCAGGGCTTCATGCATTGCAAGGCAAGCGCTCTACCACTGAGCCACTTCCCAGCCCTAAAATAACATTTTTTAAATGTCAGGGGAAAAAGAAAGAGCAATGAGATACCATGAGAAAGGGATTAACAGAGGGATACAACATGGGTGGCCCAGAGAGGTCCTAACAGCTAGGGGCTGGGAAGGTGGCTCAGTGGTAGAGCACTTGCCTTGCATGCATGAGGCCCTGGGTTCGATTCCTCAGCACCACATAAGCAAAAAGAAAAAAAAAAAAGAGATCCTAACAGCTGTTTGAAGAGGAGTGAAAAAAATGATTCTGCATAGTCAGGGGATGAAGCATAGTAGTCTGGTGCTTGCATACAATGTGGAAGACCATAGGTTCAATTATCAGCACTGCAGAGAAGATTTTTAACAGGAGAAGAAGGAGGGAAAGCAAAAGGAAGAGGAGGAGGGAGAGGAGGAGGAAGAAGAAGACTGAAATGGGAATGAGGAAGAGGAGGAGGAGATAGAAGAAGGAAAGAATGACTTGGTAGTATCCAGTCCAGGTCAAGGGGAGGTAGTGGTGATATTTATAGCAGGTCAGGAGAGAAAGTTGTCTGCATGAGAAAAGAAGTTCCTTGCTCAGTGCAAAGGACTTTATGCATTCTTTTCTTCTATTGGCTTTCCATCAGCTAAAGTAAAAGCACTGACAACATTGCTCTTCAATGACACATAGGACAATGAAGATCCTTTGCTGTAGACAGTGAAAACTAAAAGCTTAATTCTTAGGAAAAATCACAATTCCTCCAGAGAACTGAATGGCATCACACATTTCATGAAAAGTACCCCCGAGGTTGGTTCAAACAGGTATTAAGTACACATCAAGATTCTCTACCAGGGGAATCCTACACAGAAAGAAGATGCTATGGAAGACAGAACTTAGAGTAGGTACTTTTAATCTATGTTCCCCATTCTGATGACCCAGTATACACTTCCTCATTCTCCATCACCCCTCCCCATAAAGAAAGAACATGACCAATAACCTGTAGCACACAGAATAATAACAAATAAATAAGTAAATGATAACAAATAAAAACAAAAAATTTTGAGGTTATTGTGTTCAATCTATCCTTGTTACAGACATAGAAGTGGTAGAACACTCGCAGTGGGGTGAAGAGTCAGTGGCAGCTCTAGGTCTGCACTGGTGTCCCCTAAAGCTTCTTCCAGGACCTGGGAGCATCTCATGACTCATGCTTTCTTTCATATTCCAGAGCAAGGCACCTTGTGTGATACACACACAAGCCAGTTAATTGCCTGTTAATTGCTGTGCTGATGAGTGGGAGAGGCCTGAAAGAAGGAGTGCATTCTCACAGCATAGCTAATGAGATTCCCAGCTCCAGCTGTGAGCCATTTGTGTGGAACTTGATGAACCTACTTGAAGAACTCTTCTCTCTTACCACAAGAAACACCATACCTTGGTAAGAATGCTTCTTCTTCCCATGAGGGATTCTGTGAATACACAGAATATATCCATCCTTTGTCTCCACGAAATGCTCTTCAGCAGGGTATCCCCAGTAACTTATCACTTGCATCTGGGAAGAGAAAAGGCAACACACATGGCCCAAATCTGGTCCAACTTCCCACATGAGCAGACAAAGGAGAAAACAGCACATAATAACATTCTCCAGGTTGCATTCAGGAAAGCGACTGTTACTGACCATTTATCTCTTCAGTGTGGCCAACAATCCATCTAAAAACTAAATCCTCCATACTTAGAGGTATATCATTAAACTATGTGTTCCTCATTCTGTTCTGTAACAACTGTATCCACTATTGCTCTAGCATTTGGATTTGGGCTTCCATTCGATCCTGGCTACCAGACAAAAATAAACACTTCTTTCCTCTCTAAATGTACAAGCTAATACTGCTCTGGTTTTCAAGGTTCTATCCAAAAAATAAGACAGAAAAAAAATCAATTCATTTTCAATACAGACTAAAAATAATTACACTAGAATGTCTAGGTGCACTTAGAGAAAAGTACACACACACACACACACACACACACACACACAAACACTTAACCTTAAGATCCCAATTCCAAATCTCTAAGCTGATTCTGAGGTTGAGTTGCTACATCATCTGGCTTAGAGTCATAGTTTGATGTAATAATCTCTATTTTTCTGATATTTTAGACCTAAATATATTTTCAAAATTTGATTATTTACTTAAGAGCAATGATTTTGAAATGTTTTAATTAATTAAAAAGTGTATTTGCTTATTTAGTTTAACTTATTTTAGATACATTCATTATGTGATGAAACATGATTTCTAGATATTCTTTTTTGTTTGTACCATAAAAATGATGTACAGAGGAGTTATATAAATCAAGTAGTGAGTACATTTCTTTTTGAACTGTGTCACCTTTTCCCTCATTTTCTTCATTTTCCCTCACAATCCCTCTCTCCCATAGTTGTGTAGTTGATTTCCAATATAGTGTCTAGTGAGTATCATTGCTGCATTTGTTCACTCTTTCTTCCACCATTTCTGTGCTACCCCTTGCACTCCCCCAAACAGATAAACTTACATACAAAAGTTACAGAAATAAAAAACGATGATAAGAAAAAATATCAAAAAACATCTTGTTTCCATTTCTTGGAGTTAATTTCAACAAATATCATGTATATGCTCATATGCACATAGATATTGACTATTTTGGTCCTCTCTGAAGAATATCATCTTTTGATATTCAATGTGTGAATTTTTAGTCATGTTTAATTTTTAGAGTCATGTTTAATTTTTCATGTTCAAGTGTAATTTTTTTGTCTTTTACCCTCCATTGTGTTTACCTGTAGATTTATATGCACATTCTAATTATTGCAATGAGGGAATACATACAGCTTATGTTTGGTTGGGTCTGGCTTACTTTGTCTAATGTAATCTTTTTCCAAGCCTTTCCATTTTCATACAAATGATGAAATATCACTCTTCTGATGGAAGCATAGAATTTCATTGTGTGTGTATACACACTACATTTTCTAGCTCACTCCTCCATTGAGGGGCTGCTGAGCTGATCACAAACTTTGGCAAAGTAGCAGGGTATAAAAAGACAACAAAAATCAGTAGCTTTTCTCTATGCCAATCTTCTCTCTGAGAAGATTGAGACTGAAATCAGGAAAGAAACTCCATTTGTAACAACCTCAAAAGTAAAATAAAATACCTAGGAACTAATCAAGATGTGAAGGACCTCTATTATGAAAACTTAAAAAATCTAAAATAGACATTCAAGTAGGTTTAAGGAAAAGGAAAAGCCTCCTGTGTTTCCTGAACTGGAAGGATTAACATTGTGAAAATAGGAACACTTCCCAAAGCTATCTACAAATTCAATGCAATACCCATCAAAATCCCACAATCATTCTTCAATGATATACAGAAAGCAATCCAAAAATTCAAGTGAACTAACACATGGCAAAAACAAGTCCTCCAAATTTTGGAGGAATATCTGTACCACACTTGAGACTATATTATGAAACCATAGTAATAAAAATAGCTTGGTATGGGCACAAGAATAGGTCCAAGGACAAACGAAATAGAAGAAACATATGCCCACACCTACTGCCACCCAATATTTGATAAGGGAACCAAAACTACAGAATGGAAGAAAGACTGCTTCTTATGGTGGTAGTAGAATTGTCTAGACATTCTTACTTATGATCTTTTTTCAGTGTATTTTAAAACCAGTGCTTAGTAATAATGCCCTAAAAGAGTTGTGACACACATTCTTATTGTTTTTTAAACAAATTATGTGAGACTGAAAAGCTAAATTGATTAATAAAAATTGGGGAAACAAAGGAGGAGGCAACAATGCTTGACAAGAAATGTAGTCACCATCTTGCCCATGTAATTGTAACCCCTCCATATGGTATTTTCACAATAAAAAAGTGCAGTTTTTCAACAATCACATGACGCTCATTCCTTACACATGACACAGTACAGATTCTAAGATTCAGAGAAAGTGAAAAACATAATGAGCTATAAAGAGATCCCAGTTGTAGCTGCATACACCTATATAACTATAATTAAAGAAAAACATTTGTCATTCCTGCATTTTAAAAGCACATCACTTAGAAAGACTTACCACAGTCATGTGTGCTTCAGGATTCACAGATGACACCTTCCCTCTGCTCCCCTGGGAGTGCAGGATCCCAAGGACCAAACAGACCAAGAACTCCAAGAAGTACATTTTCATCTAAAAAAAGTAATTGGTTGTTACTTCCCATGAATTTCACTATAGCTTACTGATCTCACAAAAAGTTTAGAGAAAGCAGAATCCTATGAAGGAAGGAAATTAAGCAAATGACTCCAAGCATATTTCAAGTGGAAAAATAAGAGGCAATCGTTTTTTACTAAGAAATCCCCTATGCAGTTAACATGTGATATTGGGAGCCCAGCACACCTACTTAGAGAAAAAACAGAGGTCACTACTTACACTTGGATAAGGTGAGAGAAAGAAAGAGGTAAAAAAATGCCAGAGCTGGTAATTTTCAACCTCTGCCTTTGCATGTAGAATTTAAACATTTTTCATGTTTTTCAGGCACTATGAGCCCTTACCTCCAAGTAGCTACTCACTGAAGTTCTTGTCCTAAATTGGATGTCAAGATTTAAGTTTGTCATGTGAGTGGGAAAAAAAGTGAAAGAAAAGATCTTGCAAGAGAAATAGGGTGAAAGAATTCAAGCACTCGCATTCTAGGAGTCTCCAGTCACCAGCTGAGGACATCCTAGTTTCTGACAGCTTTTTCTCACTATCACAGTGTAGCAAAGACCTGGTGGACACTGAGGATGAAGTGATATGATATTTCTGGCAATGCTTAGGGGGAAATAAAACAATATAATCACTTAAAAATGTTTGTGTATGGGTCTATACAAAGATTTACATAGAAATGTTTATAGTAGCTTTGTATGTAATAGACAAAACACTGGGGAAATACCAGTGTTCTAAATGTGTAAATAGATAAACAATTTATGGATAAACAAATTCAACAATAAAAAGGAAAGCATAAACATGGACAGCTTGCAAAATAACTGTGTTATATTAAAGAAGCAAGATGAGGGTGGGGGAGGGGGGTCAGAGGGTGGAGAGAATGCAAGACAGCCAGACAGCTAGACAGCCAGTTAGACAGAGACAAAAGATAATCAATATAGTTTGATCTCATTCATATCAAACTTTGGAAAACATAAGCTAATATCTATTGACAGAACATAGATTATTGCCAGGGAAAGCATGGGTAGGAGGAAAGGCTTACCAAGGGGCACGAATCAGAAATACTTTGGGGGGATGATATATAATAATATACAGTTGTACACATAAAACATAGAATCAACAAAACAAAGAGTTGGTTCTTCAGAAATTTTAACAAAATTGGCGGATCCTTACAAATCTTATCAGAAAAAGAAGAGAACATACCCAAATAAACAAACTCAAAGATAAGAATAGAAACATCACCACAAAGACAACCAATATTCAGAATATTATAAGGGAATACTTCTCAAACCTTTATGATAATAAGTTTGAGTAAAGCCCACGGATTGGGAGAAGATCTTTACTAGCCATACAACGGACAAGGGTCTCATATCTAAAATATACTTGGAACTCAAAAAATTAAACCACCCAACAACAAATCCTCAAAGAAACAACTGCCCAATAAGTAAGTGGGCGAAAGACTTAAAGAGAAGCTTCTCTGAAGAAGAAAGAAGGATGGCCAATAGACACATGAAGAAATGTTCAACATCCCTAGCCATAAAAGAAATGCAAATCAAAACAACATTAAGATATCACCTCACTCCAGTTAGAACAGCAAAAATCAAGAACTCTAACAACAACAGATGCTGGAGGGGATGTGGACAGAAAGGAACCTTACTTCATTGTTGGTGGGAATGTAAACTTGTTCAACCACTTTGGAAAGCAGTATGGAGGTTCCTCAAAAGACTTCACATAGAACTCCCCTATGACCCAGCAATCCCACTTTTGGGCATTTACCCTAATGTTTACAAAAAAGATCACACTAAAGCTACCAGCACAACTATGTTTATTGCAGCATTATTTACCATAGCTAAGATATGGAACCAACCCAGATGCCCCTCAGTAGATGAATGGATCAAGAAAATGTGGTATATATACACAATGGAATTCTATGCCTCCATCAGAAAGAATGACATTTCCTCATTTGTTAGGAAATGGAAAGGCTTGGAAAAAATTATATTAAGTGAAGTAAGCCAGGCCCAAAGAAACATAGGTCCCATGGTTTCCCTTATTTGCAATATCTAGTATAGGTATGAGTCAAGCGGAAAAAGTCAGATAAGGTGATGTTAGGAAAACGAACCCTCAAATATGTATTTTAATGTTTTTGTTTCTTTCATGCATGTGTTTCTAACTCATCTATAAGATTATTTCTTTGTTGCTTTGTATGTCCCTCCCCCACAGTGTAACCCCCGCTTTCACTATATTTGATGTCAGTATAACATGTGGAGGAGACGGGGACAAACAAGTCGTTTAAGGATTCAGGTGGACCTGTTACAACAATGAGAAGTACAAAATGTCATGTCAAAACCAGCTTTACAATGTCGGAGTGGTGGGGGGGGGGAGGGGGGTATGATTGGGTGGGGGGGGAGGGGGGAGGCTGGGAAGGGAGGTGAAGAGTAAACAAAGGAGGAGGCTGCAATGCTTGGTAAGAAATGTATGCATTATCCTGCCCATGTAATTGTAACCCCTCTGTACAGTATATTCTCAAATAAAATAAAATAAAATTTAAAAAAAAATAAGTTTGAGTATCTGGAAGAAATAGAGAAATTTCCAGTAAATATTGACATGCGCAAACTAAACCAAGATAACAGATCCATATCAAGCATCAAAATGGAAACAGCAGTAAGAGACCTCCCATCCAAGAAAAGCCCAGGACTAGGTGGATTTATACCTGAGTTCTACAAGAACTTCAAAGCAAACCTCACACCAATACTCTTCCAAATCTTCAATGGAATTGAAAGAGAAAGTTCACTACCAGACTCTTTCTATGAAGCCATCATAACCCTCATCCCAAAACCAGGCAAGGACTCATTAAAGAAAGAGAATTGTAGACCCATTTCTTTTTTTTTTTTTTTTTGTGAAAATACTGTACAGAGGGGTTACAATTACATGGGCAAGATAATGAGTACATTTCTTATCAAGCATTGTAGCCTCCTCCTTTGTTTCTATTTGTTTCCCATCCCTTCCCATCCTCCCCCAGCTCTGCCCCCTCACCCAATCCTCCCCCCACCCACCAAAGTTGTAAAATTCATTTTCAACATAACGACTTGTACATTTCATTGATGCAATGGGTCCACCTATATCCCTATTTAAAAGATTTGTTTTTTCCCTTCCTCTAAACAAATTATACCAACATTAAATAAAGTGAAAGCAGGGATTATACCACGGGGGAGGGACATACAAAGCACCAAAGAAATAATCTTATAAATGTGTTAGAGACAATCTCATGAAAGAAAAAAATCATTGGAATACATATTTTAGGTTCATTTCCCTAGCATCAACTTATCTGACCTTTTCTGCTTCACTCAGATATACTAGTTATTGCAAATAAGGGACACCATGGGAACTATGTTTCTTTACACCTGGCTTACTTCACTTAATATATTTTTTTCCACGTCTTTCCATTTCCATTTCCTGGGGCAATGTCATTCTTTCTGATGGAGGCATAGGATTCCATTGTGTATATATACCACATTTTCTTGATCCATTCATCTACTGAGGGGCATCTGGGTTGGTTCCATATCTTAGCTATGGTAAATAATGCTTCAATAAACATATGGTCGTGCTGGTAGCTTTAGTGTTCTGTAGACTCATTTCTTTGACAAACATCAATGTAAAATTTCCCAACAAAATTTTGGCCAGTCGACTTCAACAACTCATCAAAAAAGCATATACCATGATCAGACAGGATTCATTTCAGGGATGTAAAATTGATTCAATATATGCAAAGCAATTAAGATAATTCATCACATCAACAAGAGCAAGGATAAGAACCACATGATGATCTCAATAGATGCAAAAAAATCATTTGACAAGATCCAACACCCCTTTATCATGAAAGCTCTGTAAAAACTATGAATCTCTGGGACATTCCTCAATATAATAAAGGCTGTATGCAACAAACCTACAGCCAGCATTATACTTAATGGTGAAAAGCTAAAGCCATTTCATCTAAACTTAGGAATGAGACAAGGATGTCTACTCTCTCTGCTTCTCTTCAATTTAGTATTAGAATGCCTACCTACAGCAATAAGACAAGATGCAAACATAAAAGAGATCCAAATAGGGAAAAATGAAGTAAAACTCTCCCTCTTTGCAAATGAAATGATCTTATATTAAAAGAACCCCATGGACTCCACACCCAAGTTACTCGAGCTGATCTGAAACTTTGGCAAAGTAGCAGGGTATAAAATTAACCCTAAGAAATTAATGGCTCTTCTATATGCCAATAATGAGAAGAGTATGGCTGAAAACAGAAAAGCAACTACTTCTGTAATAAACAGGCAAAAAATAAAATACCTAGGAGTTAACTAAAAAGTGAAATGCCTCTATGATGAAAACTTTAAAACCTGAAAAAGGAAATTAAAGCAGAACTAAGGAATTTGAAAAACCTCCTATTATCCCAGGTTGGGAGGATTAATATAGTGAAAATAGCAATACTGCCAAAGGCTATCTACAAATTCAATGCAATATCCATCAATATCCCAACCTCAATCTTCAATTAAATAGAAGAAGCAACCCAAATACCCATATGGAACAATAAAAGACCCCAAACAGCAAAAACAACCCTTTGCAGAAAGAACAGTACTGGAGGAATATCAATAGCAAATTTCAAACTCTTCTACAAAGCCATAGTAATCAAAACAGCTTGGTATTGGCACAAGAACAGACCTCAGGAACAATGGAATAGAACTGAAGACCCAGAAATGAACCCACACACCTACAGCAACTTAACCTTTGATCAAAGGGAGCTAAAAGAAATAGAATGGAAGAAATACAGCATCTTCAATAAATGGTGCTGGGAAAATGGGTTAAACATCTGTAGAAAAGTATAGCTAGATTGTTAAATATCACCCTGTACCAGAAACCAAATGGATCAAAGACTTCAAAGTCAAAGAAGACACCCTGAACACATTACAGGAAGGAATAGGAGAAACTTTAGGGCTCCTTGGCACAGGCTGAAATTTTCTTAATAGAGACCCAGAAACACAACAAAATCAAAAATGTTGGGCAAATGGGATTGCATGAAGCTGCAGAATTTCTGCATGGCAAAGGATGCAGTTAGCAAGATCAATAGAAAGCCCACAGATAGGGAGAAGATCTTCACTAGCCATATAACTGACAAGGGTCACATATCTAAAATATACTGATAACTCAAAAAATTATATCCCCCAACAATAAATCCTCAGAGAAACAATTGCTCGATTAATAAGTGCGCTCAAGACTTAAAGAGAGACTTCTCTGAAGAGGAAATAGGAATGACTAATAGACATATGAAGAAAAGCTCAAGTTCTCTAGTGACGAAAGAAATGCAAATCAAAACAATATTGAGATTCCACCTCAACCCAGTCAAAATGGCTATAATCAAGAAATCTATATACACATATATTAAAACTTCCAAAGTTCTATATTATGCCTCTACAGTATCCTAATAGTACTGTTTTAAAACACTACCGTTTTAAAAATAAAAGCTATACTGTAAGTACTCCACATATGATAAGAAAGTGATTCTTGGATTAGAAAATCAAACAGCTTCCAACTTCTGATGCAATCCACCCAGGAGTAATTTTTCCAATAATAGGGAACCTCAAAATTCTAGACAGGAGATCACTTTATCTAGAGTCTTTATTGGCCATGCAAGCTCATTGCTTTTAATTTGGAATATATCTTTTATTTGTTTATGTATTTCTGGTGCAGGCAATCAAATCCAGGGCCTTGTGGATAGTAGGTAAATGCTCTACCAACTGAGTTACACTTTCTCCCAGGGAAGGATTGTACAGCTCTGGGCTACATATTATCCTAACTTCACCATTCCCAAAGACCTGTACTACTAGAGAAAAACACATTCACTGAAAAGTAAACAACAGGTGGAGGTATTGCCACAGCTCATAATTAGCATCTGTCAGTAGCTGCTTTCAACCTAGTGACTATTCTACTGAACGTGGATCAGCAAACCAGTGGGTAGGCCATCAGGATGACAGGTTATACTACTGAAATGAACATGTCATTGGGCCTTTTCTTCATCCACAACAGCACTTCCCTTGACATACTCCACAAGTCACTCTCCTACAGGAGATTGTGTGAGAAATAAAAATTCTAGAGCACAGCACTAGTGGTTCACTCCTGTATTCCTAGCCACTCAGGAGGCTGACATGGGCAGATGAGATTGAAGCCAGTTGACGTAGGAAAGTCCATATGACACTGGTCTCTAATTTACCACCAAAAAGCCAGAAGTAGAGCTGTGGATTGAGCAGGAGAATGCTAGCCTTGAGCAAAGAGGCTAAAGGACAGTACCCAAGCTCAGTACAGACACAAAACCAAACCAAAAGACTGAATGCAGAGTGCTCTTCTGGCTCTTAGTACCTTTATCTCGGTTCTTTCAACTTTGAAACAATCTCTTTTGACTCTGCGCCAATCTAATGAAGTACTGCTCCTTTCCCTTCATTTCAGGCCAGGAGAACTGAGGTGTAGACTGTGAACCCAGGTAGGGCCAAGTGCCATGCAAGTATTAAAGATTCCAAAAACTGTGATGGAGCCGCCCAACAGACCAATGTGAGAAGACACCCAGCCTGTCCTGTTGCTTTCTAGTGGATAACCACACCGAAACCAAGGACCGGACCACAGACAGCGCTGCAGGCAGTAGACCTATTTTCTCCTTTATATCCATGGCAAGAAGTCTCTGTTTCAGCGAAGTGTGGATTAGAGGAGGCCCAGGCTGGTTAATTACAGGAAGAAGCAGCTGATTGAATAGCAATGTGCAAAGATTTTAACCAGGACCCACGTCCAAGGTCTGCTCCTAACCACATCATTGGCTAAAATTTTAAAGGACAGAGAGAAACGCGAGGAAGGAGGGCTGAGAAGTCGACCTGGCCATCTCTACTGTCTGGGGCTCTGGGCAGCCGCACTGGCCCAGAAATCCCAGGGCCCAGGGGGCTCCGGAGCAGTGCACAGAGCCCCAACCGCTCATTGCAGGGCGACACCAGGGACCACTTCCCGCCGGCCCCAGGTACCCACAGGAGCCCGCAGTGCCAGGCACCCTGGCCCAGCCTGGAGGCAGGGAAACCCGGGACGCGGGGGGTCGCAGCCAGCCCAGCCCGCGGAGACAAGCAGGTACCATCGCCCCGCCTCCGCCTCCTCCTCTCACCCAGAGCATGGAGGACCCAGACTCACCTCCACAGCTGCCCTCCCAGCCGCCCTCAATCGGGGTCGCGCTGCCCGCTCCTAATTGCAGGGTGCAGCCCACAGGTTTGCAGTACAGGTGTGGCGCAGAGGGGCGGACACAGGCCGGCTCACCCAATCAGCGGGTTCGTGCGGCCAATCAGAGCAGCCGGCCACTGGGACGTGTCCCAGAGACTTCTCCCCTGCCTGGCTTCAGAGCTTCCCATGAACCCAGCCCTGAGTACTGCCTACAACTCTAGGAGCTTGCAAGCTGGGCCGCCAGGGTCCAGGCAGGGCCAGCACCACTTCACTGCCAGCAGCATCTCCAGCTCTTCCTGTGAGCCAAGCTTGGCCTCACCCTCTCCTGCACCCCACTCCTTCTTCCCTACCCCCCCCCCCCCACCCCACCAGGAGCTCCTGCACAGCTAGTGCTAGATGCAACTGGCCAAGAGAACATGGAGTCCACAAATAAAAACACAATGACAAGTGTATATAGAGCAGCCAGTGTGCATTCGATTTTTCAGTTTTAAAAGTTTGTGAAGAGGAGGAACATAGCAGCATTCAACCTGCCCACATTGGGTATTAATCAATGCATTGAACCAAAATTTGATTGTGCACCTAGCGAATGCTAGGCACTGTTGAAACAGGAATACAGTTACTAAAATCCTTGCTCTCTTGCATGTATCCTATTTGGAAGATATATGCCTTAGGTGAACAACTCCATAATATTATAGAAAGGAATAAAACAGGCAAAAATAGAGAGTAATAACGTGCTTTCTACACACACATATACACAGATTCAGAAAGATAGGGATATATATGTACGTACTCATATACGAACATACACATATACATAAATACATATAAGTATATACATATTCTGATATGAAAATGCATACTAAATTGACTAATAAGGTGAGCACAGACAGAAGTGATGAGAATGGACACACACCGGGACATGATAAATTATATAGGACTCTAGTCATTCACCCACTGAGGCCAGAAGAGGACATGCATAGGACTGGCTGACAAAGGCTCAATAGCTATTTGCAGATGATCATATGAAATAATATTCTATGAAAGGAACTCCAGGAAAGGAAACAAGAGACATTTTTGGTTGCCATTGTTGCTGTTTTTTGTTTTCTTTGTTAGTTTGTTCATGCTTGGGAGAGTAAGAGAAGGCATATAAAGGGCCAGAAAGGATGAACAAATATAACAGTGTTACTCACTAGACACTATATGGAATATGAACTGGATATCTTGTGGATGGGGACAGGAGGGAGGCACTGGGAGAGAGAGAGGAAAAGGGAGAAATGGTACAAAAAGAATTGTACTCATTACTCATCACCTGATTCATGTAGCTATAACTCTGTGTATATACACTATATAATAACAATTTTTTAAATAAAAGGCATTTAAACAAGTAAAAGCCAAACCTTAAGGACATATATTTCAAGGAGGAAAATTATTTGGTTAAAAGTTTTTCAAGTAATTGAAAATCAGCTTTCTGAGTTGGAAGAACAAAACTTGGACAGAGTCAGAATTTATATAAATTCTTAGAATTCCAGAACAATAGGTCTTGCAGAGGACATGGGAAAAACAGAGTAATTTGCTCTACACTTTTTGTTCTTCTGTTTTAACTTTGCGTTTTTGTTTTGGGGTTTTGTATTTTTGTTTTTCTTGGGGGGGGGGGGTTGCTGGTGACCAGCCCTGAGCCTTAAAGTTCTTTTGTTTCAGTGGGGAATAGCTATGATACTAGCTCCTGATACTTATTACCTTGTTAGGAATTAAAACCTATATGATGCTTTTACAACATCTTCCATCTACTTTGGAAATGTTTTTAATGGGCATTTACTGAGTACTTAGTGTAAGTTCATCCTGTGGAACAACTATCTATTTCTTTGTGTGTTTATATATGCTCTACTGTGTTTGAGTTCAGGGTTCTAGCTTAGGAGACAGGTGTTGTATTGTGTGAGCCATGCCTCCAGGCTGATTTTTTATTTTTTTCAAGAGTATATGTAATCCTGTACATAACTTCTATGATAACAATAAAGTAAATCTTTTTTTTTAATAAAAAGAGCTACTAAATCTGTTGTTAAATTCTATCCTATTTCTCAAAAAGTCTTGAATAATTTCAAATGGTACCATGTCCTTCTTTCTCTCTCTTTCCTTCTTTCTTTTATCCTTCCTTCCATAATAATCTTTCTTTAAAATAAACCTCTGAATCAATGACAAACAGATAGAGAGGGAGGAAAGGGAAGCAGGGAGAAATAGGTACCTGAGAGATAAGCAAGGGAGAAGGCAGGGGAAAAGAGGAGGAAGACATGAGACAAACCTCACAGCTGTTTGGTGACCTCACGTACAACATGTGTGTGTCACAAAGGGTAACACAGACAACACAACACAGTGACCAGACCAGGAAGAAAACCAGATCAGTCTTCTGATCTGACATCGTTCAGTTTCAGGAAGGCTGGCGTGAGAGATGTACGTCAAAGAATGCCTGTCTTTTTCCACCAACTCAATTTACCAAAACATAATGGCCCTTCTGAAAGGCCTACCTGCCTTCAGGGAAAGATGTCTTGCACAGAAGTCCTGGCAGGATTGTGTAAGCCTTCTCACTCTCGACTGTACGATAAATGTGACAACTGAAAGAATGAAAGGAGCATTAGAATGTCCTTCAAAGAATTAAAAACTACAGAGCTACAATCTCAAACAAATGAAATTAGAATGGAAAAAGAATTCTCGGGCTACAAATATGTCCTTTAAAACATGAATAAGCACAGGATGAGTGTGGAATTGTGCAGATTGCAAGCACAGGCCATTTTTTTTTCTTCTTTCTGCTTTTTGAACATGCAAAATTGAAAATGGCAATCACACTTCCTTTAACAATAACAAAAAAGTGACATTACTTTGAAAGATTCACTACAGACTTTACTGCAGAATTGTTTTGAAACAGGGTCTGCTAATTAGCCAAGGCTCAAAGACACATAGGTCCCATGGTTTCCCCTATTTGTAATAAATAGTATGTTTCTGGGACAAGCAGAAAAGGTCAAAAGCTATGTACATATGACCAGATAAGATGATGTTAAGCAACACAAGGGGTTTATCTTTCTTGCTATTGTTTCTAATGTATTTATAATATACCATGTGATTATTTTTGTTTCTTTGCATGTTCCTCCCACCCGATATTAACCCTGTCTTCACTGTATTTGATGTCAGTGCCCTGCATCTTGTATATACAATTTTCTAATTTGGGGAGGGAAAGGGAAAGAACAAAATGCTTAAATAGGGATATAGGTTGACCCATTTTAACAATGAAATGTAAAAGACTCTATGTTGAAAAATAAAATTTACAATTTATGTGGGACACGGATGGCGAGTGTAGTTGTGGAGGTGGGAGGGAAGGGATGGTAGGGGAAAATCAAAGGAGGAGGCAAAAAAGCTTGATAGGAAATGTACTCGTTACCTTGTTCACGTAACTGTAGCCCCTCTGTACAGTATTTTAACAATAAAAAATTTTTAAACACTACTATATTAAGATGTTCTTAGTTTTCAACAATCATATGACTTTCATTCCTTATACATGACATGTTCCAGAATGTAAGATTCAGAAAGAGTAAAAAAGATAAGAAGCTACAAAAAGATGACAGTTGTGGCTACATGCAGTTATTTAACTGTAATTAAGGGAACAATATTTCACATTCTTGCATTTTAAAAGCACATGACAGAAAAACTTACCACAGTCATGTTTGCTTCAGGATTCATAGCTGACACCTTCTCTCTGTTCCCCTGGGTGTACAGAATCCCAAGGACCAAACAGACCATGAATTCTAAACAGTACATTCTCATCCCAAAAAGTAAATAATTTTTACAGTTCTAGAATTTCACTACTGCTTACTGTATGCACATAAACTTTAAGGAAAGCAGAACTCTATGAAAAAAATAAAGGCAATTTACTTTTCTAAGAAAACTCCTGTCCAGCTAACATGTGAGCTTTGGAGCCTAGTACACCCACTTATAACTCACCACAAATTTAAAGGGTGCCTAGAGAAATAATAGAGTGTAGGACTTATACTTGGACAGGGTGAGCAAAAGGAAGAGGCAAAAAATGCCAGAGCTGGTTAATCTCCTATGTTCCCCCTTTCATGTGGAATTTAAATTTTTCATATTCTTTCAGGCACTATGAGCCCTTACCTCCTACTACCTACTCTTATTAACCTAAATTCTATGTCAAGATTCAAGTTTGTTACTTGAGTTGGAAAAATAAGTGAAAGAAAAGAGCTTACAAGAGAAACAGGGAGAAAGGATTCAATTACTCTCTCTCCTTCTAGAAAGCTCCAACCAACAGCTGAGGACATTCTAGTTTCTGACAGGTTTGGCTCAAAATCACAGTAAAGCAAAGACCCCAGGACACTGAGGATGACATTCTTTAGGACATGCAAATGCTGGGGGGAAAAATCCTGCACCCCTAGCCCAGGTCATGTACAAGCAAAATAATAAATATACTCACTTAAAAAGATGTGTGTGCACAGGCCAGTATAAAGATTTATGTAGAAATACTTATAAACACAGCATTTTAGATAAAAACTTGGGAAAACTCAAGTGTTCTAAATGTGTGAATTGATTAAAAAATTTACAGATAAATTCTTCAGTAAAGAGGAATTAATTCACATGGACAGACAATGAAGTTACTATATAAAAGAAGTCAAATGAGAGACAGACAAGAGACAGACAGACACAGACAGACACACACACAGACAGACAGACACACACACACACACACACACACACTCACATACACAAGAGAATCGATATGGTTTATCTCACTCATAGGAAAATTTGGGAAATAGTCTACATTGAGAGAAAATGGATTATTGCCATGGAAACAAGGGGCAGGAGGAAAGGCTTACCAAGGGGCACACACCAGAAATATTTTTGGAAGATTATGATTGAGGTGTGCAATAATGTACAGTTGCACACATTATAGTAAAACTCCAAAAGATCTATATTGTGACTGCTACAGGTTCCTAATTGTATTTCAACACTGCTGTTGTAAAAGTAAAAGCTATACTTAAACTAACTATTATACATGTTATAAGAAAGTGGTTCTTGGATTGGAAAAGTCATCCAACTTCCATCTTCTGATGCAAGCCACCCAGGAGTTATTTTCCAGGCAATAATGAACTTCAAACCTCTAACAAGGAGGTCACATTATCTCAACTCTGGAATGGCCACGTAAACTCATTGCTTTTAATTCTGAGTATACCTTTTACTTATTCATTTTTCTGGTGCAGGCATCAAACCCAGGGCCTTGTGGATATTACGTAAAAGCTCTACCATTGAACTACATATTTACCCAGGGAAGGTCTGCACAGTACTGGCTTATCTTTTATCCTAACTTCAACTTACTCAAAGTCCTTTAAGACTACAGAAAAACATGTTCATTGAAAAGGAAAAAAGTAGGGTTATCGCTACAGTTCAAAATTAGCATCTCTCTGGGGCTAGGAAGTGGCACAGTGGCAGAGTGCTTGTCTTGCAAGCATGAGGCCATGGGTTTGATTCCTCAGCAACACATAAGCAGAAAAAGCTGGAAGTGGTACTGTGGCTCAAGTGGTAGAGTGCGAGCCTTGAGCTGAAGAGTTGAGGGACAGTGCCCACACTGAGTTCAGGCCCCACGACCAAACCAAAAAACAAAACAAAACAAAACAAAAAAGAGCAAGGAGAGGCAGTAAGAGCTTCCATCAGACTCTCCTTAAGCCCCTCATTCTTTTCTTCCTGGAACTGACCTTGCATACAAAACTGATGCTCAGATAGACAGCAGGATTATTTGGGCCTTGACTTTCCCTTTGCTGCCTCCTTGTCATCACCCTACACCTCCCCAGTGTTCTCCATGAACTCTTCTAAGTGAAAATCAGAAACATTTACTCCAGTTGTAATCCACAAGTATTGGATGGTGTAGCCAAATCCCCAGCACTCAACACTGTTGGAGAATGGTGACCATCAATGTTCTCAGTGATTTCTTTTTGCTTTTGTGTTTTCGCCCCTATGGTTTATATCTTGTCACTGTGTTCAATTTTGGTACCCTGGGTATTGTATATGCGTTTATATGAACTAGGGAAGGGAAGGGGAACAACAAAACAGTGCGACATTGAACAAAGGGGAAACCCAGGCAACAGTGATTCTCACAAGACAATATGGTGGAAAGGATCCGTACAACTTGGGGGTGGATTGGGGGAAAGAGAAAGAGAGAGAGAAATAAGGGTAGTGCTAGCAAGTTGTTATTCTCCCACTATCCCTTCCCTTCCCCACCTCACCACCCAGAAAATGAATGGTGACTCTATTGCAACTTTTGCAAGACCACAAAAACCAATACAAAGCCATGTGAATTGTATTGAACTTTATCCTCTATGTGTTCCAGTGTTTGGTGGAAACCATATGAATCATCTTGTTAGCCCAAATTGTTAAGATATTTATGTTAAAATACTTGATGCATTTGGTAACACTGTTCAGAAAAACAACTTGATCTTGGTTCTATTTATCCTGGTAGAAATAGTGCTTGTCTTCTAATCCACAAAATATATCATATAAAAGCAATTAAAAAACATACTCAGAAAATTATGATTGACTAAAAGTTGGCCTAGAGGCATAGACTTCATTTTAAGAAACACTAACAGAACATGGACTAGTTAATCTAATCTTTTTGTGCAAAAAAAAAGGGAAAGCTTTTTGAACAGCAGGTAAATTGTCTCCTTGTACAAACTAAGAGCTACAAAACAATGCCTTCATTTTAGATGACTTGAACTTAAATCTTTTCTTTTACAATACAAAATTTGTTCATGGAATCACCATCACTTAGGCATTGACTCTGCAGTGCTGATGTTAGATACTGTATGACACAGGAAACTCACAGACATTGCTGCTTGTAGATCTCTGTCAATTTGGCAAACTATTGAATATTCCAAGACTTTCCAAGTTCACCAGTTCAAAAAGCATATGTCTCAAATAATTAATGTACACGTGTAAAAACAGAATGAAGCTTGATGAGACTGGCTTGGGAAGCAGAGAGTAGAAATGAAGAAGAGTGAAGGAGAGGATGATTCTGATCAAGGAATTCACATTATTTGTGCATCTGGAAACCACGACGAAAGCAATTGTGCAAACAACTAATACGTAAAAAAAGAAAGAAGATAAAAAAAGGCTTCCTAAGAAGTTGGCACTTGAGGTGTGTGAGGTCCTCTCCTGGACTAGAGGCTTGTGGAGTTAATTGTGTTCAACAGAGATGTTCACAAAAATAGTTGTAAAGAGCGGAGATAGAGGCCAGGTTCTGGGGGTTCATGCCTTCAGCTAGGCACTATGGTGTCTGAAATCTAAAATTGTGGCTCAAAACAACGCCAGGCAAAAAAAAAGTAGGTAAGACTCTTCTCTCTGATTATGAGCAAAAAGCCAGAAGTGGAAGTGTGGCTCAAGTGGCAGAGCTCTAGACTCAAGCAAAAAAGCTAAGGGACAGTGTCTAAGCCCTCAGTTCAAACCCACTACTGGCACATACACACACACACACACACACACACACACACACACACACACATTTATTTAGAAAGCAAAAAGAACAGAGCTAGAATCCCTGTGAAACTGTCACAGGGCTATGGTGAAGTTCTGAGTGTGATTTAATCATGAAGTAAAACAAGATGAATTCAGCCAGGATCTGAAGGTGTTAGAGAGCTTATGTAGCTCCATCCAGGAAAAGAAGGCATGGCCAAAACCAAATGAGCATTGTAATACAAACTCAGAAAGAGTGGTTATGCAGTATTTTCCTCCTTACATTGGTCTAGCCACTTGTCCTTGGAAAAGTTAGGAAAGAAGATAAAAAGGAGAAAAGATCTGTGAAAAACATTCCTTCTCTCTTGTCTCTGTGGGACCTTAGATGACCAGAACTTCTCAGGAGACTCTCTGGATCCAAGTAGAGAAACCAAGTCACCGACGTCACTCAGCCACCCTCTGACAAGCTCTCCCTACTAATGGAGAACACAACAAACAGAAATACTCTGTCCCTTTCGCTTTTGCCCTACACAGGCATCTGTACTTGGTTGGCAAGGATGCCCTGGTCACAGGAGAAAAAAGGGTTTCCAGGATGACTTATGGCCAGGAAGAAGTTTGGCATCCTCCTGGGATGCCACCCTCACTGCATCTCACTCTCTTCTGTGGTCTCATGGAAGATCAGATCAGTGCTATGTCAGCTGCTAGGCCCGCCCAGATGTGACCTGTGCATCTAATTTCATTTAACTAAATGGCATGTCCACTCTGATCACACACATATGTCATAGATACTGACTCTCTATGTCTCTAGCTCTGTTACTAGACTCAGGATTCACAAAAAGAAATAAGAAATAGAGTCTTACTCAAGTTCAGTATTGAAAGACTATGCATGGCCTCACATCAGTGTTTTGGAGGCTGAAGGCACATGTTTGATTCTAGTTCTAGTGACTTCATGTGTTCAAGAAGGGAGTTGGGAAGACAGTCCTTGACTTGTGGTTTTGTTGTCTTCTGGGTTCATTAATGCCTAGACTCTACTCATAACTTCATTATGATGGAGCATGCTGATGATGGAGGAATCCGTTTCCAAACAAGGTCTCTTTAGCCTAGATGCCTCTTTTCACTTCTCCATGAGGTTTAAAAACAACAACAACAACAGCCATTGAAGGACTGCAGAAATGAAGTTCCCAAGGAGGAAGGATTAAGGGGAGAGGAGAAAATCAGAAGTTCTGACAAAAGAAAAAGAATATTCCAACATAAAGAAGCACACACACACATACACACATATAACAATGCACGCAGGCACACATACATCTTTCAGGCCTATGAAGCTGAGTTTCATTGAAAATCTGAAGTGCAATCTTCTAAATGTTACAAATATTATTCTCCTGGAGGCAGTCAAAGACAAGTACTTTTACTGCTATTTGTAAGTACCTATAACAAGAAGATATATCAAATGTCATTCTGTTCCTCGAACAGTAGCATAGATGCTACAGGGAGGCAGGTGAACATGGGGTTCATGATGCAAAGCAAGATTATTAAATATATCAGCAAACCACAATGAAAAACAATGAATCCTGAGCTGAGCTTGAATCTGAAATCATTCCTGTGCACTGATTCTATGTGTGAAAATTAACTTGGACACTTCTCATTGGCTTTGGTGTGTTGGACAAGATGGAGCTTAAATGACTAGTTCAGAGTTCATTACTTAAGGGAGAAGGGTAATGGTTTAGTCTCTCTGCAGAACTTTACTTCAAGTGTATGAATAATTCAGACTCCATAAATCTTTAAGCCATTTATAAATATATAGGTATTTAAAAGTCAGCTTAATCTATATTTGAAGCCTCCAGAAAATTATTTTGTTCAGCGTGAACCATTATAGTGGGGATACTACTGGATTTGACAACGTACTTACTACAAAAAAACACAGAAAGATGTAATTTGATATAAAAGTTCAAGGTGATTACAATGCTAACTTTTCTTTTTAAGAAAAGGTGGTAAGAAGTAGGTACATTTTATATTACATTCAACTAAGTCACAGATTATCTATAAGTATCAACATGACAAATTTTCAAACATGACAATTTGCTCTATGTGAGGATATAAAGGCAACTGTGTAGATTTTAAATTGTGAGGATAAATAGATATTCATAATGACATGGTATCTTTAATAGACTATAAAAATGACAATATAGTTGAGACCCTAACTTCATATATAGCCCTTAATTAGAAATAAATCTACCTAGTATATATGTTTCTAATTCTTTCTAATGAGAATAATTCATCTTTAAAATCATGGTATCTTTCATATAAAAGAACAAAAGATCTTAGAAAATAAATACTCATTTTCCAGCAATTAAGCAAACACCCTTTTCTATGCTTGTCTCTGGCTCTCATTGGTATTTCTTCATCAGATTGATAATTTCATCATATATTCTCCAGGGGGCATTCAAGCCCCAGATAAAGTCAATATGATTGTAATCAGGAATTTCCTTGTGGTACACCAAGTTGGGGATCTGAGTCTGTAAGATATGAACGTCACTGGTATCTGCCAGCCAGTCTCGAGCCCCGTTCCATAAGGCTATTGGCACAGTCATGTCTTTCACATTGTATGTGGGAGGGTAACTCTACAATAAAAAAAACAAAGAAAGGTTTATTATAGTTTTCAAAACTGCAATAAATACATCTCCATTAAACACTGTCCAATAAGTCTGAACTGAGAATAACAGATTAAATTTTGAAAATTCCTTTAAGTATTCAAGTAGCCATTGCAAGAACAAAATGAAATCTATACCTGGGCACCAGTGGTTCACCCCTGTAATCCTAGCTACTCCAGAGGCTGAGATCTAAGGATGAAGGTTCCAAGCCTGGGCAAGAAAGTCCTTGAGACTATTATCACTTAATAAGCACCAGAAAAACAGAAGTGGTGCTTGGGTTCAAAGTGGTAGAGTGTTATTTTTGAGGAAAAAAGATCAAGGGAAACATTGTTTTCATGAGATACAGAGGAGCAACTGGCCCATGTAAGGGGAGACTAAGCCAAAGCCTCCTAGTTTCTCCTGTTTGGATGGAAGAGGAAACCTTATTTCCTCATTTTTTTTTAATTGTTGGTGGGTTGTGGGGCTTGACCTCAGGGCCTAATGCTGACCTGAGCATTTTTCCCTCAAGGCTTGTGAGCTAGCAATTTGAGCCACAGTGCCACTCTTAGTTTTCTGGTAGTTATTTCAAGATAAAAGTTTTAAAGACTTTTCTTCAAGGGAAGGCTTTGAATCATGATCCTCTGGTTTCAGCCTCCTAATTTTGTAGGATTACAGGCAAGAAACATGGCACTAGCTTCTCATCTTTAAGTCAAAGATAGACATGTCTAACTCCCAGGGATGCTGTGAGAAGGAAATAAGAAAACACAGATCAAGTAGCTCACACATTAGTGTACTTGATGCTTAAAGATGCTAATTCTATCTATGAGGGGAAGTGCTTACACAATGTCCAAAAACCCACAGCTTGCACACCTGTAATATACGTGGAACTACTTCAGTCCACAGTGTCTGTGCTCATGCTCACTCTGAATAATGTGTGCCTCTTATCTAGAGTCACTCAAAGGATGGAGAGAGAAAGGCCAGTCCACAACACCACCTGCAAACCTGTGAGCTTCTGGAGAGGACAGAGGGAAATCAAATACCACCTAGGCATTCCTTAGTAGCTAAGCACAGCCACAACCTCACTAAGGTAGGCTGCTTTCCGAGTGGTGTTATTTGGGGGTCCATTTACATTTAAGGACAGAAATCTTTACCTGGTTGTAGTGTAGGTAGTTTTTGGCACTGCTTCCCCAGTCAAAGGCTTGTAACTTGCTAACTTTTGAAATCTAAGAGTAAAATAAAACAACAAATTGACATAAGAAATCACTGTATTAAGCCAAGTCATCAGAATTGAGGAACGGGGTTGCCACTGCTCACTAAACTGAAAAGTAGCTGTCCATCTGCCTCAAATGGCTCAGACTTATTCCTTGCAACTCTGGGACTGCACACACACCCCAACTCACAGAAATTGGGTCTTTCTGACGTAGAGTCTATCAAGCAGAGTTCAAAACACTCAGAAATGTAGTAGAATGTTGCTGTTAGGATATGCGAAGTAAACAAAAGATGATAAACTGAAATGTGACTGAGGGGAATTGTGAGCACCTAAAAGAAGAGCATGAGTGAACAACAGGACTTTCAAAGGCCCAGGCCATTGCTTAAATGCTAAGTGTGCTCTGTCAGCATGGTAGGAACAATATGCATTCCAGGGGCTCCTCTTCTAAACCACAGCAAACTCTCATATTTAGCCTTCCAGTCTCTACAAGCTAAGAACTTCAGGCCAGGAAATGACTCCTTATAGCTGATCCAAGAGAGGAAGAGATTCAGGTATTTCCAATAGACAGGGCTCTGAGGAAGGAGACCAAATGAGCAATGATGTCACCCATGAGCATATCCCACACTTGCTAAGGTAGAGGAATCTCCTAGACAGGTTTTTCCAAAATAAAGATTCTCAGGAGCAAAAAGTTCACAAAACAACAAGTACACATACATGAGGTACACAACATAACAAGTCTCAACCAATTGTGATGAGTGAAAAAGCCAGACAAACACATAGTATCTGGCTGCACTAAATCTCCAGAAAATGAAAACTAATCTAAAGTAACAGAAAGCAGCATAGCTGTTGGGGTTGGAGGAGAACAGAGGAGAAGGTATTGCAGAAGGTCATAAGGACACTTTGGAGGGCTGATGCTATGTTCACTCTCTTGATTGACACAGGGCTTGCAAGTGTACTCCTATGGCAAAATCTATCAAGAGTGTGTTGTTTAAGGATCATTGTATCATTAAAACTTCAATAATCCTGCCCATGTAACTGTAACTCCTCTGTACAGTATGTTCACAAATAAAATTAAATTAAATTAAAAAAAACTTCAATAATGCTGTTAAAAATCAAAAATACCCCTTCGTATAACCACTTAATAATAGAATTTAATAAAGCTAGTATAAATTCTCCAGGGCAAATGCATCTAGATTGGCACATACACAGGAATCTGTTTTTGTTTTAATACTTTTAAGTAATTGTGAAAAGGAGTTTCAATTCAATAATGATTAGAAGTACAATGCATCTATTTTTGTCAGTCATGGAGTTCAATATCAGAGCCTGGGAACTGTCCCTGAGCTCTTTTGCTCAAGGGTAGTGCTCTACCACTTTAAGCCACAGTTCAATGTCTAGTTTTCTGGTGGTTAATTGAAAATAAGATTCTCACGGGAACTTTTCTGCCTAGCGGGCTCTGAACCTTGATTCTTAGGTCTGAGCCTTCTGAGTATCTAGGATTACAATGTGAGCCTCCAGAGCCCAGCAAAAACATATGTTACTCTCTCATCCTATTATTCAACCATAAGTGTCTATTTTAAAAACTTGCCATTTTAGACATTAGCATAAACTCAAATCCCATTATTTTACTGCAATATGTTATTAAAAGATGTCCTTTTCAAAAGCAATCCATGCTAGTGCTATAATACAAGCCACTCGGGAGGCTGATATGAGGTTCAAAATCAAGCTGGGCAGAAAAGTCTATGAGTCTCATCTCTAATTCCTGAGCCGGAAGTCGGACATGGAAGTGTGATTCTAGTGGTAGAAATCCATTCTTAAGCTAAAGAAACAAGCATAAGCTAAAGAGTCAACTACAAGATCGAGGCCCTGAGTTCAAGCCTCAGTACCAACACACACACACACACACACACACACACACACACACACACACACACACAGAGTGATTCTGCCTGCCTGCCTGCCTGGTGGTTGGAAATTTTGATGTAAAACACTTATGGTACCATCCATTTAAGCTTAACAGAAACTTGCTTTATATTTAAAATAAAATTCCCAGGGGGCGGGAAACTTTTCCAGAGTTGGACATAAGCTTTGACATAATGTTAACAGTAGAAGAGAAATAACCTACTTGTACATCTACTGCTGTGTTAAGGTATATACCAGAATGCAGAGACATCTCCTAACTCTAAATATACATCTCTAAATACACATCTGTGAATAACTATAGAACAATTATTACATTAAAAGATAATGCTCCTATTTTGCTAATATATGATCGGGAACAGATCTGCATTACTTCAGTGATTAAAAAAAATAAGCAAAACTCTATTTGCAAAGTTAGTGATTCCCCTCCACGCTCATGCTTGGTGTGGCTCTGTTATCCACTGACATTCTAAACATATCCTGTCCACAGCTGACTGCTGAAATAGCAGCACCCTATCTCCACTGCTACTCCAAAATCATGCTTTATGAACCAACACAGAAATAAAATAAACCTGTGAATCAATGACAGACAGATGGAGAGGAAGGAAAGAAAAGCAGAGTAAATAGGTAACTGAGAAGTAAAGAAAGGAGAAGGCAGGGGAAGAGAGGAAGAAGACACAAGACAAACCTCAGAGCTGTTGGATGATCTCACATGTAACATGTGTGCATCATACAGGGAAACACAGACAACACAAACACAGTGACCAGACCAGGAAGGAAACCAGATCAAACTTTTACATAGAGTGTCTTTCAGTGTGACAAGCTGGAGAGAGAGGTACATGGATGGATACTTGCAATTTTCCAACAACTGGATTTTCCCATACAAAGCTGCCCTTCTGAAAGGCCTACCTGCCTCCAGTGTAAGAAATCTTGCACAGAAGTTCCAGCAGTACTGTGTGACCAATAGACATCCACTCTTGACTGTACGATAAACATGACAAATTAAAGAATGAAAACAGCTTTTAGGTGATACTGAAAATCAACACATTTTGTTTTTTAAAGAATTAAAAACTACAATCTCAAATATATGAGATTAGGATGGAAAGAGAATGCTCTGACTATAACTATGTCCTCTAAAATATGAATAAGCATGGAGAGTGTGGAAGAATACAGCTTGCAATCATGGGCCATTGTTAGTTTCTTCTTTATGCTTTCCTGAACTTGCAAAATTGTAAATGGCAATAAGACTACCTTTACCAATAAGAAAAAAGTGATATTACTCTGAAAAATTCAGACAGCCATTGCTCCAGAATTGTGGTTTTGAGACAAGGTCTCCTAGGCAGCCTAGGCTGGCCTCTAACTTATGACCCTTCTGCCTAGTGTCTCACATCCTGAGGTTAAAGGGGGTAGCCACAATGCCTGACTCTTAAAACCTATTTTCAAAATTTAGCATTGTAAAGTGCATGTAGGTTTATAAAGAAAAGGTTATTTCTGGCCAAAGACTTGCATTTAATAAAACAAGTAAATACATATCTAACATATATGTACATATATCCACATATATGAATTGTTATATATGTGTGTATGTGTATATGAAGGTATGAGAATATATATAATGAAAACTCCAAACTGGGAAACACATATTTGTTAAAAGAAATATGCAAATATAGTGGCTTAAATTGTGGCAGATCCTCATATGCAACTCTCCACGGAAGATAAAAACAACCATGAGGACAAGTGCAACCATACTCATTTACTGAAAAGCACTTTTGGTCATCTTGAAAGAAAGGCCCTTCAGAGCTCTAACAAGGTCATTGCTGTGTCTCCCACATCATCCAAATTAAGCACATTGCAAGATCAAAACCACTGAGTGTTTAAATCGATTCTGAACATAACTATACATACCATATTTAAATTCCTCTCATCAAATCCACCCAGGAGAAAAAATAAATTTCCACAAAGCTCCTTCAGAATTGCATGGGTACAAAAATGAGTACTCAGCCACTTTGTGACTGGATTCTCAGGAAAGAATTCTTTGTGCCCAAGTATGTCCTACAAAATATAAAGAATCCCAACATTGACTCAGCATTTCCTGCTGGGATGGAAGCTTCCACAACTCCCTGCAGAAGCACAGACACACAAATATCCCTCCCAGTAGCCTCAGGGGCAAAATACAGACTAGCTGATATTCAAGTGAGTATATACAACAAGTATAGATATGTTAGAGACATGGAATTCAGTTTTAAGAGTGAAATAAAGAAAATTAAATACATTTAGAACAGACTTTATAAAGGGCAAGAGCCAGGACCCTTGGTACCAGGGCAAACCCCAGTTAGTTTTCTGTGATGAATGGTAGTGACTTCTGGACAGTCAGCCCTGGGACTGGTGAGCGCTATCCTAGTCCTGCGTGCGTGTACACCAAGATATGCCACAGAGGGTTTTGTTCCATAAAGATAAAACATGGGTAATGCAAAATGTAACATTTTAATCATTTTTATGTGTTTAGTTGCAGCAACTGTAGTCACACTGTTGTGGGACAATCACCATTATCCGTTTCCAGAACATTCTCAGCCGCCTACTCTCAAACTCTGTTCCCAGTAATTACACAGTCTCATCCCCATCCTCCTGTTCCCATTGTTGCATGCTTTTATAAGAAAAGCTTTACTGAAGCACAGCCACATTATCTGTTTTCATTGCCTATTTTTATTGCACAAGGGTAGAAAGCAATTCTTACAGAAAAAAACTCCAGGGGACCTGTCCAACAGTTTATAAAAAAATTATCAAACACTGGTCTACAGTATCCCAAACCAGTGGTAAGAAAGTCAGTACTGATAAGACACTACCAGAGAAATTATTACGTTCTTAAGACATAGTCGGCAACAGGAAATGGGAAAATCTCTTTTTATATTCAAATCAAACCTATCTCTTGCTCATGTCTACCTAGAAGGACAAGTAGGCAAGGAACGCAGGTTTAAATTTATAGCTTTGTTTAAAAAAATAGACATAGAGTCCTTAACTGCCAGTATTTTAGAATGGCCTTGCTTGGATCTTTGTAGAAGAATCAAGTAGAAATAGATGTCCTTAAGGAAAGAGGAAATGTGGACATGGAGATAGATAGGAACAGAGGCAAACACCAAGAGAAGAGAAAGACAGAAATTGGAATGATGCTTCCACCAACAGGAATGGCCAAAGATTGCCAACAATATGAAACACATTTGTCGTCATAGTCTAGCAAACCAATATAAGTGGGAATATAAGGATAAATGGGCAGATCTCCAGAGGACAAGTGCCACCTATCTCAGATTTAATGATTACAGTGTCCTTTAGCAACCTCGGTGGTACAGGGCAATTGTTTGATACAGTGACTATGAGACTGGAATTTTGGCCAGCAAACAGCATATTCCCTTAGTCCAAACTTTCCTTTTATAAGAAATTGGAATATATCCTTCAATAATGATTATAAGCATACCACAATAAATACACAAACCAGTGATAGTTACTTATTATCCAGTGTTATGCACTATACATAATTTTATGTGGTAGACTTTTATTTACAACTGGTAATATAGTCGGTTGGTTTATACCATTATCACCAGTATAATAGGCTGAACTGCAAAATCACTAGGTGACAGGAAATATTCAGCTCTATTATGATCTTACAGGGGTGCCACCCAATATGTGGTCCCTTATTGAATGAAAGCTCATTACATGCTGCATGATCATGTAAATACCTGGAAAAGATTTCAAATATGTACATGCTTGTATAAATGTATAAGGCATCTAATGCAAGAATTAAGGGGCTTCTGTTTTCAGAGAACTTAAAACAACTTCTCTTGACTACTATATCCTCCTTGTATAGAACTTGGAACTGCAAAGATAGTGGCTGAGGGCTGATGTGTTTGGTGGCCAGGTTGGAGAATATAATTAAACAGCATCTTTATATCAACATCCTGTGCTGAGGGCTGGGCCTGTGGAAATGGACACATCCTGTCTCCCGTCTCCCTTCTACTGTTGTGCAAGAACTCACATCCCTGAATAAAACGCTAGCACCGCTCATGTTTAAATAATATTTCCTCTGTTGTGGATAGAGAGCTGGACTAACATGTTAGTTATGAGTACCCACAGCTTCAGTATTCGCAAATGCTACTCCTCCAAGGCCCCCAGCCATAGCAAATAGTGGTGAAGGAAAGAAGAGAAACCCATTGTTCTGCTAAGAGTAAACCCAGAGAAGGACAGCAGAGTCTCCCTCCAAGGAGCAGTGCTTCAATCTGAAGAGGAAATCTGTCAGGAAGAGAAAGAGGGGGGCAAGCCGTGTACCTCAAAGAAACTTTCGGGGAGGATTCTTAACTTGATTAGAGGACTGGAACTGAAAACCAGTGAAACCACAGGAGCCAAGGCATAGAACATTTTGATTTTTTTGGCCAGTTCAGGCATCTGTGAAAATCCTATAAAACCTGTGGGAACAAAAGGAAGATAAGAGGAATTCCATCTTCTAGGACTTTCCTTCTCAGAAAAGACAGGAGAGATCTAGCATCACTTGTGAGGCCCTCCAGAAACAGCCAGAGAAGGGTGCAGAGATACCACCCTGAGGAAGCAGAGCACCTGAAATGAGGCCCTGGTCAGCAGCAAACATGGAATTTAATCAAACTGGAAAAATGTGAGGCATTGCTAAGTGCTTTTATTGAGTCTAAACTCAGACATGCATAGGATGAAATCAAGAATGAGAAAACCCCAAAATCTTTCTGTATTCTTTAACAATGTAAATGTAAGTCTATAACATTTCATGAGCTCTGCTCTAAATCTTTTGAATCCCCTGGCCCTCCCTTCACCCCTAATTTACAGATCCAAACAGTTCCAAACATTTAGAATTCCCTAGAGTGTCATGTAGCTTTCTCTCTGGTCAGTTCTTGCAACTTGGTCTGAGAATGTAACTTTAGAAAACACTGGAGCATCACAAGTAAACTGTCCATTAAAGAGGAAGTATAAATGAAGAATGATGTCCAGTCACATTTTCCTGAACATGGGAAAATTTAACTCAATATATCAGTAAGACTAAAAGCATTCATAGTTGTCACAGGAGGGTATCGTACAGAAAGCATGTGATATGAAGACAGAATTGTTAGTCACTAATCACAAAGAGGATAATTAATTGAATTCTGAGGCTGGTCCTTAGACTTTCATTAGAGAAATTTGCTTGTTACAACGATAGACAGTTTGTATTTTCTTTAAACTTTACTATATTTTATGTTGCAAAAACATGCTCATTGTATGATCAGCATAACATAAAATATACATATAGATTTTAAAAACTGTAAATAAAGTCTAACCTGTCAGACTTTTATTCTTCTTAAATTTTACCTCTTTCCTTTCACCCCTTCTCTCTCCTTATTTATTTATGTATTTACTTACTTACTCAAATTTTATGTACTGAGGATATTCCAGAGCTTTGTATAAGCTAAACAAGTGATCTATGACTTGGCCACATCCCTAAACCCTCCACTGAACTTTAAAAGTTAGTCTATCCTGTTATTTCCACTTTGAAGTCTCTGACCTTACAAAACATGTATTTCTTCAACCTTCTCACATCCTTATATTGTTTAACAGGAAAAATACATGAGAGGATGTGGCTTAGATTGATTCTTTCAGTTTGAAGAGAACCATATATACTGTAATCAGAAATTTATAACAATATCTAAATTCCCATATAAAACCAAATATGAACATCTTTTTGCCCTTCTATGATTTCTTCTTGACATTTTAAAAAGGAACAGTATTTGAACTTTGTGGCTTTCTTATGTTTCTCTTATAAAAACCACCTAAACTCCATAGTATATCCATTCTATCAACTTCCAGGCTTTACTGCATACATACCGATGGTGGTGCCTTGAGAATGACCCACATAATACAACTGCTTTTGGCCAGTTTTATTCAGAATGTAGTCAATGGAAGCTGGGAGATCATATTTTGCCATCTCATCAAAACTAGAATCCAAAAACAAACAAACAAACAAGATCTTGTTCATTGAACAGTTGCATAAATACACAAACACTAAGCTTGGAACTTGAACTATTGTCACATACTGAACTGGATACGCCAGTGCTGAGCTCAGGAAACTGAACTTTACCCAGGATGACAGAACATCCTTGGATTCCATTGCATATGCGCCTCTCAGAAAGAAAAATTACCCTAATCTTTCTCTATACCCTCTGCTTGTCTACTTGGTTTCATCCATGTTGCTGCATAAAAATGTAGTTGTTCAGTCACATTTTATTTTGTTACTACACCACACTCTCATTGCCCATTTAGAATACTCATCTGTGGCATGTATTGAGGTAAATTCCAGACTTTCACTATCACAAACAGGTGACAATAAGCATTTTCTGATATATGCCTTTTGGTAAAAGTTCTTATTCATGGATTTCATGTCATCAGAGAAACTCTGGTTGTATAAATAGAAGTCAAGACTAGAGATGGCCAGAATTCTGACCTTTGCTAATACCTCCAACATCAAGCTGTAGCACCAAAACAGGTAGGTGGAAGTGGGGTCTGTGTGTGTGTGTGTGTGTGTGTGTGTGTGTGTGTGTGTGTGTTTGTGTGTGTGGGGGGGGGGTGTGGCTGTGTGGCTGTGTGTAGCATCACAATCAGATGAGCCAAGTGTTCTCATATATTTTACAATAGGCCAGGCTCTGGTCTGTGAGGTTCTTTACCTGTATCTTCTACTATTAGCCTTCTATAAACCTTATGAGATAAATGTTCATTAGTCCATGTCATAAATAATCAGATGCCAGGGTTTATATAATGTATCCAGTGTCATATGACACCGATTGGTGGATCCAGAAGTAAGAACAGAAAAGAGTTTCTGAAAGGAAGAAAAGTGAACATCTGGGAAATGTGTTTGTGGAGAAGAGGAAGAGTAGCTGACTCCAAAGTCCCCAGACCACAAGGAATGCCAAAATTCGCAGCTGAATCTCATTATGAATGTAATTGTTTCTCTAATTTAACTTAATACTCATTATTAAATTCCTGGTAAGGTTTACAACTTCAGAGTTATTTATGGAAGGACTCTTCTGCTGAAGTCCTGGGTATCTTTCTGCTTATTAGGTGTCACAGAAATGAATTCAAGTCATAATCAACTGCAATGATGTACCTGAAAGCCCAGAATTCATCCTGAGAAACTGAGAGAGTCTTGTGTTTCCGAGACCACGTGTTTCCTCTACTGTTCCCCATCCACACATCAAAACCAGCATCAGCAAGCATGAATCCCAGGCTGTTGTTGTCGGTGTTTGTAACCCAGTTACTGGAATCGGCTATGAAACCATGCTGAAGATAGACAACTGGTTTGGGAACTGAAAAACATTCATGTTTAAGGATAGAAAGTATAAATTTCACAACAAACATGATGTCTTGATGAGCACAAAATTGTTTAAGAAAACAAACCAGTTTAAGAAATTGTTTAAGAAAACAAACTTTGTTTGTTTAACCAAAACAAACAAAGAACTTGAAATAAATTTAAATAGGAGTGAGCCCAGCATCAGTTGCTCATGCCTGAAATCAGAGCTACTTAGGAGAAGATCTGAGGATTGCAGTTACAAGTCAGCCTGGACAGAAAAAATCCCTGTCAGATTCTTATCTCCAATGATCCACTCAAAAGCTAGAAGTGGCACTGTTGCTCAAGTTACAGCACTAGTCCTAAGCCCAAAGATGCTCAGGGAGTTAGCCCAGGCCTTGAGTTCATGTACCAAAACTGGAAAAAAAAAAGTATTGAAATGGTATTTTGCATTTGTATAACACTATAGACATATTTTAAAGAGTACTAACAAGATAGAACCAAAATTGGATGTGTGTGTGTGTGTGTGTGTGTGTGTGTGTGTGTGTGTGTGTGTGTGTGTGTGTGTGTGTGTTGGGGGTTGGGGAGACTCAAAATCAAGGCCTGATTGCTGTCCTGTAGCTTTTTTGCTTAAGGCTATTGATCTGCTACTAGAGCCATCGCTCTATTTCCAGCTTTCTGTCAGTTAATTGAATATAAGTGTCTATGAATATGTCTTGACATAAAAAATATATACAGGGGCTGGGAAGGTGGCTCAATGGTAGAGCGCTTGCCTTGCATGCTTGAGGCCCTGGGTTCGATTCCTCAGCTCCACATAAGCAAAAAGAAAAAAGCCGGAAATGGCACTGTGGCTCAAGTGGTAGAGCATTAGCCTTGAGCTGAAGAGCTGAGGAACAGCGCCCAGGCCCAGAGTTCCTGCCCCACGAATGGACCCTCCCCCCAAAAAAAGATTATATACAAAAGGGGCTGGGATATAGCATAGAGGAAAAGCACTTGCCTAGCAAATGCAACATATTAGGGTCAATCCCATTACCTAAATGAAAAGACCTAAAATATAAACATATATGCAAAAGTTAAAAATCTATGAACATTTTTATGTGATTAGGTTGGCTGTAATTTAAATGCTATCTAAAGATTTTTGTAAGATTTAAGATTAACACAATAACATAAAATGAGTTCCTCATTCTCTATTAAAATAACTGATTGTGTAGTATTAACCTTATCAAGAATTGAACAAATACACACAAACACACACACACACACACAAATACACCAAGAACAACACTACCTAAGTAGTAACTAGGGCAGAGATCACTTTTCTATTCATGTCTAGAATCTTTAAATGGTCACATTCAACTGACTAAACATCAAAAACTGTAATGCTAATTGTTGCTGTCTAGTTTTTCTGTTTCTCAAGTATATAACTGTGGAGAGCTGCGGGAGCCGACCAAAGATGGCGCGGCCACATGGCACGGCCAAGCCAAAGATGGCGCTGGCTTCCACCTTCCGCCTTCCTGATGGCGAGTGCTCTCTGTAAAAAACAACTCCTTATATGGCTATGGCTTGGCTACTGGCTTGCTTCCGTGTTTGTGACCCTATTGGTATATGCCACGTGGCACCTCGGGATTGGCCATCCAGGAGGCTTATAACCGGAGTGCGGGTGCGGGGCGAAAGAGAAGCTAATAATCAAGGTTCCTGAATAAACTGCTTTGAGAAGAATCCCGGGTCGTGTCTTCCTTGCTGGTCGAGGTGGATGCGACAAGTGGTGGCCCGTACGGGGAAACTAACTCTACAAGGGATCCAGAACTCTTGGCAGTCAGGGTGGTACACCAGTAAGTTCCCAGGTAAGTGGGAATCCGCGATTAAAGCGGGCATAATACGGGGCTCTTCTCTGTAGATAAAGAGAGAGCGGAAACCCGGGAAGAAATACAGGCCTAAAGTGAAAGTAAGAATATAAATATAAAAAATAAAAAAAGGGAGTAAAAAAAGATAAAATTTTTATAACTGAGATAGGCGCCGCGACGTCTCATCCAATTTTTCTGGCCCTGAATGAGCTCCTACGCTCAAAAAGACTAAAGTTTAAGAAGGGTGTTTTACAGAGTTTCCTTGAAGAATGCAACATTGTAGCTCCTTGGTTCATAGTGTCCGGGAGCCTTACAGTAGCTTCGTGGGAAAAATTAGGGAGGGATTTGGACTTTGCCTATGAACAGGGCACATTAAAGGCAGGAGTCCGCACCATTTGGAAACTGATAAGGGGCTGCCTGGAGGACCAGCGCTGCTGTGAGGTTATAGAAAATGGACAGTCAGCACTGGAGCAGTTACAGGAGGAGAGGTCAGAGAAGGCGATCAGTGAAAAGGGAGACAGTAGACAGGGCAAAAGGGGGCAACTATACCCAGATCTGTCTGAGCTGAAATCGGAAAGAGAAAGTTCCAGCGAGTTAGAGGAGGAAGAAGTGAGAGCACTTATTCAACAGATGAAAAGGAGCCGTATAAAAAAGGGAAAACATAAGCTAAGCCAACCTGTGCTTAATGAGGACGTAAAAAGAACTTCCGGCCGCTTATTTTAGATATTGGTATGGGAATCCGAGATCAACTGAGGCTTGGACAAATGCTACTGGATTTGCTGGTACTGTTTTAGGCAGATATTATGAAAGTTTAAAGTTAAGCAGAGACCCGTGGCCTGTAAAACAACCTAAATGGGCCCCTTTTTGCTTGCCTGACCGTATGGGGGAGGCTTGGCCTTGGACAGGTTGCCAATCACTACAGGTTATTTGGGCTGATGAGTCTGAGCGTTTTTCTTTTTCCCCTAGTGTCTTGTCTGATGCTAGTGTACAATTTAGGGCTGGAATTAATCCCTTTAATAATTGGCTGTTATGTGGTCTTAGTGGAAGTTGCTTGCAGGCTGAACCTATAGTTATGCTGCAAGGGGGTCACTTTTTTATAGCAAACATGACTTGTAATTTGATTAGTACTGCCCGTACTGTGCGTGCCAATTGTCGTTTCAGTAAAAATTATACGGTAATCAGCTATCAGCCTACCCCCGTGTGTGTGGTTTCCCCTTTTGTGTTTTTGGTAATTAACAACATCTCTATATGCTCAGATGATGTGTGTGCTTGCACTAATGAAACCTGCTATTATGCTACCTGCTGGAGTTCTCAGTATCTGTTAGCTATAGTTGCACGCATTCCACGTTGGGTGCCTGTGCCAGTAGATGCTTCTCAAACTGTAACCTTGTTTAGACATAAGAGAGATTTTGGCATCACTGTGGCCATTGTAACTGCTATAGCTGTAGCTGCTGCAGGTGCGACCGCTGCCGCTGTCGCCATGTCGCATACTGTGCAGACGGCTCAGACTTTAAATAACTTGTCGGCTACTACAACCAGAGCTCTGGATTTACAACAAGTGGCCATTGCACAATTAAAAGGAGGACTGATGCTGTTAAATCAAAGGACTGATCTTGTGCAGGAACAGGTTGATATTATGTGGCAATTGGCTCAGCTGGGAAGTATTCAAAAATATGAAGGGCTTTGTATTACTGCTATTCAGTACTATAACTATACTCAGGCAGCAAATTTGTCTAAACAACTGTCAAGTTATCTTTTAGGCAACTGGACGGGAGAATTCGACCAATTGATGTTGCAGCTATGATCGGCCATTGTCGCGGTAAACTCCACCTGGATGAATGATGCCCTATTACAAGATGTTTCCTCCTGGATTTTGACAGCTGTGGATCATTTGAAGGAGTGGGCGGGATTAGGCTCCCTTATCGGTATCCTGGCATTGGTGATCTTGCTGTGCCTGTGGTGCATATGCCGGATTAGGAGCTCGCAGCGCAGGAGTATGGCTATGGTGGTCCAGGCCTTCACTGCCATTGAGGCCGGACAGTCCCCCCACGTGTGGCTTGCCACGTTAACGGAATAGCACAGGGTGTAAGGCAAACACACTGCACTTGGGCAAACGCACTGTACATGGAAATCACTTCCTGGCGTGAGCCCAAGAAAAGCATGTTGGGTTGCAAGTGGGTTGATGCCCAAGGTCCCACCTCTGCAAAAAAGGCATCGGACGGGCCTGGTCATCACTGGGGAAGGCGCCCCTCAGGCGAAGACCAGTGCAAGGTCCTCTCATTAATGTTTTAGACAGAGGCCCAACCTCTACTCTTACCTGTCACTTAATAAAACAAAAAGGGGGAGCTGTGGAGAGCTGCGGGAGCCGACCAAAGATGGCGCGGCCGCATGGCACGGCCAAGCCAAAGATGGCGCTGGCTTCCACCTTCCGCCTTCCCGATGGCGAGTGCTCTCTGTGAAAAACAACTCCTTATATGGCTATGGCTTGGCTACTGGCTTGCTTCCGTGTTTGCGACCCTATTGGTATATGCCACGTGGCACCTCGGGATTGGCCATCCAGGAGGCTTATAACTGGAGTGCGTGTGCGGGGCGAGAGAGAAGCTAATAATCAAGGTTCCTGAATAAACTGCTTTGAGAAGAATCCCGGGTCGTGTCTTCCTTGCTGGTCGAGGTGGATGCGACATATAACTGCTTCAGGTACAAAGCTAAAAAGGCATTACCACATCAAGCAGGTACCCTCTGAATTAATGGTACCACACCAAACAGGCTTGCATCCATGTAACAGGTTTACTGACATCTGTAATGCTGTTGATCTTAACTAGTGTTGTAAAATACTACCTGCAACAAAAATGACTAGATTATTGAATCAGTTATTGTTTAAACTTTCACCATGGCTACTCTTAAGTCTTTTGCCATTGCAGATTTAATCCTTCTCTGTAACATCAGAAGTTATGTATATATAAGGTTAACTTAGCTTAGGGAAGTCTTACTTGGCTGATATTTCTGTTGCTTAAGTGTTGGGCCACTTTTGTGTCTTACTGGCACAGGCTCACACTTGAACTGCCACTTACCCCCTCCACATGGGATCAAATCTAATAGATAAATATCTCGCTAGCCATAAAAACCAACTGAGATATCTGATCACAACAATTAGAAAAATAAAAATAACCCCCCCCAGAAACAAACTTTATCCTGACAATGAGAGGTGATGTTGTCAGATGGCAAGTAGAGTCACCTGTGCTTGCTCTTTTTTTGTTGTTGTTGTGAAAATACCATACAGAGGGGTTACAATTACATGGGCAAGATAATAAGTACATTTCTTATCAAGTATTGTAGCCTCCTCCTTTGTTTCCCCTTCCCATCTCTTCCTATCCTTCCCCCTAACCCCCACACAATTCACCCCCCCCACCAAACCAAACTTGTAAAGTTTCAACATAACGACTTGTACATCTCATTGTTGCAATGGGTCCACCTGTATCCCTATTTAAACGATTTGATTTCCCCTTACCCTCCACAAATTATAACAACATCAAATACAGTGAAAGCAGGGTTTATGCGGTGGGGGAGGGACATACAAAGCAACAAAGAAATAATCATATAAATGTGTTAGAAACAATCACAAGAAAGAAAAAAAAAACATTTGAGTACATATCTTAGGGTTCATTTCCATAACATCACCTTATCTGACCTTTTAGTTATTGCAAATAAGGGAAACCATGGGACCTATGTTTCTTTGGGCCTGGCTTACTTCACTTAATATAATTTTTTCCAGGCCTTTCCATTTCCTAACAAATAGGGCAATGTCATTCTTTCTAATGGAGGCATAGAATTCCATTGTGTATATATACCACATTTTCTTGATCCATTCATTTACTGAGGGGCATCTGGGTTGGCTTCATATATTAGCTATAGTAAATAATGCTGCAATAAACATAGTCGTGCTGGTAGCTTTAGTGTGGTCTTGTTTGTGAACATTTGGGTAAATACCCAAAAGTGGGATTGCTGGGTCATAAGGGAGCTGTATGTGGAGTCTTTTGAGGAAACACCATACAGCTTTCCAAAGTGATTGAACAAGTTTACACTCCCACCAACAACGCAGTAAGGTTCCCTTCTGTCCTCATCCCCTTGAGCATCTGTTGTTATTAGAGTTCTTGATTTTAGCCATTCTAACTTGGGTGAGGTGGTATCTCAATGTTGTTTTAATTTGCATTTCTTTTATGGCTAGGGAGGTTGAGCATTTCTTCAGGGGTCTATCGGCCATCCCTCTTTCCTCTTCAGAGAAGTTTCTCTTTAAGTATTTAGCCCACTTAATTTCTTGGGCAGTTGTTTCTTTGAAGATTTGTTGTTGGGGTATTTAATTTTTTGAGTTCCAGGTATATTTTAGATATGAGACCCTTGTCCGTTGTATAGCTACTGAAGATCTTCTCCCAATCCGTGGGCTTTCTGTTGATCTTGCTAGCTATGTCCTTTGCCATGCAGAAGCTCTGCAATTTCATGCAATCCCATTTGTCCAACCTTTCTTTGATTTGTTGTGTTTCTGGGTCTCTATTAAGAAAATTTCAGCCTGTGCCAACAAGACCTAGGCTTTCTCCTATTCCATCCTGTAAAGTTTTCAGAGTGTCTGCTTTGACTCCGAGGTCTTTGATCCATTTGGAGTTGATTCTGGTGCAGGGTGATATATGTGATATATAAGGATTTAGCTTTAGTTTTCTACAAGTAGTTAACCCATTTTTCTAGCACCATTTACTGAAGAGGCTGTCTTTCTTCCATTCTATTTTTTCAGCTCCCTTATCGAAGATTAGATGGTTATAAGACTGTAGGTTCATTTCTGGGTTTTGAATTCTATTCCATTGGTCCTGAGGTCTGTTCTTGTGCCAGTACCAAGCTGTTCTGATTACTAGGGCTTTATAGTAGAGTTTGAAATTTGGTATTGATATTCCTCCAGCACTGTTTTTTCTGTTGAGGATCGTTTTTGCTATTTGGGGTCTTTTATTGTTCCATATGAATTTTTGGATTGCCTCTTCTATTTCCTTGAAGAATGAGGGTGGAATTTTGATAGGTATCGCATTGAATTTGTAGATAGCCTTTGGAAGTATTGCCAGTTTCACAATGTTGATCTTTCCAATCCAGGAGCATGGGAATTTTTGCCACTTTCTAAGTTCTGTTTTGATTTCCTTTTTCAAGTTTTTAAAGTTTTCATCATAGAGGTACTTCACTTCTTTGGTTAAGTTAATTCCCAGGTATTTTATTTTTTGTGGGGCTATTACGAATGGAATTGCTTTCCTAATTTCAGCCACACTTTTCTCATTGTTGGCATAGAGAAATTCCATTGATTTTTGAGGGTTAATTTTATACCCTGCTACTTCACCAAAGTTTTAAATCAGCTTGAGTAATTTGGGAGTGGAATCTATGGGATTCTTTAAAACAAAGATCATGTCGTCTGCAAAGAGAGAGTTTTATTTCTTCTTTCCCTATTTGGATCCCCTTTATATCTGCATCTTGTCTTATTGCTGTAGCTAGGCATTCTAATACTAGATTGAAGAGAAGTGGAGAGAGTGGACATCCTTGTCTTGTTCCTGAGATAAGAGTAAATAGCTTTAGTTTTTCCCCATTAAGTATAATGTTGGCTGTAGGTTTGTCATATACAGCCTTTATTGTATTGAGGAATGTTCCATGGATACCTACTTTTTCCAGAACCTTCATCATAAAGGGGTGTTGGATCTTGTCAAATGCTTTTTCTGCATCTATTGATGTTACCATGTGGTTCTTATCCTTGCTCCTATTGATGTGATGACTTACATTAATTGATTTGCATATATTGAAACAGCTTTGCATCCTTGAAATGAATCCTGTTTGATCGTGGTGTATGATTTTTTGGATGAATTGTTGAAGTCGATTGGCCAAAATTTTGTTGAGAAGTTTTGCATCAATGTTCATCAAAGAAATGGGTCTATAGTTCTCTTTCTTTGATGAGTCCCTGCCTGGTTTTGGGATGAGGGTTATGATGGCTTCATACAATGTGTTCGGTAGTGAACTTTCTCTTTCAATTTCATTAAAGAGTTAGGGGAGTATTGGTGTGAGCTCTACTTTGATGGCCTTGTAAAGTTCTGTTGTAAAACCATCTGGTTCTGGGCTTTTCTTAGATGGGAGGTCTCTTATTGCTGTTTCTAGTTCAATGCTTGATATGGGCCTGTTAAGATGGTTTAACTCATCTTGGTTTAGTTTAGGCATGTCAAGATTTGCTAGGAAAAGGTCCATTTCTGCCAAGTTCTCGAACTTATTAGCATAAAGGTTTGAGAAGTATTCCCTTATAATATTCTGAATCTTGGTTGTTTCTGTGGTGATGTTTCCATTCTCATCTCTGAGTTTATTTATTTGGGTGTGTTCTCTTCTTTTTCTGATAAGATTTGCTAAGGGTCTGTCAATTTTGTTAATTTTTTCAAAGAACCAACTCTTTTCTTTCTTGATTCTTTCTATAGTATTTTTGGATTCTAATTCATTTAATTCTGATTTAATTTTAATTATTTCTTTCCCTCTACTGGATTGGGGATTATCTTGGTGCTCTTTTTTAAGGAGGCTCAGATCTCTCACTACCTTTTTGGTTTCAGATCTCTCCAATTTGTTGATGTAGGAACTCAGAGCTTTAAACTTGCCCCTGAGTACTGCCTTTGCTGTGTCCCAGAGGAGCTGGTAATTTGTGTGCTCATTTTTGTTGAATAGCATGAACATTTGAATTTCCTTTCTAATCTCTTCCGTGACCCACTCATGATTCAGCAGTGTGTTGTTCAGCCTCCATGTGTTACAGGACTTTCTTTGGTGGCTTTTGGTGTTGAGTTCTAATGTTATTCCCTTGTGGTCAGAGAGAATGCAAGGTATAACTGCAATGTTTCTGAATTTGGACAAGTTTGTTTTGTGGCCTAATATGTGATCTATTTTAGAAAATGTTCCATGTGCTGCTGAGAAAAATGTGTATTCTGATGCTGCTGGGTGAAAAATTTGGTAGATCTGTTAAATCTAGTTGATCTATGCAGTTGTTTAGATCTGTGGTTTCTCTGTTGACTTTTTGCTGAGTTGATCTATATATTGGGGAAAGTGGTGTGTTAAAGTCCCCAACAATTAATGTCTTTGGATCTATGTGGGATTTGAGGGAAAGTAGTATTTCTTGGATAAATTTGGATGGTCCGTTGTTTGGCAAACAGATATTTAGAATTGTAATATCCTCCTGAAGGAGAGATCCCTTAATTAGTATGTAGCCACCTTCTTAATCTCTTCTCACTAATTTTAATTTGAAGTCCACTTTATCTGATATTAGGATTGCAACTCCTGCCTGTTTATGGGGGCTGTTTGCTTGGTAGATTTTTTTCCAGCCTTTCACATTGAAAATGTGTTTGTTTTTATGGGCAAGATGTGACTCCTGAAGGCAGCAGATAGAAGGATCTTTCTTTTTAATCCAACTAGACAGTCTATGCTGCTTAATTGGAGAGTTAAGTCCGTTAATGTTGAGAGATACGACTGAGTGGTATTTGGAAGTTCCTACCATTTTATCCACTTTCTTGGGGGCTGCAGCAACTGGGTTCTTCCTATGGTTCTTGGATTCTCAGTTTGGGTGTGGTTTCTTGGCCTTTATTGTGGTCTTGTTGGTTTTCTATGTATAGGACATCCTTAAGAATCTTTTGTAGGGCTGGTTTGGTGGAGATATATTGTTTCAATTTTTCTTTGCTATGGAAGGTTTTTATTTGACTTTCAGTTATGAAGGAAAGTTTAGCTGGGTACAGTATTCTTGGTTGATAGTTGTTTGTCTTTAGGGCATGGCATACATCATTCCAGGCTCTTATTGCATTGATTGTCTCTGCTGAGAAGTCTGAGGTGATTCTAATTGTTTTCCCTTTATAGGTGATTGATCTTTTCTCCTTGACAGCTTCAAGAATCCTGTGTGGATTATAATGTGATGGTGGGATGTCCTATTCTGGTCTGGTCTATTTGGAGTTCTAAAAGCTTCTTGTATCTGAATAGGCCTATCTTTTTGCATGTTTGGGAAGTTCTCTGCTAGGATCCTGTTAAACAAATTTCCTAGAACATTAGCTTCTGTTTCTAGGTGCTCCTCTACACCCATTATCCTCAGATTAGGCCTTCTGAAGGTGTCTTCCAAGTGTTGAATAGATCTATCATACTTCTTGGATTTGTCTTGGATGGTTGTATGTTCTTTCTCTATAATATCTAGGCTGTCTTTAATCCCTGAGATTCGATCTTCTGCATGATCTAACCTGCTGTCAAGTCTTTCTACTTTGTTTTTTTTTTTATTTCTTTTCCTTCTAATTGGTCAGCTTTGATGGCTTCAAATTCTTTGTTGGAGCTTTGTTGTAGATCTTGTATGAACTTCTTTACTTCCTTAATTTGGTGTTCAGTGTTTATTCTGAAATCACTTAGTTGATTGGTTATGGTTTCCTTGGACTCCCATTCCTTCTGTTGCGTTCCATTCAGCATTCCCTTTGTGGTCTCCCTGACTTCCTTCAGCTCTCTGTTAATGGATTCCATGAATGCCTTTAGTGATCTTTGTATATTCTCATCCTGCTCTCTCAATTCCTATAGTACTCTTTGCTTAGCTTCCTCACATTCACGCAATTTCTGTAGTTCTTTTTGAGTGCTCTCAGCCTGCTCACGCCATTCCTGACTTTCTCTTTGAATGTTCTCAAGCTGCTCACACAATTCCTGTATCAATTTTTGAGTAGCTTCCTCATGCTCATGATATTCCTGTATTAATCTCTGGTTTGCCTTCTCTCTCTCCCTATCATGCTCATACAGAGTCCTTTGCAGGTTTTCAATCTTTTCATTTACCATGTTTACCAGCAGTGGTTGTATAGCTATTTGGGAACTCTCCTCTGGATTATTCATTATCTGTTCTGTCCCCTGATTATCATGAGTGGGAGTTGAGATACACGGACTTGCCATTTTTCTTGTGTTTTTCCAGCTTACTCTGCCCATTTGGGATGAAAGCAACACCAGTTTTGTACTAGAACATTATTTTAAGGCAAGCATCAACCAAAGTCTGTACTTGCACAGTCAAAAGTCTGCATATACAATCTAGTTCAACAGATATATTTATTCAACATCAAACACCTATATATTAATGGGCTACAAACCTCAAAGAAGAATTTGGCAAACCAGAAATTATTAGGCTTAGGTAGAGATGTGGGTAAAAATAGGAATAGAGGGATGTGGAAAGGCAGAGGGAGAGTTAACTTAACTAAGTCCTAATCTCAAAGTGGGAAATAGGTTGGATAGAATGAAAGTAGAGAGAGAGAAAAAAACAAGAAAGAGAAAGAAAAAAGAGACAAGAAAAAATAGAAAAGCAAAAATTAAAAATTAAAAAGTGCAAAGCTTAAAAATTATGCAAATGAAAACAAAATGTTCAGAGAAGAACATGAATAGAATGAGAGAAGGGGAGGGATACAAAGGAGAAGTGAAAAACTTAAAAATGAAAATGCTTAAAATATTATATAGGTATAAAGAGGTAGAACTGCTATTAAGGAATTTAAGTCTAAGAGGTTTTGAATTGAGTAATAAATTTCTGGCTTGTGTGTGCACATGGGGGATAAGGTCTAATAATCGATTACGGGTATATCTGAGAATGAACAGAACAGCAATAAAGTCACACAAAGAAGAACGAAAGAGAAGAAAAGGTGAAAGAATGAGAGAGAAAGAAAAAAAAAGGATCAAAAGTTCAGTAGATCTAATCAAAAAAAATTTTTAAAGGAAATAAAAAAGTAAAAAACACACACATATGCCTAAAATAAAAATTATAAGAGGAAAAAAAAGTTACTAGAAAACAATTTTTTTAACTTAAAAATTAAAAATTAAAAAAAGTTTTAGAAAAAAAATTTTTTTATGAAAGGTACAAAAAAAAATAGTTCTTTGATTTTTTGGGGAGGGATGGGAAGATCCTGTATCTCTGTTGTGTCCTTAACCAGTCTCTTGGTGGAGTCTCTGGTCTGCTTGTGGTGTTTGATTTTCCTGTGGCTTGATTGACTTCTTAAGTCAGTTTGTTTGAGCAGGCAGAAAAATGCTCTGCTTTACCCAGGATTTTGTGATCCTCCTCCCAGGCTAGTTCAATGGGTGGGAGATCTGCTTTGAGTATTACAAAAGAGGGAGATGGCTGTTTACTCTAGTTTGGAGATGCTGTGCTGAGGCTAGGTTCTGGGTAGAGTTGAGGCCTTTCAGCAAACAGCAGCTTTTCCCTGAGGGGCTAGCTTGTGAGATACTCACAGAGCCCAGCCTGGAGCCATTCTCAGGGTTTATCAATCAATTGATTGTCAAGGCAGCTTTAGGGAGAGGCAGCCTCTGGCTCTGTTTACCTAGTGTAGAAAGCCAGTCCTGGGGCTGGTGGCCCAGGCTGGGTGACTTTTCCCTGGGTGGAGCTGAGCCTGGCCGGCCAGGTTACTTTCCTGTGACCTGCTAAAGGACTCTAGTTTTCTTCCAAGGCCGGAGTTGGAGCTAGTTGCTTAGCTGGGCCTTTGTCAGTATCCAAGATGGAGATCTCCAGTAGTGGGGTGGGGGGAGGGGTGGCCTTCCCTCCTCTGTTCCCTGAGAAGGAGTGAGGATGTCAGCCTTCTACTCACACTGGAGTCTTGGTTCCTGGGTTGTCTCTGGTCTGCGAACTGCAGGATGAAGATGTCTGCTCCTTGTCAGTTCTTGCTGGTGTTGAGTAGAGTCCGCTCACCCGCCCCACCACAGCAGCAGCCACGGCTGCTGGCAAGTGCTCAGATCTATCTCCTTGCCTGTATTTTCCCCCTCTGGCCTAACTCTCTGTACTGTGATGGCACACTTGGTGTGATTCTGGTTTAGGACTGTTCACTGGAACTCTAAAACTGCTTTCTATATGAGAGCTTGTTTAGCCTCCAGCTTCTCCTCTGCCATCTTCTGGAATGCATGCTTGCTCTTTCAAACATAACTAGAGCCAGTAAGTTAAGATTAATGGCTCCTGAGTATGGCTACCTGATGCTCATGCTTGTCTACTCCTACAGGACAGGGACTTACACTATTCCCTTTCCTTCACTCAAAATTTCTCTCTCTTTTTTGGGGGGGGAGGGGGGTTTGGTGATGAGGCTTGAGCTCTGGGCCTGGGTGCTCTCCCTGAGCTCTTCAGCTCAAGCCTAGTGCTCTACCATTTGAGCCACAGTACCACTTCCAGGTTTCTGGTGGTTTATTGGAGATAAGAGTCTCACAGACTTTTCTGTCCATGCTGGCTTTGAACTGTGATTCTCAGATCTCAGGCTCCTGAGTAGCTAGGATTACAGGTGTGAGCCACCAACACCAGGCTTCACTTGCTACAGTACATGAAAAACTTAGAAGTTCCATCTTTTTAAATAAAAAACCACCCACTCAAGACAGCTTACAAACACCCTAAATTAGATGTCTACCTTTACTTACATTTGCCTTCACCCTTCTGGTCTCTTCTTTCTCTGTGGCATCTTGCAGATGCCAACTAACCAACTGGACTGGTGTTGGCACTGTGGTTTATATGTTTCCCTCTAACTCAGTCTTCTCAGATGATCAAGTCATTGTTGTTCCCTTGATGGCCCTCATCTCATCCTTGGCCAGAAGATCAAAAAGGGCAATATAAGCCCTTCCTCTCCTGGCAGCATCAAGAGTTGCAAGTGGACTAGGCAGAGGAACAGTAGTCATTACTGCCTCTCAAACTATCAAACTCCTGCAACAGCCTTTTCAAACGTCAATAGGTAACATGTTCACCTCCATAACTAGCCTCCAGACACAGAAAAATTCCCTCACAGCCATGCTACTTCAAAACTCTGGGACTGGATTTACTTAGAGCAGAAAGAAGTAGAATCAATGTTGTCTTTATGTACATGAGACTGGCACAGTCCTTCCTAGGGACAGCAGAGGGGCGCAAAGATACCGCTTCCTGACTTAGACAATTAACAGCCCACTACAAGAAACATTATAAATACTTCAGATTGTGAGGAAGGAGTGAATCTCTAGTTTTGTCTGGGAGCCTACCCTTGCAGATTTATTCCTAATAAACCTGTGCTGGGGTTGAGCCATCTCTTTGTCTACTCTTTTTCTCACCTTTTGTCCTCTTTTTAAACCTAACATGAAGATCAAGCCAGCCCAGGCAGAAAAAGCCCTGAGACTCTTATCTCCAATTAACTAGTAAAAAGTCAGCAGTGGAGATCTGGCTCAGATGGTAGTGAGCCTGCCATCAATTAAAAAGACTTAGAAAAGAGTGCTAGGCCCTGAGTTAAAGCCCTAGTATTGGCACACACAAATAACACATAAATGGAAAAAATCAAATAGAAAAAAATCACACATAAATTCAAACATGTGTCTACACACACATGTTTTCTACTCAGCTGAGACAGAGAAAATGGAAGAAGAAAACACAAGACTCAGAAAGGAAAGAAACATGAGCTCAAGCTCCCTTGAGTGTTGAGATCATTCAATAACTAAACAAACACTAATTCCGCACCAACTATATGCCAGCCATCTTTCTAAGCACAGGGAAGAATACTAAATGAATTTTTGAAAATATCCTAATGAGATACCTTTGCAATATATTAACTTTTGTTAATAAAAATAAACACTGGGTTTTTGCAAAGGGGACATAGCAAAGAACAAAACTGGCAGGAACAAAACATCATCTCTATAAAACCACCATTACATTGACCATGAATCAGACAGACCTCTGTTCTTACCATGTTTTGACATGACACCTTGAACAATCCTCAAAATGTCTATCAGCCCTGCAGAGTGAACATGATAATATGTGCCTTACACGGAACAATGATCTGTGAGAATTTTCTCTGAGAAGTTCTGAACCACTTGTCTGAAATGCAGGAAGGGTGCAATATACATCAGCTACTAATATTCCTTTGCTATTTGGACAACCTGAGCCTCAGTTTCATAAATAATTGTTCAGAGGAATGAATGAAATCACTGAGCCAAGCATGCTTGGGCATGTCTGTGGTACCATCAAGCAGAAGATTAGGGCCAGAAGATCAAGGGTTCAAAGTTAGCCTGGGCTACATAGTAAGACCCTCTCAAAAAAAAGTTTTTTTAAGGAAAAATATAAACAAAAGGAAGATAGTGCAGTGTGAAGCACAGCAAATGACACATCATTCAAACCAAACAAGAACTCACTGTGCCTTCTGCTCATCCTTTATATAGTAAACCAATGGAAATAAGCTAATTGTGAGGTGGTCAAAAATTAAAATGCAATCCATTTGGCATAATAAATCTCCATCAACAATGACAGGGACTATGCAAAAATCTAAGACCATAACTTTTTTTTGAAAAGTATACTTCAAAATTGTAGACTACCCTATACTGTAGCAGTGCAAAATAATACAAGCAATGAGGAGTATAAAATACAAAGAAGAAAATCGAAAAAAAAGATTTGCTGGAAGGAGATTATAATTGAACTGACAAATTTTAATACTGCTGTGTTTTTATATCTATAGCACTTACTTGATATCCACAGGATATTGGTCCAGGAAAATCAAGGTAGATAACAAAACCCATAAATGCGCCAATCTTTATTTTAAAAATCATAGTTTTATGTGTATAAAACTTGTGCACATATTCCCAATACTTTAAATCCATTCCAATCAACTTACGACTAATGCACTGCAAATGTTCTTTTCTTTTCTCCTCCTCCTTCTCCTCCTCCTCCTCCTCCCCCTCCTCCTCCTCCTCCCCCTCCCCCTCCTCCTCCTCCTCCTCCTCCTCCTCCTCCTCCTCCTCCTCCTCCTCCTCCTCCTCCTCCTCCTCCTCCTCTTCTTCTTCTTCTTCTTCTTCATTTGTTGTTGTTGGTAGAGGTAGCTGAACTCTGGGCTTGGATGCTGTCCCTCAGTTCTTCAGCTCAAGGCTAACACTCTACCACTTGAGTCACAGTGCCATTTGTGGCTTTTCCTACTTATGTGTTGTTGAGGAATCGAACCCAGGACCTCATGCATGCCAGGCAAGCACACTACCACTAAGCCAACTTCCCAACCCCTAAATGTTAATATTTTAAATGTTAATTATACTGTATTGTTCAAGAAATACTATTAAGATAAAAGTGTCTGTGTCTGTGTGTGTCTGTGTATGTGTATCTGAATAAGTACTAGGGCTTGAGGTCCTGTACTCATTTGGCTTTTTTGCTCACTGCTGGAACTCTACTACTACTTGACTTATATGTCCAATTCTGCTTTTATTTTTTTAATTGGAAAAAGTGTCTTACAATTTTTCCTGGCCAACCTGGCTACAAACTGTAATCCTCACATCTCTACCTCCTGAGTAGCTAGGATTAGAGGTGTAAGCCAAAGGCACTCAACTTACAACTATTTTCAATTTATGGTCGCTTAAATCTACAAATGCAACCTTCACAAATATAGAAAACCAACTATATTTTGGCAATCATTAAATTATTTTTCAAGAGCGTTCCTCTGACACAAGATAAGCTTACATGAATGACATGTCCCAGAGCTGGACAATGCAGGGGTGCAGAGTCTCATAAATTTAAAAGTGGGAGAGGAAGAATCCAAAGTCAAAGAGGCTTCTTCACTTTCTTTGGAAAACATCTGAATGAAGCAAACTGAATTTGCCGTGCAGGGATTTCAAACAATTTTGCATGTATTTCAGATGCTTTCAAGTCTTTTAAAACAGAATAGTGTAAAAATATTTTAAGAAGCCAAAGCCATGTGGGACTTTTTTTTTTTAAGATGCCTTAACTGTGCCCCACCCGTTACTTTGGTGGCTGTTTATCACAGAATTTTTTCAGTTTTGTCATTGACATCAGTCTGGTTTGTCAGATCAATTTGCTTATTGGTATATTTCCCACCCTAAATTGTTGCCTTCGCTACACTGACATAAAGAAACATCCATCCCCAAACTTCAGAAGATCACATTCTTAATTACTAAATTTAAGGCTTGAGATATTTCTGTATAGTCCAGTAACTGAAAAAGGATTTTTGATTTGCTGTTTTCAGGAATTAACCAGCTCCTTTGGCTGGATGTTCACAACTAGTATTATATCAGTACCAACCTAATAGTATAGCTATTTCCACTGAACTACAATAGTAGTGTAACATGAAATGGAACTCTAACGTTTTAAGGAAATATTTTTAAGCAAAATGCATGTAGTAAGTATATCCTATCATGAAAACTTACTCATGGAATCCATTTAGCATGGTCAGTTAATTGCCAGTTCTTTATAATTCCTCGTTTATACAGTGCATATTTCCCTCAATGTAAATTGTTCTTAAAATGAATTTTCAGCTTTCCAGTTTAGTGCCACCTCTTCAGTTAAATTTCCATGTTTGCCAATAATCACACCATTGGGAGTCTAACATTCAATGCCAGTCAGTGATGACCGCATCACAGTGAGTGGCCTTCCAGTCGTTCAGTTGTTACAGGCTGAAAATCAAGGGTCTCTCTCTTCTAGGTTGTCATTAAGTACTCTCTGTCACAGAACTTTTAGGGGTAATGGAATATCCCAAATTAAGAATTACTTCATCTTACACTTGTCTTATACTCCCTTAAAATCAGGTGCCCCATGTAAATACCTACGTCCCTGAACTGAATCTCATGCTCTTCTCCAATGGGATCAAAAACAAGGGGAAGGAAAAAGCCTTTGACTAAGATATGGATGAGGAAGAGTGAAAGGCCATTTTTATGTAGACATTGTTAGCCTTTTGTAAATACTGTAACTGGCAAGTATGACATAGAAAAGGTATAGCTAAAGCATTTTCCCTGTAAGTTGTTCACCTTTAAATATGATTGCTGCTAAAAATAGTCCTTAAAGGAAAATTGGTGCCATTTTGAAAAGGAGATCTTGTGCCATAAATGCAGCAGCACTAAACATAAACATTAGTTCACAAACTAGTGTTGTCAAATAAATGAATGAAGTAGAAAAACCTAACCAATAATGTTTCACTCTGAATTATGTAGTGTAATAAATGGATCATCCAGGATTTTTGTATTTTTCTTTGTACAGAGCTTACATATCCTGGGTGTTTGTGGTTTGTTTTTTTTAAGGGAGACCTTTTAAATCCCACAAATTGATGCTTTCTATCAATTATCAATGGATTTAAGATTTTACTCTAATCTCAAATTTCTTTAAATTACATACCTAACAAGAGAGAAACTGGATTGCTTTTGTAAATAAGACTGCTTCAACCTGAAATGCTGTCATACATACTTAGGGAGGGATTTATCTTGTACATGATATTCTTAGGGGTAATAATGCATGAACTTATTTTATAAACTCTCGGACTGTGTATTGTCATGTAAAATATGTACAGTATTAGTGAACCATCTCTAAAAGTTAGTCTATAAATATTGTATAGTTTTCTTTGGCCAGAAATTTGGATAAACACTGCCACTTGAGTCAGGATTTTCTCTAGTATTATTTAGAACACCACATCTTTAGTCTATGCAGCTCACAAAGATTTCAAGATCTCCAAGGAAAATTCTATTAAAAGCTGACATTCTCAGGCTAAGTAGATGAATCTGTTCAAGATAGCAAAGTCTATCTCAGTCCTCCAGAGTTAGCAGATGAGATCAACAGTTGTGCTTATTTGTAGGTTGGTTGGATGAAACTGGGCCGCTGAATTTCTCAGTTCCATATCATTCATAAAATAAACAGGAAGGTAAATTGACTTCTGCCCCGTATGCTCTTGTTGTAAAGAGATGAGATTTCTCAAGCAAGCACATGCCAGCCAATTTCCTGTTGTACTATTCACTGTATATGGCAGCAAAACAAGGGGAGAAATGTACACACATTCTGAATTATTTTGCATGGTCTCATTTTGAGATGGTCTCATTCTAACTTGTCTAAGAATCTTGACTTTTCTTTTTTACATTTGAAACATCAAATAAAAATTGGAACATGAAAAAAAGACAAATTATGCACCATTCTAAGCAGCATGATGAAACTCTACATACCCATGACATGAATCAGCCCTAGTCTGGAATATCCAAATTGTATATGCTACCCTCCCGCTGATGACTTAGTGGCTGGGGAACTGCATACCTACTGTTGGGTACCATAGCACTTGTGCATATATAACCCATTCTTCTTCACTGTACCATTGAAGCAAAGGAGTAGCAGTGCTGGCAATGTATACTGTTCCATTTTATTAGTTATTCTGTACATTTTCTTCACTGTGCCTAATTTTAAATTAAACTTTATCATGTCTACATGTATATGGGGAGGAGGAAACATGGTGAATGTAGAGTTCAGTACACACAGAGTTTAGCATGTACTGGCAGGGAGGGATGTCTTACAATGTATCTCCCACAGGGGAAACTGGGAGAAAATTAGGGAGAGGGTAACACTGTTCAACAAGAAATATAATCATCACCTTACTTATGTAACTGTAACCCCTTGCTCATCATCCTTACAATGAAAAAGAATGTATCTCCCACAGATAAGGAGGAGCAAATCAAAGGGAAAAATATTACCTAATCATCTGCACAAACCATGTGACACACACCATATGCACTCACCAAGGCACTGTCAGATCATTTGCAGTGTAGTAATGATGGGGCTTTTTTTCCTTCGTTGGTGATGATTAAATCTGCCTTACTGTTGTTTTCATTCCATGTATTTTATTTTTAAGGCAGTAACAACCAGAATTTCCATTTCAGCTAACTAAAATGCATATTATAACCATCATGAGATTACTTTGTTCAATACTTCTTACATAAGGCTCTATTCACAAACTCCAGGAACAATAAATCTTTTGTCAGACTGACCAGATAGATTACCCCATGACCTGTTTATCTCTTTGATGTTGGTTATCTAGCTCTTTGGGCAAATAAAAGTGTTGATTTAGAATAAAAGTTCAAGAAGCTTTACCAGCCAAATGCCATACTAGATTTGTGGCTCAAGTAGTAGAGCCATGAACAAGTGAGTTGAGCCTGAGCAAGAGAGTGAGAGCACTCAGGCCCTGACTTCAGCCCCAATAATGGGGGGAAATAAAACAAAACAAAACAAAAACCATAAGCATACTGGGCACTGGTGGCTCACATCTATAATCCTAGCTATTCAGGAGGCTGTGATCTGAAGATTGCAGTTCAGATCCAGCCCAGGCAGAAAGATCCCCTTACCCTCATTACTCCAATTAACCACTCATTGGCCAGAATTGGAGCTATGGCTCAAAGTGGTAGAGTGCAAGCCTTAAGCAAAAGAGCTGGGGGACAATGCCCAGGCCCTGAGCTGAAGCCCTAAGACTCACAAAAGAGAAAAGTAAGCAATAGGCAGTGGAAATGTCCACATAAGGGAAACCTCAAAAGAGGAAGTCACACAAGCACTATTTCAGGTGTCCAGAAAAATGGTAACAAAGGGTGAACAAATACATCAGTGATACTCACGAGACACTATTTTGAAAATAGTATATATAACTAGTAGGAAGGGGGACAGGAGGGGAAAAATGGAAGAAAAGGAGGGAAGGGGTAACACTTTCATAAAGAACTGCACTAATTACCTGACTTATATAACTGCAATCCCTCTGTACAACCTCCCTTTAAAATAACATTTTTTAAAAGTCAGGGGAAAAAGAAAGAGTAATGAGAGACCATGAGACAGGGATTAACAGAGGGATACAACATGGGTGGCCCAGAGAGATCCTAACAGCTGTTTGAAGAGGAGTGTAAAAAATGATTCTGCATAGTCAGGGATGAAGCATAGTAGTCTGGCGCTTGCATACAATGTGGAAGACCATAGGTTCAATGATCAGAACTGCATAGGAGAATTTTAACAGGAGAAGGAGGAGGGAAAGTAGAAGGAAGAGGAGGAGGGAGAGGAGGAGGAAGAGGAAGACTGAAAAGGGAATGAGGAAGAGAAGGAGGAGGAGATAGAAGTGAGGAAAGAATGACTTGGTAGTATCCAGTCTAGGTCAAGGGAAGGTAGTGGTGATATTTATAGGAGGTCAGGAGAGAAAGTGGTCTGCATGAGAAAAGAACTTCCATGTTCAGTGCAAAGGACTTTATGCATTCTTTTCTTCTATTTGGCTTTCCATTAGCTAAAGTAAAAGCACTGACAACATTGCTCTTCAATGACACATAGGACAATGAAGATCCTTTGCTGTGGACAGTGAAAACTAAAAGCTTAATTCTTAGGAAAATCACAATTCCTCCAGAGAACTGAATGATATCACATATTTCATGAAAAGTCCCCCCGAGGTTGGCTCGAACAGGTATTAAATACACATCAAGATTCTCTACCAGGGGACTCCTACACAGAAAGAAGATGCTATGGAAGACAGAACTTAGAGTAGGTACTTTTAATCTATGTTCCCCATTCTGATGACCCAGTATACACTTCCTCATTCTCCATCACCCCTCCCCCACAAAAAAAGTACAAGACCAATAACCTGTAGCGCACAGAATAATACATAAATAAATAAATGATAACAAATAAAAAACTTTGAGGTTATTGTGTTCAATCGATCCTTGTTACAGTCATAGAAGTGGTAGAAGACTCACATGGGGAGAACACATAGGAGTCAGTGGCAACTCTAGGGCTGCACTGGTGTCCCCTAAAGCTTCTTCCAGGACCTGGGAGCATCTCAAGACTCATGCTTTCTTTCATATTCCAGAGCAAGGCACCTTGTGTGATACACACACAAGCCAGGAACCTTGCCTGTTAATTGCTGTGCTGATGAGGGGGAGAGGCCTGACAGAAGGAGTGCATTCTCACAGCATAGCTAATCAGATTCCCAGCTCCAGCTGTGAGCCATTTGTGTGGAACTTGATGAACCTACTTGAAGAACTCTTCTCTCTTACCACAAGAAACACCATACCTTGGTAAGAATGCTTCTTCTTCCCATGAGGGATTCTGTGAATGCACAGAATATATCCATCCTTTGTCTCCACGAAATGCTCTTCAACAGAGTATCCCCAGTAACTTATCATTTGCATCTGGGAAGAGAAAGGACTTCCATTAGAACCTGGCTACCAGACAAAAATAAACACTTCTTTCCTCTCTAAATGTGCGAACTAACACTGCCCTGGTTTTCAAGGTTCTATCCTAAGAAATAAGCCAGAAAACAAATCAATTCATTTTCAATATAGACTAAAAATAATTACATTATAATGGCCAGGTGCACTTAGAGAAAAGTATACACATAAACATACACACACACACACACACACACACACACACACACACACACACACACAAACACTTAACCTTAAGATCCCAACACCAGATTATTAATATTTCCAAGTCTCTAAGCTGATTCTGAGGTTGAGTTGCTACATCTTCTGGCTTAGAGTCATTGTCTGATGTAATAATCTATTTTTCAGAAATTTGAGACCTAAACATATTTTCAAAATTTTATTATTTACTTAAGATCAATGATTTTGAAATGTTTTAATTAATTAAAAGTGTATTTGCTTATTTAGTTTAACTTATTTTAGATGCATTCATTATGTGATTAAATGTGCTTTCTAGATATTCTTTTTTGTTTCTACTGTAAAGATGATGTATAAAGGAGTTATATAAATCAGGTAATGAGTACATTTCTTTTTGAACAGTGCCGCCTTTTCCCTCATTTTCTTCATTTTCCCTCACAATCCATCTCTCCCATAGTTGTGTAGTTGTTTTCCAACATAGTGTCTAATGAGTATCATTGCTGCATTTGTTCACTCTTTCTCCCACTATCTCTGTGCTACCCCTTGCACTCCCCTAAACAGATAAACTTATATTCAGAAGTTACAGAAATAAAAAACGATGACAAGAAAAAATATCAAAAAAAATCTTGTTTCCATTTCTTGGAGTTAATTTCAACAAATCATGTATATGCTCATACGCACATAGATATTGACTCTTTTGATCCTTTCTGAAGAATATCTTCTTTTGTTCTCAATGTGTGAATTTTTAGAGTCATGTTTAATTTTTCATGTTCAAGTGTAATTTTTTGTCTTTTACCCTCCATTGTGTTTAACTGTAGATTTATATGCATATTCCAATTATTACAATGAGGGAATCCATACAGCCTATGTTTGTTTGGGTCTGGCTTACTTTGTCTAATGTAATCCTTTTCCAAGCCTTTCCATTTTCTTACAAATGATGAAATATCACTCTTCTGATGGAAGCATAGAATTTCATTGTGTGTGTATACACACCACATTTTCTAGCTCCACTCTTCCACTGAGGGGCATCTGAGCTGATCACAAACTTTGGCAAAGTAGCAGGGTATAAAAAGACAACAAAAATGGTAGCTTTTCTCTGCACCAACAATGAGAAGATTGAGACTGAAATCAGGAAAGAAACTCCATTTGTAACAACCCCAAAAAGTAAAATAAAATACCTAGGAACTAACCAAGATGTGAAGGACCTCTATTATGAAAACTTAAAAACTCTAAAAAAGACCTTAAAGTAGGCTAAGGACAGGGGAAAGCCTCCTGTGTTTCCTGAACTGGAAGGATTAACATTGTGAAAATTGCAACAATGACCAAAGCTATCTACAAATTCAATGCAATACCCATCAAAATCCCACAAGCATTCTTCAATGATATAAAGAAAGCAATCCAAAAATTCACGTGAAATAAAGAATTCCACACATGGCAAAAACAAGTCCTCTAAAATTGGAGAAATACCAGTACCACACATTAGACTCTATTATGAAGCCATACTAATAAAAAATACCTTGGTACTGGCACAAGAATAGGTCCAAGGACCAACGAAATAGAAGAAATATACTCGCACACCTACTGCCACTCAATATTTGATAAGGGAACCAAAAATACAGAATGGAAGAAAGACAGCCTCTACAACAAATGGTGGTAGCAGAATTATCTAGACATTCTTAATCATGACCTTTCTTCAGTGTATTTTAAAATCAATGCTTAGTAATAATGCCCTGAAAGAGTTGTGACACACTTTCTTATTGTTCTTTAAACAAATTCTGTGAGACTCAAAAGCTAAACTGATTTTTAAAAAATCTATCTTAAGAAGTGCAGTTTTTCAACAATCACATGATCTTCATTCCTTACACATGACATAGTCCAGAATCTAAGATTCAGATAAAGTGAAAAATATAATGAGCTATAAAGAGATCCCAGTTGTAGTTGCATACACCTTTATAACTATAATTAAGGAAAAACATTTGTCATTCCTGCATTTTAAAAGCACACCACTTGGAAAAACTTACCACATTCATGTTTGCTTCAGGATTCACAGATGACACCTTCCCTCTGCTTCCCTGGGAGTGCAGGATCCCAAAGACCAAACAGACCAAGAGCTCCAAGAAGTATATTTTCATCTAAAGAAAGGAATCGATTACTACTTTCCCTGAATTTCACTAGAGCTTACTGATCTCACAAAAAGTTTAGGGAAAGCAGAATTCTATGAAGGAAAGAAATGAAGTAGATGACTCCAAGCATATTACAAGTGGGAAAAAAAAAAGAGGCAATAGTTTTTTAAAGAAGAAATCCCCAATGTGATATTGGGAGCCTAACACACCTACTTAGTAACACCACAAATTTAAGGGGCTCCTAGAGAAAAAACAAAGGGCAGGACTTACACTTGGATAAGGTGAGAGAAAGAAAGAGGCAAAAAAAATGCCAGAGCTGGTTATTTCCAACCTCTGCCCTTGCATGTGGAACTTAAATCTTTTTTGTGATTTTTCAGATACTATGAACCCTTACCTCCAAGTAGCTACTCACTTAAGTTCTTGTCCTAAATTGGATGTCAATATTTAAGTTTGTCATGTGAGTGGGAAAAAACGTGAAAGAAAAGATCTTGCAAGAGAAAAACGGAGAAAGAATTCAATCACTCTCATTCTAGAAGGCTTCAGTCACCAGCTGAGGACATCCTAGTTTCTGACAGCTTTTTCTCACTATCACAGTGTAGCAAAGACCTGGTGGACACTGAGGATGAAGTGATATGACACTCCTGGTAATGCTTAGGGGAAAATGCTTGGTTCCCTACATGTAAAACAATCAATATAATCACTTAAAAATGTTTGTGTATTGGCCTATACAAAGATTTACATAGAAATGTTTATAGTAGCTTTGTATATAATACACAAAACACTGGGAAAATACCAGTGTTCTAAATGTGTAAATAGATAAACAATTTATGGATAAATAAATTCAACAATAGAAAGGAAAGCATAAACATGGACAGCTTGCACAATAACTGCTATATTAAAGAAGTAAGATGGGGGAGGGGAAGGAGAGAGAAAGCCAGATACACAGAGACATAAAATAATCAATATAAGGGGCTGGGAAGTTGGCTCAGTGGTAGAGCGCTTGCCTTGCATGCTTGAGGCTCTGGGTTCGATTCCTCAGCACCGCATAAGCAAAAAGAAAAAAGCCGGAAGTGGCGCTGTGGCTCAAGTGGTAGAGTGCTAGCCTTGAGCTGAAGAGCTGAGGGACAGCGCCCAGGCCCAGAGTTCAGGGCCCAGGCCCAGAGTTCAGGGCCCACGACCGGACCCAAAAAAAAAAAAAAAAGATAATCAATATAGTTTGATCTCATTCATATCAAACTTTGGAAAACATAAGCTAATCTATGTTGACAGAACATAGATTATTGCCAGGGAAAGCAGGGGTAGGATGAAAGGCTTACCAAGGGCCATGAATCAGAAATACTTTGGAGGGATGATATATAATAATATACAGTTGTACACAAAAACCATAGAATCAACAAAACAAAGAGTTGGTTCTTCAAAAAAATTAACGAAATTGACATACCCTTAGCAAATCTTATCAGAAAAACTAGAGAATACACCCAAATAAACAAACTCAAAGATAAGAATGGAAACATCACCACAAAGACAACCAATATTCAGAACATTATAAGGGAATACTTCTCAAACATTTATGCTAATAAAGTTTAAGAATCTGGAAGAAATAGACAAATTTCCAGCAAATATCGACATGCCCAAACTAAACCAAGATGATCTCAACCAACTAAACAGACCCATATCAAGCATCAAAATAAAAACAGCAATAAGAAACCTACCACCCAAGAAAAGCCCAGGACTGGATGGATTTACACCAGAATTATACAAGACCTTCAAAGCAGACCTCACACCAATACTCTTCCAACTCTTCAATGGAATTGAAAGCGAAAGTTCACTACCAAACTCGTTTTATGAAGCCATCATAATTCTCATCTCAAAACCAGGCAGGGACTCATTAAAGAAAGAGAACTGTAGACCCATTCCTTTGACCAACATCAATGCAAAACTTCTCAACAAAATTTTGGCTAATCGACTTCAACAACTCATCAAAAAAGCATACACCACAATCAAACAGGATTTATTCAGGGATGTATAGCTGGTTCAATATACGCAAATCAATTAAGATAATTCATCACATCAACAAGAGCAAGGATTGAACCACATGATGATCTCAATAAATGCAGAAAAATCATTTGACAAGATCCAACACCCCTTTATCATCAAAGCTCTGGAAAAACTAGGAATCCCTGGGACATTCCCCAATATAATAAAGGCTGTACCTGACAAATCTACAGGAAGCATTATACTTAATGGTGAAAATCGAAAGCCATTTCCTCTAAACTCAGGAACCAGAAAAGGATGTCCACTCTTTCCACTTCTCTTCAATTTAGTATTAGAATGCCTGCCTACAATAAGACAAGATGCAAACATAAAAGGGATCCAAATAGGGAAAGATGAAGTAAAACTCTCCCTCTTTGCAGATGACATGATCTTGTATTTAAAGAACCCCCATGGACTCCACACCCAAATTACTCAAGCTGATTTGAAACTTTGGCAAAGTAGCAGGGTATAAAATTAACTCTCAAAATCAGTGGCTCTTCTGTATGCCAATAATAAGAGCACGGCTGAAATCAGAAAAACAACTCCTTCTGTAATAGCCTGACAAAAAATAAAATACCTAGTAGTTAACTTAACTAAAAAGTGAAATGCCTCTATGATGAAAACTTTAAAAACCTGAAAAAGGAAATTAAAGCAGAACTAAGGAGGTGGAAAAAACTCCTATGCTCTTGGATTGGGAGGATTAACATTGTGAAAATGGCAATACTGCCAAAGGCTATCTACAAATTCAATGCAATACCCATCAATATCCTAACCTCAATCTTCAATGAAATAGAAGAAGCAACGCCAAAACCCATATGGAACAATAAAAGATCCCAAACAGCAAAAATAACCCTTAGCAGAAAGAACAGTACTGGAGGAATATCATAGCAAATTCCAAACTCTTCTACAAAGCCATAGCAATCAAAAGAGCTTGGTACTGGCACAAGAACAGACCTCAGGAACAATGGAATAGAACTGAAGACCCAGAAATGAACCCACAGAGCTACAGCAACCTAACCTTTGATCAAAGGGAGCTAAAAAAAATAGAATGGAAGAAATACAGCATCTTCAGTAAATGGTGCTGGCAAAATGGGTTAAACACCTGTAGAAAAGTAAAGATAGATCCTGATATATCACCCTGTAACAGAATAAACTCCAAATGGATCAAAGACCTCAAAGTCAAAGAAGACAACCTGAAAACATTACAGGAAGGAATAGGAGAAACTTTAGGGCTCCTTGGCACAGGCTGAAATTTTCTTAATAGAGACCCAGAAACACAACAAAATCAAAAACGTTGAGCAAATGGGATTGCAAGAAGCTGTAGAGTTTCTGCATGGCAAAGGATGCAGTTAGCAAGATCAATAGAAAGCCCACAGATTGGGAGAAGATCTTCACTAGCCATACAATGGTCAAGGATCTCATATTTAAAATATACTAACAACTCAAAAAATTATATCCCCCCAACAATAAATCCTCAGAGAAACAACTGCCCGATTAATAAGTGGGCTCAAGACTTAAAGAGAGACTTCTCTGAAGAGGAAATAGGAATGACTAATAGACATACGAAGAAAAGCTCAACTTCTCTAGCCACAAAAGAAATGCAAATCAAAACACCATTGAGATTCCACCTCACTCCAGTTACAATGGCTATAATCAAGAAATCTATGTACACATACATTAAAACTTCCAAAATTCTATATTATGCCTCTACAGTATCTTCTTTTAAAACACTACTGTTTTAAAAATAGAAGCTATACTGAAAGTAATCCACATATGATAAGAAAGTGATTCTTGGATTAGAAAATCAAACAACTTCCAATTTCTGATGCAATCCACCCTGGAGTAATTTTTCCAGATAATAGGGAACTTCAAAATTCTAGACAGGAGATCACTTTATCTAGAATCTGTATCGGCCATGCAAGCTCATTGCTTTTAGTTTGGAATATATCTTTTATTTGTTTATGTATTTCTGGTGCAGGCAATCAAATCCAGGGCCTTAAGGGATGTGAAGGGTAAACAAAGGAGGAGGCTGCAATGCTTGATAAGAAATGTACGCATTAACCTGCCCATACAATTGTAACCCCTCTGTACAGTGTGTTCACAAAAAATAAAAAAAAATAATAATAATCCAGGGCCTTGTGGATAGTAGGTAAATGCTCTACCAACTGAGTTACACTTTCTCCCAGGGAAGGACTGTACAGCTCTGGGCTACATATTATCCTAACTTCACCATTCCCAAAGACCTGTACTACTAGAGAAAAACACATTCACTGAAAAGTAAACAACAGGTGGAGGTATTGCCACAGTTCATAATTAGCATCTGTCAGTACCTGCTTTCAACCTAGTGACTGTTTTACTGAACGTGGACCAGCAAACCAGTGGGTAGGCCATCAGAATGACAGGTTATACTACTGAAATGAACATGTCATTGAGTTATTTTTCCTTCATCCACAACAGCACTTCCCTTCTCCAAATACTCCACAAGTCACTCTCCTACAGGAGATTGTGTGAGAAATAAAAATTCTAGAGCAAAGCACTAGTGGTTCACTCCTGTATTTCTATCCACCCAGGAGGCTGACATGGGCAGGTGAGATTTGAAGCCAGTTGATGTAGGAAAGTCCATAGGACACTGATCTCCAATTTACCACCAAAAAGCCAGAAGTAGAGCTGTGGATTGAGCAGGAGAATGCTAGCCTTGAGCAAAGAGGCTAAAGGACAGTACCCAAGCTCAGTACAGACACAAAACCAAACCAAAGGTCTGTAAGTTGAGTGTAGAGTACTCTTCTGGCTGTTAGTACCTTTATCTCGGTTCTTTCAACTTTGTAACAATCTCTTTTGACTCTGAGCCAATCTAATGAAGTACTGCTCCTTTTCCTTCATTTCCGGCCAGGAGAACTGAGGTGCAGACTGTGAACCCAGGTAGAGCCAAGTGCCATGCACGTATTAAAGATTCTAAAAACTGTGATGGAGCCGCCCAACAGACCAATGTGAGAAGACACCCAGCCTGTCTTGTTGCTTTCTAGTGGATAACCACACCGAAACCACGGACCGGACCACAGACAGCGCTGCAGGCAGTAGACCTATTTTCTCCTTTATATCCATGGCAAGAAGTCCCTGTTTCAGCGAAGTGTGGAGTAGAGGAGGCCCAGGCTGGTTAATTACAGGAAGAAGCAGCTGACCCAAGAGCAATGTGCAAAGATTTTAACCAGGACCCACGTCCAAGGTCTGCTCCTGACCAACACCATTCACTAACAGATTAAGGGACAGAGGGAAACGCTAGGAAAGAGGGCGGAGAAGTCGACCTCCTGGCCATCTCAGCTGTGCAGGACTCTGGACAGCCGCTCTGGACTAGAAATCCCAGGGCCCAGGGGGCTCCTGAGCAGTGCACAGGGCCCCAACCGCTCAGTGCGAGGCGACACCAGGGACCACTTCCCGCCGGCCCCAGGTACCCACAGGAGCCCCGCAGTGCCAGGCACCCTGGCCCAGCCTGGAGGCAGGGAAACCCGGGACGCGGGGGGTCGCAGCCAGCCCAGCCCGCGGAGACAAGCAGGTACCATCGCCCCGCCTCCGCCTCCTCCTCTCACCCAGAGCATGGCGGGCCCAGACTCACCTCCACAGCCGCCCTCCCAGTGCCCTCAGTCGGGGTCGCGCTGCTTGCTCATAGTTGCAGGGTGCAGCCCACAGGTTTGCAGTACAGGTGTGGCGCAGAGGGGCGGACACAGGCCGGCTCACCCAATCAGCGGGTTCGTGCGGCCAATCAGAGCAGCCCGCCACTGGGACGTGTCCCAGAGACTTCTCCCCTGCCTGGCTTCAGAGCTTCCCATGAACCCAGCCCTGAGTACTGCCTAGAACTATAGGAGCTTTCACCCTGGGCCGCCAGGGTCCAGGCAGGGCCAGCACCACTTCACTGCCAGCAGCATCCCCAGCTCTTCAAAAAGATAAGAAGCTACAAAAGTCAAAAAGATAAGAAGCTACAAAAAGATGACAGTTGTGGCTACATGCAGTTATTTAACTGTAATTAAGGGAACAACATTTGCCATTCTTGCATTTTAAAAGCACATGACAGAAAAACTTACCACAGTCATGTTTGTTTCAGGATTCACAGCTGACACCCTCTCTCTGCTCCCCTGGGAGTACAGAATCCCAAGGACCAAACAGACCATGAATTCTAAACAGTACATTCTCATCCCAAAAAGTAAATAATTTTTACAGTTCTAGAATTTCACTACTGCTTACTGTATGCGCATAAACTTTAAGGAAAGCAGAACTCTATGAAAAAAATAAAGGCAATTTACTTTCCTAAGAAAACTCCTGTCCAGCTAACATGGGAGCTTTGGAGCCTAGTAAACCCACTTATAACTCACCACACATTTAAAGGGTGCCTAGAGAAATAACAGAGTGCAGGATTTATACTTGGACAGGGTGAGCAAAAGGAAGAGGCAAAAAATTCCAGAGCTAGTTAATCTCCTATGTTCCCCCTTTCATGTGGAATTTAAAATTTTCATATTCTTTCAAGCACTATGAGCCCTTCCCTCCTACTACCTACTCTTATTAACCTAAATTCTATATCAAGATTCAAGTTTGTTACTTGAGTTGGAAAAATAAGTGAAAGAAAAGAGCTTACAAGAGAAACAGGGAGAAAGGATTCAATTACTCTCTCTCCTTCTAGAAAGCTCCAACCAACAGCTGAGGACATTCTAGTTTCTGACAGGTTTGGCTCAAAATCACAGTAAAGCAAAGACCCCAGGACACTGAGGATGACATTCTTTAGGACATGCAAATGCTGGGGGGAAAAATTCTGCACCCCTAGCCCAGGCCCTGTACAAACAAAATAATAAATATACTCACTTAAAAAGATGTGTGTGCACAGGCCAGTATAAAGATTTATTTAGAAGTACTACAAACATAGCATTTTGGACAAAACTTGGGAAAATTCAAGTGTTCTAAATGTGTAAACAGATAAACAATTTACAGATAAATTCTTCAGTAAAAAGGAAATAATTCACATGGACAGATCATGAAGTTACTACATTAAAGAAGTCAAATGAGAGACAGACAGAGAGATAGACACACACATGCACACACACACACACACAGAGACCACACACACAAGACAATCAATATGGTTTGATCTCATTCATAGGAAAATTTGGGAAATAATCTACATTGAGAAAAAATGGATTATTGCCATGGAAACAAGGGGCAGGAGGAAAGGCTTACCAAGGGGCACACACCAGAAATATTTCTGGAAGAGTATTATAAAGGTGTGCAATAATGTACAGTTGCACACATACAGCAAAACTCCAAAAGATCTATACTGTGACTGCTACAGGATCCTAATAGTATTTCAACACTGCTGTTGTAAAAATAAAACTATACTTAAACTATTATACATGTGATAAGAAAGTGGTTCTTGGATTAGAAAAGTCATCCAACTTCCATCTTCTGATGCAAGCCACCTTGGAGTTATTATTCCAAGCGATAATGAACTGCAAACCTCTAACAAGGAGGTCACATTATCTCAACTCTGGTATGGCCACGCAAGTTCATTGCTTTTAATTCTGAGTATACCTTTTACTTATTATTTTGGTGCAGGCATCAAACCTAGGGCCTTGTGGATATTAGGTAAAAGCTCTAACACTGAGCTACATATTTACCCAGGGAAGGTCTTCACAGTACTGGCCTATCCTTTATTTTAACTTCAACTTACTCAAAGTCCTTTAAGACTACAGAAAAACATGTTCATTGAAAAGGAAAAAAGTAGGGTTATCGCTACAGTTCAAAATTAGCATCTCTCTGGGGCTGGGAAGTGGCACAGTGGCAGAGTGCTTGTCTTGCAAGCATGAGGCCATGGGTTTGATTCCTCAGCAACACATAAGCAGAAAAAGCTGGAAGTGGTACTGTGGCTCAAGTGGTAGAGTGCTAGCCTTGAGCTGAAGAGTTGAGGGACAGTGCCCACGCTGAGTTCAGGCCCCACGACCAAACCAAAAAACAAAACAAAACAAAACAAAAAAGAGCAAGGAGAGGCAGTAAGAGCTTCCATCAGACTCTCCTTAAGCCCCTCATTCTTTTCTTCCTGGAACTGACCTTGCATACAAAACTGATGCTCAGATAGACAGCAGGATTATTTGGGCCTTGACTTTCCCTTTGCTTCCTCCTTGTCATCACCCTACACCTCCCCAGTGTTCTCCATGAACTCTTCTAAGTGAAAATCAGAAACATTTACTCCAGTTGTAATCCACAAGTATTGGATGGTGTAGCCAAATCCCCAGCACTCAACACTGTTGAAGAATGGTGACCATCAATGTTCTCAGTGATTTCTTTTTGCTTTTGTGTTTTCGCCCCTATGGTTTATACCTTGTCATTGTGTTCAATTTTGGTACCCTGGGTATTGTATATGCGTTTATATGAACTAGGGAAGGGAAGGGGAACAACAAAACAGTGCGACATTGAACAAAGGGGAAACCCAGGCAACAGTGATTCTCACAAGACAACAGGGAGGAAAGGATCTGTACAACTTGGGGGTGGATTGGGGGAAAGAGAAAGAGAGAGAATAATAAGGGTAGTGCTAGCAAGTTGTTATTCTCCCACTATCCCTTCCCTTCCTCACCCCACCACTCAGAAAAAAGAATGGTGACTCTATTGCAACTTTTGCAAGACCACAAAAACCAATACAAAGCCATGTGAATTGTATTGAACTTTATCCTCTATGTGTTTCAGTGTTTGGTGGGAACCATATGAACCATCTTGTTAGCCCAAATTACTACCAAATTGTTAAAAAAAAATTTATGTTAACATGCTTGATACATTTGTTAATACTATGTTCAGAAAAACAACTTGATCTTGGTTCTATATATCCTGGTAGAAACCATGCTTGCCTTCTAATCTGCAAAATATATCATATAAAAGCAATTAATAAACATACTCAGAAAATTATGATTGACTAAAAGTTGGCTGAGAGGCATAGACTTCATTTTAAGAACCAATAACAGAACATAGACTAGCTAATCAAATCTTTTTGTGCAATTTAAACCCACAAAGAGCAGGTAAATCATCTCCTTGTACAAACTAAGAGCTACAAAACAATTCTTTCATTTTAGATGACTTGAACGTAAATCTTTTCTTTTCCAATACAAAGTTTATTCGTGGAATCGCCATCACTTACGCATAGACTCTACGCAAGGGCTGATATTGAATACAGTATGATACTGGAAACACATAGACATTGCTGCTTGTAGATCTCTGTAAATTTGACAAGCTATTGAATATTCCAAAACTTTCCATGTTCACCAGTTCAAAAAGCAATGTACGAGCTATCTGCAGGCCCATTTATGCTGCACTATTTATAATAGCTCAGTTGTGGAACCAGCCTGGGTACGGATGGTTAAAGAAACTGTAAATATACACAAGAGAGTTGTCTTCAGCCATGAGAAGAACAAAATTAAGCCATTTGCAAGGAAATGGATGGAAGTGGAGATCACTAAGTTAAATGAAATTTACCAGCTTCACGTGTTTTCCCTCATACATGAAATCTAGGGGTAAGGAAGGACCTGAAATGGGGGATGATTAGCCATGTGGATGCGGAAAGTGGGAAGTGATATGAGAAAGAGAAAGGAATGAGTATGTTCCAGGTCATTATATATACCTATGACACTGTCAATAAAACCCCTGACTTCGTAAAAAAATAAAAAAAAGCAATGTGTCTCAAATAATTAATATACACGTGTGAAAACAGAATGATAAAGCTTGTTGAGACTGGCTTGGGAAGCAGGGAGTAGACATGAAGAAGAGTGAAGGAGAGGATGATTCTGATCAAGGAATGCACATTATGTATGGATCTGGAAACCACAATGAAAGCTCTTGGGCAAACATTAATACTTTAAAAAAGAAAGAAGATAAAAAGGCTTCCTAGGAAGTTGGCACTTGAGGTGTGTGAGGTCCTCTCCTGGACTAGAGGCTTGTGGAGTTAATTGTGTTCAACAGAGATGTTCACAAAAATAGTTGTAAAGAACGGAGACAGAGGCCAGGTTCTGGGGGTTCATGCCTTCAGCTAGGTACTACGGTGTCTGAAACCTAAAATTGTGGCTCAAAACAACGCCAGGCAAAGAAAGTAGGTAAGACTCTTCTCTCTGATTATGAGCAAAAAGCCAGAAGTGGAAGTGTGGCTCAAGTGGCAGAGCTCTAGCTTCAAGCACAAAAGCTAAGGGACAGTGTCTAAGCACTCAGTTCAAACCCACTACTGGCACACACACACACATTTTTTTTAAAAAGCAAAAAGAACAGAGCTAGAATCCCTGTGAAATTGTCACAGGCCTATGGTGAAGTTCTGAGTGTGATTTAATCATGAAGTAAAATAAGATGAGTTCAGCCAGGATCTGAAGGTGTTACAGAGCTTATGTAGCTCCATCCAGGAAAAGAAGGCATGGCAAAAACCAAATGAGCAATGTAATACAAACTCAGAAAGAGTGGTTATGCAGTATTTTCCTCCTTACATTGGTCTAACCACTTGTCCTTGGAAAAATTTGGAAAGAAGATAAAAAGGAGAAAAGAGATCTCTGAAAAACATTCCCTTCTCTCTTGTCTCTGTGGGAACTTAGATGACCAGAACTTCTCAAGAGACTCTCTGGGTGTTCTCCTGTGACTGGCTCCAAGTAGAGAAACCAGGTCACTGACGACACTCAGCCACCCTCTGACAAGCTCTCCCTACTAATGGAGAACACAACAAACAGAAATACTCTGTCCCTTTCGCTTTTGCCCTACACAGGCATCTGTACTTGGTTGGCCAGGATGCCCTGGTCACAGGAGAAAAAAGGGTTTCCAGGATGACTTATGGCCAGGAAGAAGTTTGGCATCCTCCTGGGATGCCACCCTCACTGCATCTCACTCTCTTCTGTGGTCTCATGGAAGATCAGATCAGTGCTATGTCAGCTGCTAGGCCCGCCCAGATGTGACCTGTGCATCTAATTTCATTTAACTAAATGGCATGTCCACTCTTATCACACACATGTCATAGATACTGACTCTCTATGTCTCCAGCTCTGTTATTAGGCTCAGGATTCACAAAAAGAAATAAGAAATAGAGTCTTACTCAAGTTCAGTATTGAAAGACTATGCATGGCCTCACATCAGTGTTTTGGAGGCTGAAGGCACATGTTTGATTCTAGTTCTAGTGACTTCATGTGTTCAAGAAGGGAGTTGGGAAGACTTGTGGTTCTGTTGTCTTCTGGCTTCATTAATGCCTAGACTCTACTCATAACTTCATTATGATGGAGCATGCTGATGATGGAGGAATCCGTTTCCAAACAAGGTCTCTTTAGCCTCGATGCCTCTTTTCACTTCTCCATGAGGTTTAAAAACAACAACAACAACAGCCATTGAAGGACTGCAGAAATGAAGTCTCAAGGAGGAAGGATTAAGGGGAGAGGAGAAAATCAGAAGTTCTGACAAAAGAAAAAGAATATTCCAACATAAAGAAGCACACACACACACACATATAACAATGCACGCAGGCACACATACATCTTTCAGGCCTATGAAGCTGAGTTTTATTGAAAATCTTCAAAATGTTAAATATTTTTGTTCTCCTAGAGGCAGTCTAAGACAAGTACTGTTACTGCTACTGGTAAGTACCTATAAAAGTAAGATATATCAAATGTCATTCTGTCCCTCAAACAGTAACATAGATGGTACAGAGAGGCAAGGGAACATGGAGTTTATGATGCAAAGCAAGATTGTTAAAAATATCAACAAAACAAAATGAAAAACAATGAATCCTTGAGCTGAGCTTTAATCTGAAATCATTCCTGTGCACAGATTCTATGTGTGAAAATTAACTTGGACGCTTCTCATTGGCTTTGGCGTAATGGACAAGATCGAGCCTAAATGACTAGTTCAGAGTTCATTACTTGTAGGAGAAGAGTAGTGGTTTAGTCTCTCTGCAGAACATTACTTCAAGTGTATGTTGTCAAGCTACTCATAATAATTGAGACTACATAAGTCTTTAAACCATTGGTCATTATATAGATATGTAAAAGTAAGTTTAATCTATATTTGAAGACTCCAGAAAATTATTTTGTTCAGCATGAACCATTACCCAAATTCAATCAATATAGTGGGGATACTACTGGATTTGACAATGTACTTACTACAAAAAAAACACAGAAAGATGTAATTTGATATATAAGTTCAAGGTGATTACACTGCTAACTTTTCTTTTTAAGAAAAGGTGATAGGAACTAGGTACATTTTATATTATATTCAACTCAGTCACAGATTATTTATCAAATACCAACATGACAAATTTCCGAACATAACAATTTGCTCTATATGAGCATGTAAAGGCAACAGTGTATACTTGTGAGGACAAATAGATATTCATAATGACATGGTATTTTTAATAGACTATAAAAATGACAATATAGTTGAGACCCTAAATTCATATATAGCCCTTAATTAGAAAAAAATCTACCTAGTGTATAAGCTTCTAATCATATCTAATGAGAATCATTCATCTTTAAAATCATGGTATCTTTCATATAAAAGAACAAAAGATCTTAGAAAATAAATACTCATTTTCCAGCAATTAAGCAAACACCCTTTTCTATGCGTGTCTCTGGCTCTCATTGGTATTTCTTCATCAGATTGATAATTTCATCATATATTCTCCAGGGGGCATTCAAGCCCCAGATAAAGTCAATATGATTGTAATCAGGAATTTCCTTGTGGTACACCAAGTTGGGGATCTGAGTCTGTAAGATATGGACGTCACTGGCATCTGCCAGCCAGTCTTGAGCCCCGTTCCATAAGGCTATGGGCACAGGAATGTCTTTCACATTGTACATGGGAGGGTAACTCTACAATAAAAAAAAAAAAAAAAGAAAGGTTTAATATAATTTTCAAAACGGCAATAACTACATCTCCATTAAACACTGTCCAATAAGTCTGAACTGCGAATAACAGACTAAATTTTGAAAATTCCTTTAAGTATTCAAGTAGCCATTGCAAGAACAAAATGAAATCTATACCTGGGCACCAGTGGTTCACCCCTGTAATCCTAGCTACTCCAGAGGCTGAGATCTAAGGATGAAGATTCCAAACCTGGGCAAGAAAGTCCTTGAGACTATTATCTCTTAATAAGCACCAGAAAAACAGAAGCGGTGCTTGGGTTCAAAGTGGTAGAGTGTTATTTTTGAGGAAAAAAGATCAAGGGAAGCATTGTTTTCATGAGATACAGAGAAGCAACTGGCCCATGTAAGGGGAGACTAAGCCAAAGCCTCCTAGTTTCTCCTTTTTGGATGGAAGAGGCAACCTTGTTTCCTCATCCTTTTTTTTTGTGGGTTGTGGGGCATGAACTCAGGGCCTAATGCTGACCTGAGCATTTTTCCCTCAAGGCTTGTGAGCTAGCAATTTGAGCCACAGTGATACTTCTGGTTTTCTGGTGGTTATTTCAAGATAAAGGTCTCACAGACTTTGCTTCCAGGGCTAGCTCCTTGATACTCTGATCTCAGCCTCCTAATTTTTTAGGATTACAGACGAGAAACACTGGCACCAGCTTTTCATCTTTAAGTCAACGATAACCAAGTCTAACTCACAGGGATGCTGTGAGAATGAAATAAGAAACACAGATCAAGTAGCTCACACATTAATGTACTTGATGCTTAAAGATAATAATTCTATCTGTGAGGGGAAGTGCTTACACAATGTCCAAAAACCCACAGCTTGCACACCTGCAATATACGTGGAACTACTTCAGTCCACAGTGTCTGTGCTCATGCTCACTCTGAATAATGTGTGCCTCTTATCTAGAGTCACCCAAAGGATGGAGAGAGAAAGGCCAGTCCACAACACCACCTGCAAACCTGTGAGCTTCTGGAGAGGACAGAGGGAAATCAAATACCACCTAGGCATTCCTTAGTAGCCAAGCACAGCCACAACCTCAGTAAGGTAGGCTGCTTTCTAGAGCTGTTATTTGGGGGTCCATTTACTTTTAAAGACAGAAATCTTTACCTGGTTGTAGTGTAGGTAGTTTTTGGCACTGCTTCCCCAGTCAAAGGCTTGAAACTTATTAAGTTTTGAAATCTAAGAGGAAAATAAAACAACAAATTGATATATCATCAGAGATCACTGGACTTAGCCAAGTCATCAGAATTGAGGAACTGGGTTGCCATTGCTCACTAAACTGAAAAGTAGCTGCCCATCTGCCTCAAATGGCTCAGACTTACTCCTTGCAACTCTGGGAGTGTACACACACCCCAGCTCACAGAAATTGGGTCTTTCTGACATAGAGTCTATCAAGCAGAGTTCAAAACACTCAGAAATGTAGTAGAATGTTGCTGTTAGGATATGCGAAGTAAACAAAAGATGATAAACTGAAATGTGACTGAGGGGGATTGTGAGCACCTAAAAGAAGAGCATGAGTGAACAACAGGACTTTCAAAGGCCCAGGCCATTGCTTAAATGCTGAGTGTGCTCTGTCAACATGGTAGGAACAATATGCATTCCAGGGGCTCCTCTTCTAAACCACAGCAAACTCTCATATTTAGCCTTCCAGTCTCTACAAGCTAAGAACTTCAGGCCAGGAAATGACTCCTTATAGCTGATCCAAGAGAGGAAGAGATTCAGGTATTTCCAATAGACAGGGCTCTGAGGAAGGAGACCAAATGAGCAATGATGTCACCCATGAGCATATCCCACACTTGCTAAGGTAGAGGAATCTCCTAGACAGGTTTTTCCAAAATACAGATTCTCAGGAGCAAAAAGTTCACAAAACAACAAGTACACATACATGAGGTACACAACATAACAAGTCTCAACCAATTGTGATGAGTGAAAAAGCCAGACAAACACATAGTATCTGGCTGCACTAAATCTCCAGAAAATGAAAACTAATCTAAAGTAACAGAAAGCAGCATAGCCATTGAGGTTGGAGGAGAACAGAGGAGAAGGTATTGCAGAAGGGCAGAAGGACACTTTGGAGGGCTGATGCAATGTTCACTCTCTTGATTGACACAGGGCTTGCAAGTGTACTCCTATGGCAAAATCTATCAAGGTGTGTAGTTTGAGGATCATTGTATCATTAAAACTTCAATAATGCTGTTAAAAATCAAAAATATCCCTTCGTGTAACTAGTTAATAATAGAATTTAATAAAGCTAGTATAAATTCTCAAGTGCAAATGCATCTGGATTGCTGCATACATAAGAATCTGTTTTTGTTTTAATAAAGTAATTGTAAAAAGGGGTTTCAATTCAATAAATGATTACAAGTACAATGTATCTTTTTTTTTTGTCAGTCATAGAGTTCGATATCAGGGCCTAAGCACTGTCCCTGAGCTCTTTTGCTCAAAGGTAGTACTCTACTACTTTAAGCCACAGTTCAATATCTAGCTTTCTGGTTGTTAATTGAAAATAAGATTCTCATGGGAACTTTTCTGCCTGGACTGGCTCTGAAACCTGATTCCTAGATCTCAGCCTTCAGAGTAGGTAGGATTACAATTGTGAGCCTCCAGAGCCCAGCAAAAATGTATGTTACTCTCTCTCATCCCATTATTCAACCATAAGTGTCTATTTTTTTAAAAAAACTTGCAATTTTAGACATTAGCATAAACTCAAATCCCATTATTTTACTGCAATATTTTATTAAAAGATATCCTTTTCAAAAGCAATCCATTCTAGTGCTATAATACAAGCCACACAGGAGTCTGATATTTAACCACTGAGGTTCAAAATCAAGCTGGGCAGAAAAGTCTATTAGACTCATCTCTAATTCCTGGGCCGAAAGTTGGAGATGGAGGTCTGATTCTAGTGGTAGAACTCTATTCTTAAGCTAAAGAAACAAGCATAAGCTAAAGAGCCAAATATAAGATTGAGGCCTTGAGTTCAAGCCTCAGTACCAGCACACACTCACACATAAACACACACACACACACACACACACACACACACACACACACACACACACACACACACACACACACACAAAGAGTAATTCTGCCTGCTAGCCTGGTGATTGGAAATTTTGAATTTTGATGTAAAACACTTATGGTACCATTCTTTTTTTTAAAGCTTAACAGTACCTTATTTTATTTTTAAAATAAAATTCCCTGTGGGGGGAAAAAAGTCTTCCAGAGTTGGACATAAGCTCCTGATATAATGGCAACTAAAAGGAAAAAAAAGAGTAGGAGAAAAATAACCTACTTATACATCTACTGCTGTGTTAAGGTATATAGCAGAATGCAGAGACATCTCCAAACTCTAAATACACATCTTTAATCTGTGAATAACTATAGAACAATTATTACATTAAAAGATAATGTTCCTATTTTACTAATATATGATCTGGAACAGATCTGCATTACTTCAGTGATAAAAAATAAGCAAAACTCTATTTTCAAAGTTAGCGATTCCCCTCCACGCTCATGCTTGGTGTGGCTCTGTTATCCACTGACATTCTAAACATATCCTGTCCACAGCTGACTGCTGAAATAGCAGCACCCTATCTCCACTGCTACTCCAAAATCATGCTTTATGAACAAACACAGAAATAAAATAAACCTGTGAATCAATGACAAACAGATGGAGAGGAAGGAAAGGGAAGCAGGGAGAAAATAGGTAACTGAGAGATAAACAAAGGAGAAGGCAGGGGAAGAGAGGAAGAAGACACCAGACAAACCTCACAGCTGTTTGGTGACCTCACATATAACATGTGTGCATCATAGAGGGTAATACAAACAACACAAACACAGTGACCAGACCAGGAAGGAAACCAGATCAAACTTTTACATAAAATGTCTTTCAGTTTGAGAAGCTGGAGAGAGAGGTACAAGGATGGATACTTGCAATTTTCCAACAACTGGATTTTCTCATACAAAGCTGCCCTTCTGAAAGGCCTACCTGCCTCCAGTGTAACATATCTTGCACAGAAGTTCCAGCAGGATTGTGTGCCCCATAGACATCCACTCTTGACTGTACGATAAACATGACAGATTAAAGAATGAAAACAGCTTTAAGGTGATACTGAAAATCAACACAATTTGTTGTTTCAAAAATTAAAAACTACAGAACTACAATCTCAAATATACGAGATTAGAATGGAAATAGAATTCTTTATAATTATGTCCTATAAAATACGAATAAGCATAGAGGGTATTGAAGAATACAGTTTTCAATCAGAGGCCATTTTTACTTCATTCTTTATGCTATCTTGAACGTGCAAAATTGTAAATGGCAATCACACTACCTTTAACAATAAGAAAAAAGTGATATTACTCTGAAAAATTCATACAGCCATTGCTCCAGAATTGTGTTTTTGAGACAAGGTATCATAGGCAGCCTAGGCTGGCCTCTGACTTACGTCCCCTCTGCCCTGGTGTATCATATCCTGAGATTACAGGGGGTAGCCACAATGCCTGGCTTCATTCCAGACTCTAAAAACTTATTTTCAAAATTTAGCATTGTGCTTTATAAAGAAAAGGTCATTTCTGGCCGAAGACTTGCATTTAGTAAAGCAAGTAAATATATATGTATCATATATGTACATATATTCACATATATGAATGTGTTATATATATGTGTGTATGTGCATAGGAAGGTATGAGTGTGTATATAATGGAAACTCCAAACTGGAACCCACAAATTTGTTAAAAGAAATATGCAAATATAGTGGCTTAAATTGTGGCAGATCCTCATGTAATTCTCCACAGAAGAAAAAAACAACCATGAGGACAAATGCAACCATACTCATTTACTGAAAAGCACTTTTGATAATCTTGAAAGAAAGGCCCTTCAGAGCTCTAACAAGGTCATTGCTGTGTCTCCCACATCATCCAAATTAAGCACATTGCAAGATCAAAACCACTGAGTGTTTAAATCGATTCTGAACATAACTATACATACCATATTTAAATTCCTCTCATCAAATCCACACAGGAGAAAAAATAAATTTCCACAAAGCTCCTTCAGAATTGCATGGGTACAAAAATGGGTACTCAGCCACTTTGTGACTGGATTCTCAGGAAAGAATTCTTTGTGCCCAAGTACATCCTACAAAATATAAAGAATCCCAAGATTGACTCAGCATTTCCTGCTGGGATGGAAGCTTCCACAACTCCCTGCAGAAGCACAGACACACAAATATCCCTCCCAGTAGCCTCAGGAGCAAAATATAGACTAGTTGATATTCAAGTGAGTATATACAACAAGTATAGATATGTTAGAGACATGGAATTCAGTTTTCAAAGTGAAACACAGAAAATTGAATACATTCTAACAGACTTTATAAAGGGCAAGAGCCAGGACCCTTGGTACCAGGGCCAACCCCAGTTAGTTTTCTGTGATGGATGGTAGTGACTTCTGGACAGTCAGCCCTGGGACTGGTGAGCACTATTCTAGTCCTGCGTGCGTGTACACCAAGATATGCCACAGAGGGTTTTGTTCCATAATGATAAAACATGGGTAATGCAAAATGTAACATTTTAATCATTTTTATGTGTTTAGTTGCAGCAACTGTAGTCACACTGTGTGGGACAATCGCCATTATCCATTTCCAGAACATTCTCAGCCTCCTACTCTCAAACTCTGTTCCCAGTAATTACACAGTCTCATCCCCATCCTCCTGTTCCCATTGTTGCATGCTTTTATAAGAAAAGCTTTACTGAAGCACAGCCACATTATCTGTTTTCATTGCCTATTTTTATTGCACAAGGGTAGAATGCAATTCTTACAGAAAAAAACTCCAGGGGACCAGTCCAACAGTTTATAAAAAAATTATCAAACACTGGTCTACAGTATCCCAAACCAGTGGTCAGAAAGTCAGTACTGATAAGGCACTACCAGAGAAATTATTACATTCTTAAGACATGTAGTATGCAACAGGAAATGGGGAAAATCTCTTTTTATATTCAAATCTCTCTTTATATTCAAATTATCTTGCTCATGTCTACTACCTAGAGGGACAAGTTGGAAAGGAACGCAGGTTCAGGGGTCAAATTTATGATTTTGTTAAAAAAAAATTAGACATAGAGTCCTTAACTGCCAGTATTTTAGAATGGCCTTGCTTGGATCTTTGTAGAAGAATCAAGTGAAAATAGCCATCCTTAAGGAAAGAGGAAATGTGGACATGGAGATAGATAGGAACAGAGGCAAACACCAAGAGAAGAGAAAGGCAGAAATTGGAATGATGCTTCCACCAACAGGAATGGCCAAAGATTGCAAACAACATAGAACACATTTGTCGTCATAGTCTAGCAAACTAATATAAGTGGGAATATAAGGATAAATGGGCAGATCTCCAGAGGACAAGTGCCACCTGTCTCAGATTTAATGATTACAGTGTCCGTTAGCAACCTCAGGCAATTGCTTGGTACAGTGACTGTGAGACTGGAATTTTGGCCAGCAAACAGCATATTCCCTTAGTCCAAACTTTCCTTTTATAAGAAATTGGAATATATCCTTCAATAATGATAATAAGCATACCATGATAAGTACACAAACCAGTGATAGTTACTTATTATCATTATCCAGTATTATGCGCTATACATAATTGCATTGCTAGACTTTTAATTAGGACTGTGAATGCAGTCAGTTGGTTTACATCACCAGTTAGGCTGAACTGCAAATTCACTAGGTGACAGGAAATATCCGGCTCTATTATGATCTTACAGGGGTGGCACCCAATATGAGGTCCCTTATTGAATGAAAGCACATTACATGCTGCATGATCATGTAGTTTCCTGGACAAGATTTCAATTATGTACATGCTTGTATAAATGTATAAGGCATCTAATGCAAGAATTAAGGGCCTTCTGTTTTCAGAGAGCTTAAAACAACTCTTGACTGCTATATCCTCCTTGTATAGAACTTGGAACTGCAAAGATAGTGGCTGAGGGCTGATGTGTTTGGTGGCCAGGTTGGAGAATATAATTAAACAACATCTTTATATCATCATCCTGTGTTGAGGGATGCCCTGTGGAAATGGTGCACATCCTATCTGCCGTCTCCCATCTACTGTTGTGCAAGAACTCACATCCCTGAATAAAATGCTAGCACTGCTCATGTTTAAATAATATTTCCTCTGTAGTGGACAGAGAGCTGGACTAACATGTTAGTTATGAATACTCACAGCTGCAGTGTTCACAAATAATACACTTCCAAGGCCCCCAGCCATAGCAAGCAGTGGTGAAGGAAAGAAGAGAATCCCGTTGCTCTGCTAAGAGCAAACCCAGAGAAGGACAGCAGAGTCTCCCTCCAAGGAACAGTGCTTCAATCTGAAGAGGGAATCTGTCAGGAAGAGAAAGAGGGGGGCAAGCCGTGTACCTCAAAGAAAACTTCGGGGAGGATTCCTAACTTGGTTAGAGGACTGGAACTGAAAACCAGTGAAACCACAGGAGCCAAGGCAAAGAACATTTTGATTTTTTTGGCCAGTTCAGGGATCTGTGAAAATCCTATAAAACCTGTGGGAACAAAAAGGAAGATAAGAGGAATTCCATCTTCTAGGACTTTCCTTCTCAGAAAAGACAGGAGAGATCTAGCATCACTTGTGAGGCCCTCCAGAAACAGCCAGAGAAGGGTGCAGAGATACCACCCTGAGGAAGGAGAGCACCTGAAATGAGGCCCTGGTCAGCAGCAAACATGGAATTTAATCAAACTGGAAAAATGTGAGGCATTGCTAAGTGCTTTTATTGAGTCTAAACTCAGACATGCATAGGAAAAACCAAGAACGGGAAAATCCCAAAATCTTTCTGTATTCTTTAACAATGTAAAAGTAAGTTTATAACATTTCATGAGCTCTACTCCAAGTCTCTTGAATCCCCTGGTGCTCCCTTCATCCCTAAGTTACAGATCCAAACAGATCCATTCAAATAGACACTTCTCACAAGAGAAACTCAAACATTTAGAATTCCCTGAAGTGTCATTTAGCTTTCTCTCTGGTCAGTTCTTGCAACTTGGTCTGAGAATGTCACTTTAGAAAACACTGGGACATCACAAATAAACTGTTCATAAAAGAAGAAATATAAATGAAGAATGATGTCCAGTCACATTTTACTGAACATGGTACAATTTAACCCGATATATCAGTAAGACTAAAAGCATTCATAGTTGTCACAGGAGAATATTGTACAGACAGCATGTGATATGAAGACAGAATTATTAGTCACTAATCACAAAAGAGGAGAATTAATTGAATTATGAGGCTGGTTCTTGGACTTTCGTTAGAGAAATTTGCTTGTTACAAGGAAAGACAATTTGTATTTTCTATAAACTTTATACTACATTTTATGTTTCAAAAACATGCTCATTTTATGATCAGCATAACATAAAATATGCACATAGATTTTAAAACTGTAAATAAAGTCTAACCTGTCAGACTTTTATTCTTCTTAAATTTCACCTCTTTCTTTTTTTGATCCCTTCTCTCTCTGAATTTATTTATTTATTTACTTACTTACTTACTCAAATTTTATATACTGGGGATATCCCAGAGCTTTGTATAAGCTAAACAAGTGATCTATGACTTGGCCACATCCCTAAACCCTCCACTGAACTTTAAAAGTTAGTTTATCCTCTTATTTCTACATTGAAGTCTCTAACCTTAGAAAACTTCCATTTTTTCAACCTTCTCACATCCTTATATTGTTAACAGGAAAAATACATGAGAGGATGTGGCTTAGATTAACTCTTTCAGTTTGAAGAGAACCACATATACCGTAGTTAGAAATTTATAATAAAATCTAAATTCCCATATAAAACCAAATATGAAAATCTTTTTGCCCTTCTATGATTTCTTCTTGACATTTTAAAAAGGAACTGTATTTGAACTTTGTGGCTTTCTTATGTTTCTCTTATAAAAACCACCTAAACTCAATAGTATATCCATTCTATCAACTTCCAGGCTTTACTGCATACATACCGATGGTGGTGCCTTGAGAATGACCCACATAATACAACTGCTTTTGGCCAGTTTTATTCAGAATGTAGTCAATGGAAGCTGGGAGATCATATTTTGCCATCTCATCAAAACTAGAATCCAAAAACAAACAAACAAACAAGATCTTGTACATTGAACAGTTGCATGAATACACAAACACTAAGCTTGGAACTTGAACTATTGTCACATACTGAACTGGATACGCCAGTGCTGAGCTCAGGAAACTGAACTTTACCCAGGATGACAGAACATCCTTGGATTCCATTGCATATGCGCCTCTCAGAAAGAAAAATTACCCTAATCTTTCTCTATACCCTCTGCTTGTCTTCTTGGTTTCATCCATGTTGCTGCATAAAAATGTAGTTGTCACATTTTATTTTGTTACTACACCACACTCTCATTGCCCATTTAGAATACTCATCTGTGGCATGTATTGAGGTAAATTCCAGACTTTCACTATCACAAACAGGTGACAATAAGCATTTTCTGATATATGCCTTTTGGTAAAAGTTCTTATTCATGGATTTCATGTCATCAGAGAAACTCTGGTTGTATAAATAGAAGTCAAGACTAGAGATGGCCAGAATTCTGACCTTTGCTAATACCTCCAACATCAAGCTGTAGCACCAAAACAGGTAGGTGGAAGTGGGGTCTGTGTGTGTGTGTGTGTGTGTGTTTGTGTGTGTGTGTGTGTGTGTGTGTTTGTGGGGGGGGGGTGTGGCTGTGTGTAGCATCACAATCAGATGAGCCAAGTGTTCTCATATATTTTACAATAGGCCAGGCTCTGGTCTGTGAGGTTCTTTACCTGTATCTTCTACTATCAGCCTTCTATAAACCTTATGAGATAGATGTTCATTAGTCCATGTCATAAATAATCAGATGCCAGGGTTTATATAATGTATCCAGTGTCATATGACACCGATTAGTGGATCCAGAAGTAAGAACAGAAAAGAGTTTCTGAAAGGAAGAAAAGTGAACATCTGGGAAATGTGTTTGTGGAGAAGAGGAAGAGTAGCTGACTCCAAAGTCCCCATACCACAAGGAATGCCAAAATTCGCAGCTGAATGTCATTATGAATGTGATTTTTTCTCTCTAATTTACTTTAATACTCATTATTAAGTTGTAAGGTTTACAACTTCAGAGTTATTTATGGAAGGACTCTTCTGCTGAAGTCCTGGGTATCTTTCTGCTTTTTAGGTGTCACAGAAATGAACTCAAGTCATAATCAACTGCAATGATGTACCTGAAAGCCCAGAATTCATCCTGAGAAACTGAGAGAGTCTTGTGTTTCCGAGACCACGTGTTTCCTCTACTGTTCCCCATCCACACATCAAAACCAGCATCAGCAAGCATGAATCCCAGGCTGTTGTTGTCGGTGTTTGTAACCCAGTTACTGGAATCGGCTAACAAACCATGCTGAAGATAGACAACTGGTTTGGGAACTGAAAAACATTCATGTTTAAGGATAGTAAGTATAAGTTTCACAACAAACAAGATGTCTTGATGAGCATAAAATTGTTTAAGAAATACCAAAACAAAGAACTTGAAATAAATTAAAATAGGAGTGAGCCCAGCACCAGTTGCTCATGCCTGATATCAGAGCTACTTAGAAGATTTGAGGATTGCAGTTACAAGTCAGCCTGGACAGAAAAATCTCTGTCAGATTCTTATCTCCAATGATCCACTCAAAAGCTAGAAGTGGCACTGTTGTTCAAGTTATAGCACTAGTCCTAAGCCCAAAGATGCTCAGGAACCGAGCCCAGGCCTTGAATGCATGCCCCCACAACTGGAAAAAAAAAGTGTTGAGGTGGTATTTTGCATTTGTATAACACTAAAGAGATATTTTAAAGAGTACTAACAAGGTAGAACCAAAATTGGATGTGTGTGTGTGTTGGGGGGGGGCGGGGGAGGAGACACAATTTCAAGGCCTGAGTGCTGTCCTGTAGCTTTTTTGCTTAAGGCTATTGCTCTGCCACTCAAGCCACAGTTCCATATCCAGCTTTCTGTCAGTTAATTGAAGATAAGTATCTATGAATATATCTTGACATAAAGAATATATACAAAAGGGGCTGGGATATAGCTTAGAGGAAAAGGACTTGCCTAGCCTAGTGCAACATCCTAGGATCAATCCCATTACCAAAAAGAAAAGAGCAAAAATATTAATATATATACAAAAGATAAAAATTTATAAACATTTTTATGTAATTAACTTGGCTGTAATTTAAAAGCTTATCTAAAGATTTTTGTAAGATTTAAGATTAACGCATTAACATGAATTGACTTCCTCAATCTCTATTAAAATAACTGCTTGTGTAGTATTAACCTTATCAAGAATTGAACAAACACACACAAACACAGCACAATCTCAGTAGTTCAAGCCCTAGTCCTGGCACATACAAATAACACGTAAATGGAAACAATCAAATAGAAAAAATCGCACAAAAATTCAAACATGTGTCTACACACATGTTTTCTACTCATCTGAGACAGAGAAATGGAAGAAGAAAACACAAAACTAAGACAGGAAAGAAACATGAGCTCAAGCTCCCTTGAGTGTTGAGATCATTCAATAACTAAACAAACACTAATTCCGCACCAACTATATGCCAGCCATCTTTCTAAGCACAGGGAAGAACACTAAATTAATTTTTGAAAATATCCTAGTGAAATACCTTTGCAATATATTAACTTATGCTAATAAAAATAAACACTGGGTTTTTGCAAAGGGGACATAGCAAAGAACAAAAATGGCAGGAACAAAACATCATCCCTATAAAATCACCATTACATTGACCATGAACCAGACAGACCTCTGTTCTTGCCATGTTTTGACATGACACCTTGAACAATCCTCAAAATGTCTATCAGCCCTGCAGAGTGAACATGATAATATGTGCCTTACACGGAACAATGACCTGTGAGATTTTTCTCTGAGAAGTTCTGAACCACTTGTCTGAAATGCAGGAAGGGTGCAATATACATCAGCTACTAATATTCCTTTGCTATTTGGCCAACCTGAGCCTCAGTTTCATAAATAATTGTTCAGAGGAATGAATGAAATCACTGAGCCAAGCATGCTTGGGCATGTCTGTGGAACCATCAATCAGAAGATTAGGGCCAGAAGATCAAGGGTTCAAAGTTAGCCTGGGCTACATAGTAAGACCCTTTTTTTTTAAGGAAAAATATAAAGAAAAGGAAGATAGTGCAGTGTGAAACACAGTAAATAACACATCATTTAAACCAAACAAGAACTCATTGTGTGCCTTCTACTCATCCTTTATATTAGTAAACCAATGGAAATAAGCTAATTGTGAGGTGGTCAAATAATTAAAATGCAATCCATTTAATATAATAAATCTCCATTAACAAAGACAGGGACTATGCAAAAATCTAAGACCATAACTTTTTTTAAAAAAAATGTATACTTCAAAATTGTAGACTACCCTATACTGTAGCAGTGCAAAATAATACAAGCAATGAGGAGTATAAAATACCACGAAAAAAATTGGAAAAATGATTTTCTGGAAAGAGATTAGAATTGAATTGACAAATTGTAATACTGCTGAGTTTTAATATCTATAGTGTTTCCTTGATATCCACAGGATATTGGCTCCAGGAAACTCAAGGTAGATACCAAAACCCATGGACGCTCCAATCTTTATTAAAAAAAACATAGTTGTATTTGTATGAAGCTTGTGCATATCTTCCCCATACTGTAAATCCATTCTAATCAACTTATGACTAATGCACTGCAAATGTTCTTTCCTTTTCTTTTCTTTTTATTTTTGTTGGTCGTGGGAGCTGAACTGTGGGCCTAGGCGCTGTCCCTCAGTTCTTCAGCTCAAGGCTAGCATCATATCACTTGAGCAGCAGAACCACTTCCTGCATTTTTCTGCTTATGTGATGCTGAGGAATTAAACCCAGGGCCTCATGCAAGCGAGGCAAGTGCTCTACCACTGAGCCACCTTCCCAGCCCCTAAACGTTCATATTTTAAATGTCAATTATACTGTATTGTTCAAGGAATACTGATAAGATAAAAGTGTGTGTGACTCTGTGTGTGTGTGTGTAAATACTAGGGCTAGAGGTCCTGTACTCATTTGGCTTTTTTGTTCACTGCTGGCATTCTACTACTACTTGACCCATATGTCCAGTTCTGCCTTTATTTTTTTAATTGGAAAAAGAGTCTTGCAATCTTTCCTTCCCAGGCTGGCCACAAACTGTAATCCAAACATCTCCACCTCCTGAGTAGCTAGGATTAGTGGTGTAAGCCAAAGGCACCCAAATTTTTACCATTATTTTCAGTCTATGGTTGGTTAAATCTACAAATGCAAACTTCACAAATATAGAAAACCAACTATATTTTGGCAATCATTAAATGATTTTTCAAGAGGGTTCCTCTGACACAAGATAAGTTTACATGAAGACATGTCCCAGAGCTGGGCAATGCAGGGGTGCAGATGCACTCATAAATTTAAAAGTGGGAGAGGAAGAATCCAAAGTCAAAAACACTCCTAGGATTTTCTGACCAAAATATATGCAGCCCTCTGCACTTACAGGGCCAACATATGTCCTTCCTCTTGGGACTCAAACACATAGAGCTCCCCTATCATCCAGTAATCCCACTTTCAGGCATTTGCCCAAATGACCACAAACAAGGCCACACTAAAGCTACCAGAACAACTATGATTATCACAGCATTATTCACCATAGCTAAGATATGGAGCCAAACCAGATGCCCCTCAATAGATGAATGGATGAAGAAGAGAGAGAGAGAACGAGAGAGAGAGGTGGGGGGGGGGAATCTATGATTCCATCAGAAAGAATGATACTGCCCCATCTGTAAGGAAATGGAAAGACTTGGAAAAATTCATATTGAATGAAATAAGCCAGACTCAAAGAAACATAGGTCCCTTGGGCTGGGAAGGTGGCTCAGTGGCAGAGCGCTTGCTTTGCATGCATGGGGCCCTGGGTTCAATTCCTCAGCACCATAAAAGCAGAGAAAAAAAAGCCAGAAGTGGCGCTGTAGCTCAAGTGGTAGAGCCCTAACCTTGAGCTGAAGAGCTGACACAGCACCCAGGCCCAGAGTTCAGGCCCACGACCAGACCCAAAAAAAAAAAAAAAAAAGGAAAGAAGGAAAGAAAGAAAGAGAAACATAGGTCCCATGGTTTCCCTTATTTGCAAGAAGTGGTATATGTCTAGGATAATCTTAGCAGATGAGCAGAATAGCTCAATAGTTATGTACTTATGATCATATAAGAAGATGCTAAACAAAATGAACTCCAAGACATGGACACAAGAGGTTTCCTTTATTGTTGTTGTTTTTAATGTACTATGTGATTTCTTGTTTCTTTTGTGTGTTTTTCCCCTATGGTTTCTCCCCTGTTGTCACTGTATTTGATTTTGGTACTCTAGGTATGGTGTATATGTTTTTCTGAATTAAGGAAAGAAAGGAAAACACCAAAATGGTGAGACAAAGGACAAGGGGGGAAGCAAGGCAACAGCGATACTCACAAGACAGTGTTGGAAGTGAATTGTATAGCTTGGGGGAAAGGGGGAAGGGAAATTGGGAGAAAAATGAGGAAAGGGGTAACAAATTCAAGAAATGTACTTATTACCTTACTTGTGCAACTGTAACCCCTCTGTACATCACCTTGACAATAAAAATAAATAAATGAATAAATAAACAAGAAACAAATAGGCCAAGCCTGGAGCTCATAAAGGTGAGGCTCTGCTTTTGAATGCTCCTTTTAATGCTACCTTAAAGAGGCCAAATTTCCTATGAAAATTACAGTGGCACTGTGGTAGATACAGCATCTATGAACAGGCTTTCTGAGGATTCTCATGCAGCTCCAGAAAGAAGAAAAAGTAATCATTACAATAAGTTTGTAATTATGAACATCAGGATGACAATAACCATAGAATCCCATCCCCCTCAGTGTCCTGATAGGAAGGCCAGTGGGCCTTCAGCCTGCCAAGTGCAACAACTGTACCTGGTGAGTCTCTGCTTTTAATCAATTCTCTGAAGAAAGTTTCACTAAAAACTAGAGGGACAGAAGAAAGGTTTTTGCATACAAATGTTCCGTCTGCCTCTAGCTATTTCACAGCAAGCCAAACAGCATTCCCCTAAACCAACTCCATGTTGAAATCCCACAAAAGTTTGAATAAAACATTCCTGACCCTGGACCTCTGGAATTACTAGTTTTTTGACAAGCTCCCACAGCTCTTCTGAACAAGCCCTTCCACCGCCATTCTAATCACAGAGGAAGTCTACCCATCTGCTCTTCTGAGCTGGCCCAGAGAAGAATGTGCATGGTTAACACTGAACACATCCCTGAGGTGAATTCTCCCCCCAGGGGCTCCCTCTCAAGGATCACATGAGGTAATGAGGGGTATAGCATGCTTGAGGCCCTGGCTTCATGCTCCAGCACCACAAATAATTAAGAAAACTTTTATTCATCCAAAGTAGGAGGCTACTGAAAGATGCTTTAGAGTCCAATTCTATTTTTAAAAATCTTCCTTAAAAAAAAAACAGGCTGAAACACTTTTGTCTTAGTCAGATTTGTGCTGCAAAAGCAAAAGAAAAAATACCAGAAATGAATACATGTATTTAAAAAAAGAGAGAGATTGATTGCTTCCAGGTAAAGTCCTAGGTTGATGAACCCACATCTCCAGAAGGTCTCTTTGTTGCACATCTTATGGTAGAAGGTAGAAGGGAAAAACAAGTATATAAAAAAAGGAAAATGGGGGCTGGGAAGGTGGCTCAGTGGTAGAGTGCTTGCCTTGCATGCCTGAGGCCCTGGGTTCGATTCCTCAGCATCACATAAGCAAAAAGAAAAAAGCTGGAAGTGGCGCTGTGGCTCAAGTGGTATAGCGCTAGCCTAGAGCTGAGGAGCTGAGGGACAGCGCCCAGGCCCAGAGTTCAGGCCCCATGTCTGGACCCCTCCCCCAAAAGAAAGAAAATGGCCAGGCCTCTCCTTCATTAGATACCTCCTTCATCCTGGGCATATAATATTGGGCACTGAATTGGCAACACATGAATTTTGTAGGACCTATTCAAACCTCAGCAACTACAAACAAATAACCTTGGTAGGAAGCCTCATTCCTGGTAGGAAGGCCTGAATCTCTCTATAGTAAACACGGAGTGGCTTAGCTCTGTACAACAGAAGCCCATCTAAAGCACACACTTTCCAGCCTTTATCGGGGACATCTTTGTAATCCCATGGCTTGGGAAAAAGTGGGGGCATTATAAATCTTGGTTTCTTCATCTATAAAACAGGAAGGATAGTTCTTCTGTCTCCCAGTGCATGAGTCACTGGATGAGTGGAGCACAGAGCTATAAGAAACTATCAGACCAGATGTGCAACCTTTGTCACTGATTGAACTGATAGATGCACATACCACCCTACAGGAAAAGAAATGAACCCAAGAATTAATGGAAAAGTGTTCTGACTCATGGAGCAAGAAGGAAACATAAATGCTACTCTCCCCACTACTGACAACTGTCAAGGCCATTGCTAGGCAACAGAAAGCAGCTGGTCTCAGTCACTGCATTGCTCACAGCACCTGATAGCCTGGCACAAGGTGCACACATGACAAAAAGTGATGAGTAAATGACACACAGCAGCTCTCCCTCCATTCCAAGCTATCACTTCCTGCAGTTTCAGCTACCAGCAGTCAGCCACAGTCCAAAAAACATTGAATTGAAAATTACAGAAATAAAGTGATTTATAAGACTCAAATTATGCACCATTCTAAGTGGCATGATGAAACTCAAATCTGTCCTGTTCTACATACCCATGACATGAATCAGCCCTTGTCTGGAATATCCACACTGTATATGCTACCCTCCCACTAATGACTTAGTGGCTGGGGAAATGCAGACCTACTGTTGGGTACCATAGCACTTGTGCATATATAACTCCATTCTTCTTCACTGTACCATTGGAGCAAAGGAGTAGCAGTGCTGGCAATGTATACTGTTCCATTTTATTAGTTATTCTGTAAAGTTTCTTTACCGTGCCTAATTTTAAATTAAACTTTATCATGTCTACATGTATATGGGGAGAGGAGGAAACATGGTGAATGTAGAGTTCAGTACACACAGAGTTTAGCATGTACTGGCAGGGAGGGATGTCTTAGAATGCATCTCCCACAGGGGAAACTGGGAGAAAATTAGGGAGAGGGTAACACTGTTCAACAAGAAATATAATCATCACCTTGCTTATGTAACTGTAACCCCTTGCTCATCATCCTTACAATAAAAAAGAACGTATCTCCCACAGATAAGGAGGAACAAATCAAAGGGAAAAATATTACCTAATCATCTGCACACAGAGATACATATGCGACACACACCATATGCACTCACCAAGGCACTGTCTGGTAATTTGCAGTATAGTAAGGATGGGGCTTTTTTTTCTTCATTGGTGATGAGTAAATCTGCCTTGTTGTTGTTGTTGTTATTATTCTATGTATTTTATTATAAAGGAGGTCACTACCAGAATTCTATTTTAGCTAAATAAAATACATAGTATAACCCATCATGAGATTAGTTTGTTCGATACTTTGTACATAAGTCTATATTCACAAACTTAAGGAACATTAAATCTTTTGTCAGACTGACCAGATAGATTACCCTATGACCTGATCATTTCTTTGACCTTGGCTCTTTGGGCAAATAAAAGTGCTGCTTTAGAGTAAAGAGTCTAGATTCTTCAGTATCCACTGAAGTATGCTAAAAATATAATCTCTCCAAATTCTGGACCCAAGCAGAAATTGCAGATCCTTCTAGCACCAACACCCTATGACTTTGAGTAATCAGGCTGAATGAACAAAAACAAAACCACTTCCCTACAAATGATTGATTTCTGAATTCAATTCCTTGGAGGAGTCTGCACAGAGCAAAAGTCACTCACACTTGAAGGAAAGATTGCTTAATGGTACACAACAGAATGTACATGCTGTTAACAGGCAAGGGTTAAAGGTTGAGATACCAGCTAGGAAAGAATATGAGAATAGGCAGGTACTTCATCCATGGGACCCAGAAGATTTTAGTCTAGCAAAATCACATCATTATAGCTGGGCTTTAAGCAAGTTTATCTTACAAAACCATTTGAAATTGACAAAAACAGGAAGTCTGGCAAAGAGCAGCTTACAAAGGGCAGAAAAGTCTGGTAGTGCTGTTGAATGTTTACATAGAACCTCCTATGACCAGTAAATGGGGCTGTGTACACTATCAGAGAAGCCCACTTCAATAAGGACTCAAAGATGTTCACCAGTTGGCTATTAATGCATATTCCCCAAGAAATATGGTCCAAATAAAGGAATAATATCTAATATATCTTATTGAAGTAAGACAATTATATGGTACAGAGCTATACCAAGATAGTAGCAGTGCTAATGGCATTATTTTCTGTATATTAAAAGTTTCTTAAAAACATAAGCAGATAGGCACTGGTGTGTCATGTCTGTAATCCTAGCTAGTTGGGATGTTGAGACCTGGAAGATCTCTGTTCAAAGCCAACCCTGGTAGAAATGACCTTGAGATTCTATTTCTGATTAACCAGTAAAATGCCAAACTGTGTGCCTCAAGTAGTAGAGCACCAGCCATGAACAAATGAGTTGAGCCTGAGCAAGAGAATGAGAGCAATCAGGCACTGAGTTCAGTCCCCATAAACGGGATGTGGGGAAATAAAACAAAACCAACCAACAAAAAACAGTAAGCAAGCTTGGCACTGGTGGCATACGCCTGTAATCCTAATTATTTACGGTCTGAAATCTGAACATTGTAGTTCAACTCCAGCCCAGGCAGAAAGTTCTTTCCAATTAACTAGTCATAAATTGGAACTGGAGTTGTGGCTCAAAGTGGAGGAGCACAAGCCTTGAGCAAAAGAGTTCAGGGACAACACCTGGACCCTGAGTTCAAGCCCCATGACCCACAAAATAAATAAATACATAAGTTAACAGTAGAATAAATGTCTATGTTTCTATTTCTAACTTCTTTTCAATAATATATGGGAAGCCTCAAAAAAGAAATCGCACCAGCACTATTTCAGGTGTCCAGTTAAATGAGAGCAACAAAAGGCGAAAAAATGCATCAGCAATTCTCACTATGTTGAGAATGAAATATACAACTTGTGGAGAGGGAGGATGGGAGGGGAAAATGAAGAAAGTGAGGGAAAGGGTGATACTGTTCAAAAAACAGTATATACATTATCTGACCTATATAACTGTGACCTCTGTATTTATCATCTTCTTTAAAACAACAATTTTCAAAAAGTCAGGAAAAAAAAGAGTACTCAGGGAACATAAGAAAGGGATTAACCAGAGGATACAACAAGGGTGGTCCAGAGAGGCCCTCACAGCTGCTTGAGTAGGGGTTTGAAGAATGATTCTGCGTGGACAGGGGATGTAGCAAAGCAGTCTTGTGCTTGCCTAGAATGTGGAAGCCCTTGGGTTCAATCCCAGCACTGCAAAGAAAGATTTTAAAAGAACGAGGAAGAGGAGGAGGAAGAGAAAGAGGAAGAATGAAATGGGAATGAGGAAGAGGAGGAGGAGAAGGAGGAGGTACAAGGGAGGAAGAATGACTTGCAGTATCCAGTCCAAGTCATAGAGAGGGCAGTGGTGCTATTTATAGGAAGTCAGGAGGGGAAGCGGTCTGTATTAGAAAATGAATTCCATGTTCAGTGCAAAGGACTTTGTGTTCTTTTTTTTTCTATTTGGCTTTCCATTAGCTAAAGTGAAAGCAGTGACAACACTGCCCTTGTATGACACACAGGACAATGACGATCCTTTGTTGTGCACAGTAAAAAGTAAATCATCAAGAAAGCACCCATGCATGACATCACACATTTCTTGAAAAGTCCCCTACAAGGTTGGCTCAGACAGCAGGTATTAAATATATCAAGATTCTCTACCAGGGGAGTCCCACAACAGAGGAAGAAGATGGGCAGCTAATGCTATGAGAGAGAGAACTTGGAGTAGGTGCTTTCAGTCTATGTTCCCCATTCTGATGACCCAGTATACACTTCCTCATTCCCCATCACCCCTCCCTGTAGCACAGAGTACCACAACTAAATGGAAATTTGGAGATCACTGCATTGCATCTATCCTTGTTACAGACATAGGAGTGGTAGAAAGACCCACAGCGGGAAGAGCACATAAGGAGTCAGGGACAGCCCTAGGCCTACACTGGGGTCCCCTAAGGCTTCTTCTCAGGATCTCAGAGCATCTCAAGACTCATGCTTTCTTTCTGTATATTCCAGAGCAAGGTGCCTTGGCCTGTAGCCCTGTGATAAACACACAGGCCAGGAACCTTGCCTGTGAATTGCTGGGCAAATAGGGGGAAGGACTGGAAGAAGGAGTACATTCTCACAGCATGTCTAAAGAGATTTCCAGCTTCAGGTGTGAGCCACTGGCATTCGAGCTTACTTGAAGAGAGCTATCTTCTCTCTTACCACAGGAAACACCATACCTTGATCAGAATGCTTCTTCTTCCCATGAGGGATTCTATGAATGCACAGAATATATCCATCCTTTGTCTCCACGAAATGCTCCTCACCAGGGTATCCCCAGTAACTTATTATTTGCACCTGGGAGGAGAAAAGGCAACACACATTCTATGGACAGAATCTGGTTCAATTTCCCACATGAGCAGGAGAAAACAGCACATAATAACATTCTCCATGTCGTATTTAGGAAATGAACTATTACTGACCTTTGTATGTCTCTTCAGTGTGGCCAACAACCCATCATAAAACTAAATCTTACATACTTACAGGAATATTCTAGTATCTTCTGTACCAAGTGTTATCTAATATTGTTATAGTATTTGGATTTGGACCTCAATTCTATACTGGCTACCAGACTAAAAGAAATTTCTTTCCTTTCTAACTATGCTAGCTAACACTTGTTTTCAAAGTTCTATCCTAGAAAAATAAAAAAATAAAAAAAATTCCATTTTAATCAACAGACTAAAAATAATTACACTAGACTGTCCAGGTGCAGTTGAAGACACACACACACACACATACACACACACACACACACACACACACACACACTCTAAAACTTAACCTTAAGAAATCATTACCAGACTATTAATTTTTCCAAGTCTCTAAGATGATTTTTCAGCTGATTCTTAGTATTTGCTTTAATAATCTGTATTTTTATATTTCACACCTAAATATATTCTCAAGCTTTGATTATTTACTTAAGAGAAATAACTTTGAAATGCTTTAATGATTAAGGTGCTATTTTTGCTTATTCCTTCTAATTTTTTTTTCAGATACTTTGACTTTTGCTAGGAAGCATGGTCCTAGACATTCTTTCATTTATTTATTTGGTTTTTTTTTTACTTTTACTCTAAAGGTGATGTACAGAGGGGTTACAAGACAAAAGGTAGAGGAATCAAAAACAGAGACAAAAAATAGCAAAAAAAAAACCCTCCTGTTTCCATTTCTTGGAGTTCATTTCAATAAATATCATTTTATATAATCATATGCACAAAGATATTGAGCATTTGTGATCATCTCCTACGAATATCCTCCTTTGGTCTTGCTGTGTGAATGTTTGAGAGTCCTGTTGAATTGTATTATCCAAGTATAATATTTTTGTCCTTTACTGTCCATTGTGTTTACCTGTAGATTTGTATGCACATTCTACAAATGAGGGAAACATACAACCTATGTTTTTTGAGTCTGGCTTACTTCACGTAATTTTTTTTCCTAAATCTTACCATCTCCATACAAAGAGTGCAATACCATTCTTTCTGAGAAAGTATAGAATTTCATTGTGCATGTATATTGATAGATACATAGACCACACTTTCTTGATCCATTCATCCACTAAGGGCAACTAAGATGATCTGAAACTTTAACAAAATGGCAGGGCACAAAATTAAACCATAAAAATCAGTAGCTTTTCTGTATACCAACAATGAGAAGATCACAACTGAAATCAGGAAAGAAATCCCATTTGTACTAGCCTCAAAAAATAAAATAGAGTACCTAGGACCTCTATTATGAAAACTTTAAAACTCTGAAAAAATAAATTAAAGCAGATTAAGGAACTGGAAAACCCTTCCATGCTCCTAGACAGAAAAATTAATATTGTGGAAATGGCAATACCGCCCAAAGCTATCTACAAATTCAATACAACACTCATCAAAATCCCAAAAACATTCTTCAATGCTATAGAGAAAGCAATCCAAAAATTCATATGGAATAATAAAAAAAGAACCTCAAATAGTAAAAACAATCCTTAGCAGGAAGAACAGTGTTGGAAGAATATCAATACTAAATTTCAAACTCTATTACAAAGCCACAGTAATAAAAACAAGAATAGGCCCGAGACCGGGCTGGGAAGGTAGCTCAGTGGTAGAGCGCTTGCCTTGCATGCATGAGGCCCTGGGTTCAATTCCTCAGCACCACATAAGCAAAAAAAAAAAAAGAAAAAAACCGGAAGTGGCACTGTGGCTCAAGTGGTAGAGCACTAGCCTTGAGCTGAAGAGCTGAGGGACAGAGCCCAGGCCCCATGACCGGACCCAAAACAAAACAAAAAAAAAGAATAGGCCCAAGAACCAATAGAATGAAGATCTGAAGTGAACCCACAGTCCTGTAGCTATCTAATATGTGATAAGGGAGCCAAAAACATAGAATGGAAGACAGCCTCTTCAACAAATGGTGGTAGCAGAATTGTCTAGACAGTCGTAATAACAATCTTTGTTGAGTGTATTTTAAAACCAAGGCTTAGTAATAATGCCCTGAAAGAGTTGTGACACCCATTCTCCCTGTTCTTTCAACAAATTCTATGAGACTCAAAAGTTAATTAATAAAAATTACTATCTTAAAAAGTGCATAGTTTTCAACAATCACATGGCGTTTATTCATTATACATGACACAGTCCAGAATCTAAGATTCAGAGAAAGTGAGAAACAATGAGCTCTTATAAAGAGATGACAGTTGTGGCTGCATGCAGTCATTTAACTGTTAATTAAGGGAACAACATTTGCCATTCTTGCATTTTAAAAGCACATGACAGAGAAACTTACCACAGTCATGTTTGCCTCAGGATTCACAGCTGACACCTTCCCTCTGCTCCCCTGGGAGTGCAGGATCCCAAGGACCAAACAGACCAAGAACTCCAAGAAGTACATTTTCATCTAAAGAAAGTAATCGATTATTATTTTTCCTGAATTTCACTACGCAAAAAATGTGCAAGCCACTTACTGATTTCACAAAGAATTTAGGGAGAGCAGAATTCTGTGAAGGCCAGAAATGAAATAAATGACTACAGTTACATCTCAATTTAAAAAAAGAGAGAGAGGCTGGGAAGGTGGCTCAGTGGTAGAGTGCTTGTCTTGCATGCATGAAGCCCTGGGTTTGATTCCTTAGCACCACATAAGCAAAAAAAGCCGGAAGTGGCGCTGTGGCTGAAGTGGTAGAGCACTAGCCTTGAGCTGAAGAGCTGAGGGAGCCCTACGACCGACCAAAAAAAAAAAGCAACATTCATTTACTAAAAACCTCCTGTCCAGTTAACATGTGAGCTTTGGAGCCCAGCACATCCACTTAACAACTCAACACAAACTTAAAGGGTTCCTAGAGAAATAACAGAGGGCAGGACTTATACTTAGACAGGGTGAGCAAAGGGAAGAGGCAAAAAGTGCCAGAGCTGGCTAATTTCTCACTTTTCCCCTTTCATGTGGAATTTAAACATTTTCATGTTCTTTCAGGCACTATGAGCCCTTAACTCCCACTAGCTACTCACTTCTGTTCTTGACCAAACCATATGTCAAGATTCAAGTTTGTCACTGAGTGGGGGGAGAGGGAAGTGAAAGAAAAAAGCCTGCAAGAGAAACAGGGGTAAAGAAGTCAATCATCCTCTCTTTTCTAGAACTCCCCAATTACTAGCTGAGGACATTCTAGTTTCTGACAGGTTTAGCTCAGAATTATAGTGTAGCAAAGACCCGAGGACACTGAAAATGAAGTGATACAACACTCCTCAGGACATGCAAATAGGGGAGAAATGCTGGGCCTACAGCCCAGGCTCCCTACATGTTAATATATATATATATATATATATATATGTACATATGTACATATATGTATATACATATGTATATATGTGTGTGTATATATATTCACTTAAAAAGATGTGTGTGCATATGCCAGTACAAAGACTTACACAGAAATGGTTACAGTAGGTTTGCATGTAATAGAACAAACTTTGTAAAATTCTAGTGTTCCAAATGAGTAATTAGATAAACAATTTATGGATAAACAAATTCATCAATAAAAAGCAATGAATGCACATGGACAGATCTTAAAATCATTATACTACATTAAAGAAGCCAGACCAGAGAGAGATAGAGACAGAGACAGAGACAGAGAGAAAGAGAGAGAGAGAGAGAGAGAGAGAGAGAGAGAGAGAAACTGATGCAGACACTGAACAGATAGAAAGAATCAACATTGTTTGATCTCATTCATACCAAGCTTTGGGAAGTACACCTAATCTATACTGACAGAAAATAGATTATTGCCAGGGGAAACAAGGGGTAGGAGGAAAGGCTTACCAAAGGATACACACAAGAAATATCTGGGGGATGACATACAGGTATACAATAATGTACAACTGTATACATATATCAAAAGTTCTACATTATGCCATCTATAGTATATTAATAATACCTCAACACTGCTGTTCAAAAAATAAGCAGGGCACTAGTGGCTCACACCTGTAATCCTAGCTACTCAGGAGGCTGAGATCTGAGGATTGTGGTTTGAAGCTAGCCAGGCAGGAAAGTCAGTGAGACTCTGACCTCCAATAAACTACTGAGAAAACGCAGAAGGTGGTGCTCTGGCTCAAGTGGTAGAGTGCTAACCTTGAGCACAGAGGCTCAGGGACAGTGCCAAGGCCCTGAATTCAAGTCCCAGGACCGGCCAAAAACAAAAAAAGAACACTATGCTTAAAGTAAGTATTCTACATGTGTTAAGAAGCTGATTCTCAAATTAAAAAGGCAATCAATTCCTATCTTCTGACACAATCCACACTAGAGTTATTTTTCCAGGCAATAATGAACTTCAAAAAGAAAGGAAGTCCCATTATCTGAGTCTGTATTGATCAAGCAAGTTTAGTTCTTTTAATTCTGAATACATCTTTATTGTTTATTTCTAGTGCTGGCAATCAAACCAAAGGCCTTGTGGATATTAGGTAAATGTTCTACCACTGCATTACATATTCACCCAAGAAAGGGGTGTACAGGTCTGGGTTAGTTTTTATCCCAACTTCAACATCCCCGAAGTCTTTATGACTAGTGAAAAAAAAATACACTGAAAAGGAAAAAAAAATATTTATTTCCACAGTTCATCCTACTGGAATGAATATGTCTTCCAGTTACTTTTCCTATCTCCACAACCCTTTGCTTCTCAACATACTCCACAAGTTGTTCTCCTAGAAGAGATTGTGTGAAAAATAAAAACACTAGAGCAGGACACAAGTGGATCATGTCTGTAGGCCTAGCTACGTAAGAGGCTAAGATAGGGGGAAGGTGGTTTAAAGCCAGTCTGGGTAGCAAAGTCCATAGGACACTTATCTCCAATTAACTACCTAAGATCTGGAAGTTGAGCTGTGGATCAAGAAGTAGAGTTCTAGCCTAGAGAAGAAAAAAAAGAAAGCTAAAGGACAAAAATCTCTACATTCTATGGGCTTTGACTATACAGTTAGAACTCATAAACTTTATAGACCACGACAATTTGCCCCATGAAGGTTAGAATGTATTTGTGACTTTAAGCATCCCTATCCCACGATACTGTGAAATTTGTGAAATTATGTGATCACTTTAATCACAATAAAAAAATTTTGAAAAAAAATCTCTACGTTGGGTTCGGAGTGCTCTTCTGGCTCTTAGTACCTTTATCTCGGTTCTTTGTAACAATCTCTTTTGACTCTGTGCCAATCTAATGAAGTACTGCTCCTTTCCCTTCACTTCAGGCCAGGAGAACTGAGGTGCAGACTGTGAACTCAGGTAGAGCCAAGTGCCATGCACGTATTAAAGATTCCGAAAACTGTGATGGAGCCGCCCAACAGACCAATGTGAGAAGACACCCAGCCTGTCCTGCAGCTTTCTAGTGGATAATCACACGGAAACCACGGGCCGGACCACAGACAGCGCTGCAGGCAGTAGACCCGTCCCTCCCCATCCAATGAATGTGTCAAGATACCCACTTTTCAGGAAAGGAAGGCGGAGAGGGTCTACCTGCCTCCACGAGGAGGTTAATTCGTAGAAGTAAAGTGCCAGCCTCTTGAATTTAACCAGGACCCACGTCCAAGATCTGCTCCTGACCACACACGATTCGCTAACAGATTAAGGGACAGAGGCCAGGCTGCCCCAAGGAGCTAAACGGAGGAGAGACACGAGGCAGGAGGGTTGACCATCTCCGCGCTGCGGGGCTCTGGGCAGCCGCACTGGCGCAGAAATCGGAGCGCGCAGGGGGCTCCGGAGCAGCGCCCAGCGCCGCAGCCGCTCAGTGCGGGGCGACGCCTGGCCCCACCGCCCTCCGGCCCCAGGAGCCCCGCAGCGCCTGGCACCGGCGTAGCAGGGAGCTGCGGGGACCCGGAACAGACTCCGGGCAGGGTGTGCGTGGCCGCCACCCGCCGGGGCGCGGAGACAGCTCCCAGTCCACCGCGCCCACCGCGCCCGCCGCGCCGCGCCGCGCCGCCTTCCCAGCGCCTCGGGCCGGACTCACCGCAGTCGCCCGCCCGGCCGCGGTCCCGGTCGCACAGCCCACAGCAGGCGCAGAGCGCCAGTCGCCGACTCGCAGGACTGGGGCGGCCCGGGAGGGAGGGCGGGCGTCGGCTCACCCAATCAGGGGGTTAGCATAGCCAACCAGCGCAGCCCGCCACCGGGAAGTGCTGCCGAGACTCCGCCCTGGCCCGGCCCCGCAGCTTCCGAGTGAACCCCCAGGAGAGCCCTGCCCCGGAGCCAGCGGAGCATGCGCGTGGGCGGCCCGGGCCTCCAGGGCCACCACCCACGTGCTGTGCGCCCCCAGCTCTCCCTTGGGGTCGAACCTGGCCCAAACCTCCTGCACCTCCCCTCAACCCCCACACCCGGAGACCCTGCAGGCCAGGTGCCCTTGGCAACTAGCAAAGAGCACAAATCAAAACAAATGACATGTCCCCTTGAAGGGCAGGAGTTCTGATGCAAAGCACCCAGTACGCATTGTGTTTACTAGCGCTAAAGATTTGTGAAGAGGAGAGCATGCATCATTCAACAGGCCCATATTGTTTACTACTTAGTGCATTTAACCAAACTTTCATTCGCCCATATTAAATACTTCACATTGTTGAAACTGGGATATAGTTACCAAAATACTTACTCTTTTGCTTATATCCTAATGGGAAGAGTATACAACTTTATAATGTTACAGAAAGCCATAAAACAGAGAAAGGAATAGAGAATAATAATTGTTTTCTACACATGCACACACATACAAACACACAGATTCGGAAATATACGGATAAATGTGTATATACACATCTATGTATATACACATATGAACATATACATATTCTGATATACATGGTTATATCCATATTAGAAAAACATGACTAATGAGGTGACATCTGAACACAGACAGAAAGTGATTGAGTGCCACATGGATTCTGGGGAAAAGCACTCTGGGATGATAACATCATCAGGTTCAAAGCCCTAGGACTGCTATATCTTCTGTAAGTTCTTGCAAGAGCTGAGGTCAATGCAGCTGTAATAAACGGTGCTTCGTGGAAAGGGGGAGCTTGAAGTACTGCAGGTAGTTGGCTGCATTGGGACTCAAGGCTCAAGATTCTCCCTTTTCTTCTGACCAAGGTAACAAGCCACTGAGAGGTTTTCAGTAAGAGGCAACATAATCTGGTTAACAGAAAGATCAATCTAGTTGCTGAGGTTAGCCATGGAAGGAGGAAAACAGACTACTGCAGTCCAAGCAGGAGTTCCTGGTGGCTTGGGCAAGCCTAGTTGTTAGCAGTCAGTATTGTTGTGGGAAAAGTGGTCATCTCTAGATATATTCTCAAAGATAAGCTAAGAGGATTGGCTGGGGGGGGGGGGGTTGGATAGAGGTAGAAGAAGAAAAACAATGTGAAGGATGACATCATTGCATTCAGGTAAGATGATGGTGCCATGAACTGAAACAGAGGAAGAACAAAGAAGAGCAGCTAGAGAGGGATTCAAGAGTATGTTCCAAGTGTTTTGGTTTTTGGCAACATTGTTAGACGATAGCAGCTATGGATGGCCACTGGAGAAAAAGAAGCCATTGAAGGAATACCAAGCAGAGGTCACACAGGCAATGCAATTGCTGGGAAGCCAAGAAGGGTTTGAGCAGGCACCACAGGGGTTGTTTACAACAATAGGAAGGCTGGGGCATTACTGAGAGAAAATGTTATCATAGGTAGAGCTTAAGCTGCAGACTCTGCCAAAACTACTCTTCAAAAGCATACTCTACCAAAACTACTCTTCAAAAGCAGACTCTACCAAAACTACTCTCCAAATATCCAAAACAGAAGAGTTACAAATGTGTTTGCCTTCCTTACCCTCTGCTTTCCCATCTTTCAATAGCTTCGTCCTGTAGGTCAAATGCAGCCTGAAGCTAGCTGATTGGGAGCCTAAGAGTTCAACTGCAAGAATTGGACATCTTGACCCTCTGAGACACTCAGTAGAGCCAAGTAAAGACAGGGAATGATCTGTAAGCAAATGAATAAATAAGTAAGTATATAAATAAATGCAGAGATAAAAAAAATCCACATGGAAATGTGTAGTAGGAACTAGGATATATAGATCTAGTATTGAAAGATTCAAAGTCAAGTTCTAGACTAAAGATAGCATTTGGGAATAAACAGTTGAGAGACAGAATGTAAACCCATTAAATTATAGCATCTGCCTAAACAGCAAAGGAATTGCATGTAGACTTGGAAAATGCAAAACCTGAGAAGACTGAGAACTGAGAGTACTGCTCCTGACAGCAAGTAAACAAGAAAATGGTAAGAAAGCAGAAATGATCTGCTGAGGTGAGTGTCAATTGTAGCTTCAGTGAAGCAACTCCTGAGAACTCAACATCACATGTAGCAACATTTCTGAGTGTCAGACATTGTGCTTAGTTCTTCCCATGGTGGGTCTCATTTGGTCCTCAGTAGGAGTTTTCTGTCCTCTGTTTACAGGTGAAGGCACTGAGATTGGCCAGGCTGAGAGTGGGGCTGGACCCTAAGGTCTAGGCAAGATGGGCTAAGGAATGGTTCCATGTGTTCATAGGCCAAAGATGCTCTTAAAAAGGCTCCCAATGCAAGTTTGTCTATCACAGTGTCTTACTTTCACAGATGCACCATGCAGATGTCTGTGTGTATTCATGGAGTTGGGGAGCCTTGTAACCCAGAGTAGAACAGGCCAAAGAGGAAAGGAGACCTAGATCCTCCATTGTCTCTCTGAGACCAGTTTCTTATCTGCCCTCAGTCTCTCTTGCCCCAGATCAATCTGCAGGTCATATTGAGCACTGTTGCTCTTTCCTATCCACCTTGTGATGTCTAAGAGCAGTTGAAAACCACACACAATCCAGCTTGGCTGGCTGTGTTTTGCCCACCCCACAATGCCCCTGGCCCTCACATGCATATCAATATTGACGAGTTCAAGGTGCACTCTCTCTATGTGCGCTGCCTGCCTCCCACTCAGTTATTTTTAAATAAATCTTGGTGTCTCTCATTTCCATTGTCAACTCAGATGCAATATTTTATTGGCATGTTGTTGAAACAACCAAGTATAACAAATTAGGGAGACCGGGGAGGATACTGACAGGAGGAAGACAGTTAAAGCCAGAACACTCCAGGCATTGACCCTGGAGGAGACAAGGACAACTTCCCAGTCTTGTTCTGGGATTCCAGGTAGTTCCATCACAATAAGTAGACAGGGGCTGGGACGGCACTTCCTAGCACCAGAAGGTATTGAAATCATTGAAAAGATACAAACTAATTCCAGAGTGTGATTGCCTTTGATTCTCATTAGCAGCCTCTACAGACACCTCCCAAAACCCACCCAGCGGTAATGAATAGGACCCAGTCTCCAATGCGCTCCTACATAAATGTAAGTACCTGGGCACAAAAGTCAACACAGAGGTCATTCCCAGAGGCCCATAGATGGGTTTTACTTGCTAACATACCCAGGCCGGAAATTTGAATTAGTGTCTTACATTAAAAATTAGAAAAATGCATATTAAGAGAAAGCCAGAAGTGGCGCTGTGCCTTGAGTAGTAGAGCGCTTGCCTTGAGCTGAAGAGCACAGGGACAGCATCCACGCCCAGAGTTCAAGCCCCAAGACCAACAACAACAAAAAGAAAAGAATGCATATAAAAGTGCATTGTTCTAGTTTGGTTTGTTTTATCTTAGGGACACTAGGTATTCATCAAGTACGACAAGAATGTGTTGAGCAGCGAATTTGACAAGAGCACCAGTATTCTCCTAAGAACCAACATGCCTTCTCTGCCATTCATTGTTGCTTCACTTCAGGAGGATATCTGCCAACCCTATCCATGCCTACATAAACCTGCTCCCCCTGTCATGTGCCCTTTTAAAAAAGAACTCATGCATATATACTGATTCCAGAGGAGTTAATCAAAAGCAAGTTATTAAGTTAAATGTTATTCAAAATCAGAACTTCTAGCAACTGATGCTTTTCGGCATTAGGAATGCATATACAGTGCATTCCATGCTTCTGGGTCTTTCCTTGCTCAGAATCTGTAAGATGGGCACCGCAAGAGTTCCCACCTGACAGTCCTAATGGGCCTGGACCTCTGATAATGTTTTCCTTATTGGCCTCAGGCCACTGTTAGGCTGTTCTCCTGGCCTCTCCTTTCTTCTTTCGGCAATTGTCGGTCTTTCTTTTCTGGCTTCTATCTGCCAACAGATGAGGCTCCTCTTAGAGGATCCTATGGATGACCAAGTGATCGTGCATGGAGTTTCAACATCCTTTCTCCTCTCTGAACCACAGCTTTGCCAAGTGTGCCTTGACTGTTGTCATCTCTTCATTCTTCAACTATCACCAGTCCATCCCAGCCTTCACAACCTTGCTGCATGGGCCAGCACATTGATCTCACCTGGGACTGAGCAAGAAATTCAGGCCTCGCCTCTGGTCTGCTGAATCAGAATCTTCACATGAGTAAGATTCTCTCCCTGTGCCGCTCATTTGGGGAATGCTCAGGAAGTATTCTTTGTAAGATTCTAATTCAAAGGCACACCAGCCTAATATTCATGGGTTGAACATATTTCCTACATTGTTCTAGTAAATTATTTAAAAACATTGCTAAACCCTTTGCAAACATTTCATTAGAAAGCACAGTGAACTATGATCTAGAATTCTTTCTGATCTCTCAATTACTTTTTGTAAATTGTCAAGCTACTGACTTTGGAGAGCATTGGCACGTGCTCACATGTGGCTGCTGATATCCATAGAACAATGAGCAGGCAAGGCAGCAAGAGCTTCCATCAGAATCTCAAGTCCTTCATTCTTTTCTTCCTGAAACTGACCCTTGCATAGAAAATAGATGCTCACATGGGCAGCAGAACATTTTTGGCCTTGACTTTCCCTTTGCTTTCTCCTAGTCCTCCATCTCCCAACGTTTTCTGTGAACTGTTCTAAGTGAAAATCAGAAACATTTAATCCATGAGTATTTGATAGTGTAGCCAGATCCCCAGCACTGAACACAATGCAAGAATGGTGACCTTATTCCAACTTTAGAAAAAGAGCCCCCAAATCAATAGAAAGCTGTGTAATTGATATTGGACTTTATCCTCTAACTGTTGTATTTTGAGGGAAAGATCTTTTGGTTTATTTGTTATCAATGCTAAAGGTATTAATGTTAACATACTTAATACATTCATTGGTTTAAGAATACAACTTGATCTAGGTGATTCTTTCTATTTTTCCTGGTAGAAATCATACCTTGCTTATAACTCTGCCAAGCATATCATATAATAGCAACTAGTAAACATACACAGAAAGTTATGATTCACTAGAAGTTGCATGATAGGCATACATTTCATTATAAAAATTACTAACACAGGGGCTGGGAAGGTGGCTCAATGGTAGAGTGCTTGCCTTGCATGCATGAGGCCCTGGGTTTGATTCCTCAGCAACACATAAGCAGAAAAAGCCAGAAGTGGCACTGTGGCTCAAGTGGTAGAGCACTAGCCTTGAGCTGAAGAGCTGAGGGACAGTGCCCAGGCCCAGAATTCAGGCCCCACAACTGACCAAAAAAATTATTAACACAACTTGGAATAGTTAAAGATATCATTTGTGCAGAAAAATTATTTTATACAGTGGGTAAATAGCCTTCCTACATGAACCAAGAACTAGAGAAACCATGCTTTTATTTTATAGGACCTGAACATATGTCTTTTATTTTGCAATGCATAATTCATTCATTTGATCAGTATCTATTGTGCATTGACTTTGTGCAAGAGCTAATGTTGAAAACTTGGTAATAATGGAAACTCACAGACATCACTGCTGTGTAAATCTCAGTAAGTTTAACAAACTATTGCATGAAAAAATATTTAGAGATCAAGTTTGCCAATTCAAAAGGCAACCTGACATACATATGTGAAAATGGAATGATGACCCTTGTTGAAATTGGCTTGGGAAGTAGGGAATAGAAATGAAGCAGAGTGAAGGGGAGGACCTGATCAAGGAATATACATTGCCTGCTTATCTGGACACATCACAATGAATCCACTTGCGCAACCAACTGATACTAAAAAATGAAGCGGGGGGGGGGGGGGGGGGGGGGGGAGAAGTAACCTGACAGGCAGGTGGCCAACCACTTTGTCATATTGTTGCTACAATTGTATTATTATGTAGCTATAAAGAGTGCTCTTAATGTACCATGGCATATAACTTCAATAGAATGTATAGTAGACAACCAGTCATAGTTTGTTGAATGACTCATTTTCCTAACTTGTGTTTTGAATAAGAAGTCTGGCCAAATGCTTGCAACATATGCAATGAAATCAGAGAAAAGTGACAATTTCTGAAAATGAAGTTAAAAGTCAGGATGAGGCTGGTTGACCGATGTAATTTCCATTGTTATGATGGAGTGCTTTATGTATTTTGTCCTCGGATAAAAATTAGATTTAGTCATAGAACTAGAAAATACTGACTTAAAAATTTATGTATGAGATGGACTAGAGGAGAGACACTGTCCTTTATGATAAGCCTGACAACTATTCATCCCAGGATGAGTCTTATTCATGACTTGTGAAGCCTCTTGAATACCTGATTTCATGTAGTTTATCAGTTTTGGAATCATTAATTCTCTTTGCAAATATTGCTTCTAATGTCACTTTGCCACTTCTACTTCTTGGTCTTCAGTTATGCATGTAATTGACCTGCCCCAAGGGACATAATTCTCATGCTTCTTTTCTCCTTATGATTCCTCCATGCTTTGGGATATTTTCTACTGATCTATTTTCTTGTGTTATATTAATCTGCTCTGATTTGCCCTAAATATCTACTTAGTCCCTTAATCTTTTAATTTTGCTATATTCTATTTAAGCTAACTCACCTTAACAGACCTGGCTGTGTTCCATTTTGTGGGTTTTCCATCTGATCTGGCAGACTCTTGAGCCCATTTCCATCTTATTTCCCAACAACATGAGGGTAATATCCATGTCTTTGAAATCCATGAGAAAGAATGGAATGGTAGATGGAACAATCAATAGAACTGTGGTTATAGACCAGGAAGTAACCATTTCCTTACAGGGAAGCAGTTTCTGTAGAAAGAAATATGGTATAAAGCAGGGAATCCAATCTAGACAGGATGGAGAAAGACCAGTAAGGTTAGATATATGACTGAGAGGGAAAATTTTAACCAATTTGTAGTACAGAGAAGTATAATGAATTATTAAATGACCTTCAGTATTAGTTCAGTATTGTTTTGAGGTAGAATAAAGTAGAATGAACTGCTTTAACAGCTTGTTACACAAGAAGCTCTTTGTCAGTGTGAAGAATGTATAAGGCCAGGGAGTTTCATTTCCCAAGTGATACAAACCCCAGGGGATCCTCATGGCCCTACCCTGTACTCACTGTCAGAATTTCTGTACTGGAAATGCCTCAGCTATACCACAAGAGCCACTTGGCTATTTATCATGTTCTAATGCCTCCTTACTCTGCAAAGGTAGCTGTTTCTTTAAGTTAACGTTTAGATAAAGAGCAACATGGTAATAGGGTAGAGCAAAGACTTCTCCCTATCTTGTGTTACATCATAAAAATTTTGTACCTTAATACTTAGTAATTTTTCTCTGATAGACTAGGAAAAGTCCTTCTTTCCTGTCCCAAATAATAAAGCAAAAGGAATAAAAGAGAAAAGGTGAGGAAAGTAAAATAATAAATAAAGACAGAAGATTTGTGAAAAGGAAAGAGAATAAAGAAAAAAGAAGAAATCCAAGAATGAGCATATGAGAAAAATACAAACATATAAGAAGAGTAAAAGCCAAACAATATGGATATATATGACGAGGAGAAATTTTTGGTTACAGTTTTTCAAGTCGCTGAAAATCAGCTGAGGTGGAAGAACAAAACCTGGACTCAGTCAGAAATAAATACAACCCCTGTTGTCACTGTATTTGATTCCGGTGCCCTGCATGTTGTATATACATTTTTCTAATTTGGGGAGGGGAAGGGAAATAACAAAATGCTGAAATAAGGGTACAGGTTGACCCACTGTAACAATGAGATGTACAAGACACTATGCTGGAACCAAACTTTACAACTTCAGGTGTGGGGGGAGGGAGGAATTGGGGAGGTGGGGAGGGGAGGGATGGTAGGGGATAAAGAAAGGAGGGAAACAATGCTCAATAGGAAATGTACCATTACCTTACTCATGTAACTGTAACCCCTCTGTACAGTATCTTTACAATAAAAATATATATTCAAAAAAACTAAGAGACCAGAAAGTATAAAAAAAGAAAAAAAGAAAGAAATATAAACTTTGAGAATTCCAGAACAAGAGGTTTGCAGAGGTCATAGCTGGAGACATTCACAGGGATTTGCTCTGGATTATGTTTCGTTGTTGTTATTGTTTTTGTTTTTTTGGTTTGGGGGGTTTTGTGCAATTTTTGTTGTTTTTGTTTGGTGATCAGCCCTTCTGTCCTTAAAATAAAATTGTTGATGCCAAAAATTCTTTTGTTTTACTGGGATATAGCTACTGAGACTAGCAACTGATATTTATTGGAAATCAAAACCTACAGGACACTTTTTCAACATCTTCTTTCTAGGTTGGAAATGTTTTTTTAAATGGGCATTTACTGAGTACTTACTATATGTTAGAAATGTGGAACAGTTATCTATTTCTTTGTGTGTTCATTTAATTCTGCAGTGCTGTGCTTAAATTCAGGGCTTCTAGCTTAGGAGGCAGGTGTTGTATTGTTTTAGCCATGCCTCCAGGACAATTCTTGGCTTTTGTTTTGGTACCATGCCCTTATATTCTCTCTCTCTCTCTCTCTCTCTCTCTCTCTCTCTCTCTCTCTCTCTCTCTCTCTCTCTCTCCCCTTTCTTTATCCTTTTTCTCTTTCTATTTTTTGCCTTTTGAGGTATTGCAGACTGAACTTGGCACCATGCATGTTAGATAAGCAATCTACCATTGAACTGCCCCTCAACCCCTAATGCCATAACTTCATTGCCATTATGATGCCATAGGAAAGTATCTGCTCTTAGGATACACAGGATTTGTTGTTAACATCTACAAAGCTGAGGGGTCATAGCTTTCATCCTACTTTCCTTTTGTTTACACCTCTGTCCAGAAAACCAGAAATGGCGCTGTGGCTCAAGTGGTAGAGCGTTAGTCTTGAGCTGAAGAGTTGAGGCACAGTGCCCAGGCCCAGAGTTCAAGCTCCACAACCAACAACAAAAAAAAATTATCAGTATTTTTGCAAACTCAATTTTTTGAAACATAAGTACCATGGTAACATCAGATGTAAAAAACAAACAATAACATGCCATATGAAAATGTCCCAGTTGGGTGAAAATGTCTCTTTGTTTGATATGTAGAATAAAAGATAGAACAGGTAAAGGTACACACATTGATTCATGTTTGCTTTATCATGGTTTAAAACACCATATATTTTACTTAATTGCTTACCGTTGATCTAACACATTAGGACATTGGGGATTGAACTCTGGGCCTGGAGCTTGCTAGACAGGCACTCCACCACTTGAGCCATGCTTCCTACTTCCTTCACATTGGTTATTTTTGAAGTAGTAGCTTACTTTAGGTCCAGGTTGGCCTCGCCTGTGGTCCTCCTGTGCTTCCCTGTCTTGCTGGGCTGACAGGTGCCTGTTGCTCACCAAGCCATCATGCTTTCCCAGTAACTGGGATAAAGAGTTCAAAGGACCATGCCAAGTCATTGGTTGAGATAGAGACTCACAAATTTTTTTTCCAGGCTGTCCTCAAACCGCAGTCCCTCAAATCTCTGTTTCCCAAAGTAGTTAGCATTATGGACTTGAGCTATCGCATCTGTATCCAACTAATGGAGATTGTACAGGTGTGAGTATGAGTATGTGTGTGCTAGGAATCAAATTCAGTGTCTCATGCACACTAGGCAAACACTTCCCCAATGGGTTACATCCCTGTCTCACAAGCATGAACATTTTTTTTATAATCTGCTTTATTCTTGGCTACATTTTCAGCATCTAGAATGGTCAGTACATACAATAGGTATTCTGTAAGTGTTTATAGAATGGAATGAATGATGAATGAATGAAGGAACTCGGCAACATGATGTAATAGTCAAAGAATATACTTCATAGATATGGTCTATGGTATAAAATTTAAGACACCTTTCCTAAGTCTGATTTTCCTACATTCCCATCTGTAAAATGGAATTAATTAAGCCAACTTTGCAGGATTTACAATGTGTACAGTGCCTGACATAGTATGCTCTCAATGTGTCTATTTTTATTTTCCATTAAATTTAAGATCTCAAGAAGAGGTGATCCCAGATTATAGTAGCCTCAAGTATCTAACACACATTCCTCCACTCGAGCTACTAACATATAATAAGTTCTCAGAAATAGGCAACCACAGTAAGGCACAAATCTGAGGACGCACAGGGGTACCTGTAGAGATTTAACGTCAGAGTGAGGATTTAGCGAGCTACAGGCTGCGAGGGTCAGCTGCCATTGGGCCCATGACCTGTCAGATGGTCTTGAAAATGCAACACGAGGAACAGGAGAGATAAGAGGGCAGCAGGCATTTTCAGTGCAGGCTGCTACAGTCTGGAGAGCTCCAGGCCCAGAGGCGGGAACGTTCATGTGCTCAAGGGCCCAGGAGTAAAGCCAGGCACTCCTGGGTGCTCAAGAGGTTTGGGTGCAAAGTGTCAAATAGAAGGCAGTCTAGCCCTGGGAGCTGAGCTCCTAGTAGAAGCGAAGAGCGCCCTCTGTTGGCCAACAGCAGCACCCGCGGGGAGCTCCTGGGCCTGGGCAGGTGGGCCTGAAGGCTGCGCCCAGAATTTCTCAGCCTGGCAGCTGGAGTGGGCGATTGCGCCCCCGCCCAGGCGGATGAAGACCCCTCTTAGCTGCTGGGTAGGAAGAGAAGGGGGCACTGCTCACGTTAGGAAGCTGTGGGGTTTCTGTGCTAGGGAATCGGATGAATGCTACAAATCAGATTAAAATGTAGGAAACGGCAACTGGAAGGACAGTTTTCAAAGCATAGTGCCAAGCAGCCTCCTGGGATAGTACAAGGGCTTCTTGGGCCCTGCTCCCTTCCACCCCTCCCTGCTCCCCCCTGTCCCTAGAGCCCCTTCCTGGTAGCATCTTACACTCCCAGAGGAGTCAGAAGCCCCTAGAGCTGAGTAAGCGTTGAGACCAGACATGGGACCTGCTCTTGTCCTTGTTGGCAGGGGCTCGCCTAGAATAGCCAGAAGGAGGTGGCACAGGCCCAGGCAGCTTCAGTGGACCTTGGTGAGGCGGGAGATGCCACTAGGGGACACATGCGCACGGTCTCCTTCCTGACCCGCAATCCCATTTCCGTTTTGTATTTCTTGGTTGAAAAGGAATGCACCTCAAATTGTATATATAAAATATATGTGTGTATACATAAATGTATATGTTTGTGTATAATATATATAATGTGTATGTATATACATATATAATACATATATACAATCCAACTCTAGAGTGGTAGTTGCAACTTTTCGTGTGTCTAGTGATGGAGTATTTTTTAAAATTAAAGTAGCAGCTGGCATCAGAATTCTTCATGGTGGCAATGGGGTACTAGGGATATTGCCCAGTGAGAGAGTGTGTAATAAGCATGCACAAGCACCTCCCATCCAAATAAATAAACAAACAAAACCTAAGAATGTGGGTTAGGAAGAAGAAAAATAAGAAAGTAATGCAGGGATGAATATGACCAAGGTAACAATATACCTATGTTTTAAATACCCCTCACTTCATACAATTAATGTGAGGAATATAAATAGATTTTTTTATTCCTCTTCCGGTGGGAGTAGAAGATACAGAAATTCTTTTTGCTTTTGAAAAACAGATGACACATTCTCTGAGCTGGCATAGGAAGGGGGTAGAGGAAAGGTAGGGACTGGAAGAAGGAATTTTAGAGATGAGGAGCTGGACAGCACAGGGAGTTTTAGTTGTCCTGAGCAAGTGGGCATTTGGAGGCCCCGTAAAGAAGTGTTAACGAATGAGTAGGTCGGGGCAAGCAATATAAACATGGTGTCAGGGAAACATAGTGTAGGATGTTATGAGCCTGAAACCCACTTATATGTCATTGAAATACCAACAAACACTGTAAGAAAACAGATCTGATGATTAGCTATGTTTCGATATCCCAGAGAGTACCAGGAAAAATATTCAAAAATGAGAAGCCATGAGAAGCATGCAGAAAGTAGAGTGAATAACACTAGGGCCTTATTTCCTCAAGATGTTCTGGGTGAATACATAATGTATAGTACCATATTTTAAAAAGCTAACTTACTGCAGCTCATAGTCTGTATATAGACCAACAACTGTTTTTGTAAATAAAACTTTATTGGAACACGTGTATCTATGTCTTATAGCCTTATAGCCACGATTCACATTCCTGGGATCTTGAGACTTTTAAGACTATTGGAAATATAGAGATACTTAGAAAAAAAGTGCAGAAATTCATTTGATTTTTTTGTTATTTGAAATATTTGTTTCCTGAAAGATAGCATTTAATTTAATAATAGCAAAAGTCTAGAATAGAAACAATGAACTCTGGTATCAGACAGAAAAACAAAGAATCTTTTTTTTTTTTTTTTTTTGTCAATCATGGGGCCTGAACTCTGGGCCTGGGTGCTGTCCCTCAGCTCTTCAGCTGTAGACGAGCTAGTGCTCTACCACTTGAGCCTCAGCCCCACTTCCAGTTTTTTCTGCTTAGGTGGTGCTGAGGAATTGAACCCAGGGCCTCATGCATGCAAGGCAAGCACTCTACCACTGAGCCACCTTCCCAGCCCCAAAACAAAAAATCTTCTTTTTTTTTCTTTCTTTTTTTTTGGGGGGGGGGTCTGGTCATGGAGCCTGAACTCTGGGCCTGGGCGCTGTCCCTCAGCTCTTCAGCTCAAGGCTAGCACTCTACCACTTGAGCCACAGCGCCACTTCCGGCTTTTTTCTTATGTTGTGCTGAGGAATCGAACCCAGGGCCTCGAGCATGCAAGGCAAGTGCTCTACCACTGAGCCACCTTCCCAGCCCCCAAAACAAAGAATCTTAAAAAGACTGCTTTGCCAGCAGCTAACTCCCCGGTTGCTTAACACCAATTTCCTGTAACAAATACACTTAATAGTTCTGTTTCTCTTTCTAAACCCTGACTGATACACACACACACACACACACACACACACACACACACACACACAAACTGTATGAAACTGAGAATTTGAAAGTCATCTAGTTTCATTTCTGCCAATTTTGATTATTGTTTTATGGAAGTTATTTTGGTGGGTTTGAAATCCTTTAAAGTATATGGGATTTTGCAAATGATTCTCTTGTACACCATCTCTAGGACTCTGAGATGACTTCAGTCTATGTTTAGGCATGCCAAGTATTTCATACATAGTTCTCTATCTGTATATTCTCTTGGACTCCTCCCCAGGCATGTGACAGTAATGCCAATTCTGATCAGAATATGATGTTTATATTCCATCTTTTTATTTTGTAGGGAATACAAAGCTGAGGTGGATTAAGTTCTTAGGAGTTTTTAAGAGGCATGTTGTGTACTACCTGTAAAGTAGTTCTTAGAAACTTGTGGGTTCACCTTACCAAAGATAGACACAGAAATCAAAAGAAAGTGCATTTGTCTGTGAGATAAAGAACTTTGATTCAGGAGCAGGCAGGTAGGCAGGCAGGCAGCCCTGGATAGTGTCCCACAAGCAAACACAGGAACAGATTTCACAGGTTATGTCCACAATTGTGAGAGGCAATTTATTGAATGGGAGATGGAGAGACAGAGAGAGCAGAAACAACACTTCTGGTGAACTATTTTCTTCAACCAAACTCTACTAGTTCCCATCACCCCCCAATAATGTAACCAGACTATGAAATCATCCATGGACTAATCTATTGATTAGGTGTAAGTCCTCCTGATCCAGTAACTTTTTAATGTTTAGATTCACTAGCTGGACCAAACCCTTCAACATCTTCAACATATGAGACTTCTTGGGATCATTTCATAACCAAACCACCACAGTGAGTTAATGAGGGTATTCCTAATTGAACAACGTTGAAGGCTGCATTAAATTGACTTCACTCAGTTCACATAAATTAGAACACTCTGTGAGTTGACTTTTAGCAAGTATGAGCATATTTCTATCTTCTTTCTAAAAGGACTTTACCCTACTTCCTTCATTTTTGCTACAGAATCAGTATATATTTCCGGTTTTTATTTTCACTTCCATTATTTTCAGAACATTAAAGACACAGAATAGTGTCTAATACATGGTTGAAATGTAGTGAATACTGGGTGAATTAATGTAGAAAGAGTTATTGATTATGAATGGATAAGGATAAACCCTTAAAGCTAGATGGATGGGAGAATTGGGAAAATATGTTGTTCTTGTTATTTCAGTTGCCTTGTAACTCTCCTTAGTCATTCAGAAAAATACAGAGAATAAACACTGCCAAGTTAGTGATAACTATCTGTACATGGAGAAACTACTTAAAATAACTGCTTCTGGTCATGATAGGGCTTAGGCATTAGAGGCAGTAAAAGACATTCATGCATTCACTCACTTATCTTAAAACAATAACCACACAATTTCCAGTTTGGACTTTTACTCCATGGTGATGCCAAAAATAATATTGACTCCCCTTATCAACACACAGAATTTCCTAATGAGATTACTAACTTTGTTTTTCTTTTTGTTACTGTTTTACAAGTGGTTCTAGCCTCCCTTATCTGTACTACAAATGTAAAATGAAACCAAAGCTATGCAAACCTGAGAGACAAGGCATGGCATGTTCCCATTTTGAGAACCCTTCTTACGGTCCCGTTTCCTTTCAGTTTCCCTTTCCTGGCTAAGAGTGTGTGTCTGGTGTGAATAAGACTCAGTGTCAGTAGCCCTAGTGACATCAGCCAAAGGGCCACAGCCTGAGAAAGAACAGCAATCTTTACCAAAGCAATGTGTTAGCTTGCTTTCTCTCAGGAAGTAATAACAACGTTGGTTTTATGTTCTCAGTTTAACAACTTTATATCCATGCTGATAGAAAAGGAAAAGTAAGTCATAAGACTAGTTGGACTGACTCCAAAGCTGAAATCCAAAGCAAGAGTTAAGGGATTGGGGACACTGTGACCAGAGGAGCTTACGCAAGACACATGTAATGTGTAGGAAGGGGGGGGGGCGGTCCTAACATTTAACAGCTAACAATGTGGCAGCACCAGCCTTGGGTTTCTCCTGATTTATCTCATTTAATCCTTATAATAAATGTATTCAATAGGAATCAGAGGCAGAGAAAGACTAAGTAATGTTCCCAAGGTGACACAACCAAGAGGTTGTCCTATTTTACTTTAAGACCTAGAAAATCTAAAATCATTTTATTTAATTTTATTTTTATTTTTTGTTGGTCGTGGGGCCTGAACTCTGGGCCTGGACACTGTCCTTCAGCTCTTTAACTCAAGGCTAGTGCTCTACCACTTCAGCCACAGCACCACTTCTGACTTTTTCTGCTTATGTGTTGCCGAGGAATCGAACCCAGGGCCTCATGCATGCAAGGCAAGCGCTCTACCACTGAGCCACCTTCCCAGCCCTCTAAAAACATTTTGCGGTGAATATTAGCCTAAGATATAAAATTACAAATGGAGAGGGTCTAAATAGTTCTTTAGGCTGTGGGAAAGAAATCTCATGAAATCTAAGTGAATGCTAAAATCGGTGTCTAAAGTTCAAATTTAAAAAATATTAACAGAAGATGTGCAATATATACACACCATCAAGTTGTGAAGATTATAGACCATACAGAAAGACAGAGTTGTGTTGAATGTACCAGGATCTTTACCTAGCAATTCTGTTTGTATTCATATTTGTACACACATGCCAAGACATATATACTGATGTTCATGCAGCTTAGTTTGTAACAAAGCACCAGAAAAAAAACCCTGAAAGAACAGACAACAATAAATGAGAGATCTTATTTTATTAGTTTTCATCATGCCAGACATGACATACCATGAAGCTAATGCAATAATAATGGTAATAGTAACAATAAAGATGGTAGTTTTAAATGAAAGAAAATGTGCAATTCTTATCTCCAAAATATATACGAGGCAAATAAAGAGGGTGAGGAGGAGGTGTGGCCCAGAGCCCGGGGAACCTCCCAGTGCCCTCAGGTACTCCAGTTACCTGGGCAGGGGCCGGAACTGCTAGGGAAGGGAGCCTGTGTGCACTGGGGGAGAACAATGGGAAGAGGCCATTTTTCCCAGGCGGACCTAACATATATGTGGGGATTTATTGGACTGGCTTTCGTGATCACAGGCTGGAGAGTCCTCTAATGACCATTTGAAGGCAGGAGAGCCAAGAATATGAGTGTCTAAGAATGACCAACAATGCAGTTCCTGCCTGAGGTAGAAGCCCTGGGAGTCCTCTGGGACTCCATGCTCAATACTGAAGAGTTGAGTCCTTGGGCAACAGCACCTGCAAAAACCCACACCTGCTTAAAAAAGAGTACTGAGTGAGTGTCCGTGCAAGCGTCTCTTTCACTTCTTCAATCTTCTCTGACTTTTTGCTCCGTCCAGAGCCTTACCCACTTTCAGGGCAGGTCTTTCCCAACTCAGTTTGCTGACTCATATAGCAATGTCTCTGGAAACACCCTACAAACACAGCAAGAAGTGTGCTTGACCATTGTCTAGATGGTTAAGATGTCTGCCAGTCCAGTTGAGTGGACAATCAAGATTAGCTAACACAAGAATGAAGAAGGAAAAAGCAAGAAAAACACATTGCTCGGTCATCACAAATACTTTGTGGTATTCAAATGCTGAATACCAGAGATTTAAAGTGTCTAGGTCTCAGAGAATCCAGAGACATGTAAAGATGTTAAGCGACATTTGGCTTAGGTTGGAATCAGGTTAGATTGAGAAATGTCAGAGGATTGAAGGCTCTAAGAAAATCAAACGCCAAATGTCTCCCTTCTGGTCTCTTTGGTCAATGATTTTAATTATTAAAAAAAATCTAACATTTAGTTATTAGGTGACTGGCATCTTCATCAGGATATCTCATGTATTCGCTCATTGAATTCACCCATCACCCTTCATGAATATTATTCCCAATTCCCAATAAAAGAAACTAGCTGACAGTCAACAATTTCCTCCAAGCTGCATGCCATACAGATGGAGTTTGATTTCAAATGTAGATTGCCTCACATCAGAATCTGTGCTTCAAATCATGTGTTGATTAATGGCAACTGTTGGGGAAATGGAAGACAAAAGAAACGGAAAAAACTGGACTTCAGGTTAGGACTGTTGATTGAGGCACAACAGTAAGAAACTCAGCCTCCCCACAGGCTGGAGGCTGAGCTAAGGTGTGTGTGAGGGGGAGAGGGGGCTGAGTCAGGGGTTTTGTAGAGTCTGGGTGAGGAGACAAGGCTTACTCGCATTTAGTGTATAAGGGAATGACTGCAGATGCAGGCAGAGACCAGGGTATGTATTCCCTTATCCAAGGTCTCAAGCTTCTTGTAAAAATGTTCAAACAGCTCTACATCTGTCTTGCCCAGACCTTTTGGCCTTCTCAGGGTCCAGTTCTGTCTTCTAACTCTTTAACCCTTTCCTGGCCTCACAGTTCTGCCTCAGATCCTTACAGGCTAGTCCCATAACGGAACTTTTACAGCCAGGCTCAGGTTGCACACTTGGGATTAATAGGGTGGAGGTCAATTCTTCAGCAACGATGACTTTTTTTGATGACTGCCATACCAGTCAATGTGTACTCATCACTGCCGAGGCTGGAGCTTCGTTATCAGTGAAGGGAATAGACTAAAAACTGGTAGGGAGGTTAGCTGGGATTCCAAGGGGTGATACATAATGGTGAGGATGGTTTCACAGGACTTCAGGGAGGGGCTTTGTGAAGGTTGGAAATCTTGCCTGTCACAGCTCCAGATCTCAATCAGTTCTGACTGGCTGTACAGGGCCTCTCCCTGAAGGAACTGGCTCTTACTCAAAAGAAAATTCACTTTCTAGTTTCAGTTTCTTTGCTGACATCAACTTCACGGAAGCAGGAAAAGAAATCAGAAGCTGTTATATATTGCTTTCTAGCCTTCATCAGAGGCAGAGGAGGAACATTTCTGAAGAGAGTGGAAGCCTGAACTGAGCCTTTAAGAGCGTTTGAAACTGCCCGCATCAACCATGAGGTGAAGGTTCTTCTCCCTTCTCTGTATGCTGAGACGGTGTCTATGTTGCTGTGGAATGCAAGTTCTGAGCTCTACAGTCCAGAGCAAGGCCAGCTCTGTTTGGAGTTTATTTAATCACCTTATTGGACTTCTGTCTCGATAGCTGTAAATCTGTGCTGTTAAATCTGTGCTGTTTACTGGTGCTCCTTTGTTTCTTCCTCTGATTTCACTGTGCAGCCCCTAAGGGCATCTGCAGCTCTGTCTCCTGGGGAACTGAGAGCTGAGATCTGAGACAGAATTAGGCTGAAATATGTTTAATATAGTGTGTTTGTTAGCAACCTTCTTGTACAGATGTGTCTGAAGGACTCAGTTCTGTTTCTTGTTTAAATGCTTTAATTGGTGGATATTTATAAAAGTATTATTTAATAAAAAAAATAAGAAACTAAGGATTTAGTTTCTTCAGAGTTAAATGGTACTCAGATTGCCAACCTCATTTCCTGTGGAAATGAATTTAACTTTTAATACCATTGTCAGTGTCTAGGCTGTTAACTAAAGAGCCCAGGAAGCAAGTATCAAGAATTAGCCTTTCTGATGTATTACTCCTTTAAATATAAAGCCAAGTTCAAGCAGTGACTGTGGACATGAATTCAGTGCTGCTTGGAGAGATGTAATTAAGTATCTTTACTGAATATCTCTCTCCTGTACAGCTGCTATGTTTTATATCGTAGAGATATAAAACTGTTTCTTTTATGAAGTGAAAAAGAGCTGTGTGTGTGTGTGTGTGTGTGTGTGTGTGTGTGTGTGTGTGTGTGAAGGAAATACTCCAATAACCTCACTAAGAAGGAAGCTATTTCAGATTGGTTGTGGGCTTTTCAAAGGGAGATTGTTGTTATTAAGAAGTCCAATACCAAGCCACTCTCCTGTCCCCATCTACTGGAGGTATTGTAATGATTTTCTTTTTCTCTAAAGAAAAGGTGGGTCCTTCCAAGAAACTCCTGCTCCTTTTCCCTCCTTTTTGTGCTTTTGTTCTTGTTGTTTATTCTGGACAGGAGTTAAGTCTCCATTTATGTGAAGAATAAGAGACACTGCCTTAACATTCCAGCAGTGCCTCACAAAAAGTGATCCCCAGAGGACTAGAATAGGAGGATATGGGGGTGGGGGTGGGGACTCCTGCACCCACAGTCTGCAGCCTGCATGAGAGAATGGGGTGAGTCCTCCAGGATAGAGCCACCATCACAGTGCACAACAGTCTTTCTGTTTGATATGAAAAGCAGAAAAAAGAGGCAAATAGAAAGGGGGAAGAAGACTTGTGTGGACATTCAGACCAGGTGTGTGATCCTCCCCACTCCTCCCCCGTGGTTATCTAGGTATCTAGTGGTTGTATATGTTAGAATTCATCATGTTCAGAAGGTTGTGTAGCTTCTGGGAAAAAAAAGGCTGAATTATAGATACCATAAAACAATTGAGAGAAAAAAGAGCAATATTCGTAGGACACCATTTTTTAAATCGTTGGTTTGTTTGCTGGGTTTCTTTGTTTGTTGCTTATTCATTTATTTATAAATTTATTTATTTTGAGAACAATCCTGAAGGAATTCTTTAAGAGAATGGCAAATCTTTTTTTTTTTTTTTTTTGTCGGTCATGGGACTTGAACTCAGGGCTTGAGCACTGTTCCTGAGCTCTTTTGTTCAAAGCTAGCACTGTACCACCTTGAGCCACAGTGGAGAATGGGAAAATTTTTAAAATTTTTTCTAAGGACACCTTAAGGAAAACAAGTTAGTTGTTCCATAAGAAAAAAAGTTGTTTGCCTCAAGAACCCATACAACGCTACCTCTTACCCACATTCTAAAAAGAAACATCATAAGAGGACAAAAACAATTTCAATAGAAAGTTGAAATGCTATCTGCAGAATGATTCATAGGTCTGCTTGTTGAAACACAGAAATTACCAGTCTTTAAAGTAGAAGTGGGAGAGGGGAAAGAAAGGGAAAAACAATTCCACTTCAGTGCAAATAATGTGTCGGACTTTGCTTCCAGTTTAAGACATTGCCAACATAGATAACGAGCAAATTACGAGATGGTGTGCTACTGAAAACTAAAGAAGAGAAATGAATAAAAATGAAAATGACTGAAAATAAAATGCATGTGGTTAAAATAGAATAGTTGAACAAGAATAAAGTATGGAATGTTAAAAGAAATGGGCACAGCAGAAAGAACTGATGTTTACTGACAGTAAACCAATTTTATGATCTGTGCTGTCAGTCTAACCGTTTTTTTTTCTTTCCTGCTTTTGTTCTGTAGTGAGACCACTAAGAAATCCTTGGAGAGCAGCCTACAACAACTAAAATGCCATTTCACCTGGAACTTGCTAGAGGGAGAAAATTCCTTGGATGAGTTTGAGGACAGAGTGTTTAACAAGCATGAGTTTCAGAACAGTGAGTTTAAAGCCACAATGTGTAACATTTCGGCCTACATAAAGTACCACAGAGGCCAAAACAAGGCAGCTCTGGAATGCTTACGACAAGCTGAAGAGTTCATCCAGGCAGAGCATGCTGCCCAGTCAGAAATCCGAAGTCTGGTCACATGGGGAAACTACGCCTGGGTCCTTTACCACATGGGCCGACTCTCAGAAGCTCAGACTTATGTCGACAAGGTGAAAGAGGTCTGCACAAAGTTCTCCAGTCTTTATAGAATTGAGAGTCCTGAGCTTGATTGTGAGGAAGGGTGGGCCCGGCTGAAATGTACAAACCAAAATGAAGTGGCCAAAGTGTGCTTTGAGAAGGCTCTGGAGAAGAAGGCAAAACACCCAGAATTCACCTCTGGATGGGCCATAGTGAGCTACCGTCTGGATGTCCACCCACCAGTGCAGAACTCAGAAGGTGCTCTGAGGCAAGCTATTGAGTTGAATCCTAACAATCAGTATGTTAAAGTCCTCTTAGCTCTAAAACTCCAAAATATGAATGAAGGACAGGAACTAGTTGAAGAAGCCGTAAAGAAAGCCCCAGGTGCAACTGATGTGTTATGTAGAGCTGCAAAATTTTATCGAAAACAAGGGGCCCTGGACAAAGCAATAGAGCTGCTTAGAAAGGCTTTAGAGTGCATGCCAAACAATGCTTATTTGCATTATCATATTGGCTCCTGCTATAGGTCACAAGTCCTCCAAAGAGGAGAGAAGGCAATGAATGTGGAAAGAAAGCAATTTCTGGTACTAGTAGAACAAGCTATAGATCATTTAAGGAAAGCTGAAGAGCTCAATGTGAATATCTTTCAAATAGATAGCTATCTAGCTAATCTTTATACCATTGCAGGTCAGTACAAAGAAGCAGAGTTTTACTTCCAAAAAGAATTTAGCAAGGAACTTGGTCCTGTATCTAAACAACTTCTCCATCTGCGTTATGGCAATTTTCAGCTGTATCAAATGAAACGTGAAGACAAAGCCATCCAGCAGTTTATGGAGGGTGTGAAAATAAACCAGGAATCAAAGGAGAGAGAAAAAATGAAAATCAAACTACAAAAACTTGCTAAAGCACGGCTTTCCAGAAATGAAGCTGATACAGAAGCTTGGCATGTCTTAGCATTTCTTCAGAAGTTAGGTGGAGAAGTAGAGCAAACTGATGAAGACTCTGAGATGGATGCAAACTCTGGAAGCCATGTACCTTCTGCATCATTGGATGAGATGGAGAATGAAGACTAATGGACATGATGCCCATAAATCACCTCCCATCCATAAGGCCGGATGGAGGTTGAAACCCCTCAACAACTCACTGTGCAAAGTTTTGTTTTGGTGTTTTGTTTTGTTTTGTAGGTTGTGTGGCTTGAATTCTGGGCCTGAGTGCTATCCCTCAGCTCTTCAGCTTAAGGCGAGCACTCTACCACTTGAGCTATAGTACCACTTCCAGTTTTCTAGTGGTTTATTGGAGATAAGAGTTTCACAGACTTTCCTGTCCCAGCTGGCTTTGAACTGTGATCCTTAGATCTCAGCCTCCTGAGTAGCTAGCATTACAGGCATAAGCCACTGGCACTGGGCAGCAAAGTTTTTAACTGGAATGATATAAACATGTATGAAGACATTGCTCATTGTAGTGGATCAGTATTACGGGAGAATTTTTCTATGCCAGATATGTGCACCTCAATTTCTGGGTCATGGAGAGTACTGGGAGAAAGACCACTTAGGGCATGTATCCAAGAAAGTTAGCAAACAGCCTGTTCAACTCTTATATCTAGCAGATGAAGTGACATGCTTTACTCATCTTCCATGGAATGATGACTTAGACTTATTTCTATGATTATGTTTGTGTACATCAGCTAGAGCTTTCATCCATTTCTCTATACTTTGGATTATTTTTTAAAATTCATCACTGGCTGGTCCTGCCTCACCATTTATGTTCCATGTTAAATGAAAATCAGAGGGCACAAAGCCTAGATGGTATTTCATATATCATCATCTTCTTCTTCATCTTCTTCATCGTCATTTCCTCTCTGTATATTTCTCTCATTTCTGTCTCTGTTTTTATTCTCTCCTCCTCCTCCTTTTTTTCTCCTTCTCCTCTTCTTCCTCTTCCTCTTCAGTCAATCCTCAATCTACAGAGTCTCATTCAACAGGAGTTCTATTAATTGAGGTACCCTCATAGTTTGAAGACAGAGAACAGATCAGATCCAGAAAGTTCCTATCTGGGATTAACCAGGTCTCAGGCAAACCCATGAATGACTTCTGGGAGGTGTGAGGGAGAACTTTACAACCTCTTACAATTCTAACACTTCAGGAAAAGAAGAAGGAAAAGTTTGTACTATGTACTAACAATTGAAATATTCATTTCTTTAAATCTTGTGTGTAATCTCGGGAGGCATAGACAAAGAATAATCAAAAGAAAGAATAATGGGTGTTGATTAATCTTTGTAGATTATGTTAGTCACATAGACACACTTTCATTTGTTAGCCACTGTTAGGAAATATTCTATGTAATAAGAGTTGTTTTTTCAAAATGCCTTGACGAACCCATCTTTGAGATCACAGGAAAGCAGCCAATGGGTGACTAAGGCCTAGAAGAAAGTCATAGACAGTATCATTGATAGTGATGGCGATATAAACGCCTCTTTGAAAAATCTTCCAAGATCCTTAAACATGATGGCATGTTTGTGCTGGCTGCGATTTTCTAAGTAGACATTGCATAGACAAGGTGTTGAGGTTGGTGTGAACCAAAACAGAGTCAGCTGGACCAGCCTGAGACCCTGATTCACGCTCTGTGTGGAAAATATTTTTGGCATTAGTTAATAATTAAGCATATCACAATGCTTCTTATTAAGTAATTTAAACATGTCATAGTCAAAGACATTTTTTTGTTTACTCTGGTTTTGGGCACTGTCCCTGTGCTCTTCTGCTCAAGGCCAGCACTCTATCACATGACCCACAGTGTCACTTCTGGTTTTCTAGTGGTTTATTGGAGATAAGAGTCTCACGGACTTTCCTGTCCAGGCTGGCTTTGATCCTCAGATCTCAGCCTCCTGAATAGCTAGGATTTACAGGCATGAGCCACCAGCACCCGACACTCAAAGACTTTTAAAGTTAACAATTACAACTAGTTATAACAAAGTTCCTGTTGTTATCTATATAAAAATAATGTTGGATGTGTGTGAGATCATCAATGTATACTGTTTATCTTTCTGGAAAAAGTGATACCATTTATTATTAAATAACTTACCTGTGATAGAAAATAAAACTGTTTTAGTATATGTGAAATTTCACTGTACCTTCTTTCAGACTTAAATCTTAAGAACAAGTACTGCAAAGTGAAAAATTACACTGAGTATGAACTGAACTCAGATAACCTAGCAAGTTAGTTTGCAACTACTGAATCTATAAAATTCTACAGCTTTAAGAGTCCACGGTATATGCTTCTACCTGCGCGCGCATACACATGCGTGCGCGCACACACACACACACACACACAAACACACACACATTATCCAACCTCAACAGGGTGAGTCATTTCACTTTCATGTGTTAACTTTTGCTTTTAGTCATTCCTCTGGTATCCAGCCTCTTATATGAAAAATGAGGATTCATTTCTGGTTCTGTCTTATCCCACCTTCATCGCATAAAACAAAATCAGTAACAAAGTCTACAAGTGTCTGTATATTTTCTGAAGAATTTTCCTTATTATATAAAGACTAGAAAGAATCGAAACACCTTAGTGGAAAGCCATATAGTGTACCACTGGTAAACTTACCTCATTGGACAAATGTGTGTTTTTTTTTCCCCAAACGAAGGTCTAGCTCTTTTTGGCTGAGTAGATTATTAGTTCTGGTGCTTAGGGGAAAAAAACAGGAGTGTCCTACGTGACAGGGAAGATGGTCAGGTGGACCAACCTGATCACCAGAGGCACCTGTGTGTGCTACAGAATGTGCATGCCCTTGCATGTCAGCCCAACAAACCATACTGAACTAGAATTTTGAGAAGGAAATATGCGGAAAGGGTGGACAAGAGATAAATGACTTACCCTTATTTACTTCAGGGGGTAGCGCTAATGCATGATATTGGATAGAGTAAAGAAAATTACATGTGTTGCTCCTGCTTCTGGAAATTTCACTATGAGAACAAAAAAAGTCACATTAACTAGTCCTGATTAGAAATTCCCTGGGTCTTAGCCACCTCTCCCCTCATGTGACTCACCAAGTGGCATGTCCCACAGAACTGCCCCAGGTATTAATGAAAAACTTGGTCAGAATTACCTGATTGTATTTGCTATTTGTGCAGCCCCAACACCCACCCTATCAGCATTCACTGCCCACAAAACTATTCAAAAGGTCATTTTGAGAGTTCTAGCATCTTGTCCAAAGATGTGCTTAGGTACCACTGTACCAGTGGAGGAGTGGCGTGAAATTCTGTCATTATTGTTTTGGTTTCAAGTAATGCTTGTCATTTCTCAGTGAAAAACTTCCTCATATGGAGCTCAGGTCTAGTGTCTGGGAACAGTCATAACCCACTTCCATATTTATTTTTACCTGATTAGTTTTATGACACAGCAGCAAAAAAAGAAACAATTTTATATGTAGAAGACTTTTTTTTGCTCAGTGTTTCATAATTTTAAGTCCATGGTTGTCGGGTGCTATTGTTTAGGGGCATGTAGTGAGGCAGAGCATCATGGTGGAAGGGCATGGTGGAACAGAACTGGTACCCTCATGACCGCCAGGAAACACAGAAGAGAAAGAAAGGGGCCCTGAAAGGATATCACCCCAAGGGAAATACTCCAATGATATACTTCCTCCCATGAGTGCCCACCTCTGAAAATTTCCATCACCTCCAAATAATACCAACAAATTAGGAATCCATGGATGGATTAATCTATTAATTAGTCAGAGCCCCTTCCATCATTCGCCTTCATTTCCCCCTTCCATTCCTATCCTCGAGTCATGTTATTCAATTCTCAAATAATGTACATTGAATATAATGATTGCCTTTGCTCATCCAGATTTCATTTTGATATGTTCATATATGCATACACTATATCTTGATCAGACCCACTCTGTACATCACTCTCTTTCATCCCTTCTCCCTCTTTCAAACTAATCTTAGCAAGCTTTACACTTACATAAAGTATGTTCACCATACTTATCCTCCTTCATCCTCTCTGTTCATTTTCTCCCTTCCCACTAGTGACACACCCTCCACAGGACCTTTTTACATTCTTGTCATTTTTTCTTTGTTTGGCCTATGCTAATTGTTTAAAGGAATTTCAGTCTAGTATTTCCACAAATGCTTATATTGTACTTTAAACAGAGTGATCTCCTTGCTTGCTGTAGCTTTGCCCATATCCACCTCTATTGCAGAACAACTTTCAGTGAGCTTAGGTTTAGATTTGCTATCTTCACTCACAGATCCAATGTATTTTGATACTGTTCACCCTCTAACATTCTCTTTTCCTTCTCTCCCCACTCCTGAATCTTTTCTCAGAATCCTGCTATGAGTATCCAACAAGTAGGATAAATCATGTGTCCTGTTGTCTGAGTAGACTCAAATATGAAACTCTGGTCCCATCTAATCTTACCTTTATGTTCACAAATTCAGGAGCCGACCATTCATTGGAAAATGGCTTCTCCAGCTTACCAAGACCATTTCCAAGAAAATGTCAAGTTGTGTTTATCCTCCAGTGCTTTATTTGTGTTCTTCCTGCACCAAATAATGATATCAAGGCAATTGTGAACATTAGATCATTGTATAGCCTTTGCTTCATATTCTCCTCAGAGGAAATGGAAGCAGGTCAAATTTTGTGATACAAAGAGCAACTATAGCTGCCCAAGAATTGAGGAAATGCCAAGCCTCAGCACTCTTCTGAAGACAGAAGAGGTCTTACTGATGGAGGCATGTGCTCTTAATGTTTTTATTAGTGAGCAGTTTCAATGAGATTTTTCTTGTAGTAGAATAAAATTCAATAAATTGTTTTCTGAATGGTGAAAATAAGTAATATATATCCCTCTACAACTTTTATAATCCCAAGAAAAATTCATGAATACTTTTCTTCTGTCTGAAAATGCTTTTGGAGGTTTTTTTTCTGTCTCAAAGTGCTTTTTTGGTGGAGGGGGACAGGAGTTTCTTTATTAAATTATTATCTTTAAATAGTTGCACTAGAGAGGTGTCTTTTAACAAGGCAATATATGAATACAATGCATCTTGATCAGTGTCACCTCCTTCAACAATCTCAACCCCTTTCTACCCACTATTTCCTTTGTTTCTTAATTTTCTGATATGTACAATGAATTCTTTTTTTTTTTTAATTTTATTTTATTTTATTTGAGAACATACTGTACAGAGGGGTTACAATTACATGGTCAGGATAATGCATACATTTCTTACCAAGCATTGCAGCCTCCTCCTTTGTTTACCCTTCACCTCCCTTCCCAGCCTCCCCCCTCCCCCCCACCCAATCATACCCCCCCTCCCCCCCCCCTCCGACATTGTAAAGCTGGTTTTGACATGACATTTTGTACTTCTCATGTACAATGAATTCTTGATTGCATTCTCTCTCCTTCCCCCTTCATTGTCTACCTTTCCAATACTTCTTGAGATGGCAATTAGAATAAAAAGAAAAGCAAGGAAATGAGGAGATAGTATTATAGTACTCAAAAATAATTCTTTCATGATGTTAGAATGTCCCATATTCTATAAGAAGAAAGATTTGAAGAGCCTTTCTGCGAAGTGACCGAGTTGCCCAGGTTCTTCCTGCACTTCAAAGCAAAGCCCGTCCCTAAAATCAGTACCTTCACAACATACAAATTTTCCAGTCACAATTTCCTTCTCATTTGTGCAAAGAAGGCAAATAGAGAGACAAAGAGAGCTAGATTTTTAGGGTTTCAAGCCTTGCTGAGCTCTGACTAAACACTGCATTCTGAGCAAGAGAGATCTATGTTAGATAGATAGATAGATACATACATATATACATACATACATAGATACATAGATGGATGGATAGAGCTATGTTATATATATATATATATGTATATATATATATATATAAATATATGGAATACTATATAATGTATATTATATAGTGACTGTGATAGGTGAAACTTTCTAATCCGCAGGCCAAAGACACAAAGACAAAAGCACTTCCTACTGGGGTTTGAAGGCAGTAGTCATACCTGTTATAAAGGTATGTCATTTTATTCCCAACAAGACCCCAAATTGCTAAGTAAGCCAATCAATCTGAATTCTAGACCTGCCTATGCCAATATTATTTTGGGGGGACCTAACAGCAGTGTCTGAACGTGAAGTGTCTTAGAAGACACTGTTGTTGGGAATACCATGGATCAAGTCAGTTTTGCTAACCAAGAATCTTCACTTTGTGTAGCTTCAGTACAGAACGAATCTTATTCCTGTCTCACTCAAAATTCCTTCATCATCAACCCAGCCATGAGACACCTACTGGGAAGTATCACCAAAAACTTAAAAAATATTTTTTTTTCTAAGAGTAACATTAGCCAGGCACCAGTGGCTCACACCCTTAATCCTAGCTACTCAGGAGGCTGAGATCTGAGGATTGAGGTTCGAAGTTAGCTGGAACAGAAAGGTCCCCTTAAACTTTTATCACCAATCAACCCCTCGAAAGTGGGAAGTGCAACTGTGGCTCAAAGTGGTAGAGCACTAGCCATGAGCAACAAAAAAAAGAGCTCAGGGACAATGCCCAGGCCCAGAGTTTAAGCCCTAGGAAGACAACAACAACAACAACAACAACAACAAGAGTAACATTACTTCTTTAGAGTTCAAAACATAAATGAATAAATTTATATCTATCATTCATTCAGCAATTATGGCTAGATGGATAGATAGATACATAGATGCATAGATATATAGATAATTACCATTTTAGAGCTACCAACTAGATTTAGAGCTAAATAATCACCATTTCAGAGGCAAACTACTAAAAGATAACTCCTTCTGGTATTTAACTTCCTAAATCACGTAAGGGTTTAGTGGTAACTGAAACTCAGTGATTCTATTGTGGGAAAATTCCAGAGTTCATAATGTGAATAGAGAAGTTTAAATCCAGATCTCAGGTTGCAAACTGTCTCCCTCAAGTAAATGTATTAAGTGCAATTATTTATTTTTCAAAAAAATATTTTGAGATCTTCTTTCACATCCTGCTGTCCCCCAAATCCCTAGGTACTCTATTAACAACACTGTTTCACTCCCCAACCGAAGGCTGGCCTCTTGGGAGAGTGCCTTCTACCCTCCCACTGCAGTTTCACAGTTGGAGAGTTGAGTAGTGCCTGTGACTCAGCCAATGCTGGTTTCAACCACAAGTTTCCTTTTCCTCCTCTGGATGATTTCATACCAGTTTCACTTTCTAGTTTCCTCTTCCCCTTCACAAAAGCAACTAACTGCAGAGAAACGGAAAAGCATCTGCTGGCACACTACCCACTCCTTCCCACCTTATATAGTCCCTCCTACATGGACTGGAGACAGAAGGAGAGTTTCTGAAGAAGGAACCTGGCTGGTCCCCTGTGTTTCACAACTGCAGAGAAGCAAATCGCAGTCATGAGGTTAGTCCAAATGATTCTTGTTCTCCTTCGCAAATTGTAAATTGAACCTCTTACCGGGCAGGAAAGTTCCTAGATTGTGCTTTTGCTTACAGATTCAACAGATCTGTGTTAGCTTGGACCTGAATTCACAAATTACTTATTTATATTCTATTTTAATAGCTTTCTCTGATGTACATGTTTAGGCTTCCTGATATTCTAGTAGAAGAGCTAATAACTGGGAAAAAGGGGAGGCTTCAGAGGAGGTGCAAAATTTGCCAACTGAAAGCTAGCCCTAAAGCTCTTATTCTGATGGACTTTCATATTGCCTTATTTGAAATGGCTAAACCAGTGACTTTTTTCTTCTGATTTTAAAAGGAAGTAGCAAATATTGGGAGAAACACTGCAGGTTCAATACTGCAAACTGAAATGTTCAGTTCACTCTCACATAGGAAAGTTTAAGAAAAAATTCTTACAGATAAATGATTTTTTAAAAAAAATCTCACATGGGCCAGGTACTAAGGATTCATTCTTATAACCTTGGCTACTTAGGAGGCTGAAATCTAAGGACTGAAGTTTGAAGCTAGCTCAGACAGAAAAGTCTATGAGACTCTTATTTCCAATTAACCAGCAAAAAGCTAAAAGTAGAGTTGTAGCTGAAGTGGTAGAGCACCTACTTTGAGTGAATAAAACAAGCAAGAGTGGATGTCCCTGAGTTCAAACCTTTGTACCAGCATGTGCACACACACACACACACACACACACACACACACACACACACACACACACACCCCTTATATGACAATAAAACTCAAAGTTAATTTTTATTGTTATGGTCAATGTTAAAAAGCAATACAAAGTAAGGTTGCCCCTGAAACATAATGATTTTATCTCTGATGCAATATTGGTCTAATCTCTCATTATGGGAAGTAGAAGATAACTAAAGATGGTGGGGATGGAGTAGGGGACAACATGGAATCTTTGGAGGTGGCAGGAATAGTCTACAGAGAGTTAGTATGAATCTAGGTGCATCGTGTAGTTTGTAAAGTATAATCTTAGTGAACTTGATGCTTTTATTTATTTATTTTTTGTGTGGGGGGGGTCCGGTCGTGGGGCCTGAACTCTGGGCCTGGGCGCTGTCCCTCAGCTCTTCAGCTCAAAGCTAGTATTCTACCACTTGAGCCACAGCGTCACTTCCAGCTTTTTTCTTTTTGCTTATGTGGTGCTGAGGAATCGAACCCAGGGCCTCAGGCATGCAAGGCAAGTGCTCTACCACTGAGCCACCTTTCCAGCCCCAACTTGATGCTTTTATATACATACACACCAACTAGAGTTCTATCATTGGTAGTGCTTCAGCAACAACCAGGAGAAAATTCGTCTTTCTCATTAAACACCTAGGGAAATGTCTAAGTGGTAAATTGCTCAGCAATAGGTCCCTATTAGCCACTTTGAGAATAAAGAAAAGGAGACTGGCTGCCCCCCACCCAAGGGCTTCAAGTACTCTTCAAGGTCAAAATTGAAGGTGTCCAAGTGAAATAAATTCACTGTCAACTACCTCGGGTTACCTTTTCCTATAGAATGGCCTTCTGTTTTTGTTCCTTTTTAATGATGTTAATTATGGCTGTATGAGTGGAGTTGAGAATACAGACCTTTGTCCTGTGGTTTGATGGCCTGCCTACTACAGGAGCCTATCTTTGGGCATCCAGAGCCACCCATATGAGGATGTCTGAGGGGACCTTCTGGATCACATTGGCTGAAGCACACATCAAGGTGTTCCACCAGAACATAGGCATATTTGGCTGTTCCTTCCAAGCAATTCTAAAAGTTTCCAAAAGGGAACAATCACCTGGGAACACGCCTAGCCATGGTGTCTATGAGCCCTCTGGACACCCTCTGAAGAACTCTCACAAAGCTTCCTTAAATTGTGGACTTCACTGTGGGCTCAGAGCTCAAAATCTGTCTAATTTAGTCAAAACTGGACTTAGTAATTCATGCAGTTTTATTTCTGTATCTGTTTTTTATTTAGCATGGAATAGCCTGGAGATACAGAGAAGTGGGAAGGGAGAATGGGGAAGGATCAGGAGCTTACAGAGGGCCCAGAGGGAGTGCGTGATCAGGTCCATTCAAACCCAATCTGGTCATTGAACACTGGGGCCTAAAGAGAAAAAAAAGCAGCAACTTTATTAGAAATGTGGATGGTTGTGGATGTCCATGTAAGGTGTTACTGTTCAGCAAATGTGTTCAGTCCTAAAAACTCCCAGGCCAAGATAGGTCACTTTGACCTTGCTTGTTCTGAACTAGATTACATATCTCAGCCATGATTATCTTATTGATCTACTAGACCCTCATGCGAACTCTAAACAGGGGGAACATGTCATCGTGCTCTGCAGATGCCCTGTACCACAATCAACTCCACTGCTCTAACTAGACACCTGAGATCCTGCTTGAGTACATCTGAAATAAGAAGGGGGGAATTTGTTTTTTCGGTCAATCGTGGGGCTTGAACTTTTAGTGGCACTGTGACTCAGTGGAAAACCTATTTTAAAAGCTCCAAAGATACTTCCATCTACACATTAAAATTTGAGAACTGGTATATTGCAGAAATGATACCAGTGTCTCAGTTCCTCATCCTTTAAATTTACAAAATGCCTCCTGTAGTGTCAGTGTGTAAATATGAGAAGAGGAAGCCAGAGATGTGGCAGGGAGAGATGGTGAGAAGGATACTGACATAAAGCAAAGCTTGCCCAGTTGAGGGCTACTTCAAGGATGGGAAACTGGCCATTGGAAAACATTGCCACAAAGTGAATGCTTCCTAGAGTCCTGCTGTTCCTGGTGTGATCAGGAACCAGGAAGGTGGCAAATCCTGAACTATCCTGTGACCAAGTTGACACAGAATATTAATCATCAGAGAGTACAATGATGACAGGTGTCCCTCATAATGACTGTATGTGTTTTTCTCCACAGTGAGGCCACCAAAAAGTCCCTGGAAAAAATCCTTCCACAGCTGAAGTGCCATTTCACCTGGAAATTATTCAAGGATGCAAATATGCCATATTATCTAGAAGAAAGAGTGCGGAGCCAGATTGAACTTTTAAACACTGAGCACAAAGCTACAATGTATAACTTCTTAGCCTACATAAAACACTTACATGGAAAGAATGAAGTAGCCCTAGAATGCTTACAGCAGGCTGAGGAGTTACTCCAGCAAGGCCACACTGACCAGGAGGAGATCAGAAGTCTGGTCACGTGGGGTAACTATGCCTGGGTGTACTATCACTTGGGCTTATTCTCTGAAGCTCAGACTTATATTGACAAGGTGAAGTGTATATGTGAGAAGTTTTCAAATCCTTACAGCATTGAGTGTCCTGAGATTGACTCTGAGGAAGGATGGACACGACTCAAATGTGGAAGAAATCAGAGAGCTAAGGTGTGCTTTCAGAGGGCTCTGGAAGAACAGCCCAACAACCCCGAATTTGCCTCAGGACTGGCAATTGCTATGTTCCACCTGAATAGTAAGTCTCAGAAGGAGCCTTCTGATGAAGCTCTGAAGCAGGCCATTGAGCTAAATCCTGACGATCAGTATGTCAAAGTTCTAATGGCCCTGAAACTACAAAAGAGAAATGCAGAGGCCGAAGGAGAACGATTAGTGGAAGAAGCCCTGGGGAAGGACCCTTGCCCAACAAATGTCCTTCTAAAAGCGGTCACATTTTACAGAAAAAAGGGGGACCTAGACAAAGTTATTAATCTGATTGTCAGGACAACAAAATGCACACCAAATAACAGCCACCTTTATTACCATACTTTGCGCAGCTTCATGGACCTAGTCAAACAAATGCAGGCCCCAGGAGAAGCCAGTGGAAATCAAGAGAAGATGGAGCAACTGGAGGAACTGCTCAGAGACTACATGAAGGAAGCTCTTGAAAAGAGAGCAAGTCTTCTCAATGCACACTTGGAGCTCAATGAGTTCCTGGAAACAGAAGAATGCTGTCAGAATGCATTTAGTAAAGAGCTCCCCAAGGCTAAGAGCCAACATTTCCATCTGAGGGATAGCAGCCTTCAAGAGAATCCTGGACAGGCAGAAGACACTGCTGTTCAAAATGGTTTTGAGAGTTTTTCTAGAAGCAAAGACAAACCAGAGAAGGAAGAAATGAAAAGCCAAGAACAAAACACAGATAGAAACCTACTTCAGCAAGATGCAGGGAGTTCTTGGTATCTGCAAGGATCAGTTCATGAACTGAACGGAGATCTGTTGCAAGCCCTGGCATGTTATGAGAAAGAACTAGGTTATTTGCTTAGGGAGTCCCCCTCAGGCATAGGCAACTTCTTCTTGACAGCATCACAGCCTAAAGGTGGCAATGATGATAAGGACCAAAGCCTGGAAGCTTCTCATGTCCTGGATTGATTCACAGAAGAAGAAGGGAAATGCTGAGAGTAGAAGTGTGGGGTTATGGAGAACACTTAGAAACCTAGTGTCCCCCCGGTTTGGAATTGTTCATTGTTTTAAAGTACATTTTGCATCATTATCATGTCCACATAGTCATATAGTTATCTGATTAGCTTTAGTTATCAATAATCACTAGTGGAAAGTGCTTTAGGCTTACATGATACTAATTTGTTTTCAGTGTGCATTCACTCACGTAATCTGCATCCTTGCTCCTCTTACCAACAATACTTGGTGACTGTTCACCAACAGTATCTTCAAACTTACTTCCTTAACTCCATTTCCTTCCAGCCTTTTCTGCCAGGATGATTCATGTTTGACCAAACTTGGAATATTTCTTCCATCCTATTCTTGGTTTAATCATGTCATTTATGTGTTTTTTATACTGATTTAACAATGTGTGTACGTGACAGTTATGCTATAATAAATGTAAATTTTCAACACATAATATAGGTAATGTGTGGCTTGTGTGAATGACTTAAAGCAGTGATATTAATTCTTCATGTTTCCTGTGCTAGGGATGATGGGTAATTACCAAATTATACCATACTTTTGTTTGTTCATGGTTATGGGGCTTGAATTCAGGGCCTGGGCACTGTCCCTGAGCTCTGCAGCTCAAAGCTAGTGTTCTATTTAGGCCACAGCACCACTTCAGGTTTGCTGGTGGTTACTTAGGAGTACTTATGACTTCTGAAGAGGGAGATAATCCATCGAGGCATAGCTGAAGATAACAAATTTATTTACATTATTTACACCAGAAAGGGGTCCTGTGACTACCTTGTCCTGGGCTAGATACTCAGAACCAAGGACAGCCTCAACCACCAAACCTCTAAGCCTCCAATAGGCAGACCTGACCTTTATTAGTTGGTCTGCAAACCACCTATTAGTCAGTCTGCAAACCTCCAAAGGGGAAGGCTTTTCCTTTTCTTCCCTTCCTCCTTCTCTGCTGGCCTCTCTACTTTCCACAGGCCTGCCCTGCTCTGTTCCTGCAGGCGCCTCTCCACAGGCCTCTCTAGAGGAAGGTCCCAAATGACCTCCGGAGGAGGTCCCAAATGGCCTCTCAAGGAGGCTTGCCTTCCTCAGGCCTGCCTTCAGGACTCCCGTTCTCTCCCCTACTCCCTCCACGACTTGGAACAAGGAAACTATATACCCAGATAGGCTGCACCCCTCCCCCACTAATGGTTTTAAAACCCACTGGTTTTCCTGTCCAATCAAATCATTGACTTTTACATCCTAACCTCTCCCTTCTCTCCCCGCATTGAACAGGCTTAAAATGCAAATTTAACAGATAACAAGGAGGAAACCATAGGAACACACTAGTTAACACTTGGTAAGTCTTATCCTCGAGGGATCGTCTGAGGGTCTCTGAGCAGTCCATCTTGCAGCCTTCTCTGGACATTGTTCCACTGCTGTTTCACTTGAGAGTGAGGGATCCAGTGCTGTTTTCCTTCAGCTTTAATAGTCGGCAGTGTAGTTAGCACTACTGAGTAAAGTAAGGTCCTTGCCACTTGGGTTCCAATTCAGGAGCGTGATGCCTTTTTACCCACACCAGCTGTCCAGTCAGGAAAGAATGGGTGCAGTTTTGCTCAGGAGGCCAGTGGGCCTCAGCTACCAAAGGATAGGCACACCAAAGAACATGTTGCAAAGCCTGCAGGGACTGTACAAGATTGTGGTTAGACATTCTGCTAATATAGCTTCCCCAAGTTTAGGAACCAAAGGGGGTGGTCTACCACAAATTATTTCAAAGGTGATGAATCCTCTAACATAAGGGGTACATCTTGCTCAAAGGAGAGCAAAGGGGAGGAAGCTTACCCAATCATGGCCAGTCTCTGTAATTTATTTAGTTAAAGTTTCCTTTAAGATGCTGTCATTCTTTCCACCTGCCCTGAACTCTGTGGTCTATAAATACAATGTAACTTCCAATTTATTTCTAGGGCCTTAGCTAATAATTGGGTAACTTGGACCGCAAAGGCCAGGCCATTGTCAGACCCAACTACTAAGGGTAAGCCAAATCAAGGAATTATTTCATAGAGTAATTTTTTAACTGTTACCAGAGCGGTTTCAGTTTTTGTCAGAAATGCCCAGCCCAGCCTGACAAAGTGTCCACTTATACTAACAGACACCAGTACCCATACTTTCCAGGCTTTCCCTTCATGAAGTCCACTTCCCAAAATTCACCAGGTGGGGTTCCCTCTCCACGTGTTCCAGCTTTCTAGCATTTTGGCAACTTTCTATATTAGGCTTGTCAGGCTGAGGCCCCATTGGTTTTCAAGACAGTTTTAGGCAATGGCCCGGGGCAATTTACCAGGGTGACAAATAACCAGATATAATTGAGCCTGTAACCATTTTTCACAAGTGCAGTCTCTATATTTGCACACTTGTTACCACTGTTTTTGCTTCTTCCTTTTTTTTTTTCATTTCTTTTTTTTTTTTTAATTTTATTTTATTTGAGAACATACTGTACAGAGGGGTTACAATTACATGGGCAGGATAATGCATACATTTCTTACCAAGCATTGCAGCCTCCTCCTTTGTTTACCCTTCACCTCCCTTCCCAGCCTCCCCCCTCCCCCCCACCCAATCATACCCCCCCTCCCCCACACACACACCAACATTGTAAAGCTGGTTTTGACATGACATTTTGTACTTCTCATTGTTGCAACAGGTCCACCTGAATCCTTAAACGACTTGTTTGTCCCCGTCTCCTCCACATGTTATACTGACATCAAATATAGTGAAAGCGGGGGTTACACTGTGGGGGAGGGACATACAAAGCAACAAAGAAATAATCTTATAAATGCGTTAGAAACACATGCATGAAAGAAACAAAAACATTAAAATACATATTTGAGGGTTCGTTTTCCTAACATCACATTCTCTGACTTTTTCCGCTTGACTCATACCTATACTAGATATTGCAAATAAGGGAAACCATGGGACCTATGTTTCTTTGTGCTTCTTCCTTTAATCTTAATGACTAGTAGCTCTAGATGCCCCACTGGTTTTAGGGTGGCCTCCCGAACTACTTGATTGTTTCCCTGAACCTCAGGGGTCTCTAGTTAACTTTAACTCCTGTTTAGTACTCTTAACCTCAGTCTGGAGACTTCTCCCGTTGCATCCTCCTCCTTTTCTCTCAAGCTCGCTTTCATGATCTCCTGCTCAAAGTCCTCCTTAACCTGCAAGTATTCTACCAGGGTCGCAGAAGAGTTCCTTTGCCTGTCCAACTGCTGCTCCTTCTCACAGCACCTTTGCTTGTCTTCAGCTCCTCTTTTAAGTTCTCAATGGTGCTATTGAGAGGGTTTTTTCACACCTCCACCTTTTCCATTGGGACATGCTGCTTCTGCATTATAGTTATGGTGAGGATCTCTCGGCAGTCTCTTTGGTCTTTTCCTCCACTGGCTTCTCTTTCTCATTTTTCATTTCAGTGAATTTTTGTGACAGATCTTTCTACTGTTTAGCTCTTCAGTTTTCTGCCTAATACTCTTTCCATTTCCCAGGCATTCTCCATCAGAGCATGTGTGTCCTTTAACTCTTTGGGAAGAGTAACAATCTTATTCTTGAGCCTGATGTTTTCCTGTTCATTTTCTTGGCCTCTTATTCTCTGATATGGCACTTCTGTGTCTGCTCCACTAACTGCTTTTTTAGTTCTCTGCTGCTTTGAATTCCACTCACACTTTCCAAAGTTTGTAATTGGCATGTACTTCAGCCTCAAACATTCTTGTATCATGTGTAGCTCCTTTTTCTAGGCCTTGACTTCTGCATGCAGCGTTAGAATCTCCTCTTGGCTTTGCTTGTAGTCAGCAAGGATGGCAGCATTGGCATCCTGAGCCTCCTTCAGCCTCTGACCTGTAGCCCCCAGCCTTGCCTCGTGCTCACCTAGGCTGATGCACTTGGATTTTATTTGATTCTGAGTGTTTTCCAGGTTCATTCTGAGGATTTTGTTCTCATCTTCGATTCTTACAAGTTCCTGATTTATGTCTCCAAATGTTTTCTTCACATCCTATAATTCTTAGTTTTCTCCAGTGTGCTGTTCAATGCACTTTTAACCATTTTGTGAGTTTTTACTGTTTCCAGATGGCTAACTTGCTTACTTAACCTATCATTTTCCATCTTTCTCCTCCTTGGACATTCCTTTTTCCAATGCCCATTTTGCTTGCAATAAGCACACTGGTCAAATCTTAGAGGCTCCCTACTTGCATGTGCAAATGAATTGTACTGTCTTTGCCAAGGGTTTCTTGATCCCTGTCTTGGTGCTGCTACCAAAACTTGAAATTCCTTTCCTTCTTTGACTGTTTTTCTTCCAGGGAATATCTGTTATCAAACACCTGCTGGGCAACCACAGATAACACTCTTCCCTCAAAATCTTCTAACTTTTGAAGCTTTCTTCTAATATCTGGGGCTGACTGGGTGACAATGATCATAGTTAGGGCTCCTCGATTCTCTAGGGCCTCAGGATCTATAGGCGTATAGGTCCTATAGGCCTCCAAGAGACATTCTTAAAAAGCAGCAGGAGACTCACTGGGGAGCTGCTGTACAGTCTCACCTTAGATAAATTAGTTGGTTTCCTAGCCTCTGCCCGTATCCCTGCTAACAGAGTCTGGCAATAATTGGTAAATGCCTCCTTACCTCGATCGCTGTTGTAATCCCAGCTTGGGTGAGTCAGGGGAAAGACTCACTCTAAACAGACTGGGTCATCAGTAGGTAAACCATCTGGTCCACACCCATCTTTAAGGCACTATAACAGATTTGCTCCTTTCCTCCCAGGTGAAAAGCACCTGTAAAAGTTGCTGACAATCATCCCAGGTGAGCTGGTGTGTAAAAAATACTGTCTCTAATAAGGAGATGAGCCCCTGGGGTTTTTCAGAAAAGGATGGATTTTGCTGTTTCCATTTATACAGGTCACTAATTGTAAAGGGAACATATACTAGAAAGGGGACTTGCATACCATCTCCCCCATGCACCTGTCTCAAGGGTAATAAGGGGACTGTACCACCTTCTGCCACCTCAGACTGGTACAAGGAACCACATCTGGTATAGGGGAGACTTAACATCGGAGGTGCTGATGGCACAAAATAAGAGGGAGAGTACACTAGTGGGTCTTCCTCTGTGGGATCCGCTAACACTGGGGGAGAAGATTTTTCAGTTACGAGAGCTTTAGGACATTGTTCTACTATCCTAGAAAAAAGAAGTAAGCAAAGGTGTATACAAGACACAGAATTATCAGCAAATACACACAGACAAATAGCCACAGACTCTTAACCCACAAGTCCCACATCTCTCAAAGATGACCCCTCAAGGAGGTCCCAGATGGCTCAAGAAAGCCCCAGATGACTTTGAAGCAGGTCCCAGATGTCCTCTCAAGGACAGCCCCAGAAACAGGCTGGCAAGCTTGCCCAGACTCACCACTAGAGGATTCCCCCTAATGACTCTTGTCAACATTGGTCCATCCAGAACCACTCGAAGGAGGCTCTCACACCTGAGGGCTGAGATGCTCACCTACGAGGGAGGTTCCCAGGGGCCAAGGCCTGATGCTGTCCAGATGGATTATCTCATTGGGGCCTCCAAAACTTATGACCTCTGAAGAGCAAGACAATCCATCAAGGAACAGCTGAAGATTAACAAATTTATTTACACTATTTGCACCAGAAAGGGGTACTGTGACTAACTTGTCCTGGGCTAGATACCCAGAATTAGGATCAGCCTCAACCACTTTAGAGGTCTGGGGTTAAAGGTTTGCAGACTGACTAATTGGTGGTTTGCAGACCAACTAATAAAGATCTGGAGGTCAAGGCTGCCTATTGGAGGCTTGGAGGTTTGTGGTTGAGGCTGCTCCTGGTTCTGGGTATCTAGCCCAGTACAAGGTAGTCGCAGGACCCTTTTCTGGTGTGAATAGTGTAAATAAATGTTATCTTTAACTGTGCCTCGGTGGATTGTCTCACTCTTCAGAGGTCTTACATCCACCAAACCTCCAAAGCCTCCAATGGGCAGCCTGACCTTCATTACTTGGTCTGCAAACCTCCAGAGCTCCAAACCTCCAAAGAGGAAGGCTTTTCCCTTTCTTCCCTTCCTCCTTCTCTGCAGGCCTCTCCACTCTGCACAGGCCTGCCCTGCTCTGCCCCGGGAGGAGCCTCTCCACAGGCCTCTCTAGAGGAAGGTCCCAAATGGCCTCCAGAGGAGGCCCTGAATGACCTCTGGAGGAGGTCCCAAATGGCCTCTTGAGGCTTGTCCTGTCCTCCACAGGCCTGCCCTGCTGTGCTCCAGCAGGCTTCCCCTCCTGCCATCTCTCCCTCCACTCCTAACTACTCTGTTGGTCGCTGACCCTCCTGCTCAGGACTAACGGTTTTCCAACTGCCATTCCTGCTCCTCCCCCAAGCTGCCCCTGTCCAATCCCCATAGGCAGCCCAGCTTGTGGGGCTCAACACCCCACACCCTCCAGTAGCATGTCCCACCCCTGCTGGCAGCATGCCCCGCCCCTCCAGCGGCACGCCCCGTGAGGCAGTGACGACCCCTTCCGGTGGCCCAGTTTGTGGCGCCCTGAGGCTTGCCTCTTGATGCCCTATCTCCCCAGTGGACCGGGCCACGGGGCCACCCTGATTATCAGGGCCCCACTGATTACCGGGGCCCCGCTGGTTATTACAGAATCTTGTGCACTATTGGGGTTGGCTTTGAACCTCGGTCCTCAGATCTCAGCCTCCTGAGAAGCTAGGGTTACAGGGGTGAGCCACCAGTGCCCAGCCAACTCTGTATGTGACCACTGTCCAATTTGTAGCTGTCCACAAAACCTATCCTATGTTTAAAATGCCCCAATACCTCATAAGAGTTGGGTGGGTCTTGTGAGCAGAGCTACAAATTGGACAGTGTCCCTGGTCTTGTTGCCTTAGCAACCAGGAAAACCCTATGCTTGCTGCATACCTGTCTTTTCTATACCCTGAAGACAGCTGAAAATAGGTTGAAATGCTGTCTTCCCATAGTGCACCTGTGCCATAGAATAAACTCCGTCCTCTGCCCTTGTCTCTTTATTTGACATGTAGGAGCAAGAGGCTGGACCTGAAATGTAGAACTTCTGGAGTTAATGCCTGGTGCCAAAAACTGCTTACACTTGGACCATTTCCAAATCCTATATCCTGGGCTTTACTAGGGATTTTCAGTGTGGGCCAAAGAAAATATTAAAAAGGTATACTAGAGGTTGTCTTGGCCAGTGTTTCTTAGCGTGTGGTTTTGGGACCAACAGTATTGGCATCAGGAACCTGGCAGCAATGAAAATTCTAAGAATCTTCTATTTTACCTCTGAATCAGAAACTCTGAGGATGGTGTCTAGGAATTATTGTCTTAACAAACCTTATAGGTGATGTATACATGAGGAGTTTCAAAACCAGAGCACTAACAGTTTTCAAAGTCCATTACACATTAAAATCATCTGAAAAGCCTTAGGAAAATATGAATGACTCCAACTCCACTTTGAAGATTGTGAGGAAATTGATCTGCAGTGAGGCCCAGCAACTTGTCTAACTAATGAAGAATCTAGGAGCTGAGAAGATAAAATAACTTTTCAAGGTCACATACCTAGTGAGTCAGACTGTCCTAGAAGTGTTTGTTCTAGAAGACTGTTTTGAACGTTTATTTTCAGGGACCCCTTTCATTTAGGCCTTCTGGTTCTGCCAAAGTTGTTTTGTCAGTTTTCTATTTCCACACACATATACAACGCACACCTTTTTAATGCCACCAACAAAATGCACTGAAAATTTTGCATTCTTAACAAATTTTACTGAATAGTATCAAGTCAAAATCAGGAGATTATAATCAAACACTTTCCAATTAAACACCTAGGCACTATTGGAAGTTGTCTGTGCCATTTTCAGCATGCACATCCCAAACTGGTTGTGCCTTTACTTTGACTTTTCCAAATACGTCAACAAGCATCTTAGCTGTGAACAAATGTCCAGTAATGTGTCTGTATCATGTAGATCTCTTGGGATAGACAACACCTGGATACACATAAATAAGAAGCAGAATTGAACCCAGAAGCAAAATTGAAGCAGAACTGAACCCAGCCATAGCCTGGGTTCACCAATCAGCAGGTGCTGGAAATAGTAGTGCCAGTAATGCTATAGCAAACTTCTGAATTCTTCACCCAAATTGTTTTATCTTATCATTGTTCATTTGGTTTGCTTTTAGATGGTTGAAGGCTGAAGGCCCCTTTCCAAATAAAAAACAAAAGTTTTGATGTTGTAGTCTTCTTTTTTCCAGGACAACAGACTAAAGCTATTCATCCCAAAAGAAAATTATAAGGAAAATGGTTGAAGCTGGTCCAGGTCCAGTTGGCTCAAGCTGATTTAAGTTGTTTCCAGGGTGGGTTCTTGGGTCCAGAATCTTTAGGAATAAACCTGGAACTGGAACCAGAAATATATAGGAAAGAGTTTATGAGATCATCTACTTGAACTCAATTGGAGATATAGCTTCAACCAGGAGCAATTTACCACATATGTTCTGGCAGCCTTCCTCAAACAAAGGGAAAGAAGCAGTGAATAAAAGAAGAGTTCCCACCAAAAGTTCTCACTCAGATTCTTTATGCAAACAATGGATTCAAATGTTCAGAGAATGTTCAATCCTGACTGGTCTGTATCATATTCTTTATGTAAAAAAAAGAAAAAGAAAGTGGATCCTTAATTCCACAATTGCAGTGTCTGTCTTGATCAGTTATTGTTTGAGTTCATTTGTATGCAGTTAACTTCAGCTTTTGCCTCCTAGATTGAGAAAGTTTTTTCCAGAGGCTGACCCTGGATTGTATCTATGTGAGGAAAATGTGTTTGTAGCTGCTGAATTTTTAACATTGAGACTAAATGTGAGTCCTGGTTCCCATTTATGGCTTTGTTGTGAGAGATCGAAACAGTACATAAGAGTTGTGTTAAGTTAGAAATGAGCTGTTCTCTAGAAGTCAGGGTTCAGAAAAGTGGTGTGCTTCAGAGCCTCCTCATAACATTGTAGGGCCTTGTTGATGTCCCCTTGCAATTTGTGGACAAGTCCAAGGAGGCTGAGGCTTTCCACAATCTGTATGTTCTGGTGAAGATGTTTTTCAGCCAATTGCTTCAAAGCCTTGAGCAGCCTTCCTCTGGCACAGGAAATTTCCTTGATTTTTAGTCCTTTTAAATAATGAGTGATGGCTTTATCTTCAGAATTCTGGTGAAATCGTTGGAAGTGGCCATAGCGAAGATGAATCTCTTGCTGCATGTGTTCAGCACAGTTGTTCATGTTTAATGCTCTTTGAAAATTGTCCTCTGCCTCTCTGTATTGACCTATTTCTGCATGCATTTCAGCCAAGTCAACATAGGCCAACTCATACGTAGGCTTCAGTGCTAATGTCGTTTGAAACTTATGTATAGCCAGCTGAACTAAGCTATTTATATTTTCTCTATTTTGCCCTCTAGACCCTCTGCTTGTTTGATTCTTTATTTGTAACATTTGTGCCCTGTAGCAGAGCCCTATCTGATGGTGTAGGAAGACAGAGGAAGGAGTTTCCTGCAAGGCCCTTTGAAGGAGCTCAAGAGCTCTCTCCACACAGCCTTTCCTTCTGTAAAATTTGGCTGCATATCGAAGGATGTACATCAGGGAGGTTGTGCTGCCAAGAGCTTCTTTAATGTACATTTCTCCTTCATCTTCTTGTTTTACATCCTGGAGCTTCAGGGCAAGGAGGACCTTAATGTATGTATCTGCTGGATTGAGCCTAACTGCCTGCCTTAGGGGGTTTAGAGAAATAACATCGTTGTGATCAGAATCCAGGCGATAGAGAGTGATGGCATATCCAGTGCTGAACTCAGGGTTTTCAGGCTCCACTTGCAGAGCTTTTTCAAAGCAAGCCCTGGCCCGCACATAGTTCTGTCTTCCGCACTTGAGCAAGGCCCAGCCTTCTGCACAGTCCATCTCAGGACACTCCATGCTATAGCGAAACTGGCTTGCAAACTTCCGGCAAGTGTCCTCCACCTTGTCCAGGTAAGTCTGGGCTTCTTCTAGCCTGCCCATGTGGTAATACAGCCAGGCATAGTTGCCCCAGGTCACCAGGCTGCCTATGTCTGACAAGTCAGCATGCTCTCTGTGGATCAGGTCCTCGGCTTTATTCAAGCTCTGCAGGGCGTCCTCATCCTGGCCTTGCAAGTGTTTCACGTAGGCCAGGAGGTTGTATATTCCTACGTTGTATTTGGTGTCTAGGAACTCAATCTCCTCCCAGATTCTGTTATCTAAGTCAGGTACTGCGGAGTCTTCGACCACCAGCCCCCATGTGAAGTGACATCTCAGCTGATTGCAGTTTTCTTCTATCATAGTTCTGTGATGTTCCTGACTGCAAAAATTGACCTCAGTTATTTCTTCTTTTTTACGTTATATGTACTAGAAATCAGTCCAGCACTTTAAACCACTAAATACACCCCCCCTGCAGTATCCTTGTCTCCCAATATTTGTTCTCTCTCTGCCTTTGATATTCTTATCATATGAAACAAAGCAGGTTGACATAAAAACCTTGAAGAAATGCTATGCTTCCAATGGTGTTGGTTGTCTTAAGTCTAAAATTTAGCTGAAAAAATTCCATTAATATCAATGTAATCTTAGCTCCATCTTTTTCACTGGAAAACTTTTTCTACTCCTGCTTCCTTCCAAGACCAGTATACCAATAATGTTTAAAGAAGAAGTAGAAAATCAGAATTAACCATCGAGCAAGTTCCTTACTCTTCTTTCTCATGCATCCAACATGTAAAAATGGTTTTCTTTCTCCACTCCCAGGATGATTTCTTTGTTAACTATGGGGCCTGCATCTGCAAAAGATGACATCTTTAACTGAGACTGTTCTTGCTTTTGGGCAGCCTGCTTTGTAGGATGTTTGGGTGAGGAAAGAAGGAAACCAACTGTGACCTGGAAATATTACCCAATATAACCTTGTGTGTGTGTGTGTGTGTGTGTGTGTGTGTGTTGGGATGAGGAGGGGTGAGATCAGAAGTAAGTAAAATTATTGTACCTAAAAATTGCTAACCCAAAGAGTCATCAGTTCTACAAGATATGTCATTGGGAAGAGCTTTTGACTCAAATGCTTCTCTTCTGCTCACTGTAGTCCATAGTATGATGAGGAGAGTGCTGTCCAAAGAAAATCATTTGCACAGACAGCCATTATTCTAGAGCTGCTAAAATATTGGGAGACATACCTGTCTAAACCTTATAGGTATGTCTCTCCCAAACTTAGGAACCTCAGCTTCTGGCCCAGCTAGCACATTTGTGAGTTGTAAAAAAAAAATCCTTCTTCCACATGTCTAATCAAGATCATTGCTAAGTGGAAAGTGTACCAGATGTCTACCCTAATGGAGGCTAGACTATTAAGAGGTCAACTTCAACAACCTTACAGGAATTCCCTTCCCACTTGGTAGAAGAGAATTATTCTTTCCCGTAGATAATTGTTTATCAACATTTATCTTCTTTTTGGCTTGGGTCCTAAGAAAAGTGTAGGATAGATTGCCATGTAGAAGTCCACAGTCTAAAATAGCAATATTGAAGACTGATATTCCTCCTTCGGCTGTTAGTGGAAGGTAAATTATTAGAATTATGAGTATTACGATCCTGTATGCAAAAGGGTACTTGTTACAGGTCCTCAGATATTTCCTTAGATCCCCTCCCCTCAGTGTTTGTGCTCAGTGAGCATGCATGGAGGGAGGAGCTCATTCTCTCTCTCTCCCCACCTCTCTCTTTCTGTCTCTGTCTCTCTGTCTGTCTCTGTCTCTCTGTCTGTCTCTGTCTCTCTCTCTGTCTGTGTCTCTCTCTGTCTCTCTGTCTCTCTCTGTCTCTCTCTCTGTCTCTCTCTGTCTCTCTGTCTCTCTCTCCCTCTCTCTTGCACCAATAGGACCAAAACTATTTTGATATGGGCTTCCTTTAATCTGCTTTAGGTTAGGGGTTGGGGGGCGGGGAGGGTTATAGAAACCTGTACGATTTATTATGTCTTAGTATTTTTTTCTCTTACCATTCAGTGTGTTGACTTGTAGATCCAGCTATACATCATATCTAAAATATAATTTAATATATATTTAAACTGCCCAAAAATAAACCATGAAATAAATAATCACCCAATTAATAAATGGGCTAAAGACTTAGAGATACTTCTCAAAAGAAGTAAGAATGGCCAATAAACACATGAAGAAATATTCAATATCTCTGGCCAGAAAAAAAATGCAAATCAAAACTACATTGAGATTCCACCTTAACCCAGCTAGAATGGCCATTATCAAGAAAACTAATAACAAATGTTGGTGGAGATGTGGCTAAAAGGGGACTCAACTACACTGTTGGTGGGAATGTAGACTTGTTCAGCCACTCTAGAAAGCAATATGGAGGTTCCTCAAAAGACTAAACATAAATGACCCAGAAATTCCACTTGTGGGCATTTATCCAAGAGACCACAAACAAGGTCACATTGAAGCTACCTACACAACCATGTCTATTGCAACATTGTTTACCATAGCTAAGATATGGAATAAACCCTGATGCTCCTCAGTGGATGAATGGATCTAGAAATGTGGTATTTGTAAAAGGCAAAAGATTTATGCGATCTGAAGAGAAACCAGAGTATAGAAATGTGGTATTTGTACACAATGGAATTCTATGATTCCATCAGAAAGAATGGCATTGCCTCATTTTTAAGGAAATGGAAATACTTTGGAAAAAAATCATATTAAATAAAGAAAGCCAGACTCAAAGAAATATACGCTCATGGATTCCTTCATTTGTCATGGTGAATTCTTTTGCAGTTCCTGGCTTGCAATTCTTCTCAAAATAGTACAGACATTGGTTAGCAAATGCACCTTTGTGGAAGAGTCCCTTTTACACTTTTTCTTTTCTATGAACTGCCACATCAGATTGGGTCAGAGAGCAAGCAAGATTTTTTTTTTGTCAGTCGTGGGGCTTGAACTCTGAACCTGGGTGCTGCCCCTCAACTCTTTCAGTTCAAGGTGAGTGCTCTACCACTTGAGCCATAGCACCACTTCCAGTTTTCTAGTGGTTTATTGGAGATAAGAGTCTCCCGGTATTTCCTGCCCAAGCTGGCTTTGAATTTTGATCCTCAGATCTCTGCCTCCTGTGTAGCTAGGATTACAGGTGTGAGCAACCGGCGCCCAACTCCAGAATGTTTCTGAACAGAAAATATTTTCTTCAGTTTAGTCATTGGAAACAAACCAGGCAAGAGATATTTATTTTGTAAAACAAGCATATTTCAAACTCAATGTTCAAATGACTAGCCTCATGCTCTTTCAGATGTTAGCATAAAGCTAACTTAGGAGGCCAGGTCTGACCAGCACCATATTGACCACATGGTGGATAGTAGGGTCTGGCATCTTGCCTTCATGCTGGGGGGAAGGACCTTCCTCCCCCCCCCCCCCATTATCTGTCTCCCAGGTAATGGGCATGCCCAGACCCTCGAGGCAGGGACAGGCACTTGGCTGATAGGTTACTGAATCTGTCAGTCCAGTGCCTGGGACTGGGAATTTCCTGAGGATCTGCCCCCTGTGAGGACCTATTTAGGCCCGGACCAGCCTAGCCGCCAGGACTCCATGCCAGGTGTGTCTCTGTGATCGTGTCCTGTGTTCTGTGTCCTGGCTCCTCTCCAGTCATCATGATATCCCAAATCAGCTCTCCATTGGAGCTGAATTGGCTTGTTGGTATTGTTATTTCTTTTCTCTTTAGCCTGTTTCCTAGCTGTGTTATGTGTATTTGCGTGCTGCCTGCCTTTGTAACAACTGGTAGCCTGCAGCCTGTTAACTGTATAATAAAGACTCCAATATTCTATGTTTTAAAATGTGGCTTCTGGGATGATTTACCTTACAACATATGGCACCCAACGAGGGGCCCCAGTGCCAAGTAGGGCATTTGGGGTTCCTTGAAGCCACTGGTAGATGGCCTCAGTGGGCCAGCTGCCATTGGAGGAAAACCGCTACAGGGGAGGCCCTGAAGGATTGGCCCCCACTCTATTGTCCCAGGCCCATACAGGCACCAGGCAAAATCCCAGGTATGTGTAAACTTGTTTGAAGTGCAGGCAGGACAATCCACCTAAGCCCAGCTGTAAACATCCCATTGTGGGCCTAACTGAAAGGCCCCCACCTTCCTTGACCTAGTGGCTTTTTCATTAACCTCTGCCTCCTTGCTTGGACCTCCTATAAAAACCCAGCTTCTGTCCCAACTCTCTGGCACAACCTCCAAACCCTCAGGAAGGCCTGTGCCCCTCGCTGTTCCTCAATAAACAGTCCTTGCCTATTGATGATAGAGACTAGTCTATTCCTTTTCCGGTCTCCTCCATTTTCCTAACAGGCCCACCCCCTGGAAAGTTCCAGGGCCCTGTGGTCTTTCTGCCACTCTGACAGCCAGCTCCTCAATGCCAGACTTGCCATCAAAACATCTTTTTGGAGTCACTTAGAAGGCTTCCAGAAGTAAGTCTCTGTGTCTCTGTTCTGTATTCTGTCCTATATTATGTTTATGTTTTTCTGAAACCTGGGGGCTGCTCCATCTGGAAATTAAAGAGGACAGGGGAGTAGATGTGCTGGGTACCCCACCCTTCTTCCTCTCAATTGACAAATCTGAGAGGTTCTGGTGGCACTGAGTGGGAGAGGCTCACTTGGCAGACTATTGTACTGTGGAGAGTTTTGCAGTTTCTGTGACTGTCATACAATAGGGATTTCTGGATATGGTTGTGTTGGGGGGCGTCCCACTGATGGTGGGAGAGGCCCCAGCTCAGCTGGGTTTTTTTGTGTTTGTCTTGATCTTGTGTCTCTTCTTCTTGTGTTTGGTCTTGTGTTTTATGGGGGAAATGGAAGCCTGCTATGTGCTGTACCCCCTTCTGCAAGAAGGCAGTTGGGAGTTTGCAGGCAGATGAGGGTCTGGGTCAAACAACGAGCTAATCTTACCAGTTTAAAAATTAAGTGCTCTTGGGGCTGGGAAGGTGGCTCAGTGGTAGAGTGCTTGCCTTCCATACATGAGGCCCTGGGTTCAATTCCTCAGCACCACATAAGCAAAAAAGAAAAAAACCAGAAGTGGTGCTGTGGCTCAAGTGGTAGAGCACTAGCCTTGAGCTGAAGAGCTGAAGGACAGTGCCCAGGCCCAGAGTTCAGGCTCCATGACCAGACCCCCCCCCCCAAAAAAAAGGAAAAATTAAGTGCTCTTGGTTAAAATTGGTGAAAAAAAGTCAGGCTGCCAGGTAGACTGATAGATTAGCTTCAGGTAACTTTTCCTTTCTTCCATTTGATGGTATTCAAAAGGTCAATTGAAGCATAAAATGCTCTAGACAATTGGGACAAAACTAGAGTCAAGTACAGGGTGGGTCAAATTTGGGCACCAGGGAACCCCTACCCAGCATTCTTCAATAGAAATATTTGATATGCTAATATGCCTTGGTAGAACAAGCTACCCCTGAAAAAAGTAGACCAGCAAAGTAATTAACAATTTTGACTCAAATCTTGGTCAACGAGAATAAGATTTGCAAAAAATCTCTTGCCACTAAAATTCAGGGCCTGATATTCATTTTGCACACTTCAAGATCTTCGTGCACAAAAATGTATGTATGAACTTGTTAAGATACAAATTGTCATCGTGATGTTAAAAAAATGTATAAATTAAGATTAAACTGCAAGAAAGGTCAGCAAGTTTAGACATTACCAAAAGTGTAAAAAAGTTATTGAATTTGTTTTAAAGAACTTTAAAAGATTTAGTAAGGATTCTTTAATTTGGAAACCAAAAATCTGATGCTTTGATGCATAAGGCTGTTTGCATTGCAATCAAGTTATTTGGCTTAGCAAAACACATTGGAAACAAGATTGTTTCTACTACTGCTAAATTTCTACTACTGCTAAAATTTGGGAGTGTTAGAATTTGGATGTAAAGTTGTGTTTACCACTGTTGAAGACATTGCTTCTTCTGTGTGTCCAAACTGTTTGGTTTCTCAGTCAGTGATTTAAAAAGGACAGAAAAATTTAGGATAAGACTGTGTGCTTATCTTTAAGGGTGAGGGGTGCTCTGGAAAAAGTGCAGCTCAGCTGCTCCATATGAAGTAGACACTGAGAGGAGTCTTGAGCTGGTACAGCTTCTTTCAGGCTTTGCCTTTGTTTTAGGGATTTTAGAGAAAAAAAAAAAAAAAAACCTTTAAATAAGGTTAACTTGACCTTGGCTCCAACCAGCCCAATTCCTAGAATGGAAAGAATGCCTCTAGGTCCCCCCTCCCCTTAACAACCTAATCCAATTCGATTGTTCTGTTAATGACTGACTGATAGATAGGTTGTAATCTGGCTCATACTGGAAGCATCTAGAGTTTACCTTGGCCTTTTCACGTGCTTATGGTAAACTCCACTAAACTCCTCCTTGTGTATGCTTACCCTAAGCTCCGGCTTACCATTGAATTCATGAGTCATTTAAACCAAAAGTGATATGCTGGTTTAAATAGCCATTGTGTGACAAACTGTAACCACATTGGCCACCTGCATGTGGTCTAGTATGACTGCGCAATCTTTTGGGTGTGTGACAATCTCATTGGTCACCTGCGCATGACCAGACTCCACTTCATGGATTTTGCCTTTAAAAACCAAAGTACGTGGGCCTCTGGGAGTCGCAGTATCAGCTTCCGAGCCTGTGCTGCGGCCCTGGCCAGTCAGTGTAGGAACCTTCTCAATAACGTTGCTTCCTTTTTAACAACTTTGTTGCAGTGGGCTCTGTCACTCCGGTCGACTAGGTGGGCTTGCCTGCCTGAGTAGGGGTCTTCCTACTACATTTAATGGGGGCTCGTCCGGGATAGAGCTCTTAGCTGCTTCAACCTGAGGGGGATTGAAATCCCTGGCCAGGAGAACAATGTGCGGACACTCAGCTGTTGGAGAGAAGTTCTGAGAAAAGCCTCGAGGTAAGCACGTTTGACCTAGGTAGAGAAGGTGTCAGAGTAAGGCCAAAAGTAGAGTGAAGCTGGACACAGCAGAGTCCCCTATGGCTGAGGAGGTCCAGGGATGCCTGGACCCCTCAATTTCACCAGTCCTAGCAGTCCTAGTTGGATGGGGGCTTGCTTGTAGAGAAAATAGGTTGAGGAAAAAAAAGTAACTTTTGGTTTCAGGATCCCTTCTCGTTCTGTGTATAATCATGTCTGTCTGTGTCTCACTGTGCTCTTGCTTTTGCTTGCCATGTTTGTAATTGGATTTTCTTTACAGGAAAAATATGGGACAAAGTGAGTCCACTCCCAGGACACCTCTATATCTTGTTCTAGTTCATTTAAAAACAAAACAAAAACTGCTGGTTTTGCTTTTGTAACTTGCTTCTTTGCCAATCATGAAACTGCCACTGACCACCTGCAAGTGGCCCCAGTTAGACCTCAGCCTCAGGCCTTGGCTCAGGGGGTCTGAGCATGGGGGAGAACCTGTCAGTCTGAGAGGACGGCCACTAGGGACTTCTTTCCCTTGTCCCAAGATGACTGGGAATTCTCCTCTGTCTTGGAAGGCCCCTGGGTCAACGTTTGCAGAAATCTAAAAAATCCTCTGGAATGAGTAGAGGGGGTTTGAGTCCCACTTGTGAATGGTGGTGAGATGTCATCCCATTCACTGAGACCTGATTTTGTCTTTGTGGCCACTTGTCTGTCTTGTTTACTTCGATGTGTTTTCTGTTCTGTTTTCTGAGGTGGGTAAGTTCTGGGTGAGGGTGGCCGGCTCACTCAGCAGACTCTGGATTCAGCTTGCTGAGTGAGAATGGCGCAGAGTTCTGGTAGGGATGAATTGGGTGCCCATTAGTCCCCAACTCAGCCTTTGGTTGTGGTATAGTTTTGCTTTAAAATTGGTACCAGTTTTAAGTGTGGATCCTTGGTTTTGTGTTTATTTGGGTTTTTGTTATTTATTTGAACATCTCTGGGGGAATAAAAGTTCCAGCCTCCAGCTGGGCTCAGTCACAGACCTTCTATGCCTCCCCCACCCTGGCTTCCTGTGAGGTGTGGTAGGTTGCTGGACTAGTTTGGTTCCCTTCAAGCCTCAGGCTGCATTTTCTCCTTGTGGAGGCTGCCGGCGGGGAGGGTGTAGGAGGCTGTGTGCCTGGTTTGGACTTTTCAGCTAGTCCTGACAAATGTAACAATTCATAAAGTGCCTTTGTCTGAAATTGGATAAAAAAAAAAAATCAGGCCAGTTTAGTTTCAGGTGACCCCCTCCCCCAACCCTCCTCCAATAGAAGAGATTCAAAAGACCCATTGGTGAAATGCCTTGCTAAACAAGCAAGCTCTGGGAAAATGAAGCTCAACAAAGGTACTTAGTTTAAAAGAAATATTGTCTTAAATTTTTGTTTAAATACTTTAAAAAATGTATGTACAACTGATTTTGATTATTGCGTGCTTTAAGATCTGTGTGAGTGTTTTGTATGTGAATATGTTCAAGATAAGAATTGTCAGCATGCTGTAACAATTGGGTGAGTTTAAATTTAGAATGTAAAAGGTTATGAGGTTTGGACATTAACAAAAATTTTAAAGAATCTTCACATTGTTTTAAAAGGCTTTTTAAGGATTCTTTAGCTTGAAAATTAGAAAATCTGGTATTTTAAAATCTAATATTTTAAAATGCATAAGGCTGTTTACACTGTAATCAAGTTATTTGACTTAACAATGCATTGGCAGTTTGGGATTTAGTTCTCTAGGCTAAAATTTGGGGATAAATATTAGAAATTTAAATGTAAAGGTTAGTTTAACACTGTCAAAGCTATTACCTGTTCTGTCTGTTTAAAACTGTGTATTTCATTCAAGAACCAATGGAAGACCTATCTTTAGAGGTAAGGGGTGAACAGGCAGAAATGCAGTTCAGCTGGTCATGCATGGTGGGACAGGCCCTGGGAGGAGTCCACGCATAGTGAAAGAAGGCAAGCTGGCACAAACACAGTTCATCTTACCCTAAAGAGTCAGATTGGGTGCCTGCCCATTCCATAGGAGGGGCCGAGTGGCCCATCGTTGTTCTGTCCCTCTTCCCTGCAGATAAACACTGGAACCATGATGGTTAAAATTAGTGATGTGATGATCTGATTAGTATTGCTAAAACTGCTCCTTGGATTTGCTAAAATTAAAATTAAAAGGGCTTGAAAAAGAGGGTTAAAAAAGTTTATTTGTATAATATGACTTGCTTTCAATGATGTTCTACAATTAGGATATGTTTTTAAAAGCCATAAAGATGTTAAGTTTAGCTTCTTGGTACAGTGATGGTGATTGTAATTCTTGCATTAAGGAAAAGTTGTTGCTTGAGTTTAAAAGTTTTTAATGCATATCTCTTTTAAAACAAGCATCCAAAAGGCAATGAGTGACACTTGTCTTCAATATTTCAAGGGATCTTTTCAAAACACAAGTGAAAACTAAAGTATATTCAAAGAGGGCTGGGAAGGTGGCTCAGTAGTAGAGCACTTGCCTTGCATGCATGAGGCCCTGGGTTCGATTCCTTGGCACCACATAAGCAAAAAGAAAAAAGCCAGAAGTGGCACTGTGGCTCAAGTGGTAGAATGCTAGCCTTGAGCTGAATAGCTGAGGGACAGCACCCAGGCCCAGAGTTCAGGCCCCATGACCGGACCCAAAAATAAATGAATAAATAAATAATATTCAAAGAGCTTAACAAGAGGCTTAAAAATTAGGAATGGATTTTTGGATATAAAGTTTTAAAAGTAAAATTGTTCTTAACATTTGTCTCAAAGTGCACAAAGGAAAAATTAGGATTACCAAAATAATTGCTATTCCAGTTTGCTCTTGTAGGTTTGTTTAACAGTTTCCAGCAAGCCCAGAACAAAGCATAGAGGATTCTTACAAGTTTGTCAGATGTAACTTTGGCTCTTAAGTTCCAGGTAAGAGCACGCTTAAAAGCTACTTCTATGTTGACCACCTTGTTGCTTTTAATTGAAGTAAAGTGGTCTTTTATAAGACTCATTGATCTGCAAACTGGTTCAAAACCAGCCTGGGCAGAAAAAGGTCCCTGTGAGACTGTCACTTAAACAGCCAGCAGAGTGCTGAAAGAGCAAGCAGAGTTGCTTTGGGACTCAAAGTGGCAGAGTGCTAGCCTTGCTCTGGAGAGCTGAGGGACAACACTCAGGCCTCGAGTTCAAGTCTAGCAACCAACCAGGGGATATGCCAATGAGGCATTTATCCAGTGTGGAGAAGACACTCCTGGGACGAAAACAATGGTGGAGCATCCAGAGGCAGTAAGCCACTGCTTGGACAGCAGAAATGTCAGATCTTAGAGTCATTTATGCATGGTCCTTCAAAAATTGGTCAGAAGCAGGAGGTCATGGGAAGATAGTTTGTAAGCATACCTAATGTCCATGACTATCTACCTTGTAAGGGACAGGAACTTGCCAGTCCTCTGTGATAGTAGTAAAAAGCTAGTTATAAAATGTGGGGGATTGTTTAAATCTCAAACCCTGTATGTGCCAAAAGCTCTAATTGGCAGTAACTTTTGAGCTGACACAAGTTACATGAAATTCATCTGCTTAGGAAAAAGTTTGTAAACCTGAGAGTGTTTCTATTGACATCTGTCTGAAGGCCTGCACAGGTAACTTAGGCATTGCTAACAAGGTCACTAGAGATCACATTCCTAAGCCATCCAGAAAGATGCTTTTATACAAACTAGAGTGCTAAATAAGCTACACTGCTGTAGCTGGAGAAAAGGTCTGTGCAGTTGTCAAAAGTTAAAATATTGTTCTTAATGACATCTAACCCTGGTAACCTCTTTGTTAGGCTAAGGTTATAGGTTCCTGTCTAGGTAGGATCAACACCCCTGAAGTCAGCTTGAAGAAGTTACAGAAGATAGACCTTCGCCCTTCTACCCCCTTTTTGGATCAAGAGTCTATAGTCAGTTTTGGAAAAACGAGGCAAAATAGATAAAATAATTATTATTATTATTATTATTATTTTTTAGAAAAAGGCATAAAGGGGGCTGGGAAGGTGGCTCAGTGGAAGAGCATTTGCCTTGTATGCATGAGGCCCTGGGTTCGATTCCTCAGCACAACATAAGCAAAAAGAAAAAAAGCCGGAAGTGGCGCTGTGGCTCAAGTGATAGAGTGCTAGCCTTAAGCTGAAGAGCTGAGGGACAGCGCCCAAGCCCAGAGTTCAGGCCCCACAACCAGACCCCCCCTCAAAAAAAAGAAAAGAAAAGAAAAAGGCATAAAGAATAGTGTTATCAGGTGTGCAAGTGTGGAGACTGCATCTGTCGGAGATGGTAACAAGACTAAGCCTTCTGTGTCTGTTTACAAAAAATATCTGGTTAGCTGGGAAGAGATGTGAAGGGTAAACAAAGGAGGAGGCTGCAATGCTTGATAAGAAATGTACTCATTATCTTGCCCATGTAATTGTAACCCCTCTGTACAGTATGTTCACAAAAAATTAAAATTAAAATTAAAAAAAAATATCTGGTTAGTAAAAAAGTTGTCATTTTGGTAAATTGTCCTGGGCTATTGTCTAAATAGTCTTAAAAACCAACAGGGCCACAGCCTGCCAAGCCTATGCAATGTATCCTTAACCAGTCTGTGTAGGAATTTGCAGCCCAGCACAAGGTGTGACAGTCCTTTGGAGCCATTGAGAGACCCTGCTGCTGCTGCTGCTGCTACTGCAACACCCTAATGGGTAAAGTTCAACGACAGCCTGATAGTCACCTGGAGGAAATCTACATCGTCATCCAGACTACCTTCACCGTGATAAAAGTAGACTGAACTGCCTGATTCCATCACCTGAGACTGCTTCCTGGTTGAAAGATGCTAAAACTAAGATCTTGGGGGACATTCTTTTAGTGATATCCAGTAACCCTCTCTACTCCCACAGTAGATATTGGGGGCAAGGGTATCACTGGCCTGCCTTAGGTACTTCAGGGTTACAGCCTAGTTTGGCTCTGGTATGGTAATAACCTGCTTCCAACTGAGTGTGTGTTATCAATGCAGGTAGTAAAAGGAATGGGACCCAGCCCTGCTCTTAGCCTTAAAATCTAGCAAGCTTCTCCACCCCAGTGATGCCTTGAGGCTGTTCTGAGATAACTTGGTTCCACAAGCCACAGGAAAATTTGGGCAGTTTTAAACTCTAGCCACAAAGAAGCTCAAGGAATTGTAAAGAAAGAGGTTAGTAAAGAAATCCTTGGGAAAGGAATTGGGGAGGGGGGGTGGGCCGGAAATGGTCTCCTGGATAAAAAAAGGGTTTAAAAAGTAAGGATTGTCTTAAAATGTTTGTCAGTTTAAGTATGTAGCAAATGGTATGAGTGTGTCTTAAAACTGTAGCTTATGAGTAAAGCTGGTATAAAATTATGTTAGCTGTGCTATACATAAAGTCAGGATTGGTGCACTGATGTGGAACATTCTTTGTCTTATCTGTATGCCTACTGCAATCTAGATGCTGGTTTCACTAGAGCTTTTAGGTAGACTCATTGGCAGAGGTAGTTCTCTGAAATCGCCGGGGACTGGACTTCTTATCATGAAGCAAGGTAGCCTTTGTATTAGGGAAAGTTTGGCCTCGGTTAGAAGAGTCTGAGGGACTGAGTCATGTTATCAGCCTCTCTTCTCATGGTCCCCATGGGTGACAACCCTAATAACTGCCCTGGCTGGCGTAGTTCTCCTCTTGCTTCTGACATTAACTGTTGGTCTCCATGGATGATGACCCTGATTTCAGCTATTGCTGCCCACCTTGATTCTTATCCTCCTGATGCTATTAATTGGCCCTGTGTAATTAATGCATTAATGTCATTCATACAAAAGAGGATTGGAGCCGTAAAATTAGTGGTAATGAGAACTCAAAATGAGTCCATCCCAATGGAAAAACTGAGTCAATGATTTGACTCAGGAACAAGTCAAAGGGGGGACTGAAGTAGGCCCTGAGAGGAGACTCCAGCTGGTACAGCTTCTTTCCAGTCTTTGCCTTTGTTTTAGGGATTTTAGGGGGAAAAAAAAAAAACTTTAAAAAAGGTTAACTCAACCTTGGCTCCAACCAGCCCAATTCCTAGAATGGAAAGAATGCCTCTAGGTCCCCCTCCCCTTAACAACCTAACCCACCTTGATTGTTTTGTCAGTTTGTGGGGTTTGAACTCTGGGCTTGGGTGCTGTCCCTGCGCTCTTCAGCTCAAGGCAAGTGTTCTACTGCTTGAGCCACAGTGCCACTTCCAGTTTTCTGGTGGTTAATCGGAGATAAGAGTCTCATGGACTTTCCTGCCCTGGCTGGCTTTGAACCTCAATCCTCAGATCTCAGCCTCCTGAGTAGCTAGGTTTACAGGCGTGAGCCACTGGTGCCCGGCAGTGATTGTAATTCTTACATTAAGAAAAACTGCTGATTTCCTAACAGTGACTCAGACTGGGGGGAAAAAAAGTATCCAGCTTAAAAAAAAAAAAAACAAAAACTTTGGCTGAGAGGTAATAGGTGTGCCCAGTGTTCTAACAGGGCATTTAAACGCAAATTAAAGTCACTTTAAGTAAAGGGATTAAAAATGGGGTCCCCATTGTAAAAATTGGGAAGTCCTATGAGAGTAGCTGGCCTCCCTGACAAAGTTTAAAATTAAAATTGTCCTAAAAGTTTCTTTAAAAATCCAAAATGGGGGGCTGGGAAGGTGGCTCAGTGGTACAGCGCTTGCCTTGCATGCTCGAGGCCCTGGGTTCGATTCCTCAGCACCACATAAGCAAAAAGAAAAAAGCGGAAGTGGTGCTGTGGCTCAAGTGGTAGAGCGCTAGCCTTGAGCTGAAGAGCTGAGGGACAGCACCCAGGCCCAGAGTTCAGGCCCCACGACCAGACCTCCCCCCAAAAAAATCCAAAATGGTAGGGGCTGGGAAAGTGGCTCAGTGGTAGAGTGCTTGCCTAGCATGCATGAGGCTCTGGGTTTGATTCCTCAGCACCACATAAATAGAAAACGTTGGAAGTGGCACTGTATCTCAAGTGGGAGAGTGCTAGCCTTGAGCTGAAGTGCTAAGGGACAGCATTCAGGCCCAGAGTTCAAGCTTCATGACCAACAGAAAGGCTCCAGGTTAGCCCATGCTTATAGACCTACTTCCAAGGACCATCTTTGTGGCTGTATGGATGACTCATTGATCTGGAAACTGGTTCAAAGCCAGCCCAGGCAGAGAAAGGTCCCTGAGAGATTGTCATCACTAATCCACCAGCAAAGTGCTGGAAAAGCAGAGTTGCTTTGGAGCTCAAAGTGGCAGAGTGCTAGCTGAAAAACCTGAGCAACTCCATTTTACTTAAGACCCCATCTCAGTTCTGCAACTTAACTCATGACCCACTTTAGCCCCAGTGTCAGGAGTTTATGACTGAAAGCCATGCACAATTCTTGGAGCCATAGATGGCCTTTGCTTAAGGCAGGTGTTAGCCCCCAAGTGACTTTGCCCCTGAGTGACCATGAGCTAAGAGTTTCAGTTAAAACCATATAATGTTCTGACCAACTGGTTCTTCAGAGTCCAGGGCGAGACATACCATGCATACTGTTGGTCCAGGTGTGACTCATAACCATTTGTGGTCAAGCTATGGACCAAGGATATTTTTCTGTAAAGGTCAACCAATCATATTTGCCCACCTTAGCTTTCTTTAAATGTTAACCAATCATGTAATTTCTTATGTAAAAGTTCCTTAAAGTTTGTTCAATACTACAAAAACTGCTGATTATGCTTAGAGCCTCTTAGCATCTCTGGTTGCCGAGTGCATGGAGGACCAAGCTCTAGCTTGCAATAAACAACTCTTCGCTGTTTGCATTGATCGTGGTTTCTGGTGGTCTGTGAGGGTGCATCTGAAAACGGGGTACCTAACTAGCCTTGAGCTGAAGAGCTGAGGGACAGCGCTCAAACCCTGTGTTCAAGTCCAGCAACTGACCAAGGAAAATGCCAAGGGTACATTTATTCCAGCATAGAGAAAGGCACTCCTGGGACCGTCGCAAATGATGGAACATCCTGAGGCAGTAAGCCACTGCTTGGATTGCAGAAGTGGGGTCAAATCCTGGAGTCATTTGTGCATGGCCCTTCAAAAATTGGTCAGAGCCAGGAGGACATGGGAAGATAATTTGTAAGCATGACTAATGTCCATGACTATCTACCTTGTAAAGGGACAGGAACTTGCTAGTCATCTGTGACAGTAGTAAAAAGCTAAGGGTATAAAATGTGGGGAATAGTTTAAAATCTCAGCTCCCCCATATTTGCTCAAAGCTCTAATTGGCAGTAACTTTGGGGCTGGCAGTAGCCACCTAAATTAATCCATTCAGGAAAGAAGTCTGTGGACCTGAGATTGTGTCCCTATTGAGATCTGTCTAAAGGCCTACACAAGTAACTTAAGCTAAGCATGGTTAGGGTCACTAGAGATCATGTTCCTAAGCCAGCCAGAAGATGCTTTTGCAAACTAGAGTGCTAAACAAGCTACACTGCTGTAGCTGGAGAAAAGGTCTGTGCATTTGTTAAAAGTTAAATGTTGTATATAATTTTCAGTTTGGAGTAAAATAGTGCTCCTGATAACATCTCCTCCTGGCAACCCATTGGTAAAATGGGCTAAGCTATAGGTACCTGACTAGGTTGTTTCAATGCCCCTGAGTCAGCTTGAAGAAGTTACAGAAGATGGATCTTCACCCATCAACCCCCTTAAGATTAAGGGAACAGAGTCATTTTAAAATGAGGAAGGATAAATTAAAGGAGGCATGGAAAAAATAGTGATAGCTGAAGTACCCAGTTTCAGATGCTCCCTCACAGACCACCAGAGACCACGATCAATGCAAACAGCAAAGAGTCGTTTATTGCAAGCTCGAGCTTGGTCCTCCACACTCAGTAACCTGTGATGCTATGAGGCCTCGAGCCCAGGTTATAGCACTTTCTATACATTTTTTTAGGGAAGGCAGAGGCTGTGCATACATTATAGTATCTTGCAACAAATCACTACACACCGTGGGAAAATCATAAAACAACTCTATAGTATAATTGGCGCATTACAAAATGGGAAAGGACCAGAAACAGGTTGTTGGTCAGATCAAGGGGGCCAATGTACTTTAAACTTGTTGGCTTGCCCCCCAGGGGGGGTCTCGAGGATTCGTGCTAAACTGCAGGGTTTCTGGTTTAGATAATGATCACCAGACCCTAGGAGGGTCTGTTCTGGAATTTCAGATATCTCGACATCATGCCTGAAGCAAACACCACCTATGGCTCCAAGAATTGTTTGTGCATGGCTTTCTGTCATAAATTCCTGGCATTGGGCTAAAGTGGGTCACGAGTTAAGCCACAGAACTAAGATGGGGTCTTAAGTAAAATAGAGTTGCTTAGGTTCCTCAATAACAAATGGACAAGTGTAGAGACTACACTTAAAAATGGTTACAAGTCCAAGCCCTCTGTGTCTGGCTAGAAAAACCTAGCTTTATTTAATAAAATCTCTGGTTATTAAAAAGGTGTCACCTTGGTAAATTACCCAGGAGATGCTACTGTCTACACGGCCTTAAAAACCAGTGGGGCTCCAGCCTGCAAGAGCCAGTGTACAACCAGGAAGGTAGTGGGAAATTTTACTAAAGTCAGACCTTAGGTTAAGCTTTTTAACCAGTTTGTGCAGAAATTGCAGTACCTCAGCAGGAAGTGTGACAATCTACCCGAGCTGCTGGAAGACATTGCTGCTGCTGTCAAGCCCATCTCTTTGTAGTAGGAAGACCCCCTACTCAGGCAGGCTAGCCCACCTAGTCGTCTGGAGTGACAGAGCCCACCGCAACAAAGTTGTTAAAAAGGAAGCAACTATTGAGAAGATTCCTTCACTGACCAGCTAGGGCTGCAGCACAGGCTCGGAAGCTGATACTGTGACCCCCAGAGGCCCACGTACTTTGGTTTTTAAAGGCAAAATTCATGAGGTCAAGCCTGGTCATGCGCAGGTGACCAATGAGATTGTCACACACCTAAAAGATTGCACAGTCATACTAGACCACATGCAGGTGACCAATGAGGTTACAGTTTCCCACAATGGCTGTTTAAACCAGCCTATCACTTTTGGTTTAAATGACTCACAAATTCAATGGTAAGGCCGAGCTTACAGTAAGCATATACAAGGAGGAGTTTAGTGGAGTTTAACATAAGCACGTGAAAAAGGCTGAGGTAAACTCTTGATGTTTCCAGTATGAGCCAGATCACTACCTATCGGTTTTATCAGTCAGTCCTTAACAGAACAATCAAGGAGGGTTAGGTTGTTAAAGGGAGGGGGACCTAGAGGCATTCTTTCCATTCCAAGAACTGGGCTGGTTGGAGACAAGGTCTAGTTAACCTTGTTTAGTGGGTTTTTTCCCTAAAATCCCTAAAACAAAGGCAAAGCCTGGAAAGAAGCTGTACCAACTCTAGTCTCTCCTCAGGGCCTACTTCACTCTTCTAATCTGGAGATTCTTGTTTGAGTAAAGTCCAAAAATGGCCTGGCAGCATCTGGACTATACTGCATCATCATCCTGACCACCTCCACCCAACATGGACTGGACTCCTTTTTGCCTGACTCCATCACCTGCAACTAACATCTGGTGAAAGACTGCTTTGGATCTGCCTAATGTAAGACTTTGGTTCCAAGACATTCTTTTGTGGGACATAGATTTGTAAATCAGAACCTGCCTGACATGGGCAAGCAGGGCAAAGTCCCCTGACTGAAGGGGTACCAACCATATGGAGCCAACTTTTAACTGCTGGAGACTCCATAAATTACAGGAGTAAATGGCCTAGGCAAAAATTCAGTCCTTTTACAGAGAAATCAATTATTTGATTTCGTGTACATAAGAAAAAAAGGAGGGAATGAAGTAAGAAGGCCAGATCTGGCCAGCATCCTATTGGTCACATGGTGAATGGTAGGATCTGGCATCTTGTCTTCATGCTGGGGAAAGGACCCTCCCCCCATCATAATGGGCATGTCTGGACCCCTGAGGCAGGGGCTGGCATTTGGCTGATAAGTTACTGAATCTGTCAGTCCAGTTCCTGGGATTGGGAATTTCCTGGCGACCTGCCCCCTTGCATGGACCTATTTAGGCCCAGAGCAGCCTAGCCACCAGGACTTCATGTCTCAGTGATCGTGTCCTGTGTCCTGTCTTCTGGCTCATCTCCAGTCATCATGGAGTCCCAATTCAGCTCTCCCTTGGAGCTGAATTGGTTTGTTTGTACTGTTTTGTTGTTCCTTTCCTCTTTAGCATGTTTCCTAGCTGTGTTATGTGTATTTGCATGCTGTGCAGGCCTTTGTAACAACTGGTGGCCTGCAGCCTGTTAACTGTATAATAAAATTTCCAATATTCTGTATTTTAAAATGTGGCTTCTGGGATGATTTACCTTACAACAGCATGAGTCTCAAAAGACTCATAATATGCAGATTGCTAGGCTCACTGCCCACCAGGTTCTGACTCACCAAATAGGGGAGAAGGGACTGGAATTTGCATACCAGTAGGTTCCCAGGTGAATCTTGATACTGCCTCTTTGAGGATCACCTTAGAACAGTTGCTCTAGTGAAAAGCAATGTCATGGCAATCATACGCTGAGTTTTACAGTAATCACAAAATTGTGATTTGGTATTGACAAGGTCAAAGGAATAAATATCTTTGAAAATAACTTCTTCCCTCCTGGATTCTATCAAATTATCAAACAAAATATCGCTTCCTCTCCTTTCCCACCTGGATGTCTCTCTACCTGGATGTCTGAAAGTATCAATAATTGTTGCTCTGACCTCACCACAGGTCAGTGTCCCTTCTTCTGTTCTTTGATCCCAAGGGACATTGTCACATTAGGGTTGTACTACCCAAATACCATCTCCTATGGGATAAAGAAGGTGTTCTTGTCCATTCCTGGAAAGGGCTGAGCTCATTAAACAAGTTCTGAAAAAGGGAAGTTAGGAATCTTGCCTTTGAGCTTGAGTGCAGCCTCTTTCTCTCACTCTTTATTTGTCTTGTGGGTAAGGAGGCTAAAGGTGCCATTCAAAAACTATTAACTCAGGAAAAGGTGAAGTTCCTAGTATTCATTGCTAAACTCTCACTGTGCTGGGCTTTGGGCAATCAGTAATTTAGTCTTTCACAAAAGGCCTCTCCAAGTCTGACTGCTCCTTCTTCTTACCTCTGTAGGCCTAGTGGTGTCATGTTGACTTTGTTGTTAGTCTCCACTCCACCCCACTGTCTATCACCAATCCCCTATTGATTTCCTTGAACTTTGCCCATACAGTTAAATGGGAATTTGATCAGTAAGATACAGAGAAGCCATACTTTAAGAGGTTGAATTGGGAGTCCTTATTAAAATGCTGGCATCTGCAAGTGGACTCCTGTCCCAAAGAACTTGCAGCCTCTAATGCAGCTAGTGTGCTAGCTATACAGACCAAAAACCACATGTAGTGTGAGGAATTAAACCTAACAAAGAGTTTTACATAAGGAAACCAAACCATCTAAGGGAACAATCAGGGGTGATCAAAGGTCAAATTATCTAGGGGAAGCAAGACTCTCCAGGAGCTTAACAACTCCTGACACAGCTGTAAAATAAAGAATGTCCTCTATCATCTCCAGAGTTCTCAGAAAGCCCCCATCATCCACCAAGATGCCAAGATGGAGCCAGTTAGACCCAGTATCCATATTTCAATACCACCTTAAACAATCCTTTATTAAATGAGATTGTTGGGTCCCTGTCAGCATCACAACCGTGAGTAAGAAGGCTCTTTTATAAGGAGATTTGTCTAGGAACTGTTTGGTAAGAAATGTTCTGGAATTGCCAAGTGCACAGAAGCAAAGTCAGTAAAACAAAGAAAGCTTTTACCTCATTGTCTGGAAGACAGCAGGTGCTTCTTAGTCTTTTGGGTTGCCAAAAGGAGACTGCCACTCACGTGAGGTAGAAGTACCAAACCACCGGGCTAGGGTAGGTGTAGCAGCTTGAACTCACGGTGGAGATTATAAAGCAAGATCCAGAAGGAAGTGTGAGTGCAGCAGATGGGGAAGCGATCACAGATCCTGGGACCTTTTACTGGCTCACAGTCAGGTGACTGACAGTTTCCTGTTTTAGGCAAGGGAATTCTGGCAAGCCTACCTCGCCCTTCCCATCCTTCTGAGAGAAGAAGGTGCCGGAGGTGGTAAGGCCGTTCTCCTCAGTGGACCTCACATGAGGTACTTATATAGGGGAAGAATCTCAGGCAGTTTTTCACACCCTGAAGATCGAATGAAATTGGCATGTTTCTATCTTGGTTAAAATGAAACCCATACACAGAAGGCTGTCTCTACTTTGATTACAGAATTGTTTACTTGCAGCAGCTAGAGAGGTTGTTTGTGAGATGCTGTTTTCATACGCAAACTCCCTGTTAGTGTACATGTGGTCTTGGAGATAGCAGATAATTGGATCCTGTGACGACAGACATCAACCAGTGGTAAGTAGGACCAGACCAGCAGAGCACATGAATAGTTTCATGGAAAGAGTCAGACTGCTATCATTGGTAACTATCACATTATACCCAGCCAGGCAACCAGGACATTCAGGGTCAGTGGTTTATGGATAGAGGGAAGATTCTAGAAATCAATTTTCAGTGTGTGGCAGAATGAACTCTCAGATGTTTATAACTTTTGTAAGGCTGTTCCCTCTAAGTTTGAGATATTTGTCTCTACAAAAAGATCTATGTTATATTCATTTTTCAGCAAAACCTGTATTACTGCTCAGTCAAATGTTATCCTTAACCTGAAAACAACCTTGTTTAGTCTGGTTAGTAGAAGAGTATGAGCACATACTCAGAGAATGCAGTGGGTTACTATACATAGTACTCTATGAAGTGTGGATTTATAAAAGTATCTCAATCTTAAGTCCCCAAAACTTTTTGACAGCCCTCAGGTTTCATCTATTTCTACTATGATTTTTTTTAAAGATCATCTGTTGCAAAAAGTAGCAACCACCACAGAGGTTATTTAACAATATCTACATGTTGAATTAAAATTTTCTGAGACCAAGGCTGGTGTAATTGCCTATGGAATTAGCAGAGGGGAAAGAAAGAAAAAAATTGAAAAGCTACTACTGTGACATCTTGTGAATTATTATTGAGTCGTCTGTAAGTTCCCACATCTTGGTTGTGCAATGGGTAGATAAGCAAATGAGTAAAGACTAAGAACCATTTCTCTGAGCTTTTCAAGATAGGGTTATTGACTTCATTATAATCTACACATCATTATGGTGTGAAACTAGACCAGCTATGCTCATTGTCTCATTGTCTTGGTTCTTTACAAGGGTTTCTAAGGTCTTGGAAGTCAGATTCTGAAAAGTCCTCACCTTGTGTCCCTCCCTGGTTACAAAAATCTATTAAATTTCTGTTTCCCTGATATGATGTACAAATTCCTACCCCAGTTGCATCATGTTACACTCCTCAGAATTTGACTCACTCGATTCTTCAATTCCATGACCTCCCCCTAAACTTTGCTTACATTTCATTCACACCTGTCCACTGCTGCTGCCTCCATCCCCATTTGGAGTAACCCAGTAAGTCTGTCACTCAATAAGGCTTTAAGCTTGTGTAAGTCATTTTAATGGATACATCCCATCCATCCCAGGGGACCACGCAGAGGCAGGCAGGCACAGGAGAAAGATTATTACAAGGTTTATTAGAGGAGCCATATTTCCCTCAGAGAGAGAGAGCACACAGCAACCTTCACTATCTCAGTAGCAGCAGGGTCAGGGGGAGCAGGAAGTGAAGTAAATGGGAGCTCCTATGGGTCTGGGTGGAGAGAGGGAGGGGCCAGATGTATGGCCAGAACTCCAGGGCAGAGAGGAGCTCAGGTCTGGGTGGAACTGAGGACCAAAGGTGGGCATAATGCTTACACATTTGCCTCTCATTTCTTACAGGGTTACATTTCTCAGGTTCCCTTGCAGCAAAGTGTGGTCATGAACCTTACCTGACAATTTTCATGCATTAATGTTCTTTTTATAATTTAATTGTATTGTCAAGGTGATGTACAGAGGGGTTACAGTTACATTCATAAGATAGTGAGTATATTTCTTGTCCCACTTGTTACCCCTCCTTCATTTTTCTCCCACTTTCCCTCCCTCCCAATCCCCCCACCAAGTTTTATAGTTCATTGCTAACGTTTTGTCTTGTGAGTATCATTGTTGCATTGGTTCACTCTGAGATGCTTTTTGATATATTCTGTGTGTGTGTGTGTGTGTGTGTGTTTGTGTGTGTGCATGCATAACACACATACCAGTATTGAGGTTTAACCTTTTTTGCACAAGACTAGCACTCTACCACTTGCACCATTACTCTGCTTCCAGGGTTTTTTTTTTTTTTTTTTTTTGGTCGGTCGTGGCGCTTGAACTCTGGGCCTGGGCGCTGTCCCTCAGCTCAAGGCTAGCGCTCTACCACTTGAGCTATAGCACTGCTTCCAGTTTTCTGGTGGTTTATTGGAGATAAGAGTTTCATGGACTTTCCTGCCCGGGCTGGCTTTGAACCGTGATCCTCAGAGCTCAGCCTCCTGAGTAGCTAAGATTACAGGCGTGAACCACCAACACCCAGCTTGCTTCCAGTTTTTTGATGGTTAATTGGAGATAAGAGTCTCATGGTCTTTTCTGCTCTGGCTGACCATGCGTTAATTTTTATGCCATTTCCAGACCTAGCTTGCTAAATGTCCACATGTGTGTTTTTTATGAAGAACACTAGTAAACAATATTTAAAATGGTGGAGTTGAAACATGGGAGGAAAGTTAATCCCTGAAACACAGACTGACATCTATCAATCAGGAACAGAGGCTGGGGATTTTGAGAACATTGCCCAAGTCAAATATCAGGGTTTTTTTCTGGGATAATATCTTCCACTGACAAAATAAGCAGAGATAAACTAGGACAAATTCAATTTGTAATATACTTTCCCAAGTTTTAATTATCATTGTTAGGTCTGCCCAAGAGAAAACCTCCTCCCCTCTTCCTCTTCATGAAATACAGCAAAAGCCTTACCAGAAATTACCTGCCCCAAACTAATAATCACCTGACTGCCAACCACCTGACTGTGAGTCAGCAAAGGACCCTAGACCCAAGTCACTTCCTCATCTACTGAGATTACTTCCTGAATATCTCTGATCACTCTTCCTTCCAATAGTAAGAGGTTCCCTGGGCTCTGAGATCACTTCCATATCCACAGACATGCTGTCATTCATGAAGAGGAAGGGGGTAGAGGGCTGTTCTCCCAGGCAAACCTAATAATCATGATCTATTCAAATTCAGTGTACTTATTTAATTAAGATAGAGAGCACCGTAATGATCTAATTGGACAAAGAAAATTACTAAGTACTAAGAGAAAAAGATTTGTAATTTAAACATTCCCTTTACTCTTCCAATGTTCTTTTTGGTGGTAGTATTTTGTCTTATCTGTTTTGGAACTCTAGTGGGTCTTACTTCACTGCAATGGGTAGTGAAAGATGAAAGGACCACTCTAGTTGGAGATGAGCATCTATACCGTAAATCCCCTTCTCCAAAGACAACCTGAGAGGCTGAGTCTGTTGATACATGCTGTAATCTCAGTAATAATGTGGAACATAGGAGGAGGATCTGGGTCTGAGGCTGGCCCCAGGCAAAAATTCATCATTCTACATGAAAAAAAAAAAACAACAACTAATGTAAGAAAAGGTCTGGGAGTATGGCTCAATTGTTAGAGCTCCTGTCTAGCAAGCATTGTGGCACTGAGTTTGGTACCACAAGAACAGAGAAAGAGAATCACACTTATGATTGCACAAGATCGGTAGCAATTACTAGTTGCTATTCAAGAAGACATATACCGAGGGGAACGGTGGAGTATCATCACAAGAGGATTTGTTAGATTTTGAACATGTGTTAGAGGATTGTAGAATGTTTTCAAGAAATCAGGAGTTTGCTTGAGAATGATTGCTGTATGGAAACAAGAACTGAAATCGTATCTAGAAAGGGAAAAGAAAAGATTAGACCAAAGCTAAAAGTATAATCTGACCAAAGTACTGTCATTCTTATTAGCTGTGTTGGGGCTGTTTGGTTGGTTTTGGACCCAGTAGAATAACATTTCTATTTTGATCTATGCTCAGACATGTTTACACCAGTAGCCCTGAAGTTTGTCTTCATCTACTATCATCACAATGTGGTTTTATCTGACACTAATGGTCTTTGGAATTGTCTATGTGCTGCAGGAGCCCAAGCCAGCTTGAGAAGGTTCTTGCCAGAGAAAGTCTTTGGTACTGTTCAGTAGACAGAGGGGTATATCTATGTCTAAAGATGAATACATATATGAAGGCTTAAGCAGAAAAGGAATGTCATTTTTCAGTTCAAAGTTACAGACCATATGGGAAAAGGTATGCCTGAAAAAGAGTATAGAAGAAAATCTCTGTACAAATTAAAAATCTCTTATGTCCTGTATGCAGTTATTTCTATTTTCTTTCTTTCTGTTTTAGTTTTCTGTACTCTTTGTCTTGTATATAAGCTCATCTGATCTGTGGATGGGAAAAGGAATCAGAGAAACAGCAGGATAAAGGATGAACTAATGCAACAATGATATTCACTAGACACTATGTTGGAAGTGAACTTGACAACTTGGGGAGTGGGAAGTAGGGGGTAAGTGGGAGGAAATGAGGGAGGGGGTAACAGTGTTTAAAAAGAAATGTTCTCATTACCTTACTTATGTAACTGTAACACTCCCTGCTCATCACCTTTACAATAATTTTTTTTTTTAAAGAAAAATAAGCACCTCTTTCCACACTTCATTCAAAGGAAGGTTTAGGTAACTTGAGATAGAGTACCTCTACCTGTAAGAAAGAAACAAGTTTCTAGAGCCTAGAGGATGTTCTGGCACTCCTGATACCTTAAAAGCACAGGGTATTATTTAGATCCATGACCTCAACAATGATAATTCTGGTTCTACTTCCTATATATATTTGACTTACAGAAACAAAAGGTACAATTCTCCAATTATAATAAAAGCAAGCCAGGAATTGGAAATGGAACCACCCAGGGGAACAAAGGGAAGGAAACAGGCCTAGGCCAGCCTGCCTGAAGTCAGCTTCCTTAAAGGGAAGATTGGAAGCCTGTTTGCTTCCAAGGGAGAATGACTTTTGGACAAACATCTGCAAAAAGAACAAACATGAGCCATTGGAAAGAACTCACAACAACCTTCCAGGTGTCAGATCACCAGCTGACAGGGGTTTCTCCCAGCCATCCCTCAGCTCACTTCTGTGTGCTCTGATTACAAGATGATAAAGCCCCTTTAAAGAACAACTTGCATCCAATGGAACATCTTTTCTTGAGAATCACATCTCTCTTCCCTAGTTAGGGCACAATGATAAATACTAAAGTTGTTGTTGTTGTTTGTTTTTAATCTCTTGCCTTTGTGTACACAAAGATGGCATTACCCAGTGGTGAAGGCCACTTAGAGTCAGCCCTTCTGGGGTCCTTACTTGATTTTGTTGCTTATTTGGCATGTGTTCTTGACCCATCTGATTCACAAATTTTAAAGTTACATTTACTTATTTGTGAATCAGAAGAGCAATAGAACTTCCCTTGTGGGATTGTAATGAGATGAAATAGGTTATTACTAAAAAAGCAGGTCACATTTAAAAGCATTTGATTGCTAGTACTGGTAACTCATACCTAGAATCCTAGCTGTTCAGGAGGCTGAGATCTGAGGATCAAAGTTAGAAATTATTCCCAGGCAGAAAAGTCTGTGAAACTCATCTTCTATTAGCAATAATAGATTGCAAGTAGTAGAGCCCCAGCTATGAGCAAAAAAGCTGAGCAAGAGTGCAAGACCCTAAGTTCAAGCCTCAATACATATAAGCACAAAAATAAAGAAAGACACAAATAAGTAAATAAATGTGTTTAGTCATCATGAGATCTGCTCTCACAGTGAGGGAGAGGGTTCAAGGCCTTCTACCTGTGTAGTCTGTGCTAATTATCCCCTAGAGGCCTTTTCACTGCAATTTTCCCAGTGGGCATGGGGTAGCTGCCTATATTATGTTTATGTAGCTGTTGAGATACAGGTATTTGATCCTGAGTTTTAGGCCAAGACAATGTAGATGTTCTCACTGTAAGGCTCCGGAGAATTGGATACACTCAAGCACAGAGTCCGGTAGTGGCTCTCCAGTAGCTGGTATCTAGCTCCTTGCAGGGACAGAGCTGGATAGGGAGAGAATAGATTTGGGGCGGGAGACCATTTTCAACTCTCTTCCTCTGTATCAGACAGGTGGTTTCCAACTGGCCATTTAAGAGTTTGGGTGTAAATACTTTCTGCCAAAGTACTACCCTTAATCCAACTTTGAAAGGAAAGGAGAGAATCATAAGTAAATACTGAAATGCAGATTGGGAGAGTGACTGTAGTATAACTCAAATTTTTTTGTGTATGAAATTATTGCTTAGTAACAGGATGACATGAAACACAGGAGTGTTTACTCACATGGCTACTGGATTTGGCAGCAGATCTAGTCCCAAGGGGTCTGACTCAGCTAATTAGGTATTCACAATCTTGTCCAGTATGTCCTTGCCCTAAATAAACCCATGAATTACACAGAATATAGCAATGTTAGTGAGAGAAAGCAGCCAAGAGTGTGTAGCTCTGTATAATATTTATATTATTAAAAACAATAATTTTCCTATCTCCCCATCGGTCTAATCTACCTCAAGAACACATTTCTGTGTTTTATAATAATAAACAGCATCCATCTTGATCACCTAGAATCATTGTCTAATAATCTGGGTTTGCTAGGCATCTCCATGTATATTTCCCAGACTCAAAACCAAACCCCATATTGAATCTTTGTTTCCATTTTTTTTGCCTGGGGAATAGAAAGTGTTTCTCTTTCTCTCTCTTTCACTGTGTGTGTCTCTGTCTCTCTGTATGCATCTCTGCTCTCGTATCTCTGTCTCTCTAACTCTGTCTCTTTCTCCTCCCTTCTCTCCTGCTATACTAAAGTTAAACCTCAAAAAAAAAGTCATTACTAAACTGTTCTTATTGTGAGACAACTAGAAATTGTTTACACATGTGAGTTTCAAGTTCTTGTGAGGAAAGGGAACCCTTCTGCTGACAAAGATGTATGTTTTCTCTGTTCCAAGACCAGTTTTGCTATTGACCATTCTACAGAATGTCATTAAAAATACAGAACAAGCAGTAATACACTGTCAGGAATGGCCTCAACTTTGGGTTAATAAGCCCACATCCAGAGATTCACTGGGTTTTATGCCATAAACTGATGTCAGACAATCCAATACCAACATTGGAGGAGATACTTTGCAGAAGCTCATTTATCAGGGTACACAGGTCTGCCTGGAGCCAGACTCGTTGGAATGAGCACAAACTCTCATCCCTAGTGTCTGGACCTGCAGACCAGGAGACAGTATTTTGCACAGCAACACATCTGCATCCGTGTTCCATCAGCTGTCCAATGACCGAGCCAGGAGGCCATCTCAGTTAAGTTTTTGTTTCCCTGAGCAAATTCTCAGCTTTACTTTCACTTTCCAGTTTCAGTTTCCACAGCCAGCTGTTTTTTGGGTTTTTTTTTTTTTTGGTCGAGTTGTATAAATAGCACTGCCTTGGGTTAGCAAGTTTGTTCTGTGAAAAAAAGAACAGAAAGGATCAAGTTCTACAAGGAGCCCACCCAGCTGAGAACACTGCACAGACGTCTGCCTCATCCACAAGCAACCATGGGGTAAGGCTTCTCTGCCTCTTTAGTGTCATAGCTAAAGCTTTTGCAAGCATGTTGATCTTAGAATCTCAATAGTTTTGTTCTCAGTGAGATCAGGTTTTCCAGCCCTTCAGTTTGAGTATCTGCTCATAGACTAGAATGTGTATATATGTATGTTAACTATGTACTTGCATGCTCATTCATGCACAGACACAAGCTGCTTTATTAATTCAGGTTTAAAAACAAGTTCTGTTTTTTAATCAACATCAGCCTATGAATACTTGTACCTCATCATTAAAACAAAGGAAAGGAAGGAAATTGGAAAAGAGCTTTGTAGGAAGGAAGAATAGAATTCCAATTTTGGAGATTGTTTTTCTACCAAATTCCCATTGCCTCATCTAGGGAAGAAAGAGATCACTTGTTTGGGTAGAGCTTTCTGCTCTCTCCTCGTTGTGGAGGAAAAGCAGGCCCACCATGGTGATGAGAGTCAGATGGTCAGATATCTTGGTGTGGAATATGGGAATGTGGTAGGAGAAGCTCATGGCCTTCCTTGACAGGCTTCTGTTCTCACTTTTGGGTAGCTGCCTACAAGAGAGTCTGCTGGATTGGAAGATGAGCAGTTCCCTCTTCCAGAGGAAGCCAGGGCACCTAAAAATCCTTGATATCCTCGTTTTCTTAGGTTTTATCTTGCATTCTTTACTTAGGAACATCTACAACTTCCTTACCTAAGAGGCATAATGTTTGGTCCCAACTGAATCTTAAGTCAAATGTCTCCTAATGTCAGAAGACTGAAAAATACATTTGACTTTCAGATATCTCATTCGGTTCTGATAGGCAGAATTAGGAGATGCAAAACTCACAGAAGGTACAGAAAGGCAGTGCTATGATCACACGAATAATGACAAAAAATAAGAACAGAAATAATGACAGAAATGGTGTTACAAAAGTAGCTATCACATTCTCTGTTTATTAACTGCTAGCCTGGATTCTAAAAGTATTATGTAAATTCTCATTTAATTGCTAACAGAAGCCCATGAAACCTGCTACTTACATTCATGTAATTTTTCTAGTAAGTAATAGCAAGATTTCTGAGATAACAATTCTTAAAAGTCAGATCTGAGTAACACAGTTCATTAAACTGTTCATGTAATTATTCCTAATGGGTGCTACTGGCTTTATTAGGTCATTTTAAATACTGATGAGGGGCTGGGAAGGTGGCTCAGTGGTAGAGCACTTGCCTTACATGAATGAGGCCCTGGGTTCGATTCCTCAGCACCACATAAGCAAAAAGAAAAAAGCTGGAAGTGGTGCTGTGGCTCAAGTGGTAGAGCGCTAGCCTTGAGCTAAAGAGCTGAGGGATAGCACCCAGGCCCAGAATTTAGGCCCCATGACCGGACCCAAAAAATAAATAAATAAATAAATAAATACTGATGAATGTGTTGTAGATTTTTACTATTTTGCTTGTTTCTACATGGACTAAGAATCCATGTATATACAATCCATAAAACTTTTCATATCAGATAAAAGTCACTATTTTAAATTTTAATGTACATATTTAGTGGCATTTAGTACATTCACTATGTTCTTCAATCATCATTTACTCAAAAACATCCTAAAAGGACAAACTCCAGACTGCTTTCATT